>NC_089252.1:51408780-52108780 GCF_963930625.1 Muntiacus reevesi
ATAGTGTAGTGTAGTATACACTATATTACTATATTATTGTAGTTCAATATAATAATATGCCATATATAATGTAGTAGAGTAGAAATTACACTAGCTTTAACACTGGAAAGTCTGAGCACCAATGCTCCTTATTGGGTCATCATGGAATGATAATGTTACTACTACTTCCAATGTCCACTCTTTTTGCTTCAGTATTCTCATTTCCAAAATAACCTAAACAGGTTGTATCTGATAAGCTGGAAGAACTTTTTCAGCTCTAACGTTCTATTCCTCATATGAACGCATGCTCCCTTAAATATGCTCCACCTACAACATCTTGCAACACTAAGGTATTTAATAAATTAATATGTTTGTAATATAACAGAGAAGATGGATTATATACATTCCCGATCTGAAATTCTGGATAACGTATAAAAATTGGTTAAAAGTTAACATAGAATAATCTATCTAGATTTTTTTTGTTTTCAGAGGATAAGAAAACATTTATTTCTTTTTAAAGTCTTGGGTTATCCCTTTAAATAACAACAGCAGCCTTGTTTATTTTTGACTGAAGAGTTTAATTTTAGAAATTTAGCACCATGCTTTCTGTTCACTTAACACTTCATCTCTATAGTCAGCCACGTGTTCAAATAACCAAGAGGCTCACAGCGCCACATACTGGCATGAACAATCAAGTGATGTCCCTTCCATCTTAACCCGGGTGAGTGTGAACCCAGGAGTCCCTGCAGAGTCAGGAATGCCACACACAGGTAATGTTAAGTGGAGCACCTTTTATCCAGGTTGGAACGTGCTCTCCGTGGAGATGTATTTGGTCTATTCTTTCCCAGGACATGTTTTTAATCCTTTAATTCACCTACGTTCACTTTGAGCATTTGCTGTGTTCTCAGTATAAGTCACCACGAGGCAATCCACAAGAAGAAGAGCAGTTGATAGTCTCTGTTTTCATAGAGCTAATGTTCTTTGAACTTTGGGGATTCAAATAGTCTCAGATAATGTATGAAAATGGAAGGAATAATTACAAAGTACAAACACGTTTGGGGAGGGAGAATGGAGCAGATGCGTCAGCAACGGGGAGATGAATTCACTAATGAGGCTCTGATGAGAGATTGCGTCATGTGCGAAACTTCGAGAATCGTACTCTATTGTGATCATCTTATTTTCTATACTGTTCCAGCCTCTGAACCTATATGTGGCACTGTCTATACTCTCTTGGTTCTGACCTCTAGTGCACATAACCTTGACATAGGATCCTGGCTCTATTTTTCAGATCTTCTCTGCTAGCTTTGGAGACTAGATTCAACCTTCCTTGTTTCTTGATCTTGGCTATTAGCTGACTTAACTTTATCTCAGGGCTGTATCCCTATATCTTCAGCTCCAGTTTAGAAACTTGGCATTGACTATAAATTACTTATACTGCTTGGCAGTTTGGTTGGGTTACCCTGACTCTGGAATGCCCGTCCTCCATTGTGAAGTCTTGCTGTGGAGGTTCAGTAGAAAAAGCATGAACTTTGTTACTCGATGAAAAAATATAAACTGTTGATACTGTTGCTAGGTCAGTGTGAAATAATAAGTGAGTTAAATGAGTAGATATAGAAAATGTTTCTACTTGCTTCGGAGGCAAAAAGCCGAACTGAAAGAGGCCTTAGATAACATCGAATCTGGTAGTTCTTAAACCTCGCTGCGTATTAAAAACACCCAGGGATTATTAAAGAAATACTGATGACTGAGCCCCGCCCTAGAACAGTTAAACTGGAAACTGTAGTGGTGGGATGCATCTAACAATATTTCTTAAAAACTTCAGGTGAATCTTTAATGTGCAGCTAATGATGCAGATATGGTATCTAGTCCCATTCCATCATTTAACAATTAGGGGAAATGTGACCCAGGAAATTTAAAAGATTTTCCAGAACCCATACTACTTTTACTAGAAGTGGCTGAAATAGGAGAAGTGTCCTGTTGTCTGACTATGGGCACTTTATTTAATTAAGCTGTTTTTTGTAAATTTTTCTTAAGGCAGTATTTTAGTACCTTCAGTCTTGGGGAAGAAGATGACAATTTCTCTAGGACTAACTTGGTCTTAGTGGCCCTCACTTGCCTGGCCTCAGGGACCCCTGTCTTCATTCTGCCCTATTGCCTTGCAGCTGTCACCATTTGTACAAAACCCTGACCTTTTGACAAATACCACAGTCTGTATTTTGTGACATTTAAGACCCGCTCTAGTCTGCCTGTAAGGCATGAGTGTTGTAGTTGTATCTTATTCTGTGAGGGTCGTGCTCTCATCCAAATGATAATGAGATAATCATATCAAACAATTGAAAATTTATGTAGGTTTCACAGTGCCAAGAACTTTGCAGACCTTGTTTTATTTTGCACTGTCACCATTGGAAAGTTTCCGGGAGTTCTTTCATTGTGCACTTTCAGACATTTTAAGCCTGGGAAGGACATAATGAACTCAGCTAGATTCTCTGTGCCTATAGTCATCCTGGGTCTCAGGAAGATACTTACAGGCTGGATGATAGGAAACTAAAAAGCTTATTATTAGGAGTGGTTCATCACTTGGTGATCAGTAAAACTTAAAGATTTAGGAATACTCGAAGAACAGTTTGGAAAAACCTTTACAGTGTATCATTCTCCTCCTGGTAACACAATCACTGTCCGATATCAGGTATTGGGGTAAAACCAGATGCCTGAGAAGACCTTGCTGTGTTGAAGGTAAAGAATGCAGCCTTCTGCACGGTGAGTGAAGTTTGGGAAAGGCATTCCCAAATAGCAGAACTGTTTGTGCCAAAGTCCTACCTTAGAAGTGAGCATGATACGTTAAAGAAGCTGAGTGAAGGACAGTGTGGCTCGGGGCTACTGTACTAGTCAAGAGAAAAAGGAAACTTGGACTAAAGTGATATCAACGGAGATAAAGGCAGTAGTAATATTGGGACATGCTTAGCAGATAAAGTTAAAAGGGCTTGGTAATGGATTGGGAGATTTCAAGGATATTCCCTTTGCTCCACTTTATGAAAGTGAATCGAATGGATGGTGGTGCCATTTAATGACATCTGACAGTTGGCCAGGTTTCCCTAGCAAGATCATAACCTAAGGTTTGGACTCAGTGCGATACCTTTGAGCCATCTGAAATGTGCTATTGTGTAAGCATTGAAAGGATGGAGGGGAAAGCTGGATTGAAGATAAACTTGAGAGTCATTTGGATACAGGTAGAAATGAAAATCATAGGGGGGAGAAAGAATAGAGTGGTTACATTGGCCCACTGCCTATTTTTGTGAATAAAGCTTTATTGGAACACAGTCATGCTCATTTGTTTACTGTCTATTGCTGCTTAAACTATAATGGCAGATTGGTAGAGTTATAACAAAAAGTGTATGGCTCACAAAGCTGAAAATGTTTACTATTTGGTCCTTCACAGAAAAAGTTCACTACCCTAAGACTTAGTGTGAAAAAATAAAAGGGTCTAAGAATGACAGGGCTTCCCAGGTAGCACTAGTGGTAAAGAACTTGCCAGCCAATGCAGGAGACATAAGAGATGTGGATTTGACCCCTGGGTTAGGAAGATCCCTTGGAGGTAGGATGTGGCAACTCACTCCAGTATTCTTGCCTGGAGAATCCCATGGACAGAGGAGCCTGGCAGGCTACAGTCTGTAGGGTTGCAAAGAATCGGACATGACTGAAGCAACTTAGCATACATATAAGAATGTCAACAATAAAGATTGAAAGTGGATCAGAACTTTCAAAAGAAACTGAGAAGATCCCCAGAGGTTAGGAGAAAACCAATGAGAATGGAAATAATCATTCAAGAAAGAAGAGGAGTGATCTTCATTGGCAAATGCTACTGAGGGCTTAAAGATGAGGGCTAAAATCCATCAGTTAGATTTTGGTGAATGCGAGCTATTGGTGACTCTGTTAAGAGGTGTTTCAGAGGCCTGGCAGAAGCAGAAGCTAAGCTGGATTGGGCTGAAGAGTGTGCAAATAGAGACGCTGCATTTAGACCACTTGAGAAATTTTGTTCTCCAAAGAGAGGAAGAGAAGTAGCTAGAAGGGTATTTTAATTTATTTATTTATGGCTGCGCTGAATCTTCACTGCTGCACAGGCTTTTTATCTACTTGCGGTGTGCAGGCTTCTCTTTCCAGTAGCTTCTCTGGTTGCAGAGCACAGGCTCGGGCACGCAGGCTTCAGTACTTGTGGCGCGTGAGCTCAGTAGTCGTGGCTCCCGAGCTCTAGAGCACAGGCTCAATAATTGTGGTGCACGGGCTTAGATGCTCCTCGGCAGGTGGGATTTCCCCAGATCAGGGATCAAACCTGAGCCTCCTGCGTTGGCAGTGAATTCTTTACCACTGAGCCCCCAAGGAAACCACTAGATGGGTATTTGAAACCAAGGAGATTTTCTTGTTTAAGATGAGAGGAGAGATTTGAGTGTGTTTAAATGTTAAAAGGAGGCAGTCATTTAAGGGGAAAATGGTGAGTATTCAGTCCTGGAGGAAGGATAAAACAAAAAAGTTGCTGAGGAAGGCAGAGGGGATGGGATCCAAAAGCAGATTGGTAGGTCAGCTTCAGGCAGAAGGAGGGATAGCATCTTTTGTATGAATCAGGAAAAGAAGAGAATGGATTGATGGGTTTGGTACCTAGTGATGATTTGAAAGAGTTTCCATTGGATGATTTCAAGTTTCCCAATGAAGTGGAAAGGAAGTGAAGTCAATTGATAGGAATGAGGAGGGACAATTTGTGTGTGAGGGTTGGTGGGTGGAGGTTTCAGGTTTCAAGAGAGGGAAGAAGCTGAAGGAAGTATTTTCAAAGGAGAGCAGATCTTAATCAGAGTTATAATGGATGGTAGAACAGTACAGAAAATCCATCTGAGAATGATGACCAGACATTTCTGTTAATTCTGATGTGCTCAAGGACGTGACTTTCCCCAGCCATGTGACCGCTCAAGGGAAGGTCCGGCGTAAGCAGTCACTTGTTTGCCAACTGGGAAAACCGACCAGAGGGAAGTGCAAGAGGCTTTAGTGAGCTGGCATCTGTCCTGAAAAATGGGCCTGGGAACAAAAGGTGGATGAGGAGAGATCTGAGTGAAGCCAGGGCTGCTGGGCTGGACAATCTAATAAAACTAAAGAAATGCTGTTACAGCAATAATTGAACAAGCTGGAGGGAGAGAACCTGATGGTGAGAGCACAGGTTTCCTGAAGAAGTGATTTTGGAAATGGTGCAGGTTGGGGTAATGACAATATTCAGGGATGTATTGGGTGTAAGGAGGAGAACCTACCATTCAAGTATTGTTTTGCTTATGTGAAAAGACAGAAGACCTCATACTTAGCATTGGAACATAGGATAAAAGAAGATGTGATATTAACAGATTGTGATTGCTTCTAATATTACAGAAAGCATGCGATTACTTCCATCTGAATAAAAATGTGGACTTTAAGTCTAAAATGCTTAAGAGACGTATAGGGATTCAATAGTGTTAATACACTGGGTTGTAGATAACACAAAAGAGATGATAAATGACAAGCGTTTTTGTTTTCACTACTAATATTTTTTATTCACACTCTTCTTAGGTGAAAGAAAATTGCTGCCATAAGCTGACTCTGTGGAACATCTTTTTGGTTTGCTTCTTAGCCTGTCTGATAACCACAACAATTGGAGTGCTCATAATAACTCTGGTGAATAATAACAATTATCAACATTATTGTTATTCATTGTTAATTATGAGTGTTAATTATGAAAATAATAATTATAATTTTCTAATATTATTAATTATCATAACAACTCTTTTATTGGTATCCAGCTACCCAGAGAAAGCCCGACACCTGCGCGCCCCTGTACTACTGAGCAGTCTACAGTGAGCACCAGCTCAACGGAACCGGGAATCAGCACTTCACCCGATCCTACAATCTCCACTACTTGGCAGTCTCCAGTGAACACCAGCTCAACGGAACCGGAAACCAGCACTTCACCGGAAGCTACAACCTCCACTACTTGGCAGTCTACAGTGAACACCAGTTCAACGGAACCGGAAACCAGCACTTCACCGGAACCTGCAGCCTCCACTACTTGGCAGTCTCCAGTGAGCACCAGCTCAACGGAACCGGAAACCAGCACTTCACCGGAACCTGCAGCCTCCAGTACTTGGCAGTCTACAGTGAGCACCAGTTCAACGGAACCGGAAACCAGCACTTCACCGGAACCTACAACCTCCACCACTTCAAATGAACTTACAACCACAGCAGCTACCACCACAAATTCAAGTGAAATCCCGGATTCCGACTCTACAATAGAACAATAAAATCACCACTTCCTCCATCGGTGACCATTCCACTTCCACGTAAGCCACAACTACTGTAGCTCCCACTTAGCTTACAAAACCTGTGGTCCGTCACTCTACTTCAGCCATGTGTAATTTACACCTGTTCATCCGAACCTGCAACTGCACAGCCACCATTATCACTTTAATCTAGTGGAACTACCACCAGTCATCAGAATGTTCTATGGCAAGTTATTCCACTACAAATTCGTTGTTTCCACCACAAATTAACCTACAACCGTCTCCCCTCACTGGCTCTTTCCTCAAACTATAGCTCCCTCTTCAAGAGCTGACTCTATGTCTACTACCATTGCTACATTATACCTATAGCAGCTACCATGATGCCAATTGAAGAAAAGAAATTAGACAGTGAATAAGGGAAAAATTGCCTTCATTTTCACCACACCAACAGTTAGGACTTCCAAAACTATTAAAACTATTTTTCTTTTAAGAGCTGTACACCAGAAACTAGCACATTGTAAACCAATGTTAATAAAAAAATTTTAAAGAAAACTGAACACTTAGGCTAAGAACCTTCTCTTTTTTCTGTATTTCAAAATAATATAATTTCATATGGAAAAAGTAACCCAATTTGTTCATTTAGAGTGTCTTTAAGAATTTTTCTATAAAAGATTGTAGTAAAATAAGCCATTTAGTTTTTAATATGTGTTGGTTTCAGTTCAGAACATTGCATTCTCCTATAGACAAATGACAGACATATCACATTTTATAAGGGGGAGATTTTTAAAAATTTTAGAATTTATAATAATTGTTTCCTTTATATTGAATTTTATTGTGTTTTGTCAGTTTCCCTTTCGAGTTTAATTACCTTTTAAGCAACCATATTCTATTCACTTTAATACTACCAAAAGTTAATTTGAATCTCTATTTTAAAATTAAATTGTTAATTTTCTATAATCTTGTAAATAAATTAATTAAAGACTTAAGACTCTACTATGTGCTTAAGGACAGAAATTACAGAAGAAAATAGCAATGTAGATTAAGTAGTAAATTCATTAATTTAAAATTTTACTTTGAATAATAATCTTAGCGGATTTAAATTACAATTGATGATATTCTAGACTTACTAAATCAAGACCTTTAGATTGGAACTAGTCATCTATAGTTTTAAAAACTTTATAGATGTCCAGACAAGTTTGAGAATCAGTGCTTCAAAAGTCTTAGTCTAAGAATGGCATTAAAACAACTCAAATTCTAATTAAAAATATTACAAATCAGAATCATGTACTAGGCATGCAAAAAAATAGAATTACCCTGGTGGCTCAAGACTCCACCTGGTAAAGAATCCTCCTGCATCGCTGGAGACCTGGGTTCGATCCCGGGGTTGGGAAGATCCGCTGGAGGAGGGACCGTCTACACACTCCAGTATTCTGGCCTGGAGCATCCCATGGACTGTGTGGGGTCACCAAGTGTCATACATGACTGAGCGACTTGTGCTTTCACTTCACAGATCTAGCTATGTACAAAAAACTTATATATATGATCAGGAGGGGAATGTTTCATTTGCCAAATAGTGAGAAAGTATTTCCAAACAAAACTTACAAATTAAATCTCCTGAGAAAATTTTAAATTGTTTAAAATCTCATACTTGGACCTCAGTGGACACTCACTATTAATTTTTACTTGGTGAGTTATTTTAATTGTATGTGCTCAGAATTGCTCACATTTTAGTAAATACATTAATTTAGATTTCAAATAATGCATATAGGCCTTCCCTTCCCCTTGTTGTTTTGATTAGGAATATTTTATGAGATATTTAAAACATCACTGGTTAGATCATTCAATCCCTGATTTGGAGTTACCACTTTCTAATTATTTTACAGTTTTACTAGTCATCAGGATAATAAATAATCTGAAGTTTATCTATAATTGTAGATAAACACATGTATAGCTCATTTTATAAGGAATAATAGGAGTTCTTTAGCATGTAGCATAATTGGTCCTTAAGAAATACGCATTAAGTGAATAAGAAAATGCTAGCTAACTTGTACTACTTAAGATCCATGAGGATAGGCCTTCTGTATTACTTTTTGTTGCACCCATTGGCACATAGTAGATTCCAATAAGTATTTATTTCAATTTCAAATATTTATATTTGACAGATAATTTCAAAAGTATGGTTCTGCGAGACTATACTATTTAGCTCTTAAATAGCCCATTTTTGTTTAGATTGAATCATTTCAATTCGTCTAGCCTTTTATTTAACCAGACTTGTTTTCTACCTTTTAATAATGTATTTCATTTTCTGAACAGTTGCCATTTCCATAAAGTTGGAGTCACAAGGTCCTACAGTACCTAGTGAAGGCTTCAGGGCATTGTGGATCATTAGAAGCGCCGTGGTGGTATGTGCGAGTGGGGAAGAACAGCAGTAACTATGAATAAACTATATACCAGGCAGGTTAAAAGGGATTTTCATATATTTGGCTCATATTTATGTTTCCTACCATATTATTTTTCCATATGGTTAGTTTGTGATCCACTGTGTACTCTAGCACTTCCTCCATTCCAAAAAAAAAAAAAAAAAATCCACAACTGAAGAAATTTCTCTTTACTCTTCTCAGCATTTGCATATTTAAATGAATATTATTTGGGAGTTTTATCTCTGTTTTAGCTATTTGAAAGTGACCATCTTGGTGTGTCATTTTATCATTCCTACAGCCATCTGAAGGGAAGGGTACAGTGGGGTGTGTAGAACAGGGTACTCTTGTCTTATGCAAACATAAGGAACATCACTTTTATTTTATCATTGTTATATTTTATTGCTTTATTTTTATTTATTTATTATTTACAAGCCACAGGATCATTTAAAAACTTTTTTATCGCATTTGCAAGCCTTTCTGCAAGTAAATAAACAGTGTAGGTCAAATGATGGAACAACAAAATATTCAATTCCCAAGCTGTGACACAACGCTTTATTTGGGAAGAATGAGACGTAATCTCAGGTGTAATTTGGGGAGGGTATAAAACGTGCTGATTCTACATGAACCGCCCACATAATACACATTCTTCCTGTGACCTAAAGGACCAAATCTGGGGCTCCTACCAACATGCTAAAGGAACTGCAAATGAGTAACAGTTCAGAGCTATCTTGTCTCTAAGGTCTGCGCCCTTCACCACAGCTGGGCTCTGTGCTAGAGATGAGCAGGATACAGACACTCGTCTCAGGGGGCTTACACTCCAGTAGAGAACCTGACACACAGATATAATAATTACTGCATCGCTGAGCCCGCCTATAAGCTGAACTCTCCCGAACCTACTTCCTAATGACTGGGTTTGGAGTCAAAGTTTCCCTGGTTTACATTTTTATCCCTTTTCAGGTACTGATTCTATCATTCATTCACCTCATAATTTATTCATGTGACTAATATTTATTCAGTACTTACTATAAGTCAGGTTCTGAGAATATAGCAGTAAACAGGAAAAGCAAAGTTACAGGTCCCAGAGTTTATGTTATAATAGGAGGAATGGGTGATACATGTGGAAATGCATAAATAAAATAATTTCCAAGAGCAACAAGTGTCAGAGGGTAGTTGAAAATGGCAAGTGATGGAAGTGAAGGTGGGGATCGGCTTTTCTCAACCTCAACACTGCTGACGTTTGGAGTCACACCATTCCTGCCCTGTGCATTGCAGCATGTCTAGCAGCACTTTTGCCCTCTTCTCACTAGACAGATGCCATTAGCAATGACCCCTGATATGAACATTAAAAATGTCTGAAAGTGTTATTCACTCATTTGTGTCTGACTCTTTGCGACCCCATGAACTGAGCCCACCAGACTCCTCTGTCCATGGAATTCTCCAGGGAAGAATACTGGAGGGGTTGCCATTCCCTTCTCCAGGGGATCTTCCTGACCCAGGGAACAAACCCAGGTCTCCTTCATTGCAGGCAGAAGATTCTTTACCATCTAAGCCATCAGAGAAGCCAAGATATTACCAAATATGGCCTGTGGGGAGGAGGCCAAAGAATCCACAGTTTAAGATGGCATAATTTTGGAGATGGCATTTGAGCAAGAGCTCCCAATAGTTCAACAAAGCTCCTACTCTGGGCCCCGAATCATCTTTGCTGTATCCCTGAGCATAATATAGTGGCCCTCTGTTGAGTATGGGTTTCTACTGGGGTCTGTTGGTTCCCAGCATCAGAGTCCTCACCATGCATAAGTGTAAGGAGGCACGTTTGCTTACCAAAATGCTGGAGCCTCCCCACCAGGTTCCCCACTGCAGGCTTAGTTATAGGCTCAATTCTGATTTTCCATTCTCACATCCTGTTTTTCCCACCATCCTCTTAGTGGGCTGGGAACCAGCGCTGGTTTTGTTTCCATCATCATGATTTGCTTTCATCTCTAGTGATGGGAGGCTCATCCATGAAGCTAAGTCTCCTTGGCGTGGCCCAGGGTTTCTTGATCACGCAGAGCCCTCCATGTGCTGCAGAACTTTCCAGGAGGTAGACCGTTTCTGCCTGCGGTCCTGGTCACTCCCCCTGGACACCTGCTGGGAGGCGCCCGCTCTGCTGGTCTGGCAGCTCTGGGACTCATCATCTGCCTCAGTCCTGCCCGGAGATGCCAGCGGCTGTTTGGGGATGGAGCCTTCCCCCTCCCAGGGAGAGTTGACGCTGTACCCTCATTCACAACCTTCAGTAGTTCCTTCCCTAAAAGGCGGGTCTTGTTCCTGGCCCGAGCTCCCTTCTGGAATGTTCTTCTGCCACTCATTACCTATAGAAACTGCATGCACCTTTCTTGTTTCCTATATGTCTCATTTCCTTGTCACTTATATCCAGATCTTCGCATATGCTATTTTGATTTTGACACTTTATAGTATATTTTCATAGCAGTTGAAAATAGAAGTTGGAAACTTTTTGTGTGTGTGAGTCACAGATAATATCTAGAATGATTCTGGCTACCTGCCAGACAGCACTTCTGAATACAACTACTCTAAGACAGATAAAGTCTTGTTTCCCAGAGAAGTGGAACATAGCCTTCTCTCTCTCTTTCAACATAGCTTTCTAATATAAAGAACTGGCCAGATCTTCTCTACTTGGCTTCTTTTCAAGGCTAAGGCCTAGTGGACTCTGATCTTTCTTTTTCATTCGGTTCTCCTGGTTGCTGCTGTATCTCTTTTTTCATCAGCTGCCTTGGCATGGTTTTCTGGTTTTCTCCTTTGGGTTGGTGTTTCTGGCAACGGTCTTTGATTTCCTTGAAGTATCCCCTCATTTATTTCCTCTTTAGATTTGGAATGATTTCTACCCCACTTGTTCTTGACCTGCAAGCCAGTCTCTTTCCTTTTTACTAGTTTAAGCTGACCTCTCACCTGTGTGATTGAGAAGCAGGGTTCCATCAGAACAGGATAATCTAGTTGTGGTTTTCTTGTGCCCAGGGGAGGAGTGGTGTCTTTCTACTCTGCCTCTTGGCTGCCAAGCCCAGAACTTGACCACCTAGGATTCTGGTTTGATCAGCACATCTGTTCCTCTCCAGGGTAAAAGGTGGGGCGCTTGCAGTGAAGCTAAAAATGTTATTCACGTACGGCTGTCGGTGCTTGAGTCACAGCGGCTGCAGCTGTATCACACGAAAGGGCGCTCTGCGCCTACTGTAAACTTTTTTCTCAAAGTGAATATCAGAGGCCTGCTTCCAGGTAGTGAATGTTTTAAGTGAAGATAAGAAGAGTCCCTGCCTGGGCCATTGCCAATGCTGGGTGAAATTCAGATGCTTTGAACCAGCTCAGTATAGCTAAGAAATCCCTTTTAAAAGGCTCAGATTTCACCCCAGTAAAAAAATATGATAACTATTAACACATTTTTGATGTATTTTCACCAGTTCAACAGTGTGTGATGTTTAACTCACTTTAAAAGAACAAAGGAAGGCCCTTCTAACTCTGATTTTCATTTTGAGGAAATTGTATTTTTGAAATTGTGTTGTTCCAGCAATAAACGGCATCATGAAGGCTCAACTTTGAGCTTCTGGCTCTGAAAGCCTTACGACTTTTAGAAAAGTTCCTCTTTTGCCACTTTTAATTTCTTCAAGATACTCAATAAATTCCTCCAAAGAATATGACTTATTCTCTTATAGGTGTGATTCCTTGGAATTTGAAGAACAAACCATCATCTTTAGAGTAGGTGGAGGTACACTCATTCAGCTGAAGAGAATATTATTCTTTTTTTTTTTTTTTTTTAAATATTATTTTATTAGTTGGAGGCCAATCACTTCACAACATTTCAGTGGGTTTTGTCATACATTGACATGAATCAGCCATATAGTTACACGTATTCCCCATCCCGATCCCCCCTCCCACCTCCCTCCCCACCTGACTCCTCAGGGTCCTCCCAGTGCACCAGGCCCGAGCACCTGACTCATGTATCCCACCTGGGCTGGTGGTCCGTTTCACCATAGATAATATACATGCTGTTCTTTCAAAACATCCCACCCTCACATTCTCCCCCAGAGTTCAAAAGTCTGTTCTGTACTTCTGTGTCTCTTTTTCTGTTTTGCATATAGGGTTATCGCCACCATCTATCTAAATTCCGTATATATGTGTTAGTATACTGTAATGTTCTTTATCTTTCTGGCTTACTTCACTCTGTATAATGGGCTCCAGTTTCATCCATCTCATTAGAACTGATTCAAATGAATTCTTTTTAACGGCTGAGTAATATTCCATGGTGTATATGTACCACAGCTTCCTTATCCATTCATCTGCTGATGGGCATCTGGGTTGCTTCCATGTCCTGGCTATTATAAACAGTGCTGCGATGAACATTGGGGTGCACGTGTCTCTTTCAGATCTGGATTTCTCAGTGTGTATGCCTAGAAGTGGTATTGCTGGGTCATATGGCAGTTCTATTTCCAGTTTTTTAAGAAATCTCCACACTGCTTTCCATAGTGGCTGTACTAGTTTGCATTCCCACCAACAGTGTAAGAGGGTTCCCTTTTCTCCACACCCTCTCCAGCATTTATTGCTTGTAGACTTTTGGATAGCAGCCATCCTGACTGGCGTGTAATGGTACCTCATTGTGGTTTTGATTTGCATTTCTCTGATGATGAGTGATGTTGAGCATCTTTTCATGTGTTTGTTAGCCATCTGTATGTCTTCTTTGGAGAAATGTCTGTTTAGTTCTTTGGCCCATTTTTTGATTGGGTCATTTATTTTTCTGGAATTGAGCTTCAGGAGTTGCTTGTATATTTTTGAGATTAATCCTTTGTCTGTTTCCTCATTTGTTATTATTTTCTCCCAATCTGAGGGCTGTCTTTTCACCTTACTTATAGTTTCCTTTGTTGTGCAAAAGCTTTTAATTTTCATTAGGTCCCATTTGTTTATTTTTGCTTTTATTTCCAATATTCTGGGAGGTGGGTCATAGAAGATCTTGCTGTGATTTATGTCGGAGAGTGTTTTGCCTATGTTCTCCTCTAGGAGTTTTATAGTTTCTGGTCTTACATTTAGATCTTTAATCCATTTTGAGTTTATTTTTGTGTATGGTGTTAGAAAGTGTTCTAGTTTCATTCTTTTACAAGTGGTTGACCAGTTTTCCCAGCACCACTTGTTAAAGAGATTGTCTTTTTTCCATTGTATATCCTTGCCTCCTTTGTCAAAGATGAGGTGTCCATAGGTTCGTGGATTTATCTCTGGGCTTTCTATTCTATTCCATTGATCTATATTTCTGTCTTTGTGCCAGTACCATACTGTCTTGATGACTGTGGGTTTGTAGTAGAGTCTGAAGTCAGGCAGGTTGATTCCTCCAGTTCCATTCTTCTTTCTCAAGATTACTTTGGCTATTCGAGGTTTTTTGTATTTCCATACAAATTGTGAAATTATTTGTTCTAGTTCTGTGAAAAATACCGTTGGTAACTTGATAGGGATTGCATTGAATCTATAGATTGCTTTGGGTAGAATAGCCATTTTGATAATATTGATTCTTCCAATCCATGAGCACGGTATGTTTCTCCATCTGTTTGTGTCCTCTTTGATTTCTTTCATCAGTGTTTTATAGTTTTCTATGTATAGGTCTTTTGTTTCTTTAGGTAGATATACTCCTAAGTATTTTATTCTTTTTGTTGCAATGGTGAATGGTATTGTTTCCTTAATTTCTCTTTCTGTTTTTTCATTGTTAGTGTATAGGAATGCAAGGGATTTCTGTGTGTTAATTTTATATCCTGCAACTTTACTATATTCATTGATTAGCTCTAGTAATTTTCTGGAAGAGTCTTTAGGGTTTTCTATGTAGAGGATCATGTCATCTGCAAACAGCGAGAGTTTCACTTCTTCTTTTCCTATCTGGATTCCTTTTATGTCTTTTTCTGCTCTGATTGCTGTGGCCAAAACTTCCAACACTATGTTGAATAGTAGTGGTGAGAGTGGGCATCCTTGTCTTGTTCCTGATTTCAGAGGAAATGCTTTCAATTTTTCACCATTGAGGGTGATGCTTGCTGTGGGTTTGTCATATATAGCTTTTATTATGTTGAGGTATGTTCCTTCTATTCCTGCTTTCTGGAGAGTTTTTATCATAAAAGGATGTTGAATTTTGTCAAAGGCTTTTTCTGCATCTATTGAGATAATCATATGGTTTTTATCTTTCAATTTGTTAATGTGGTGTATTACGTTGATTGATTTGCGGATATTAAAGAATCCTTGCATTCCTGGGATAAAGCCCACTTGGTCATGGTGTATGATTTTTTTAATATGTTGTTGGATTCTGTTTGCTAGAATTTTGTTAAGGATTTTTGCATCTATGTTCATCAGTGATATTGGCCTGTAGTTTTCTTTTTTTGTGGCATCTTTGTCTGGTTTTGGAATTAGGGTGATGGTGGCCTCATAGAATGAGTTTGGAAGTTTACCTTCTTCTGCAATTTTCTGGAAGAGTTTGAGTAAGATAGGTGTTAGCTCTTCTCTAAATTTTTGGTAGAATTCAGCTGTGAAGCCATCTGGTCCTGGGCTTTTGTTTGCTGGAAGATTTCTGATTACAGTTTCGATTTCCTTGCTTGTGATGACTCTGTTAAGATCTTCTATTTCTTCCTGGTTCAGTTTTGGAAAGTTATACTTTTCTAAGAATTTGTCAATTTCATCCAAGTTGTCCTTTTTATTGGCATAGAGCTGCTGGTAGTAGTCTCTTATGATCCTTTGGATTTCAGTGTTGTCTGTTGTGATCTCACCCTTTTCATTTCTTATTTTGTTAATTTGGTTCTTCTCTCTTTGTTTCTTAATGAGTCTTGCTAATGGTTTGTCAATTTTGTTTATTTTTTCAAAAAACCAGCTTTTAGCTTTGTTGATTTTTGCTATGGTCTCTTTAGTTTCTTTCGCATTTATTTCTGCCCTAATTTTTAAGATTTCTTTCCTTCTGCTAACCCTGGGGTTCTTCATTTCTTCCTTCTCTAATTGCTTTAGGTATAGAGTTAGGTTATTTATTTGGCTTTTTTCTTGTTTCTTGATGTAAGCCTGTAATGCTATGAACCTTCCCCTTAGCACTGCTTTTACAGTGTCCCATAGGTTTTGGGTTGTTGTGTTTTCATTTTCATTTATTTCTATACATACTTTGATTTCTTTTTTGATTTCTTCTATGATTTGTTGGTTATTCAGAAGCGTGTTATTTAGCCTCCATATGTTGGAATTTTTAACAATTTTTTTCCTGGAATTGAGATCTAATCTTACTGCACTGTGGTCAGAAAAGATGACTGGAATGATGTCAATTTTTCTGAATTTTCCAAGACCAGATTTATGGCCCAGGATGTGATCTATTCTGGAGAAGGTTCCGTGTGCACTTGAGAAAAAGGTGAAGTTGATTGTTTTGGGGTGAAATGTCCTATAGATATCAATTAGGTCTAGCTGGTCCATTGTATCATTTAAGGTTTGTGTTTCCTTGTTGATTTTCTGTTTAGTTGATCTATCGATGGTTGTGAGTGGGGTATTAAAGTCTCCCACTATTATTGTGTTACTATTAATTTCCTCTTTCATACTCGTTAGTGTTTGCCGTACATATTGCGGTGCTCCTATGTTGGGTGCATATATATTTATAATTGTTATATCTTCTTCTTGGATTGATCCTTTGATCATTATGTAGTGTCCTTCTTTGTCTCTTTTCACATCCTTTATTTGGAAGTCTATTTTATCTGATATGAGTATTGCGACTCCTGCTTTCTTTTGGTCTCCGTTTGCGTGAAATATTTTTTTCTAGCCCTTCACTTTCAGTCTGTATGTGTCCCTTGTTTTGAGGTGGGTCTCTTGTAGACAGCATATATAGGGGTCTTGTTTTTGTATCCATTCAGCCAATCTTTGTCTTTTGGTTGGGGCATTCAACCCATTTACATTTAAGGTAATTATTGATAGGTGTGGTCCCGTTGTCATTTACTTTGTTGTTTTGGGTTCACGTTTATACAACCTTTCTGCATTTCCTGTCTAGAGAAGATCCTTTAGCATTTGTTGAAGAGCTGGTTTGGTGGTGCTGAATTCTCTCAGCTTTTGCTTGTCAGTAAAGCTTTTGAATTCTCCTTCATATCTGAATGAGATCCTTGCTGGGTACAGTAATCTAGGTTGTAGGTTATTCTCTTTCATTACTTTCAGTATGTCCTGCCATTCCCTTCTGGCCTGGAGGGTTTCTATTGATAGATCAGCTGTTATCCTTATAGGAATCCCTTTGTGTGTTATTTGTTGTTTCTCCCTTGCTGCTTTTAGTATTTGTTCTTTGTGTTTGATCTTTGTTAATTTGATTAATATGTGTCTTGGGGTGTTTCGCCTTGGGTTTATCCTGTTTGGGACTCTCTCGGTTTCTTGGAGTTGGATGGCTATTTCCTTCCCCATTTTAGGGAAGTTCTCAGCTATTATCTCCTCGAGTATTTTCTCATGGCCTTTCTTTTTGTCTTCTTCTTCTGGGACTCCTATGATTCGAATGTTAGGGCGTTTCACATTGTCCCAGAGGTCCCTGAGGTTGTCCTCATTTCTTTTGATCCTTTTTTCTTTTTTCCTCTCTGCTTCATTTATTTCCACCATTTTATCTTCTACCTCACTTATCCTATCTTCTGTCTCCGTTATTCTACTCTTGGTTCCCTCCAGAGTGTTTTTGATCTCATTCATTGCATTATTCATTTTTAATTGACTCTTTTTTATTTCTTCTAGATCTTTATTAAACATTTCTTGCATCTTTTCAATCTTTGTCTCCAGGCTATTTATCTGTACCTCCATTTTGCTTTCAAGATTTTGGATCATTTTTATTATCATTATTCTAAATTCTTTTTCAGGTAGATTCCCTATCTCCTCCTCTTTTGTTTGACTTGGTGGGCTTTTTTCATGTTCCTTTACCTGTTGGGTATTTCTCTGCCTTTTCATCTTGTTTAGATTGCTGTGTCTGGAGTGGGCTTTCTGTATTCTGCAGGTCTGTGGTTCCTTTTTATTGTGGAGGTTTTACCCAGTGGGTGGGGTTAGACGATTGGCTTGTCAAGGTTTCCTGATTAGTGAAGCTTGCGTCAGTGTTCTGGTATGCGGATCTTGATTTCTTCTCTTTGGATAGCAATGGAGTGCCCAGTAATGAGTTTTGAGATGGGTCTATGTGTTAGGTGTGACCTTGGGCTGTCTGTATGTTGACGTTCAGGGCAATGTTCCTGCGTTGCTGGAGAATTTGCGTGGTATGTCGTGCTCTAAAACTTATTGGCTCTTGGGTGGTGGTTGGTTTCGGTGCAGGTTTGGAGGCTTTTGTACGGTCACTTATTACTTAAAGATCCATGTAGTCAGGAGTTTTCTGGTGTTCTCAGGTTTTGGGCTTAAGTCTCCTGCTTCTGGATTTCAGTTTTATTCTTCCTGTAGTCTCAGGACTTCTCCAACTATACAGCACTGATAATAAAACTTCTATGTTAATGGTGGAAAGTTTCTCCCCCGTTAGAGATACCCAGAGAGGTTCACCGAGTTACATGGAGAAGAGGAGAGGGAGGAGGGAGATAGAGATGGGCAGGAGGAGAAAGAGGGGGACTCAAGAGGAGAGAGACAGATCTACGAAGTTGTCTGATCCCAGAGTGTTCTCCGTATCCCAGACACCCACAAAGATTCACAGAATTGGATTGGGAAGAGAAGGGGAAAGGAGGAAATAGAGGTGTTCTGAGGTAGAAAACAGAGTCAAGATTGGGAGAGAATAATCAACACACTCGTGAATAAAAATGGGAGCTGAATATTGGATTCTTAAATGTTCACAATTTATGTCATATACTGAAAAACAAAAATTAAAAATCTAGAGTAGAGGTTAGACTCTTAAAAATACTATATTAAAAACAAAAACCAAAACACACAAAAGAAATTTTAGAAATATATATGAAGTTTGGTATAAAAATAGGGCTTCTCTTCTTCTTTTTTTTTTTTTTTTCCCTTTCTTCTGTAAGGTTATAGTGGATTGAAAATGAAAATTAAGGCGTAGTAAAAGGAGTGCTAGAGGGCTTTAAAAGAAATAAGAGAAAAAGAAAAAGAAAATAGAAGAGAAGAAGAAAAAAGAACAGAAAAAAAAGAAGAAAAAGAAGAAATAGAAAAAAAGAAAAAAGAAAGAGAAAAAAAATTGTTTTGCCTAATTAAAAAAAATCGTAAAAATCTATGAAAGTTAAGGAGTAATGGGGGAGTAATAAGGAATTTTTAAAGGAAAATAAAAGAGAACCAAGAAAAAAGAAAAAAAAATTTTTTTTTCCTTACTTAAAAAAAAAAAAAAAGAAAAGAAAAAGAAAAAATATATCTAGGAATTTCTCTGGAGCTGTTGCGGTCAGTGTGGGTTCGGCTCAGCTTCAGATAGCTCCTCGTTCCAGCTTACACTTCTCGATATCTACTGGCCCTTCCGGTGTAGTCAGTCGGTGGTTTCTTCAGGGATTTTAATCTGTTGCACCGGTCCCTTCTGAAGCGGTTCCCTTTGTTTATTTGGGTTCTGTTGCCGGTCTCTTCCGCGCCTAATTTCCGCCCTGACACAGGGGGCGGAGGTGGATTCTTATTCAGGTAGCTAGTTCCGTCGCGCTGCGGGGAGGGGCCGTGCGGGGAGGGGCTGTGCGGGGAGGGGCCGGCGCTCCCGGGAGAGGCTTGCGCCCTTTTCTCGGTCTGCGCTGCTCAGGCTCCGGGCTGCTCTGTCTGAAGCGTGCTCCACGGTGCGCGCGGCTCCAGCCCTCGGGCGATTCACAAAAGCGCGGCACACAAAGCTGGGCCCGCGCTCCGGCCCCACGCCGCCTGAGCGGCCCAGGCAGCCAGGCGCTTGACGGGCGCTCTCTCCCCGGGTGCGGCGCGTCTTCTGCCCTGCGCGGTCCCAGTCTCAGTCCCCGCCAGCGCCAGTCGGGCGTGCGAGCCCTCTGCCCTCCGCGTCCCCAGCCCCAGTTCCCGCCCGCGCCGGTCGGGCGCCCGCGCCCTCCGTCTCACCGCGACCCTCCCGGCGGGCTTCGGCCGCCCAGAATCTCGGTCCCTTTGTTCTGCGAACGGCCGGCAGTGTGTTCGGGCCGGTTAACTTTCTCTCTCTCTTGCTGTCCCACAGTTCAAGCTGGGAACTCACAAAAGCTCCCTCTGATTGTCCTCAGGGCGCTCAGGCCCGGATCCAGCCCCAAGTAATGCCGCCCGCTCCTCTCCGTTCCGCCCCCACTTGCTGGTTGCGGATGCCGGCGTCTGGGGTACTTTTCTGCTGGGAGTTGCTTTTAGGCTCGTAATCTGTGGGTTTTATTTATTCTATCCCTCCCAGTCTGATTCAAACTCTTGAGATTCCAACACTTCCCCCAGGCCCGCCAGTGCGAGGGTTTCCCGGTGTCTGGGAACGTCCTCTATTAAGTCCCTTCCCGGGACGGATCTCCGTCCTTAGCTCTTTTGTTTCGCTTTTTATCTTTTATATTTTGTCCTACCTCCTTTCGAAGACAATGGGCTGCTTTTCTGGGTGCCTGATGACCTCAGCTAGCGATCAGAAGTTGTTTTGTGAAGTTTGCTCTGCGTTTAGTTATTTTTTTGATGAATTTCTAGGAGAGAAAGTGGTCTCTCCGTCCTACTCCTCCGCCATCTTGGCTCCTCCTCTCGAGAATATTATTCTTAAAGCTAAAGGACAATTATATTCTCATAAAATCACTGAGGTCTCTTCAGTTACATGTACAAAAGATATTAACAAATAATATGAAAAAGCAGAGTAACAATTCAGTAGTAAAAAAAAAAAATCAACAGAATAATTTTAAAATTAAATACCAAATACTTTTTTTCCTTAACAGCTCTGGGAATAAAATACACACAAATAGTGGTGAGCAGAAGTGAAATAGATAATCTTACATTCAACCAATGGCAGTATTCATCACTCCAAACATAAGGATGGAAAAAACTTGGCAACATGTACTGAAAGCTTTAAGATGTTATGGACTTTGTCAGAGGAGATCAATTACTGGAATGTTATGCTAAAGAAATATCAAATATATACAATAAATACCAAAAATATGTAAAAGTGCTTTATGGTACAAATAAATTTTTAATAGTTTTACTTGCAAATTCAAAATATTGGGAAAAATACCTAAATGCAGAAAGATTGCATGGTGAAATACAGAAGAGTCAAGATATTTTCCAACATCTTAAAAATAATGGTTTAAAAAGCAGATTATAAAATATACTGTGAAATTTTAAGATAAAAAGACAAGAATACACTAAAGCTGGTCCTCTCACAGTGAGATAGATTCTGGGCACTTTTTTTGTGTGTGTGGTTAGACTTCTCTATATTTCCTAAATTTTCTATTAATACATTTTTTATCAGAAAAACATTTTAATTAAGAATATTATTCAGAAATAATAGCATTAAAGAAAATTAGGTTATCTTTTAGCAAACACAGATCACTTATGTAGCTGATTGTTTTGTTTTGAAAATACGATTATGAATTTTCTAAAAATGCCAGCACCCAGAGCATTTTGGGGAGAGAGCTGAGACGGGGGGATGGCAGTTAGAAGTGTGGTCTTTAGTGGCATGGTTTGTGTTTTGCTCAGGTTGTCCACGTGGGGAGGTGGGTCTGGGAGCAGATGGCAGAGGAGCAGGGTGTGGGAGGAAGGCAAGCTAGCAGCCTCCCTGCTTTATGGAGATTCTTTAACTGCTCCTTCTCTCGCTTTGCAGCAGGGTGGGGACTGGCTTCTTCCTTCCATTCTGATTTCAACATGTTTTCTCTTACTTGCCCGGCCCTGGGGTCTGCTTCTGAGGACCCAATTCCATCGAACCTTTGCTCCCTTGTCCTGTTCTCCTGTAAGCTGAGTAGACCTCTAGAGTTCAGGTTGGAACATCTTTCCTTGTACATCGTAAGAGATTTTGTACCCAACATTGTCTAAATAAACCAATTAAATGAATAAAAGGCAAAAGAAATCTCATGGGCTCCAATATAACATTAGACCTACTTTGATCAGTTGCCCTGGTTAGAATTTTGTAATCTTTGTCATTTCTATTTTGATTTTGGAAAGAGCGAAAACTTGTGTTGAAACAGGTCACGTGAAAGGGGCCCCTGAATTACCACCCAGTCATGAAAGTGTGTGGAAGTAACATGACTTATGCAACAGAGATGTAATGAGTTCATAATAAATAAACACTGGTGGGCAATTTGAGGGTGGGAATGCATTTAATAAGCACCTATTGTGAACTTTCCTGGTGGCTCAGACAGTAAAGGATCTGCCAGCAATGTGGGGGACCTGGGTTTGATCCTTGGATTAGGAAGATCCCCTGGAGGGGGCATAGCAACCTCTCCCAGTATTCTTGCCTGGAGAATTCCATGGAAAGAGGAGCCTGGTGGGCTACAGTCCATGGGGTCACAAAGACTCCGACACGACTGAGCAACTTTCACTCACTCACTCACTGACTGCTGTGGACTAGGCGCTTACATCTCAGAATACCCTCATGACAATTCAAAGAGGTAAGTGTTAGCATCCTTATTTTATAAAGGAGAAAATTGCAATTCAGAGGAGTTAACTAAGTGGCCTAACATACATGTGTGCATGTTCAGTCGTGTCCAACTCTTTGCAACCCCATGGACTGCAGCCCACCAGGCTCCTCTGTTCATGGGATTTCCCAGGCAAGAATGCTGAAGTGGGTTGCCATTTCCTCCTCCAGAGAATCATCTCGACCCAGGGATTGAATCCGTGTCTCCCGTGTCTCCTGCAGTGGCAGGTGGGTTCTTTATCATGAGCCACCTGGAAAGCCCACGTTGCTTAAACCACCCATGTATTACGATGTGGAAAGCTGAAAAGAGTGTCACTTTCACCCCACCAAGGAAAGGATGGATAAGCCACAAGGTCAGGACATTTTTGAACCCATCAGAGAACTGACAACACAGGGCTACCTCCTAGCCTGAAATGCACATAAAGGCAGGTGCCTCCTCAGAATGATGGGACCAAGAACTGACTTGTGGCAGAGTATAAGAGGAAAATGGGGTTACGACACCAACAGGCAAGATTTCAACTCAAGTTTTTATGAAATTGCCAAGTGTGAGCCAGTGGGAGACTTAAAGCACTGGGAGCCACAGACACGAGGGGAGAGGAGGGGACCCCGGGGGAGGGGAGCTTGTATCCACTAAGAGGATCTTCCTTGTGGATTGACACTGGATGGTCCTGAGAAAGACGGAGGACAGAGTGGGGATCAGAGAAACTGCTCTGGTGATGCAGGTGCGGAGGAGGGGAAGGCCACTGCTCCAGGGAAGATGTTAAGCTACTGTGTGTGTGCGTGTGTGTGTGTGTGCGCGCGCGCGCACGCGTGTATGTGCATGTGTGTGCTCAGTCACGTCTGACTCTTTACGACTCCACGGACTGTAGCCCACCAGGCTCCTCTGGTGGGATTTCCCAGGCAAGAATACTGGAGTGAGTTGCCGTTTCTTTCTCCAGGGGATCTTCCTGACCCAGAGATTGAACCTAAGTCTCTTGCGTCTCCTGCATTAGTAGGGGTATTCTGTATCACCGAGTTCCCTGGGCAGTCTTAAGCACACTGCTATCCATTGGCAAAGAGGGATTCAATATAGTAAAAAAAACAACAACACAACTCTTGTAAAAGATATATACTTATTTCATGTTTATATAAACTCAGAATTTCCACACTAGTGGCTATTTTCCACTATTAACATAAATGAAGTCAATCACAAAAGTTACATGCATTGAAAATTCTATTAGCCAAAATTTTAATTTTAGGTATTGGGTTGAGCCATGATTAAATTTATAAAGGAGACTTATTTATTACCTCCTTACTATTTCTTAAAATCAATCTTTTTTTTTCAACTTCTTGCCTGGGTTCCCTTGCTCTCTTTCTCCCCTTTCAACCCATCCTCCCTACGTGAACTAGAGGAAGTTTTCAAAAATATGATTTCTATTTTGTTATTCTTATACTTAAAAGAATTCTGTGGTTTCAAAGAGCCTTCAGAGTAAAATCTAATTTCCCACATGAGATTTGTTTCATTTCCTTTCCAGCCTTTATTAAATTAACTTCATAAATTTCCACCAGTTTCTTTCTAGGCTGCTGGCTCTTTCTGGATGGCTGACCCTTCTTTCTTCACATGGCTTACTTCTTATCCATAGCTGAGCTTTGATGGGTAACACCTTCCTTAACATCACCAATCAGGCTAGGCAGTTTGGCACCCTTCTTTGAGTCCTCAAAGGGTTAAGTACCTTTTTCAAAGTACAAACCAAGTACTGTAATCGCTTGCTTGAGTATCTACTGGGTTGAGTTCTCTTTCTTTGATCTCTGGACCCACAGGCATTTACTAGAGGACTCTACTTGGCACAAAGTCGATGTCAAAAAAGGTTGGTTAAATAAATGGATGGTCTCTTTCAGATCTGGTTTCCTCAGTGTGTATGCCCAGAAGTGGTATTGCTGGGTCATATGGCAGTTCTATTTCCAGTTTTTTAAGAAATCTCCACACTGTTTTCCATAGTGGCTGTACTAGTTTGCATTCCCACCAACAGGGTAAGAGGGGACGTGCACCCCAATGTTCATCGCAGCACTGTTTATAATAGCCAGGACATGGAAACAACCTAGATGCCCATCAGCAGATGAATGGATAAGGAAGCTGTGGTACATATACACCATGGAATATTACTCAGCCGTTAAAAAGAATTCATTTGAATCAGTTCTAATGAGATGGATGAAACTGGAGCCCATTATACAGAGTGAAGTAAGCCAGAAAGATAAAGAACATTACAGCATACTAACACATATATATGGAATTTAGAAAGATGGTAACGATGGCCCTATATGCAAAACAGAAAAAGAGACACGGAAGTACCGAATAGACTTTTGAACTCTGTGGGAGAAGGCGAGGGTGGGATGTTTCGAAAGAACAGCATGTATATTATCTATGGTGAAACAGATCACCAGCCCAGGTGGGATGCATGAGACAAGTGCTCGAGCCTGGTGCACTGGGAGGACCCAGAGGAGTCAGGTAGAGAGGGAGGCGGGAGGGGGGACCGGGATGGGGAATACGTGTAACTCTATGGCTGATTCATGTCAATGTATGACAAAACGCACTGAAATGTTGTGAAGTAATTAGCCTCCAACTAATAAAATAAAATTAAATAAATAAATAAATAAATAAATGGATGGATGAATGAATGCTTCTTCTTTAGCAAGAAACCAAGTTTTGTTGACTAGGTCACATCTGGTGAAAGGTATCATGGGCTAAAGTATTAAGCAAGATAAATGTAAAATGCCAAATTGTCAAGTTAAAACCAAGCTATTCATTTGTTCAAATACTATAAATAAGAACTAGAAGGTAAGTCATCAGGAAATAATGTCATGATTATTGATTTTGCATCAGCTTACCAGGTGAGGTTGATTAGAAAATATAAGTTGTGAGCAAGGTTTCCAGTTCAAAGAAAAACTTGTGTTTTCCAGGCAGACAAAGAGGTAAACACTATTTTGTTTTTCCATTTTGTACTTCATTTAATAAGCTGGCTTTGCAATTCACACTGATTGATTTATTACCGCCCCCTTCCCCCACCCCACCCCAGCTTGGTTATTTACTTGTAACTTCTCAAAGAAATGTCAACTTGTGTTTGCCTCAGTGAATGCCTAAAGCAAAACCAAAAGGACAGAATTCAGGAATGGTGAACCTGATGGTTAGCAAACATCTATTCTGTAGCAACTCTGTATATCTGTTAAATGAGAAAAAAGTCTAAATAATGTCTATGGTCCTATAAGTTTTATGTTTTAATTAAAGAAAACAGTTGAGTAATTACATAAATCAGGGCAATAGGCAGGAGGCACGGTTTTAAGTAGGAGCCTGAGAGGTAAGTTAGATGTTTGTTTTCTTTTTTTTTTTTTTTGGTAAGAGATAATTGACTTTACCCAAACAATGTTTTGAAGTTAAGAAAAAAAATCTGGAACTTCGAGTGGTTTGAATGGATGCCAGTAGATTTTCCTAATAATTTTACAAAGGCTTGAACTTTTGCCAAGATAAACTGTCCCTCTCTTTTTGGAAATCTTAAGCTGTGATATTAATATGCTAGTATATTGATGGAAAAAATTTTACATTGGATTTCAGAGTCATTTTCTTGCTAAGAAAGGTCTTTAAAAAGTGGTTATGTATATCTTTAATCAAATGTGGCATGGTTAATATTATATATGCTCCAAATATTCTATCCCTAAAGTTGTAGCATATAGTTTGAAACATAATTATTGAATTGAATCCACCTATCCCTGGATAGATATATCATAGTCAACTTAATTTTAAGTCCAGTGTTTCCTGACATCTGCAACTATAAAAGGCATTAAACAAACAGACAACTATTTCCAGAGCTGGAACTGTGAAACTGGTTGCTATGGACTGGGAGGAAAATATGAGACTCATCCTACACATGTTGAGCAACTTTAAATCCAAAGAGTGAATAGTAGAAATAACATTTCTACCTCTTGCATTTATACTTGAGCTTTCCACCTGTCATGAAATACCTAAATATCTATTGCTAAGTCAGTAAGTCTGCCACAGTTTTTGTTTCACTTATATTAAGATCGATAGGCATAATTTCATAGGGAAAGACATTTCTAGTATAGAAAGTTTCATTTCATCTAAGATTTAGATTTCTTGTTACATTGTTCTCCTATTTTAACCATTTGCGTGGCCAGTTTCTGTCAATACAGAGTCAGTATCACTTTGCCACAATATTAACTATGCACATATAGCCAGGCAATCCTGTTTGAAGTATGATCTCAGAGAACAATTTCTAGACAGTTCTTCAGATCTCAGCCAGAGTTCTTAGATCATAGTCTCAAACTGAACATAATTTCTGCAGCCTAAACAGAAAACGTCTTAAGAAACAAGTGGCTAATTACCACTTGCTTATTATAAATAGTGTCGCAAATGGTATATGTCCTAAAAGACCCCTGATTTTTCTAGATTTTCCTCTGCAGGAGTAGCAGAGGGGAACCGTGCCTGCAATCCTCATATAAACCACTTAGGAAAGATCCTGGAGTTGAAACGGGAAGTCCTGTTCTCCAAGAGTTAAAAATAAGATGATGTGAGAAAAGCTGTTCCCTCAGCAGAGTCTTGTCAGTGGATGCTCCATAGCCTTCTTCTTTTTTCATTTTGGACCCTTTTCCCCAGACTCTTTTGGAGAAATCAGATCTCCAACAGGGCAGTGAGAGTCTGCAAATCAGGCAGGCTGAGAAAGCCTGAGATTTTTGTTTCTGCTTTTACAAAATAACAAAACTCTGTTTTGCAGAGTTTCCGCCCTTGGGAAAATTGAGGGATCTCTGTAGATGGGGAATGAAACCAAAGTTTAGTGAGGTTAGCAGTTGCGTTTGTTGAGCGTGTTGGGACTGTGAGTGAATCTTGCTTAATGTTCTCAAGCTGAGCTGTACAAACACCTAATCCTCAGTGCTTAGCCTAGGGCCAGGCTCACAGCCCGTGGTTACCAATGTTTGCTGAGCGGGCCGCGCTAGAGCTGATTCATTCCCGTCAACGTCTCACCATCGGGAACCCTGAGATCTCAGGCCTTGGCTTGTAAGGCCCTAAAACTGCTTTCACTAAGACGCCCCTTGTAACAAGCAGAGGTGCAATTCTGCCTGGCCGGTGACTCAGGGGTAAGTCAGCCCTTCTCATCACCAAGCCTTGGGCTGACTTGCACCCCCTTCTCCCTTTCCATTTCCTCTGTCCTAATTCACCCTTCAACTCTTTCCCTTCTTCCTGTTCATCCCCGCTGCGCCCTACGGAATTCCCATCACAACACAGACTCTCCCACCTTTTCACTCTTTCAACAGTGACTCTAATCTTTCTGCCTTAACCAATGTTATCTTTTCCATAGGACAATGCTTCCCTTTGTATCCTTCAGTGGCTATTTCTTTTTACTTGGTATCATCTGAAGCCTGTTTGGGGTAGATGGAAGGTGAATATTCTAGTTCCCCATCATCCCTGGCAAAACATTACTTTGTCTCATTAAAGCATACATGTTTGGAAGCAACTGCCTCTTGTCTCTCTGGCACCATTAAATGATCTGCTATTTTAGTTTCACCCGTGACTGCTGATGGAGACATCCATTAAAGCAGGTGATTTTATGATGACTATTGCCACAATCAAGACAGCACCCACATAGAAACCTGTCACCAGCAAAGCCTACCGTGACATACGGACCTGTGACGGTCAATAGTACAACTGAATCTGGGACAATTACAATCCCAACCACACTGGCTGACCAACAGGGACATGGCCTGTTAACTATACTTCTTGAAGCATGCCACCACTGCCAAACTGATCCACCACCTGACCATCACCTCCTCTGCACCCGGACAACTGGAATCCAATTATTTTTGTACCAGTCGCCGTAGTTGAAACCGAGTCCACCATCTCAGTTGCCATCACTTCAGCTACAGTTCTGACTCCTGCAGTCCCCAGCTATCTCTGACCAGAGCCCAAAGGCCAGTTTGCCCACAGCAGAGGGAGTCAGAGAGATGGCAGGAGATGCAGTCAGGGAGGGGAGCAGGAGGCAGGTTGCATGAGGCTTCGCCCACCGTGGTAAGGACTACCTTCTATTCCAAGTGAAATGGGAATCTTTCAGAGGAATTCTGGCAGAGCAGTGACATGAAAATAATTATTTTGAGATAGTGACTCGTCTGCAAAGAGGCCTGAGTAGATGAAGGAGACTAGTTTGGAGAAAAGGAAAATAACCCAGGTGAGAACTGAATAAGGCTTGAGTCAGGATTACTGCTTCACCAAGTCGCAGGGGAGGTAGTGCGAAGTGCTCGGATTTAAGGTCTGTTTTGACACTAGAACCATCAGAATTTGCTGATGGGTTGCTTATGGGATATAGGAGAAAGAAAAGAACTTTTGAAGGTTTTACGTTGTTTGGCAGAAAGGATGGAGGAGCCATTTGCTGCAATGGATACAGAGTTTGGGTCTATAACAAGGACTCTGATTTCTTCTGTAACATTTCACTGCTGATAACTGTCAAGCCCCCACGCCCCTTGTCCCCTCTTCCCTCTGTTCCGCATCTGGGCAAGCTGACACGAAAGTCCAGGAGCTCCCTTCCCTGGCGCTGGCGGGAAGTTCAGTCCATGAGAGTCACAAGCAGCGCGCAAAGTCGCTCACCCCAGCTCCCCTCCCAAGTCGCCCCTAATCACAGTAAAAGTCAAGAATGTCTCTTTTCCCTGCTCTCTCAGGCCACTTTCAGAACTCCTTGCCACCCTGCCTCCTCTCCCTAGAAAGCCTCATGTGAGTAATGTCCCCACATCCTCATGGTGTTTGTGTAACGTCATCAGCCTGGAGAGCCAGATCAAATTTCAAGCAGGGAGGTCTACCTCTTCTATGCAGGACATCTATAAAAGTTATAAAGAGTGTTTCTGAAATTGGTGGGTGACTGAGAGGAGGAACAAGGAAATCAATCTTGAGCATATACGTTTGAATTATCTGTTAGATATTAAAGTGAAAATGTTGCATAGGCAGCTGTATGTGTCTGGAGTGCAGAAGATAATTCCAGGATATGGATAGAAATTTGGGAGTCATCAGCTCTTAGTCGACAGCACTTAGGGCTATAGACTGGACGAGTCCAAGGATGTGAGAGGACAGATGGGAAGAGGTCCACACACGGAGCCCTGGATTCCAGCAACTGGGGTCCAGTTGGAGAGATGAAGAGATCTTCTCAGAAAGGGTTGCTGTCTCATGACATAAAAGGGTAGCTAAGAAGAGAGGTGCCCTGGAAGCCAAGTGAACACATTACATAGAGACGGGGGAGCAGCCAATGGGGTCCAAAGCTCTTTCCAGACACATTTATTTCATAAGGAAATAAAAAAGAATTTAAGATCAGCTTGCTTGAGTTTTTCTGATCTAGTTAAGTTGCCAAAGCTCCAAAGGCCTATTTAGTATATTTCATACTGACGCACCTCACTATTAATTTATAATAAGTTCCTAATCCCATTTAAATACTTTCTAAGCCTCCTAAATTTATTTTTCAAAAGACAGTAGACACCTACTTAAATATTTTTATGATACTGTCAATTACTGCATAATGAATGGAAAAATAGGGCATTATGTTATAAGCATTGAGGGACCAGTGAGCAAAGATGTATGTATTTAACAATCAATGGAGAGTCTACCTTAAATGGGATTTTTCTGTCCCCAAAAGAAATCTTTCTGGTTCACTAGATTAATCAGCACACGTTAAGTGAATGCTAATATTTTAGGGCATTATGCTAAGCTTTGGAGAAGGCAATGGCAATGCACCCCAGTGCTCTTGCCTGGAAAATCCCATGGATGGAGGAGCCTGGTGGGCTACAGTCCAAGGGGTCGCTAAGAGTCAGACACGACTGAGCGCCTTCACTTTCAATTTTCACTTTCCACTTTCATGCACTGGAGAAGAAAAGGGCAGCCCGCTCCAGTGTTCTTGCCTGGAGAATCCCAGGGACGGGGGAGCCTGGTGGGCTGCCGTCTATGGGGTCGCACAGAGTCGGACACGACTGAAGCGACTTAGCAGCAGCAACAGCATGCTAACTTTATCTTTTAATGGGAGATACTTCTAATGTTATTCATTTTATTATACAAATACTTGGGGGATATTTCCTATGTGTCCAGCGTTGTGCTAAATGCTGAGAATTCAAAGGACAATGTAAGAGGATGAACTGACTACTTTATGCGTGATAAAGGCTGTAAGCACAGGATCCTGGGGTAATGTGCAGAAGAGTACCAGCAGTCCTAAAAGTGGGTGATCCCATTTTTTTGTTGTTGATGATAGCCAGGCTTGCATTCAACTACACCAAGTCCAGATACAAATTCCTTTGACCCCCGAAGCGTTCGTTTCTTTTCCCTTGTCTGGTAGTGAGCTGTCAGTGCCCCTTGTGGGAGGCTGAGGAATGGCTTCTCTCAAAATGCCCACATTTTACTCCCTGGGACCTGTGAACGTTACCTTTGCAGATGTGATGGACTGAAGGATCTTGGGAGACTTCCCTGGTCATCCAGCGGCTAGGCCTCCGCACTCCCGATGAAGGCGGCCCAGGTTTGATCCCTGGTCAGGGAACTAGATCCTGCATGCTGCATCAAAGATCAAAGACCAAAGATCCTGCCTGCTGCAGCTGAGACCTGGCGCAGCCCCAGAGTGAAGGATCTTGGGCTGGGAAGCTTAGCTTGGATTGGTACCCAGTGTCGTCACGAGGGTCTTTTTAAGAGGGTTGGAAGAGTATCAGGTAGTAAGAGATGTGATGAGGGTAACAGGTGGAGAGGGGGCCACAGGTAGAGGAATGCAGGCGCCTCCAGAAACTGAAGATGGCGAGGAGACAGATTCCTCCCCACAGCCGCCGGAAGGAATCAGCCTATGCATTCCTTGCCAGTAAAATTCCTTGTTTAGGGAAACCCTAGGCCACACATCTCCACATTTTCTTTCTGCAAACCATACACTGTCATCCTTTAGGAGGGAGGAGCTGTCTATCTCTGGCTTAGTTCACAGTTCTTATGAAGGATTCTCAGGCTGGGACGTAATTGCAGGGAATGGTAAATTGTTGTGAGTCACCAAATCGCCGTAATTCTTAGTAAGAATCATCTTATTAGGATGATTCTGAATGTGCTTCTTCTGATTGCGTTTGTTCTGAATGTGTTCACTCACAGAGTGACTTAGGACATTTCCCAGCGTCTCTTAGGAAACTGAGTCACCCTGTTCCGGTCCACTTCCCAGATCTCCCGGTCACAGAGCGTGCCCTGCCTCACGCTGTGAGAAACACAAATGGGCAATAAACGCCTCATTCAAGACTTTCAGCCTCACCACCGTAAAGTACCAATTAGGGTCACACCGAAGCAGTTTATACCCGCCAGACTGGAAAATATTTTTTAAAAGTCTGGAAAGCTTTTAAAAAATATTTATGAAAGTATGAAACAAAAGAAAGCAAAAGAAAAGAAAGAAAAAATAAAAGAAAAAACTTTTATGAAAGTATAGTTGATTGACAGTGTTGTGTTAATTTCTGCGATACAGCGAAGTGATGGAGTTATGCATACAAATATTCTTTTTCATTATGCTTTATCACACATATTGACATGTTGAATATATCCCCCTATGCTATACAGTAGGATCTTGTTTTTTACCCATCCTATATTTAATAGTTGGCATCTGCTGGTCCCAAACGCTTAATCCTTCCCTCCCCCTCCCCCTAGGCAACCACAGTCTGTTCTCTATGTCTGTGAGTCTGTTTCTGTTCGGTGGATATGTTCATTTGTGTAGGATTTTAGATTCCACAGATACCAGCGTTTGTGATACCAGATAGCATTTGTGTTTCTCTTTCTGACTTACTTTGCTTACTATGATAATCTCTAGGTCCATCCATGTTGTTGCAAATGGCATTATTTCGTTCTTTTTTTACGACTGAGTAATATTCCGTATCTTCTTTATCATTTAGGTTGTTTCCATGTCATGGCTCTTACAAGTAGTGCTGCAATGAACATAGGGGTGCATGTATCTTTCAGAATTAGACTTTCGTCTGGCTATATGCCCAAGACAAAGAGGGATTGCTGGATGATATTCCAAGTTAATTTTTAGTTTTCTGAGGAACTTCCGTACTGTTTTTCGTAATAGTTGCACAAATTTATATTCTCGACAACAGTGTAAGAAGCTTCCCTTTTCTCCACACTATCTTTAGCATTTATTATTTGTAGACTTTTGAATGAAAATATCTGAAAATCTTAAGCATTGACAGTGATCTAGAACAATGGACACTCTCATACATGTCTTGTGTATGAATAGTAGAATAGTAAAAACACTAAGGAAAATGTGTGCATACCCTGTAACATATCAACTCCTCTCCTAGACATGCATTAGCATGTCTTTATAGATAGATAGATAGACAGATAAAGTGCCAAAAAACATGGATGAGACATTCATAGAAGAACTCTTTATCTTAACAAAAATGAATGAATAAATAAATAAATGCAAGTCCAGAAGCATACAGTTTGATACCTTTACCAATTATGTTTCAGATCTGGAGTCTTATGAAGAAAAACAAGTGAATGATAAATAGATAGCTTAGGGTCTTATGGCCTTTCTAGGGGTTGGAGATATTATATGGGAAGTGTTTAATGGGTCTTCAGTTGTATTTGTGATTTCGATCTATTATGCTGGGCAGTAGATACATAGTTAGGTGTCTGTACTACTCTTCTTCAGCTTTCATACTAAATTTTGTGGGTATGGATGTCTGAATAGAATCTCATAATAGTAACACATGTAATTGCCCTTCTACTTCCTCTCAGGATGCCACTGTGTCAGATTTGGCTTCTTGAATGACTCTGGGATGGGGTGGTTTTAGGAGTAGCAGCACCTGTTGTAATAATGTTCACAAAGGTTCTAGGTTTTTAATACATTCTTGTTCTTTTTTTAAAATTCTTATTCTTTTTTAAGGGTCATTTTTTCATTCTTTAAAAAATGTATTTATTTATTATTCATTTATTTTTGGCTGGTCTGGGTCTTCGTTGCTGGGTGCAGGCTTTCTCCAGGTGAGGCAAACAGAGGTCACTGGTCACTGCAGAGGAGGGGCTCCAGAGTGCGGGCTCAGTAGTTGTGGCATAGGGGCTTAATGGCCTCAAGACGTGTGGACTCTTCCCTGAACAGAGACTGAACCGGTGTCCCCTCCACTGGCTGGCAGATCCTTAACCACCACACCACCAGGGAAGCCCCTCTAGGTTCGTTTTTCATGGGGACTTCAGTTTCCATTTGCTGCCAATCAACCCCAAACCAGGGGATATACTAGAGGTATAGCCACACAAGAAGATGCAGGATTAGAGGTTCCTATCAAGAGAACCGAAATGATAATCTGAAAACCTTTACTATAATGAAATTTCTAGTAGGGTGTATAGAATTCTCTTTGACTGTGTGGACCACAACAAACTCTGGAACATTCTTAAAGAGATGGGAATACCAGACCACCAGACCAACCACCTGACCTGCCTATTGAGAAATCTGTATGCAGGTCAAGAAGTAAGTTAGAACTGGACATGGACCAACAAACTGGTTCCAAATAAGGAAAGGAGTATGTAAAGGCTGTATACTGTCACCCTGCTTATTTAACTTATATGCAGAGTACATTATGCGAAATGCTGGATGAAGCACAAGCTGGAATCAAGATTGCCGGGAGAAATAATCAATAACCTCAGATATGCAGATGACACCACCGTTATGGCAGAAAGTGAAGAAGAACTAAAGAGTCTTTTGGTGAAAGACTATTACGTCTTTTGATGCAGACTATTACGTCTGCAAAATAGAAGCAATCTAAATGCTTAAGAATGGAAGCATGGTTAAGTAAACTATCTTAGTTTTTATGTAACAGGCAATTATACAGTCAATAGAACACATTAAAATGAATAAAAAGAATAACTATACTTAATAAGCTTTGAAAAATTCATATTGGGAGGAACAAATACAGTGTCAAAAGTGGACAGGTGATTATATTCTTTGAATTTTCTGAATCATCTTCAAAATAGGCTTATATTACTCTTCTAATTGGAAAAAGGTATATGAAGTCAGATGTTTCATAGCCTCAAGTTTATGGTTCAAGTTCAAGGACTGACAAGAATTAATGTACTTGCAGAATCAGCAAACAAACAGAACAGAGAATGCATATGAGCTGATACAGCGCCCCAGCGCTGATGGCGTTTCCTACTGGAAGTGCCAGAGTTCAGCGATCTCAGCGCCTTTTTTGAAGTGAGGAGCTAAGACTACAGGAAGCCATTTATGCTGCTGTTGAAAGAGCAGACAATCATCAAGCAAACTCAGACCTAATCACCTTCAGGTAATTGATATTTTTGGCGAGGTCACAGTATGGTAATCAGTCTATTTCACGGTTTACTTCTTACTGTGCCATCACGCCTTGAAACTAAATGTGTCAGTGAATCAAGCCTAGCCAAAATACAAATGTACTTAGTCGCTCAATCTGTCCGACTCTTTGCAACTCTTTGGACTGTAGCCTGCCAGACTCCAGTCCATGGGATTTTTCAGAGATTTTTTTCATTTCCTTCTCCAGGGGATCTTCCTGTCCAAAGGATGGAACCCACATCCCCAGTGTCTCCTGCATTACAGGCAAATTCTTAACCCACTGCGCCTTTGGTTGTTTTTCATTCAGTCGTGTCCAACTCTTTGCGACCCCAGGGATGGCAGCACACCAGGCTTCCCTGTCCTTCACCATCTTCCAGAGTTTGCTCAAACTCATGTATAATGAGTCAGCGAGGCCATCCAACCATCTCATCCTCTGTCGTCCCCTTCTCCTCCTGCCTTCAATCTTTCCCAGCATCAGGGTCTTTTCTGATAAGTCAGTTCTTCACATCACATGGCCAAAGTATTGGAGTTTCTGCTTCAGCATCAGTCTTTCCAATGAATATTCAGGATGGATTTCATTTAGGATTGACTGCTTTTACCTCCTTGCTGCCCAAGGGACTCTCAAGAGTCTTCTTCAACACCACTGTTTAAAAGCATCAATTCTTCAGGGCTCAGCCTTCTTTATGGTTCAACTCTCACATCCATACATGACTACTAGAAAAACCATAGCTTTGACTATACAGATCTTTGTCAGCAAAGTAATGTGTTTGCTTTTTAATATCCTGTCTAGGTTGGTCATAGCTTCTCTTCGAAGGAGCTGCATCTTTTAATTTCATGGCTACAGTCACCATCCACTGTGATTTTTGGAGCCTAAGAAAATAAAGTCTGTCACTTTTTTCATTGTTTCCTCATCTATTTGCCATGAAGTGATGGGCCCAGATGCCATGATCTTAGATTTTTGAAAGCTGAGTTTTAAGCCAACTTTTTCACTCTCTTCTTTCACTTTCATCAAGAGACATTCTAGTTTCTCTTCACTTTCTGTCATTAGGGTGGTGTCATATGTATATCTGAGGTTATTGATATTTCTCCTGGCAATCTTGATTCCAGCTTGTGCTTCCTCCAGCCTGGCATTTTGCATGATATTACTCTGCATATAAGGTAAATAAACAGGGTGACAATACACAGCCTTGATGTACTCCCTTCCCAATTTTGAACCAGTTCATTGTTCCATGTCCAGTTCTAACTGTTGCTTCTTGACCTGCATACAGATTTCTCAGGAGGCAGGTAAGGTAATCTGGTAGTCCCATCTCTAAATTTCCCACAGTTTGTTGTGATCCACACAAAGGCTTTATTTAGTGTAGTCCAGGAGGCAGAAGTAATGCTTTTTCTGAAATTCTCTTGCTGTTTCTATGATTCAACAGATGTTGTCAATTTGATGTCTGATTTCTCTGCTTTTGCTGAATCCAGCTTGTACATTTGGAAGTTCTCAGTTTGCGTACTGTTGAAGCCTAGCTTGAAGGATTTTGAGCATTACCTTTTTAGCATGTGAAATGAGTGCAATTGAGCCCTAAGGGCAAATAGGTCTTTCAAATTATTTGGAAAATAGTTGCTATAAACACAGAAGAAAGAAAGGGTGTTGAAAAAATTTTGAAAATGACTTGCATAACGTAAATTTTATTAGAGCTTGCCAATATATTTTGGTAAGTACTTATTTTTTAACTTTTATCAAACATAGAGTAGTCTTCACATATGGTTGATATTTATTATATAAACATCCATGTTATCACACTCAGGTCAAAATCAGAACACTTCCAGAATCCCCAGAGTCCCTTCACATGGTATTCAACCCCAATTCTGCTTTTCTGCTTCCCCTGAGAGGTGACCACCATCATGAGTTTTACATGAGTCATTTCGTTGCTGTTGTAAAATAGAAATGTCACTTACATACATATCTCTAAATAAGATAGATTAGTTTTAATGCCTCTGATTTTTCTCACTACACTATATTTGTGAGATTCATGCATTTGATATGTCTAACAATAGTTCATTTGTACATTTCATTGTATAAATGTAACACAACTTACCTGTCTATTCTGCTGCTAATGTATGTTTGGGTCATTGTTTTTTAAACTGATAAATAATGTTACTAGGAACATTTCTCTGTGTCTGTGTATTTCCTTTGGGAGCATACTAGGAAGAAGAACTGCTTCATCAATGTACACAAATGTCTTCAAGTTTACTAGATAATAAAAAATTCTTTCCAAGTTATCTTGCCAATTTCTGTAACTGCCAGCAGCGTATTTATTTAAAATTTCACTAGTGATTTATTCAGTACGATTTCACAAGTTTTCCATTAAAACTATTGTACCTCTATTAATAGACTTATTTCTAGATGCTTGAAAATTTCCTTTCAAGATCTCTTTAAGTTTCTAGTTTTCTGATTATTTGTTGATGATACATAAAACCATGAAATAATTACTTATACTAATACAAAGTACCCAAGTTATTTTTGTCTATTGATTTGTATGCACTAATCTTGCTAAACTTTTACTTATTCTAATGGGTTGCTTGTGGATTCTTTGGGTTTCTATGTTTACAATCCTGATAAATGCAAATAAGAGCAGCTTTCATCCTTATAAAACTGACATCTTATTTCGTCTTTCTGACTGGGAGCTTCAGTACAATGCAGAGGAGCAGGAGTCGTCGTGGACTCCTGCCGCCTTTTACTCTTCCTTTTTGTGTCTCACCCCTTTACACTGAGAGTCTTTCCTTCTGCATTTCTACCGTTCTCCATTTCTTTCAGTGAATGCCTGTTGGTGGAAAACTTCCTCAAATTTTGTTTAAGTAAGAAATGGCCTACAGTATACTAACACATATATACGGAATTTAGATAGATGGTGGCGATAATCCTATATGCAAAACAGAAAAAGAGACACAGAAATACAGAACAGACTTTTGAACTCTGGGGGAGAACGTGAGGGTGGGATGTTTTGAAAGAACAGCATGTATATTATCTATGGTGAAACGGACCACCAGCCCAGGTGGGATACATGAGTCAGGTGCTCGGGCCTGGTGCACTGGGAGGACCCTGAGGAGTCGGGTGGGGAGGGAGGTGGGAGGGGGGATCGGGATGGGGAATACATGTAACTATATGGCTGATTCATGTCAATGTATGACAAAACCCACTGAAATGTTGTAAAGTGATTGGCCTCCAACTAATAAAATAATATTAAAAAAAAAAAAAAAAAAAAAAAAGAAATGGCCTTATTTTCACTTTTTACCTGCTAGACATTCTTGCCAAGTACAGTGTCCCAGCTTGCCAGGAGTTGTTTTCCAGTACATTGAAGACCGTTTAAACTGTCTTCTGATTTTCACTTTTGATTTAGAGTGGTCAAAAAAGGGGCTTGCCAGGAGGCGATAATGGTAAAGAATCTGCTTGCCAAGTGGTAAAAAAAATCTGCCCGCAAATGCACGAAGCGCAAGAGACATGGGTTCGACTCCTGGGTTGGGGAAATCCTCTGGTGTAGAAAATGGCAACCCACTCCGGTATTCTTGCCTGGGAAGTCCCATGGACAGAGGAGCCTACAGCCCATGGGGCCGTAAAGAGTCAGACATGACTGAACACACACAGAGATGGAACTTGTAAGAAAGTGTAGTCGTCTATGTTTTTTTAGAAAGGTAGGGAGCCAGGTCTCTGAGGCTAGCTTTTCCAGGTGCTCTGTCTCATTCTTCACTGCTCTAAGATTTATGCCACAGCTGAGAAGTGTGAATTTTAGTTTGAAAATCCCAAGTTCTCCAACCATTACATAATAGTGGACTCAGATCCAATCAGAGCAACACTGTGTTAATGAAACAAGATTTGTTCTGGCTATAAGGTTAAAAAAAAGAAGAAAGAAAAAGAAAAAAGCAGCTGACAGTGATTTAAAGCATAAATCATTTATTGTTTCCTTAGGGAGAAATTCAGAGATTTGGAATTCAGTTACATAACTTTTTTGTGTGTGTGAATACAGCTATTACACATAAGAAGACATGTCTGCTCTTGAACTAGGATCTTTGTAAGTTTATTAATATTTTGGAAAATTCATGCCACTAGCTGCTGTCTTCCCACCCAAAGTTAGCCTATATGAAATGCATGAATGAAAAAGATCTTAAGTCATTTTTTTCCTAGGCTATACTACATGCCACTTTGCCAAAGGGTCAGACTGCAGGAGCTCTCAGATTGCTCTGAAACCCCACCTCACTTTTGCACGCCCTGTTGTGTACACTTGCCCTTGTGAGAAGTGGAAAAGTGCCAACGAAGGTTTTTCTTTTCTGGTTCCTGCTCCTCTCAGAGATCAGGATTCATCAGAAACAGTGACAAATTCATTCCATAGCCTAAAGCCAGGTACAGGGTGCTAAGAAGCAGATGAGATTCACCGTGAATAATCCTTGATTTATGTACTTAAGAGCTACTGACATGTACTTATTTCCTATTTTTATCTTTAATTCTAGCAAAAGCTATTCTAATGTTTTCTTTTCCCCTCCCTGTCTATCCCAAGAGAGCTGCTGACTTCAGCACAAAAGACTTCACTCATCATTCACCTGCATTTATCATGATCCAGTAATCTGAACATTGTCTTATTTTTGGACAGTTTTTGAAATTAGTCATCACCATAAGCCTTCTGTTTAGCCACAGAATTCTGCTCTATCCACAACCAAGGAGTGGCTTTGTGGGCTTTTTTTAGAATCAAAAACTGAATTCCTCACCTGTGAGAACTCAAGTTTCAGTAACTTTGAATAATCTTTGTGAAATAAGGAAGGCAAGTGTTTATATCTTCTCAGAATCCTTGGAGTCCTAAAGTCGAGATAATTTTCTGCAGGTTGTTTTGGGAAGGGAGCAAATCTTTTCTGCTTTTTTCTCAACTAACATACATTGTGTACTTTGGGGTTGAAATTGGAAAATTTCCCAGGAAACGGATGACTATTACTTTGCATGATCCAGATTGAGTAAATACACAATTATTAATTTAGCATGAATTCAATATTTCCTAACTTCTAATCCACAGAGCGAAAACAGATATCTTTGGAGCTCCATGGGAGATACCAACCCTTTCAGAATGGATGGCAAACACCAGCAGCACGCTGTGGATATTGAACAACACCAGACTGAGTTGGTGAGTAGTGTACATACCTTTTTTCCCCCTAACACATTTCCTTTATTGTTTTCTTAGTTATTTATAGCAAGGGAAATATTAGCCAACATTCACTGCCAACTGGAAAATAACAGTTACAAACATTTTATAAAAGAAGATACACAGCTGGCAAAAGAACACATTAAAAATGTTCAACATGATGAACCATTTAGGGAAATGCAATCAGACCATAGTGAGATACCTCTGCACAGGTAAGACTGAGTGTACTGACCATATGAACCAAGCACAGGGAACTGGAATGTTCCCATACACTTGATGGGAATGCAAAAATCATTCACTTTGGAATGTATGAAAGCATATATTCATATAAAGAATTATATCTTCTTTCATATCTAGCATTCTTGCTTTCTACGTTTAATATTTAACCCTCCCCCAAACTGAACTTGCATTTTTTTCCTAATGTTTACTATTAGGGGGTGAATGGAATCTGGATGTTACTAATAGGAGTCGCAAGTATTGAAGGAGTTACGTAGTACCAATTGTAGTAACCAATTGTGCTATACCATCATTTGATAATTGTGCAATATACTTTTTGCCTAAATTTTATATTTATATCAGAAATTTATAATAATGTATGAGTGGACAAGATTTTAGCAGATGATTTGAAGTGTTATATTGACAGCAGATATTAACAATATTGTTTATATTCATACATATTTAAATCCAATGAAAATATTTATTCTCATTGGCTTACTTGTTTCTAAAGTAGAAATTTATGGAAAATGTCTCACGGTGGGGGACTTATGCTTAAACTGTTACTCTAGGCAAATAAACATCATATTTCTTAGAACATATTAAGGGTCCCTTTCATCATTCACACAAATTCTTTCATCTTATAAATGACTAGTGACAGAAATTGAACTCAGGTTGCTCACATTTATAATCATTTCCTTACAAGATGCTACTTTTCAAAAAACTTGAGTACTAGCTTTCTAACAAGGAGAAATGGATTTTATGATTAACTTGATGTTGCAGAACCAAGGGAAAAGTCAGACAAGATAAACACGAAGATATGATTAGGCATAAAAATTGTTTTGCAACTTGAAGGTTGTATTTGTGTTCAGTTTGGGAATCCAATATCTAGACTACCATAAACTTAATTTATAGGCTGCCTCTTACTCCATGGAAGCTGCAAAATTCCATTGCTTTAATATCATATATACATCATTTTATTTCCTTCTCCTTTCCCCACATGTCAAAAATATTTATGCAATTTATTCCAATAAGTCAAATAATTACTTAATTATGCAAAATATCCAGTAAACCAACTTCTGAGACCATGAAAAGGAATCGTTTGGATTTCTTATTTTTTAGTAATCTGATTGGCAACCTATGACTAACCTCTTATATTCCCTGAAACAAGGGGTAGAATATTTTCTTTTAATTCTTTATGAGTTTGTTTTCTTACTTTAGAACATTTGGAAAAAACAGAAAATTACAAAAAAAAATTTTTTAAATCACCCATGACCCCTCCCAAAGGAAAAAAAAGCTGCTAATATTTTGCTTCTTGCCCCCCATCCAATTTAATTTTATTCTTTTGATTGCTTTATTTTATCATATGAAATTTTTGTCAATTTATATTCAGAGAATTGAGAGTTTATACTACAGAAATCTTCTCTTAGAAGATGTTATTCAAGTTGTCCTTTTGCTTTTCAGTAAAGTTGTGTGGTCTTCTTTATATAAATTCTATGGCATTTAAAAGGCTTAGCAATTTTATTTTTTTGTTTGTTTTTAATTGTATTTATTTATGTTTTATATTTATTTATTTTTAATTGGTTGATGGTTGTTTTACAATATTGGTTTGATTTCTGCATACACCAACATGAATAAGCCATAGGTATACATATGTCCTATCCCTCTTGAATCGCCCTCCCACCTCCCACCCTTTCAACCCTCTAGATTGAGGAAGCCCTGGTCTAGAGCCCTCATTTGAGTTCCCTGAGTCAGCAAATTTCCATTGTAGACTTAGCCATTTAAAATGCATCCCTAAACCCTCTTACACTGTTGGTGGGAATGCAAATTAGTACAGCCACTATGGAGAACAGTGTGGAGATTCATTAAAAAACTGGAAATAGAACTGCCATATGACCCAGCAATCCCAATCTTGGGCATACACACCGAGGAAACCAGATCTGAAAGAGACACGTGCACCCCAATGTTCATCGCAGCACTGTTTATAATAGCCAGGACATGGAAGCAACCTAGATGCCCATCAGCAGACGAATGGATAAGGAAACTGTGGTACATATACACCATGGAATATTACTCAGCCGTTAAAAAGAATTCATTTGAATCAGTTCTAATGGGATGGATGAAACTGGAGCCCATTATACAGAGTGAAGTAAGCCAGAAAGATAAAGACCAATACAGTATACTAACGCATATATATGGAATTTAAAAAGATGGTAACAATAACCCTATATGCGAAACAGAAAAAGAGACACAGATGTACAGAACAGATTTTGGACTCTGTGGGAGAAGGCGAGGGTGGGATGTTCTGAGAGAACAGCATTAAAACAGGTATGCTATCAAGGGTGAAACAGATCACCAGCCCAGGTTGGATGCATGAGACAAGTGCTCAGGGCTGGTGCACTGGGAAGACCCAGAGGGATGGGATGGAGAGGGAGGCGGGAGGGGGGATCGGGATGGGGAACACATGTAAATGCATGGCTGATTCATGTCAATATATGGCAAAAACCACTACAATATTGTAAAGTAATTAGCCTCCCACTAATAAAAATAAATGAAAAAAAAAATGCATCCCTACTACCCTAAATAGCAGTTGCTGTTACACACACACAGACCCACACATAAAACAGTGCTGCTACACATACATTTTGTACTTTTATAACCAGTCAATTTGACGAGATCTTATTACTTTTTATAGAGTATTTGGCTAATTATTTGGGGTTCTGTAGGGCAACATATCATCTGCAAATAATGTTAATTTTGTCTTCACATTTCCATTATTTATACACACTGATGAGAACTTCTAGAAAACCAGTACCTGATATTGGTGGCAGGAGACATTCTTCTTTTCTCCTGACTCTAAAAAAATGTCTCTGAATGTTTCACTGTTAAATATTATGGTCATTGCTTGGAGATAGACATTGCTCATCACATTTGGGAGTTATTCTTTTCTTCTAGTTCTTTGGGGTTGGTATCATTTGTCTGCTTTTACCACTTTTAAATGCTGAAATTTGTTAAACGAGCAGTGAGCATTGAGATGATTACTTTCCTTCTTTGATCATTTAATATGAAAAATGTACTTGTATAATTCACATCATGAAACCGTTTATTAGCGTTTCAGATTTTCCTAGAACTTGGTCAGTTCTTCCTGGAATACAGATTGGATTCAATAATTTTTTACATGTTTTATGAATTTATGTGCCTAGATCAAATAAATTTTCTTCATCCTTAAAAATCAGAGTTGATGAATTGTTGATGTTAACATTCTTTCTCTGCAGTTACCCAGAAATCCCTATGGTTCAAATGAAGGAACGCATTGCGGTTGTAGATTGCCTGTTGTGACCTTACAGCCACAGCTGGTGAGATTTGGCCCTGGGGGCAGTGGGGCGTCTTCACTGGTCCTTTGAGGTGATGCTAAGCCAAGGTAGACTGGCTCTGCTTGGTCAGCCGCTCCGAAGGGGTCTCCTCTCCTCCAACGCCTTGCCTGTCCTTTGATGGCTCTGTGCTTCTCGGGCGCCCCCACCCCTGTAACTCCACAAGCTCTGGGCAATGCAGGGGACCCGCTGGCCCAGTAATTTATCAGTACTGTGGTCTATTCCTGTAAGATCCTGCTCCACACCAGAGCTGATCATTTTTTCTATTTTGATGTCTAAGTTCAGCGAACTTTCTTTTGTTTATGTTTAAGAGATAAAAAATGTGTTTAATGAATCATTTTCTAGTTGCCAAATCTCAGAATGTCATTTGAAAATGGGAGATGACAGTGAGCCAAATACCTGTTACTTTCCATCACTCCAAGATAACCAGTCTCCATGTTCTGATGGGCCTTCGGTTTTTCTCTTTCGGATGGCTAATTAGATAATTTAATTTATACTGTAAGTATAGTATCTGATATGAGGTCATCACGTAATTTATTCCTGAGGCAACCTATTTGCATTTAAGGTGACCCCTTTATTGCTTTAGTGCAAAGGGTTAACTAAGAGGGAACATTTTGACCTTACGCACTTACGAACAAGGTGTGTGTATGTATATGTGTGTGTGAGAGAGAGAGAGAGAGAGGATAAATTTATTCATTTAAACTATAGCATTTAAAGTAATGAAAAAAAATTAGCCATATTCTAATGGAAATCGTTTACCTAAGTTACCACTGTGTTCTTGCTGAAACGTTCACTTTTCATAACCCTGTGCAGGCAACAGCAAAGCCATGGTCGCCCTGGAAAACATTTCTGCTGTGTCTCCTGGCCTGTCTCATTGCCACAGCCCTTGTTGTTCTACTCTTCTATTTTGTCCACTTGGGCAAGCCCGCGGCCGGCACCACCATCGTCATTCATGCCGACGGCAAGTCCAGTCATGTCACCTGCATTCCTGGTGCAGCCCCATCTCCGGGCCCATCCTCCGTGCCTGTATCTCAGAGCGCTCTGCCTCCTACCCTGGGGACCAACCACAGTTCCTCTACCCCAGGGCTCCCAACTCCTATGGAGACGACTATGAGCTCAACGTTGGTCCACGAAGTTGAAATTGAAGATGGAGAATGACATTTGGGGGTGTCTTCAGCCCTCCTCAAGCCAGACCCACCCACTGATCCTGAACGAGGCATGTCCAAGGTATTCTCCCCTCCAGCCGAGAGGTTCCAAAGCATTTAGCTTTATGAGACTTGCCCTCTTACTCAGTCATTTGCTGCGTTCCATATGAGAATGATACCAGTGTTCTCAGTCAAGGACCCTCAAATCTTCAAATGTTTGAAAAGAAAAATTTCGACTGAGCTCAGTTGATTCATCCTGGCTAGGGCCCAGAGTCTCTTTTCATCCTGTAAAACCCATCTTAATTTCCTTAATGAGGATTTCACCTGCTGGAGAAGCTGCCTCCCTCCTGTATGTTGGCTCTCAAGCCACTCTTTACCATCCAGTTATTGATTATTTCCCAATCTCATACACTTGACTCTTTTCGGTATTTATATTCCAATAGGGAAATAAGGAAGTGTTCCATTAATGTGGTTAACGAACATAAATTATTAGGGAACTATTCATCATTACAGAAGTTTTCCTACTATTGGGGGGAAAGGAGGGCTGATCAATGAGGTTAGAAATGATAAAGATAGGTTTCAGAGGAGGGCTGTAAGTTAAACAAAGGTGGAAGTTTAAGGGGAGATCATTAAAACAGAAAACGAGAGGGCTAAGGGGATTTGATAGATTTAAAATCCAAAACATACTTAGAAACACTTCAAATGTAACAAATGGTGTATTTTCTCTATACTTTTTTCTGATAGTGCCAATATTATTTTCTGTACTTGATATTTTGCTTTAAGTATTATAACCTGCTGCTTATAAAATTTGAACTTTTATATTGTCATATACTTTGTAACTTTGAGGGCACATGGTTTATAATTTGGTGTGAAACCCAAGACCCTTGTTCCATGTTACTTGTATTTTGAGTGTTTAACACTCACTAGAAACATAAACACTTTATTTTGGAGACTTTGGGTTAAAATCAACCTGCCCATTCCATCCTCAACCTCCAAGCTCCACAAAAGAGGAAGACTAGTCGGAGAAGGCAGCCCCTGTTCAAAGACTCAGACCCTTCGGGTGGTAGTGGACCCAGGATGTCTTTGGCACAGCATCGGAGGTTCTAAATAGGTTCCAAAAGCATTAAAAGATTTTATGTTATATGCCATCCTAGGTTCATTTGCTGTAGCCAATAATACAACATGTAAATTACACAAACCTTGGGGCTTTATTGAGTAATTATGCTCTGCCCAAGAAAAATTAGAAATGTGGTCATTCTCTAGGTAATTGTTATTTTAGGGCAGCTAGCATTATTTCTCAGACACAGGGAAATGTAAAAATTTGAGTCTTTGAAAAGTTTTTCAGTTTACAAACATTATTTGATAATAGAATTTAAGAATGATAAAAGGCATTATATAAATTTTAGAAATTTCACAAAGCTCTAGAGAAGATTAATGGGCAAAAAGGAGAAAGTGCGCATGCATTTCTCCCTTGTAGAGTTTTTTTTTTAATTAGAGGACAATTGCTTTACAGTGTTGTGGTGGTTTCTGCCGTAGGACAAGGTGAACCAGCCATGAGTATTTATATATATGTGTGTGTACTTAGTTGCCTAGTCGTGTCTGACTCTTTGCGAGCCCATGGACTGTAGCCCAGCAGGCTCCTCTGTCCATTCTCCAGGCAAGAATACTGGAGTGGGTCGCCCTGCCCTTCCCCAGAGGATCTTCCCAACCCAGGGACTGAACCTGGGTCTCCTGCATTGCAAGCAGGTTCTTCACCATCTGAGCTACAGGGTAGGTCCTGTTTATATTGATCCCCTCCCTCTTTAGCCTCCGTCCCACCCACTCCTCCAGGCGGTCACAGAGCACCGAGCTGAGCGCCCCACGGCACACAGCAGCTTCCCACTAGCTCTCCGCTTCACACGTGCTGGGGTATCTATGTCACTGCTACGCTCTGCATTCACCCCACCCTCCCCTTCTTCCACCTGTCCACAAGTCCATCCCCTATGTCTGCATCTCTATTCCTGCCCTGTAAATAGCTTCAGCAGTACCATTCCCCCCCCCACCCCGATTCCATACATATATGTTAATGCATGATATTTGTTTTTCTCTTTCTGACTTAACTTCAGTCTGTTTAACAGGCTCTTGGTTCATCCACCTCAGTTTAACTGACTCACATTCATTCCTTTTAGTGGCTGCTAGTAGAGTTTTAAATCAATTCATTTCTATTGTGTTTTTGATTTATATGCTTGTGAAGAAGAAAGATCAAATTCCCTAGTTTCAAATGTACTTCCTTATATGATTTAAATTTTGCTTTACAATATAAAAGAAAAAAAAAACCTTTTAATAGAAAAATCTTAAAATGTACCATTAATAAAAAATTTAAACGAAAATTTCATATCCTAGAAGCCAATTGAAATAGCTAGATGTGATAAAAACAAGCTGTTCTTTCCTTCCTTTGCTGTTTAAGATTATATAGGATGCACTATGGTAAAACGGGGAGGATAACTTCATTGTGTTTAAGGAATATGCTCCTAGCAATGAATTTCCTATGTTAAATATTGGAGGATATTGTAATAAGGGTTATCTGAGATCATCAGATTTCTGTGCTTTATAAAATGGGGTTTTGAATGAGCTTTCAGACTCATGTATTGCTTTAGACTTCTACAGTTTAATAAAATCTCTTTTTAGATTAATTTTTACTGGGGTATAGCTGCTTTGCAATGCTGTGTTAGTTTCTGCTGCCCAGCAAAGTGAGTCAGTTAGACACACATCCCCTCCTTCTTGGACTTCCTCCCCATTTATGTTGCTAGGGAGCGCCGAGGAGAGCCAGTCTACCAGGGATCAGTACCCAGCTGTCGTGTCAACTCGCTGCAGCTCCATGGACTGCAGCCTGCCAGGTGGGTTATCAGTTCCTTCTCCAGGGGATCTTTCCGACTCAGGGCTCAAATCCACGTGTCCTGCATCTCCTGCTTTGGCAGGAGGATTCTTTACCACTGAGCCACCAGGAAAGCCCTGAGTGGGGTTTCCTGTGTGAAGGAGCAGATTTTCATTAGTTATCTGTTTTATGCCTGGCAGTGAATATTTGTCAATCCCAATCTCTCCATTTTTTCCCTGTTTCCCCTTGTTAACAGTAAATTTGTTCTCTAATCTCTGTCTCTCTCTCTGTTTTGCCAGTAAGTTCCTCAGTACCACTTTTCAGGATTCCACCTATAAGCCATATTAGTAAAATCTTAAAGCATTAAGCCACATTTTGAAAAATGTCTTCACCATTTAAGACACATTACTCAGATTAAAATTTTTCAAAGTACTATGAAAATACTGAAGTGTGCTTATTCAATAAGAATGTAATCATCCATTATAATGATTTATTCAGTAAGTATTAAAACCATATATTTCTAGTATTTATTATTTCAAAAATTTATGCACTGTATTGAGTGGCAATAATATATTTTAAAATAGTCAGGAAATTCTCTACTTAAAACATCTTCTACTAGAAATTTTCAGGTCCATTATTTATTCTTAAATGTGAAGTAATCCTTGTGGGATTAAAATGTTAAGTTTGCAAATGCACTTCACCAAATAAAACTGCGATTAAATTTCTTTGGATGCTTTACTAAGAAAATGCTCTATTGGGCATTTTGTTTCCAAAATAAGTCCATTTACTTATACTGAAAATCCACTTTAATAGGTAAAATCAACTTTACCCAATAATGATGTTCACAATTATTTTAGGAAAAACTTTCAGAAGTTAACACTGTGTAAGTCATTCACTTTGATACTGTGCAATTTCAAAAGCTTTTGAACTTCAGAACCACCTCTACTTTGAAACAAATTATTATTTGTGAACGTTCATTTGCTTAGTCTTTAAGTTCTTTAATAATCTCCTAAGCATCTCATAATTGCCATTAGAGTGATAGACATCTAATATCAGTGTTGTCATCAAGTCAAATATGTTTCTACTTTGTCATATCTCTTGCTAACTTTTACTATGGCATCCAGAGGGCCTTTTTCAAGTTCTGTAGGAATCTCTCTTTGTCATCCAAAGTGGTCCTTATCTTTAAAGACAATTTCATCAGACCTGGTTCATTTCTAAGAGGGAAGTCCTCAGTTAGAAAGGATTCCTTTTGCTAGGAAAGGAAGAGCAGAGTGATTAACCAGTGTCCCTAGCCTTTGGGCACTCTACAAAGTTCCCACTTCAGTGTCATCCCACCTAGATGGGCAAAACTAAGAAATGAAGAAAGAACCAGTAATGAGAAAGAGAAGCAGGGGCCATGTAGCAAGAGCCCTTGTGGTTCCCAGAGACGTGATGGAGCTGGAAGGATCTGTGGTAAGTGAAATAAGCCAGAGGGAATTATTACATGGTCTCACTTATTGAGGAATACATAAAGAGCTGAAATAATAGAGTAGAAAGGTGGTTACCAGGGGCGGGGGAGTAGGAGGGCGTTGGGAAAATAGAGAGGAGCTGGTCAAAGAGTACAAACTTCTAGTGTGAAGATGCTAAATTCAGGGGCTCTAATGTAGGGCTTAGTGATTATGGTTAGTATTACTGTATTATATACTTGAAATTTACTGAGAGACATCTTAAGTGGTAATTATGTGACTTGAGAGATGTGTTAGCTAAGCTATATTGGTAATCATTTTGTAATATATAAATGTATCAAATCAACATATACATCTTAAATGTATACAATGTTATGTATCTCAAAAAGCAGGGCGAAAGAAAGAAAATAATTGTTCACAATCACTAATATCATCTTTTCCAGAAGTAGAGTGGATGTGTTTGCTCTGAAGTATCTGTAGTTTGAGTTTAAAAAATACTGTAAATACAGATACTTCTGCATCAGTTGTATGTTCCTATATTTGCCACTGTCCTAAATGGAAGATATGGGCTTATGTTACAGATAGAACGAGAAGCCCCAAATTACTATTTACTATTTACTACACAAAGGACTCTTGTATCAGTTGATATAAAATTCAACTGTAAGTCACATATGTTCCTAAATAATAATTCAGTTGCAGAAAAATAATATATAAACGCTTCTCTCTCAAGTACACTAAAAGGCTAAAGGTAGCTTTTGAAAAAGTAATTTTTTGGTCACAAGAGACCCGGACTCCTCTATCTCATTGTTCCACATCCTCGACATCCGGCTTCTATTTCACAGTTTAAAATGGCTGCTTAAGCTCCAGTCATTATGTCTACATTCTAGTCAACAGAAAAAAAGAGGGATGAAGGGCTTAAGACCTCCAAGAATACTCAGAAATTGCATACAATAATTTGTATATGTCCCATTGTCAGAAATTAGTCATGCAGCCACATGCAGCTGTCAGAAAGAGGAGAGATGCAATGATTATTCTGGGTGTTTGTGTGACTAGGTAAAACTGATGGTTGTATTTATAAGGAAAACAAAGAGAATAGATTCTAGAGCCCAACCCAAAGTCTCTGTCCCAGAACTAAAGCCAAACATTGTTAGATGAAGAGATGAACATTTCACTCCAAATTCCCAATCCCTTTAGCAGCCCCACGTACTCTTTAATACTCTTTTATTTAATTGCAAAATTCTAACACTGTCTAATAACTGTGAGTCAGATGTGGCCAATTACAGTGTCAGAGTGAGCTGCCTCAGCTGCCAGCCGCTCTGGCGGAGGACCCAAGTCTCCAGGAGTTCGGCGGACCCAGGAGAGCACCAAGAGCCCGTCCCGGGAGGAGGGAGGTCAGCGTGATGCTTCGGTGCATCTTCTCAGAGCCCAGCCCCGGGTCGCACAGAACCTACAGAGCAAGCTCTGATGAATTGAATCATTGATTGCATCCCAGAAACACCATGCAGAAAGGGACCGTGGAGATTATCCAATCCAAACTCTTCACTTTTGAGAGAAAGAACCGGAGGTTCCAGTAAAACTTGGCGGGTGCTGGGTGTGTGCAGGTATCCTATAAAGGACTTCAGCTGTGTTATCTCGCAGGGCGGCGTATTAGTGTCAAAGCTGAGGTTGTCTGAACGAAGATCTGGGGTTCCGCGCTAACGTGAAACTTTTCACTTTATATTTTTTCACTTCCATCTTGATTGGCTTCCTGCATGTACTAATCTGTTTAATTCCCATTTTATTAATAGTACCTCATTTTTATGTACTTTATTTCCAGTGGGAAGAGAGAAAATAATGATGCCACTTTATTCTTTGTATTTTCCGCGTCATATCTGTACTTTTACTTTTCATTTTCCCCAAGAACCAGGTTTTCTTCTTTCCAGATCACAAAGGGTTTTATGTTTCTCTGTTAATAGTATTAGAGTAGTTAAAATGTAGAAAGTCTAAAACTAGGCAACCAGGACTTGAAACCTAGTTCTCTCACTTACTATGTGACCTTTGGCAAGTTACCTACCCGTGTCAGTTTTCTCATCTAAAATGTGGAGACAAAAAAGACCATTTACTGTGGAAGTCTATTGTAAAGAGTGAATAGATTAAAAATTGTAAAACAGCCTGGCAATGTTTGATAGACGTTATCTGAGAATAATGGTGACTTCTTAACTCAAAGATGGTATTCCCTTGCCACCTAGCATGTTTGTGACCTTCTATCCTCCTTTAACAAATAATTTATTCAAAAACTTGCAATGAGTATTGACACTTAACTAAGAAAAATGTTACAGGATCGTTGAAGCTTCTGACTAAGTATGATGACTCAAAGCTCAAAGCTAAAAAAAAAAAAAAAAAAAAAACCTCAAAAAAACTAAGAAAAAAAAAAAAAGCTCAAAGGTACTAGAGATTAAGAGTTGAGTGAAATAAAAATTACAGTGCATGGAGAAAAACCCTGCAACAATTGGAGGTGAAGGTTATGTGGGAAATAAAAGGATTCACCTTCACTCCTGCTAAAGCAACAGGGTGAATGTGCTGTCAGCTGGCTAAGAAAATTACACGTCTTCGCAAAGTGAAAAATAGTTTTAAAAACAAAGTTAGCTATTTTTTATTAATGGGAACCAGTGAGGACCATCTTAGTTCAGAAAATTAAGATTTAATATTTAGAAACTCTTTTAGTGAATGAAATTCATGTTTGTATATTTTGGTTTATAGAGTACTATCTTCTCATAGATTGTTTCCCTCAAGGACACCCTAGTAACGTACATACATTTTAACCTATTGCTCTTGACAAAGAGGCTAGATTATGCTGGCCCCCGGGGGTGATTCAGGGCAGGCAGTTAAATTCAGATGCTTCTTTCTATAAGTCTCTCTCATAGCTCTCAGGGAAAGAGTTCTCACCAGGCTAGAATTTCTCATGAGAGGCTGACTTCCAATAAATTGAGAAGATTCTTCCAAAGGTTGAAAATTGGTAGAGGACAGAAGCAAGGCTTTCATCCTGTCTTTGAGGGTCCATGTGCAGAATGTGAGAGGTAAAACTTACTTGGACTGGGGCATTTCACTTTCTACTTTGCTCTAGCTGGCAAAGCCCCAAACAACAGCCAGTAGATACTGGAACACAACTAGAGTCCGTTTTGTGGCCATATTGACTTTCCCCAGGAAATTTTGATAAATGCCTCTGGTTAGGAACCATTACGTCAAGCCTAGTTGTGTATGAGAATGGGCTTCCCAGGTGTCTCAGTGGTGAAGAATCCACCTGCAATGCAGGAGACATGGGTTCAATCCCTGGTCAGGGAAGATCCCCTGGAGAAGGAAATGGCAACTCACTCCAGTATTCTGGCTTGGGAAATCCCATGGACAGAGGAGCTTTGCGAATCTACAGTCCATGGGGTTGAACGAGTCGGACATGACTGAGTGACTAATGAACAACAACAACTGTATGAGACTAGCTCTGGTGGAATAGCTGAAAATCGCTTAGACTTAAAGGGGTCTATGGTTTCCCTGGTGGCTCAGTGGTAAAGAGCCTGCCTGCGGCGCAGGAGACACGAATTTGATCCCTGAGTCGGGAAGATGCCCTGGAGAAGCAAATGGCAGCCCACTTCAGTATTTTCACCTGGAGAATCCCATGGACAGAGGAGCCTGGCGGGCTACAGTCCATGGGGTCACAGAGTCGGAAATGACTAAGCCACTAAACAGCAACAAGAGGGCTCTGTACTCGACATCACTACTCTTCATCACCTTTGAGAAAGCTTGTTTTGCTGCCCAGGGGGATATGAAGTGCCAGTCTATTTCACCAGAACTTTCCTTCTCTGGGACACCAGGCACTATACCTTTTCCAAGACCTAGATTTTTACAACACTGATGACAATTTTTATTTGGTTGACCATATGTTTATCACATTAAGGACAAAGAACGTTAAAAAATTATCTCCATTCCCAAGGAATTTTAGTCTGGGGTGAAAAATGGAAGTACCTAGTATCTGTAGGATCAAAGTGGTAAAGCTCAGGGCTCTATGGATTTGCAGACAATCTCTTCTGAGGAAATCAGTGAAGACTTCATGGAAGGCACAACATTTAAGTTGAGACATGAAAAATGTTTAGGACTTGGAGTTATTGAAAAAAGTCTGTTTGATTTCTAATCTAAATGAGGTGTTCATTGTGAAAAACCAAACTGGAGAGTTTAAAGAAGAAGGTAAAAATCACCAGTTTTCTCAGCACCAGAAGCAACTGCTTCCCCTCCTTTCTTTTCTGCATTTTATCAATAAAATGCTTGAAACCATATAAACCATGTGACATCTTCATCCTATTTATCAAGACTTTTAAAAAAAAGTTCAGTCTTTAACTCAGTAGTTTTACTTATAGAACCAATAAAGGTTATAATTAGGAATGCAGACAAAGTCTCATGAATAAAGGTATTTTCCATAGCATTTAAAATATATTTATGTATATAAAGTATATATTATATATATATACATATGTATATATATATATATATATATATATATATACATATACACACACACACACACACTTGGCTGCACTGGATCTTAGTTGCAGCTCGAGGGGCCTTTGTTGCAGCATGTGGAATCTAGTTCCCTGACTAGGGATTGAACCTGGGCCCCCTTCATTGGAAGCACAGAGTCTTAGCCTCTAGATCTCCAGGGAAGTCCCTTCATAGCATTTTTATAAATAGGAAAAGGTACAAAAACAATCTAAGAACTCCCACAAGAGGAGATGATTAAGAATGACCAACAGGATATTGTTTTGAGGCGATGGGACTCTCCTTGTACAGGACATGTTGATAATAAGCCCCTGAAACTGGAAGGTACAGAAGGTGAGGATGGGGTGTACAGTAGTGTAATATACAATGAGCTAGGAGGGCATGTAAAGCACAATGGTGCCTCTGCTGTTTCCGGGACTCACAGATTGACACCGTAATTTGGGCTTTAAGAAGCATGAGTGTAAGCCATTTTGCTCTCTTCTGCCATTTATGGGACCATCTGCCTGTAAAGGTTGCCTGTCACCAGGACAGGAAAGAAGACAAAAGAGACGTGAGCTGAGCAATCCAAGTGCTGACTAAGGTGCCCGAGGGCCTGCACGCCCGGCTCAGCAGAGGAAACCCACACCCTTCCCAGGGCTTCTGAATCCCTCTAACACCGCAGTCTCTCTCCTGCGTGGCCTCACCTCTCTTAGCAACAGCGGCCACGCTGGTCTTCCTTTGGTACTCCGCACTCTCTGAGAGCTTTCCTACCTCAAGGCAGCCGTCTATGCTTGATGGCCCTCCTCTCTGGAGCGCTCTTCTCCTACTCAAGTGGTTCAGTTCAGTTCAGTTGCTCAGTCATGTCCGACTCTTTGCCACCCCATGAACGGCAGCACGCCAGGCCTTCCTGTCAACTCAAGTGGTTACTTGCTACTTATTCTTCAAAAAGGTGTTTCCTGACGCTAAAATCCAAGTCCTATCCCTTCTTGTTGTTAAGTCACCAAGTCATGTCCAACTCTTTGAGACCCCATGGCCTGCAGCACACCAGGCCGCTCTGTCCCTCACCTTCTTCTGAGTTTCCCCAAACTCATGTCCATTGAGTCAGTGATGCCATCTGATCATCTCATCCTCTGTCACCCTCTTCTTCACCCCTATCTCTTAGTGATATTCTTTCATGATGCCCTGATTTTTAATCTTTGCAGCGTTTAGTGCAGTGTAGTAATTTGATCTTTGCAGCGTGGCTGTTGTTTAAAGTTTATGTTCTGCCTAGACTGTCAGCTTCATGATGGTTACTTGTTCTCAGGGCCTATCAGAGACTCGGGACCCTAGGGAGCTCTCGGGTGTTTGTGCCAAGGAAGAAGGAACAATAGGCAGCATTTAATGGAGGTTCACAAGGTGCTCTATTTTAAGAAGCTTCAGATGTGTAAGGTTCTCACATAACAACATAGGAAGTGAGGATTATTATTATTCTCATCTTACAGATGAAGATGCTGTGGAATAGATAATTTAAGCAACACATGTAGTATCTTTTGGCCAGATATGTGGAAAAGCAATGATTCCAACTGGAGCAACCCAGCTCCAGGGACAAGGCTCCTTTTTTTTTTATTTTTAAAAATATTCAGCTATTAAGTTGGCCAAAAAATTCTTTTGAGTTTTTTTATAAGGTCTTATGAAAAACTTGAACAAACTTTTTGGGCAACCCAATATTACTGACTATAAAATTATAAGATATTGAAAGTGAATACTGGGGTAATTGACAAGCACATGGTGAAGGGGTCCCACTCACCTAGTGAATTAACAGGTCCGTCACCTGACAAATCTTTCTATTCTTTTCTTTTTTGAAAATGTGAACTTTTAAGGTCTACTCCCGTGGCAAATTTCAATGATGCAATACAGTGTTATCAATTATAGGCACCATGTTTTACATTAGCTTTTTATGTCTTCTTCATCTGACAGCTAAAAATTTGCATTCTTTTACCAACCTGCCCCTATCTCTCCCATCCCTCAGTCCTGGGAAGCACTTTTCTATTCTGTTTCTATGGGTTTGACTTTTCTTTCTTTCTTTCTCTCTCTGTAAGATTTCACATGTAAATGACAGCATCCAATGCAGTGTTTGTCTTTTTCAGTCTGGATCGTTTCTTTTAGCATAATACCCTCGAGATCCATCCATGTTGTGGCAAATGGCAGGATTTTCTTCTTTGTTATGGCTGAATAATATTTCATGGTATGTATACAATATTTTCTTTATCTATTCTACATCATGACTTTCCTCATTCCAGGCTCAACTCAGAATTTTCACTCTGAATTGTTTGTGAAGAGTAACTCTACTAGTTTCCTGTTGCCACTGTGAAAGCTGCCACAAACTTGGCAGTTTAAGACAGCGTGCGTTTATTCTCTGAAGTCCAAAATGAGTGTCACAGGGCTAAAATGAAGGTGTTGGCAGGGCTGGTTCCTTCTGGAAGGTCTAGGGGCGCACCCACGCCTTGCCTTTTCCAGCCTCTAAAGGTCTCCAGGACCGGGCTGTGTAGTTCCATTTTAGTTTCTGGAGTCATATCACCTCCTTCCCAGCTCCTACCTCCCTTTTACAAGGACTCTTATGTTTACACTGGCCCACCAGATAATCTAGCATATTCTCCTCATCCCAAAATTCTTATCTTAATCCTGTCTACAAAGTCCTTTTTTTTACCATGTAAGGTTACATGCTTGCAGGCTCTGGGAATTAAGACAGGCTTTGGGGAGCCGTAGTTCAGCCTCTCGCAGAACCAAAGAGCACTTTGTGCACGTAATTCAGTCTGAGCAAGCCTTTGTTTCTGACCCTCAAAGGAGGCCACTAGAGTTGCAGATGAGAGGAACTTCCCCAGCCTTCCAGTGGTTAAGAAGCCAGGCTTCCATTGCAGAGGGCAGCTGATCCCAGGTTGGGAGCTAGGATCCTGCATGCTGCACTGCAGAGCCGAAAAAAAAAAAAAAAAAAAAATTATAATTGAGGGTGGGGGAAATCCTTTCTCCATGTCCCTCTTCCCTCTTGGATGTTTTGGCATTTGTGCTATAGCTAAGAAGTTTCCTCCATTCCGTTGACACATGCACAGACAGGTCCTAGAGTCAGCAAAGCCTTGAAGCGACCCACCCAGGAGACTTTCGTGTGACTGTGTGTGTTTCAGTCCCGTCCCAGCAGCCTCCTGGCTTGGGCTCATCTGCCCTCACTGCCACCCCTGAAACTGGGCCAGCCAGCCACGGTCTCCTGGAGGAGCCCCGAGTCACAGTGGCCTCTTCAGGTACCACCTCCGAATGCGGGCAAGGCTCTTTCCCACTGGCTCGGATACAAACGCGCAGAGAATTTTCTCAGCCCGATATTCACTCCTAGAGCAGGAGAGAAAGGAGAAAAGACGAGAAGAAGCGGAAAAAGACACCGGGGGCTAGTAAGACTCATCCCTCCAGAGATCTGACTCTGTGGCCACTCTGCTCTTCACCACAGGATGGAAGGAATTAGGAGACCCGAGAGGGCTGTTTCTTTATCTGCTCAACGGGCACACCAGATTCCAGAAACTTGGGGTTCATTCAATATGCAAAATTTGCATGACACAGCTATTATAATAACAATAAGTTGTTGGTGACATCAACTATAAATCTAAATACATTGACAAAATGACAAATGTCTGTCCTATAATTCCAGTTAAAAAGGAAGGGGGACAACCATGGAGTGGTGGGCTGGGAAGGGTCTAGCCACCTCCAAGGAATTCTGGGGGCTCCCACTAGGCCCCCAGGGAAGGAGCCACAGAAAGACGAGGGCCCCAGGGCTAACCAGGGTCACCATCCTGTCCCCTCAGGGCCTGCATCATTAGCAGTTCCTCAGTGGGCCTGCCTCAAGGGCTTATATTTATCCAGTCGCCTTGGGAAGTGGGCTGAAGGTGAGCGCTCTGATTCCTAGCTCTGGTAAATTGGCATTAAGTTTCATAAGAAAATCCTTTTCCTCTCTGTAATTTTCACGGGGTGAAGAAAAACACCATATGTCATGTACACACTACTATATTTAAAATGGATAACCAACAAAGACCTATTGTACAGCACATAGAACTCTGCTCAATGTTATGTGGCACCCAGGATGGGAGCGGGGTTTGGTGGAGAATGAACACATGTGTATGTGCGGCTGAGTCCCTTTGCTGTCCGCCTGAAACTGTCACAACATTAACTGGCTACACACCAGTACAAAATAAAAGGTTTAAAGCTTGAGGGGAAAAAGGGAACGGGGATACGAAGTCTTTGCAAACTGATGAAAGTAAAACTTTTTTGAAAAAAAACATGGAAGGGTCCAGTGGTTTTATGAATTTTGTGATTGTGTCTTTTTAAAAGATGATAGAAAATGTTTCTTGATATTCACCATGAATTAATATAAGGAAATTTGGAATTAATGTCACCAAATAAATAGTCCACAGCTTGGCCTCACTACTGGAACTATGAGTTTTCTATGGACAACTTTCTTTTCTCTTGGAAGATGCCTATCCAAAAAAAAAAAAAAGGAAACTGTGGAAGTTGTGTGCCTTCTTTATAGGCACCAGCTTTCAGCCTGTGTGAACACATGTCAGACTACTATAGTCACTTCAGAGCTAGTAATTCATCCAAAATCTACAAGTTCCCTTTAGTGAAATTGTAATGGTATTCATTTGTGAATAGCACTTGAAGAAAAGAATAAACTTTCTGAACAATACAGGTAGTCAAATCAAGGAATTGTAAATAGAATTGAGCTTTCCTAAACAATGCTAATAACCAATATCTAAGTTACTCTAGCCCGCCAGGGTCCTCTGTCCATGGAATTTTCCAGGCAAGAACACTGGAGTAGGTTGCCAGGCCAGGCCCTTCTCCAGGGGATCTTTCTGACCCAGAGATTGAACCCAGGTCTTCTGCATTGCAGGCAGATTCTTTACCATCTGAGCCTCCAGGGAAACCCATTCAAGTTCGGTAATGGAATCTGCTTGCTGGACATTTATCATATATCTCACCGAGAAGATCTAGTCAAATTAGAATAAATTTGCCCAGATTCTGTGAGAAAAAAAAATTCCAACACTAAACCTTAAACTATAAAACCAAAAGTTAGAGAATTTGAAGTAAAGTACTTACTGGCTCTTCCTGGACATACCTTCTAACCTATTGCTAATGAACACTGGTCAAGTGGAAGTCACTAATTCATTTTCCCCTTTCTCCCTTTTTCCCCCCAACTATATATTATATATTATCCATGATCACTGATTTCTTTTTAAAGCATAATTATTTCACAAAGAAAAAGTTACTGTTAAAAAAAACACCCCAAAACATAGATGTTGGCAAATAACACACACGTCTGCCTCAGAGTATAGGCAGGCCTCCATAAATGATGGTTCTACATCCATGGATGTAACCAATCAGGAATTGGAAAAAAAAAAAGTATGTGTATATATATATATATATATATATATATATATATATATATATATATATATATATACACACATATATAGCCACCCTCATGTTCCCCAAGAGAGATCAAACCCAGGGCACTGCAGCAAAAGTGCCAAGTTCTAACCACTGTTCCACCAGGGAATTAAAAAAATAGTTTGAGAAAAAATCCCAAAACTTACAGAAACAAAAACCTGAATTTGCTGCATACTGGCAGCTATTTATATAGCATTTACATTATATTTGTAACTATTTAACAGTAACTTATATGCAGAGTACATGAGAAATGCCGGGCTGGATGAGGCACAAGCTGGAATGGAGATTGCCAGGAGAAATATCAATAACCTCAGATATGCAGATGACACCACCCTTATGGCAGAAAGCAAAGAGAAACTAAAGAGTCTCTTGATAAAGGTGAAAGAGGAGAGTGAAAAAGCTGGCTTGAAACTCAACAATCAAAAAACTAAGACCGAGGCATCTGGTCCCATCACTTTATGACAGATAGACACAGAAACAGTAGAAATAGTGAGAGATTGTTTTCTTGGGCTCCAAAATCACTGCAGATGGTGACTGCAGCCATGAATTAAAAGACGCTTGCTCCTTGGAAGAAAAGCTATGACCAACCTAGACAGCATGTTAAAAAGCAGAGGCATTACTTTGCCAACAAAGGTCCATCTAGTCAAAGCTATGGTTTTTCCAAGTAGTCATGTATGGATGTGAGAGTTGGACTATAAAGAAAGCTGAGCGCAGAAGAATTGATGCTTTTGAACTGTGGTGTTGGAGAAGGCTCTTGAGAGTCCCTTGGACTGCAAGGAGATAAAAGCAGTCAATCCTAAAGGAAATCAGTCCTGACCATACAGTGGAAGGACTGATGCTAAAGCAGAAGTTCCAATACTTTGGCTACGTGGTGCGAAGCACTGACTCATTGGAAAAGACCTGATGCTGGGAGGGTTGAAGCCAGGAGGAGAACGGGATGACAGAGGATGAGACAGTTGGATGGCATCACCAACTCAATGGACATGAGTCTGAGCAAGCTCCGGCAGTTGGTGATGGACAGGGAGGCCTAGTTTGCTGCAGTCCCTGGGGTTGCAAAGAGTCGGACATGATTGAGCGACTGAACTGAATTGAACAGTAGTTGCCAGGTGGCACCTCCAATGCAGGAGACATAACAGACCTGGGTTCAATCCCTGGGTTGGGAAGATCCCCTGGAGGAGGGCATGGCAACCCACTCCAGTATTCTTGCCTTGAGAATCCCATGGACAGAGGAGCCTGGTGGGCTATAGTCCATAGGGTCGCACAGAGTCGGACAGAACTGAAGTGACTTAGCATGCATGCATACATTTACACTGTATTACAGTATTTGCATTGTATTAGGTATAAGTAACATAGAGATGATTTAAAGTATATGGGAGCATATTTGTAGGTTGTATAGAAACACAACGCCGTTTTCTAGAAGCAACTTGAGCAACTCTGGTTTTTGGTGTCCCCTGGGGGTCCTGGAACCGATAACTCACAACGCCAAGGTACCGAGGGATGACTGTAATCTCAATTTGTACGGAGTGAAGTCACGTTAATCTCCTCCCCCACTTGAAGAGAGTTGATGAAGGGAGTTTTCAGCTGCTTTCTTATGCTTTTCATTATTAAGACCATTTTTCTCAGATGAAGAGGTTGGTACCAGAAAACCTAAAACTTGAGCCAGCCGGAAACCAAGCGGTGCAAAGCCGCGTCTGGCGCGGACGCGGAGGAAGGCAGGAAGTGTCCGTTCTGCCTGTGAGATGGGGTCTGGAAGACGGGATCGCCGACGCGGTTTCTGCCCTGGGTGCTGCCCCTGGGGGCTCCCAGCAGTCCCAGGAGACGGGGCTCCCTCGGGGAGCTCGCCTCTCCCACTCCGGCAGCCCGGCTTCCTCCACACCCGAGCTAACAGAGGCGGTCAGGGCTCCGGGGAAGCAGAGGCCGCTCCTGCTGAGTCTCTGGTACTGTGATGTCCCAACCGCTGTCTCTGAGACCCGGAATTCCTCCAGATGTGATCAGAGGAAAACCTACCTGTTGAGCCACATCTTCCTCCTTCGCGATGCCGGCTCAGCGGCGGTCCTACCTCGGACTTGCAGGGAGACGTTTATGTATCTGAAGATCAAAGGGGTTGCTCCCTCTGCACCTACCGACTAGTTGGAATGATGGGAGATCCCAACCTAAACCTCTGTTTCATGGAAATAGCAGTAATACTCGTTAGTCTGTAAAAGTCACATCTCTAACTGCGATAAAGGAGCTGATGGGAGAGAAAGAGCTCTTCCCCCGGAGACGTGACTCTGCCATGTTGGAGAGAAGGGGAACCTGAACCGCACTAAACACTTCTGCCAGCTCCGAGAAGTTAGTGGGGCTTAAATAAATAAATCCCAACGTCTGTTATGTGTAGAGCTTCTAGATTTTAATAGTATTTTTCTAACTTGAAAAGTAAAATTTGTTCAAAGCAAAAGACTATTTGACAAACAGGGAAAAAACCAAGCATTTATTCACCTTGTTGCTGTATATACAAACAGCGGCCACCTCCACACACATCATGCGGCATGGTTCTTTAGACGCTTCTTTTTTGTACATAGGTATCACTTTTCCCCCCCAAATATAAAATAAAGTACGTACCTTATTGAGATCATTTGTTTTATTAACAATGTCTCGTAAGCTCTATCCATGCCAAAAACAGTATTATCCTACCACATGATATTCTTAAAGTTTTTTTGGTGTTAAAGTACGTACTACCCCCATTTACAATGATGTTTTTCTGAAAAGAAAAGAAAAATTTTGTGTGTGTGTGTGATGGGGACAGTCTTATATTTTTCCACAATGGAAGAAATATTATTAGTATCAAGTCATTTTCACTCATGTTAGGTGCCAGTTCTAAAAGAAGCATTTTAAAAAGATGAATAGTACCCTGGAAAAAAAAAACTCTTTGAGGGAATATTTTGATTCACCAATAAATGCTTCCAAAAGCAACAGACAGGTATGACCAGCACAGCTTAGTGGGGGAAGGGAGACCTCCGCTGGACGCCTGCTGGGAAGAAAGCAACACCAGGTATGAGGTGCACAGAGGGAGTTTCTTTGTTTTTGTTTAATGCATCTTCATAAGGCAATGATGAATAAATAAAAATAACAGGGAAAATGCATTAAGGTTCCAATGCTTATTGCTTTGCCTTTGTTAGCAAGAGTTAGCATTATTTTTTTTTTGTTTTTTTAGCATTATTTTAAATGAGATAGAATTTTAAAAAATTGTATATATACATACATATGCATTTTTTTTCTCTAGCTGGCTAGGCCCTCTAAAATTTTTGAATATCATGCTTAGCTCTGATGCAAGAATACTTTGGGGGGAAATAAAAACAATTATGAGTCATCTAAGAATATGAAAGAAAAGCTTTCTCAGAGTCTATTCTTTGTATTGCTAGTGGCAATTTTTTGTCAAAGTTTAAAATGCACACAGAGAAAAAACAATTCTACTTCCAGGAAAATAACATCACTCATATACTGACCAACGTACACAAAGATATCTATAAAGTCATGTTCATTAAGCAATGTTTGCAAAAAACAAAAACCTGGAAAAAACTTGGATTTCCATTCTGGGAAGTGACTAAATAAATTAATAAATGGCAATAGAAAGAAATATACTTGTTACAAAGAATGAGATGGATCTATAACATCATTATGTTCTGAATGTATTACAGTATTAAATAACTTATGTAAAATGATTTGTATGTATGTGCATATTTGTTTATAAGTGCACAGAATACATATTCAGACTGAATGACCAGTGATCAAGGGTTAAAATCCACATTCAGATAATGCTGAGGCCAAACCAAAGTCACCATTAAGAGAGTGAAGTTCTGGGGTAAAGGAAAAAGTTTGATATTTTATTAAACATAATAATGATTAAATTCTTATTATTAAAATGTCAGTAAGAATGTGGAAGTGTATTGTTATAGCGAAGGCAAAATAAATTCTTGTCATCGACACGAGTCATTCTTAGGGTTCTTTTACTGCACATTAATGATCCTAAGAAGATGTTGATTTTCAATGGCACACTGCATAATGCCATTTAACTTTTGGACAACAGAGTATAATTCAGAATTAAAATGTTAATTAATCTATCCTCTAGATGAAACATTGTATCTGGGTTTTGTAACTAAAAGTGGCTGGCACTCTTTGATGAGATTTTTGCATAAATTTTAGGTACCATAGACTCAAATCTATCAGAAATTGTCTTAAAACATTTTTCATGAAGTCTGTTGATTTGAAATGTGAAGAGTGAGGTCAAAATAAGATTTCGGATTTCTCATTTTTCTCTAAAATTTTTGGATTACTTTGCTTTAAACTTTCTGATATCTGTTATTATGTTTTGACTGAAGATGATTCCTTAAGTTTGAGGTTCATGATTTTTGAGAGTTTTAAGCAGCAAAATTGATATATCCTTCTAATTATTTCCCCAAAAGATGTGAAGAATTCTCTCACATAGAACTTTTTCTTGGAAGACTTATATTCTAATTGGAAATAAATAGCTAAAAATTAAAATGTATCTATAAAGAATATACATTATAGTAACCAAATAATGCATATCTTGCTGTACAAATAATATGTGGAGTATTATGCTACATATGTTAGATATTCAATAAATATTGAATGATTAAAGAACTTAATTTACTTGGATAATATACTAATAAGTAAAAGATGATAGATTATAGGCATTCAAAACAGGAAAACCCTTAAAAATTGTTTAGCTTTATTGCTAATCTTTTGTTTTAATTTACTAAGACTTTTCATAAAAAAAATTTCCTAAAAGTCATCTTATGATTTTTTCAAATAATTTTATCATTTTGCATGATATATGAAGTTATTTTGAGAAAAAATACTTTATATTAGATCAGTGTATTGTTAAAGATTATATTATGAAGTTAATTTTAATAAAATATTTAATAATATTACAAAATTATTTTTCCACTTAGTCAACCATGTTTAATAATTAATTATGTTAGAAAAAACACATGATTTGTCAACAAATAGTTTTTAAACCATATTATATTATATTTGGTTTAGAGACTATTTAAAGAATAGAGTTAAACTGAAATATATTGCGATATAAAAAATAAAATGGAACCTCCTTGTTGTTCTAGTGTTCAGAGAAGAAGCTTCATTCATTCATTCATTTAACAAAGGTTAATACTTATGAATCGTACTATGTAACAGAAGGGCTTCCCAGGTGGCTCAGAGGTAAACCCAACCGCCAATGCAGGCGATGTGGGTTCAATCCTTGGGTCAGGGAGATCTCCTGGAGAAGGAAATGGCAGCCCACTCCAGTATTCTTGCTGGGAAAATTCTATAGACAGAGAAGCCGGGTGGGCTATAGCCCACGGGGTCGCAAATAGTCAGATGTGACTGAACACACCTGCACTTGCGCGCGCGTGCACACACACACACACACACACACACGCACATACACCCTATATGACAGAGATTCTGGGAACAGGAAATGTAACACCTAAGACAACAATTGTCCTGTGTTTCAACTATAAGCAGCAGATTTCTGAGCCTGTCCACCCACGGCCATTTCCAAGAACTATTCTGCTGGGAGGGCAGTAGCGCCCTGACCTGGGCTCCCATTTGAGCCACGGCATCATGTTCCTACCACGCTAATCCTCTTCCAAAAGCTTCCCAGTGGGGTTTGCTCCTCGGCTGGTACTTAGACCGCTGCCCTGGAACCCAGACTTGGTTTGCTAAGAAAAGAGGAGCTGAATTAATCAGATTATCCATATTGGAAACTTGAATAAAATAGTGCCGAAGAGAAGAGGGCAAAGGTGGCCAGCAAGAAAGGCTGAGGTGTAGAGACGGTTGCACCATAGGAGCAGCTGAAGGAGCAAGCATTCTATGTAATGCACATCTCTGAGGGAGATGGAAAGGGTGTGCGTGTGTCCGCGCGCGTGTGTGTGTGTGTGTGTGTGTGTGTGCTTGCACATGACAGCAGGAGTGGGGAGAAAATGAGGCTGATGACTGGTAACAGGAGAAGTACAGAACACACGTGCTGAAAAGCGGCAGAAGGACCTTTACCACTTTACCACCGAGCCACCTGGGACGCCCATCTGTCACGCAGTCCAGTCCATAAAGGACTAAGGATGCTGTGCAGGCATTGTCCCTGGAAAAGTATAACATCTTAAATGGAATGTTTTGGAGAAAATAATTCCCCTGAGCCTGTCTGTTTTGGAGAGCCAGTGTGGGCATTGAGGGCTGGCAGCTCCGTTTTCTCTGCTAGGGGAAGCCAGACCTCCTCTGGAAAAACTTTTGAATAGAAAAAAAAATAGAAAATAAATTTCTGTGGTTTCAGCCACCCATTATGTGGCCCCAGCAGATTAATTCAGGTGCTTACTAAACAGTTTGGGGTCTTTAAATGCAGCATTGACCAGCTCTCGCCAAGGGCTTGCACACACCATCCCTCTGCCAAAACACGTTCCCTCCTGGCATGCCCTCATCCCGGTCCTACCCCGCTATAGTTCCTGCTCATCCTCCAGGACAGCGACGACTTGTGACTTTCCCTAGGAGGTCTTACTTGACCTGCCAAATTATCATTTTCTTTATCCTCTGGGCTTCTCTAACACCCTGGATCTCTCTTCTTCCTTAGAATTTTATCATTTGAATTTTTTTCTATTTAACTGTCTACATTCTCCTCCAGCCTGCTCTGCTGGGGTAGTGTGGAAAACAGATAATCATAAACAACATGTATTTGTCATGTAGTTTGATTTTATTCAAGGATAATTGATAATTATCCTTGTCCATGATAATTCTCTGACTTCCCTGTTATTTTTTATTTTTTTCTACTCTTTAGCACCACTAGTGTAGAAAAGGCTTGATTTTACTCATTGGTCCTTATCATTCATGCTTACCAGGTGACTCAGTGATAAAAAATTCACCTGCCAATGTAGGGGATGCAAGAGGCACAGGTTTGATCCCTGCGTTGGGAAGATTCCCCTGGAGTAGGAAGTGGCAACCCACTTCAGCATTCTTCCCTGGAAAATCCCACGGACAGAGGAGCTACAGCCCATGGGGTCACAAAAGAGTCAGACATGACCGGGCGCGTGTGCGCGCGCGCACACACACACAGACACACACAGACACACACACACACACACACACACACACACACACACACACACACAAAGACATTTTATCTTGGCTTTTTCCTGACAGGCCCATTGGTAACTAAACCTCTGGCTCCTACAGATCCATTTCTAAAAAGCAACACAAATTTAACTTTGTCTCCATTAGCAGGGACCATTTTTACCTGGCTTCCCCTTATTTTTTCGAGTACTTAGAAATTAGTATTGATGTAATAAATATTTGAGGACAAAATGAATGCGTCCAGCTGCACTGGTACAGTTTCTTAAGCAATGATGCAAGAGAAAAGTAACTATAATGTAAAGTTAATATTATTCAAAAACTTTAATTTTAATCATTCTAATTATAGGCTTTTCTTAGAGGGTTCAATTTTTCTTCTTTTTTTTTTGAAACGGTCTGTTTCTTCCTTTCCAGATATTGTACTCTGTAATGGACAATGTAGCCTACTAAATTATGTTCATGGAGAATTGTATTTACGGTGATAAATATCCAAAGTTTTAAGCTTACCTTGTATCCATTATATTTATTTGAAATATCATGGTAACATCATTCACTCCAATAATATTGCACTGTAAAATTCCACACTGTTGCATTTAACACTGTTATCACTCTTAATTCCTATCCCACCTGGCAAACTATGCTTATGTTTCAAGCCCTGAATAGAATTTCAACTCCTTTTGGAAGTTTTCTCCTATTTTTTTTGTCTTCACTGGTAATTTTTTTTTATAATCTAGCTCATTGTACACTGCTATTAGTGATGTATATGTCATTTTCCTGCTGGTCTGTAAGCTCTTCTGGGGAGGGGGTGTATTTTTTATAAACCCAGACCTCCAACAGGCACTTGTTAGGTGAATGGAAAATAGAATAAAATTTTTTTCCTTATGCTGATCCAAAATCTTTGAGAAAAGACCACGAGACTCCATTTTCTAGCATCCTTTGCAGCTGGGATGGACATGAGACTTGAGTCCTAGTGAGCAGAGATGATGGCCCACTTGGAGGCAGAGCCCCTGAGAACCACCCTTGTGCCCACTTTGGTGCTGTTTTCTCTCTGGCTCGTTGGGTGGTCAGCCCCCAGGAGACCTGAGAAGTCACCTGAGGTGACGACCCCCACCTCACTGACATAGAGCATCCTTGCTGTTTCATGACCTTGTACTGTGTTAGGCAAAACCAAGCTTCTATCTATTTTTCACTGTGGCCTAAAAAACCCTGACATACTGGTCAAAGAGGGAATTGACCTAGTCTAAACGATTTAGTCCTCTTTCCTAATTTAGGGCAAATTAGAGACGAATGTCTAGGGATCCATCCATCCATCCATTCAGCCAGTATCAACCGAGTCCTCACCATCCATCACGTTCTCTGTGTGCTGAAGACAGAACAGTGAGTAAGGAAGGCACTGATCCTGGCCTCGTGGATCATAAAATACAATGAAGAAGACAAGTAACAGACAAGCAAAACACAAAATATTTTCGAGTTGTGATAAGTACTATAAAAGAATCAAACAGCATGTGAAGATAGAAAATCAAAAGCAAGCACATGGAGAGTTTTACTTGGAAGGAGGCTCAGGACAGACCTCCCTGAGAAAGCAAAGCCAAGACCCAAAGGATGAGGAGCACCCACTAGTGAAGACTGAAGCTAATATCATTCCAGGCAGAGGGAGCTGCACGCAAAGGCTGGAGCATGGGAAGCAACGTGGTAAGTTTAAAACCCTAAAAAAGGCGAGCCTGGCACACAGAATGGGAGATGCTGTTGAGTTGAGCAAAGCCAAACTTCTGAGCAATTTTCAGCTGGGTGCATGTGGTAACATTCTGGTTCTCTTGTTTATAAATCTACTATTGGATTGAAGATAAGACACACGTGTCTTCCGTTTGCTTTACCCAATTATTTTGTCCTGTGTAGACAGAGGTCACCCGGAGGAAAAACACTTCCAAAGCCAAAGTGGTCCAATATGTTTGATTCTAATTTTTTTTTAATTAAGGGCCATCTGGGTTACTAAATTAATTTTATAAAAGAAACAAGGAGTTCTATGAAAATATTTTTTACTTTGCTTTATGCATAGTTGCAAGCATAAACTTTACTGATTAGGGTTAATCATTTGGAAATATGGATAAACACATGGTCTCTTCCATGGGTTAGAGCACTGCACAATACATCATTAACATTTATTGAAAGAAAATTATCACTCCTTTTAACTACCGTTACTCTTATTTGATTATCCAAAGATAACATTAAAGTTATTGAGACTTTATCCTTCTCTTAAATGTGCCAATGACTTTCTACTTTACAGCATCCATTTCAATGATTTTAACAGTTTTGTCCAACCTCAGGTTAGCCTCAGTACGGCTGTGACAAATTGTCTTGCCAGTAGCTACATGTGTAATTATCTCCATAGACTGCTCACAGTTTTATGCACAATGTGTTGCCTAAAGGATTCTTCACTGAATGCCGTGAGTCAGGGACACCTAGTATAAAAGCCATGGGATCTCATTTCAATGGCTTTATGGAGACGGAGAAGGCAACCTTCCACCTTGGAAATAGACCTGGGGCTTTTTTTCTATTAATTACCCTTACCCATAGACAGGGACAGTGTGGAATCAAATTCAGCAGGTTACGGGGCAAATTCAGGATCTACAGAGCCTCTGATTCAGCACGCTGATGGATTGCTATGTTGACTGCCTTAGGGTTAGTCCACTGTAGCCTGCCTTGAAAATGAAATCACCATATTATGTTTTAGGCTTCCATGGTGGCTCAGACAGTAAAGAATCTGCCTGCAATGTGGGAGACCCAGGTTCCATCCTTGGGTTGGGAAGATCCCCTGGAGAAGGAAATGCAACCCACTCCAGTATTCTTGCCTAGAGAATCCTACGGACAGAGGAGACTGGCGGGCTACAGTCTATGGGGTCACAAAGAGTCGGACATGACTGAGAGAGTAGCACACACATATTATCTTTAAATGTTCTTGGGTAAAATAACAATATTTGGATTATCTCTTTGTAAACGCATATTAAAATATGACAGTGAAGTGTCAGGATATCTACAGCTCATTTTCAAACAAAATCTGAAAATAGAGCAAATGTGATAGAATGACCATGAGGGTGTCTAGATCAAGAATGAATAGGTTATTTCTTTTCAGTTTTTTTATTTTTTTTTTTTGCAGACTTAACTTTTTAAATAAAATATAATTTGGGGAAGGGATGAGAAAGAGATAGCCTTGATGCCAATGGGGAATCTAAAGATCCTTTAAGTATAGCATGTAGCATGGGAAGCAACTTGGCAAGTTTGAAGTCTGAAAAAAAAGGCCAGCCAGGCAAATGGAATGTGAGGTCACACTGAGTTGAGCAAAGGCAAATGGAATGTGAGGTCACACTGAGTTAAGCAAAGGTAAAAATAAAGAGAGCTGCTACCTTGGTTTCCCCAAATGGTTTCTCAGTAGTTTTGCTCTGTCAGTGGTTTGTTGTCTGGGTTTCTTTCTTTCTTTCTTTTTTTTTTTAAAAAATATTTATTTATTTATTTCCACCAGGTCTTTACTTGCAGCATACAAACTCTTTGGTTGTGGCATGTGGGATCTAGTTCCCTGACCAGGGATTGAACCCGGGTCCCCTGCATTGGGAGCATGGAGTCTTAGCCACTGGACCACCAGGGAAGTCCCTGTTGTCTGGGTTTCAAAGCTACACAAACTCCATTAAACATCTCTCAGTTTTGTGACACCCCAGGAAAAGAGGCATCCTGGGTTTCATTCATTTTCAATACCATAGCATACTGAGAAATGCTTTCCTAAAGCAAATCAGGGTTTTGTTCCCTGCATTGTCAGGAAATCCAGGCTTCCACATCAAATGTAAGGGAGATCATATGATACGCTTTATGTGAAATACTTAACCCCATGCCAGGCACACAATGAGCCTGTGATAAATGACAGCTGCCCTGTCATCACCGTGTTTATTAGCCCCTACAAATCCTTTGTTAGAGACTGACTGTTTGAACTTCAAACCTACATCAATCAATCAAATTAACAGATGTTTATTGATAGCAGAATATGACTAATAGCTAATTCTGTGAATAGCCAGTGTTACAATAACTCAGGGACACTTCACAATGGAGTAAACAATCAGATTTCACACACACACACATACAAGGTAGCACTGAAGCCAGGATTTAAAGCATGTTTAAATTTTCCATAGGCAGCAAGCCTGTCTCCTTCTCATCCCTTCCCCAAATTGCATTTTATTTTGATAAACTAAAAGCCTGCAAAAAAAAAAAAAACTGAAGAGAAAAACATCTGTTTATTCTTGACCTGGATTTCTCCATGGTCACTGTTTTATCACATTTGGTCTATCTTCAGACTTTGGTTGAACTATCTGAGAACAAGTTGTAGCTATCCTGACACTTCATCCTCAGATTTCAACACGTATTTCCAAAGAGATAATCACCATATTGTTACCTGTTGTTGTGTTAGTCGCTCAGTCATGTCCAACTCTGTGTGACCCCATGGACTGTAGCTCACCAGGCTCCTCAGTTCATGGGATTTTCCAGGCAGGAATACTGGAGTGGGTTGTAATTCCCTTTTCCAGGGGATCTATCTTTCTGACCCAGGGATCAAACTCAGGTCTCCTGCATTGCAGGCAGATTTTTTACTGTCGGAGTCAGCAGGAAAGTGAAATGAAAGCGAGAGTCGCTCAGTCATGTCCAACTCTTTGCGACCCCATGGACTTTATAGCCCATGGAATTCTCCAGGCCAGAATACTGGAGTGGGTTGCCATTTATTCCTCCAGGGGATCTTCCCAACCCAGGGACTGAATCTGGGTCTCCTGCATTGCAGGCAGATATTTTACCATCTGAGCCACCAGAAAAGCCCAATCGTTATTTTACCCAAGACTATTAAAAAGTACTGCCATAATATCATCTAGTATGCAATACATTTTCAGATTTTCCTAACTTTCACAAACTGTTCTTTTTATAGCTTTTATTGTTTTATTTTATTTTTATGTATTTTTTTAAAGCCAAGAAACAGTTAATGAACAAGCATTTGTTTGCTGTCAGGACTGTACCTCCTGGGACTTCCCTGGTGGTCCAGTGGTTAAGACTCCATCCTTCCAAGGCAGGGGGCGTTGGTTTGATCATTGGTCTGGGAAAATAGATCCCACATACGTGCAGGCACACACACACACACACACACACACACGATTGTACGTCTGGTTCCAGGTGATTCCCACGAAGGCAGAGGCTCTTGATATTGTTTTCTACACATGGAATGATAGGCACTTCATCAATCCTGAGATCAATCATTCTGGGTAGTTGACAAATCCTCACAATTGAATTCCCTTTTGAAAAGACTTCCTAGAAACATCAAGGAGAATATTAAAACAATTACTCATGTGATTCACTTTTTAAAAATTTTCATGTTAATTTTCTGATAATTGGAGGGATAAGGTGGAAAGGGGCGGGGGAGCAAATGATTGCTTTCCCTTTAATTATCTGCCTAATTGTTTTCACTCCCTAAGACGCTTTGTCACTGACACTGTGGACTTAGCATTACGTTGGGAATACAGGTGGCCCAGAGGTAAATATTGTTTCTACATTCTGTGGTTCATTTGAGGTAGTTTGAAATGTAGAGACCTATTTCTTTTCTCAGATTGCACTTTTGTTTGCAGCAGATAGGTCCTATCTCCTTGGAAATAATTAGATGAAGTTATAATGCTCCGCAGCTGCTGAGTTATTAGCCAAATGCTCACCAAATGAGATCTCTCATTAGGGCTCATGAACAGGTAATCTCTTTTGATAGATGAACTTATAATTTTCATATCCATTTACACAAGTCACAGATATCTGCTTTTATATTGATTTCTAATGACTTGGCACATAGGATGCTATATTTGATTTCTCCTTTTAAAGGAGATAAAATCATTAGTGACATGTGATTAAGCTCATTTTCAAAATGGCACAGGATCCGCTAGGAATTAGATCCTGTGAATGGTGATACTTTATGCATTGAGACTCAAAAATTTTTTCTTAGTTTTAACTTCAATGGAAAGTCATGTCTTCTGATATCTTCACCATTATGCAAACTGATAATTATAATTCACATACAACTTGTCCACACATCCTTATTTAACCAAAGCTGAAGAGTAGAAGTTAACACTAAGTTACAAATGAAAACAGGTAAAAGTGTTCATTTTTTCCTGCCTCTGAGCCAGATTGCTTCAGGATCTAAATTGCTGCTTGATAGCAATTTAGTAACTTTCGGGTGGTGCAATCTTTTTCTTGATGAATTGAGAAAATTCCAATATCTTTCCTTATTGCAAGTAGAAAAAGCTTACCTCATTTACAGGAGGTAATAAATACACCTGTGGCAGCTTAATTTTTTGATCATGAAAGGACGGTGTTGAAACTGGAATCCTCTTACACAGTCTTACTAGGAATATAAAATAATGCAGAGCCTCTGGAAAACAGTCTGGAAGTTCCTACAAAGATCAAACAAAGAGCTACCATTTGACCTGAAATCCCACGTCTAGGTATTTAACCAAAAGAATTGAAAATATATGCCCATACATTGAAAGTAACACTATTCATAATCACCAAAAATGGAAACATATCAAATGTTCATCAACTGATGAATGGAAAAATAAAGTCTGAAATAGCCATAGGATGGAATGTTATTTGACAGCAAAAGCTGTACTGAATCGAGCTCCATCATAGATGAACCTTGAAAACATTGTGCTAAGTGAAAGAAACCACATACAAAAAAATCATTTTATGATTCCATTTATATTAAATAGCCAGGATAGCCAATTCTAGGAAGACAGAAAGTTGATTAATTGTTCCTCAGTGCTGGGAGTGTTGGGGGAGAAATGGGTAGTGACTGCTAATGAGCATAGGACTTCTTATTTGGGTGACAAACAACGGTTTTAAAATAGATTGTGGCGATGGTCACACAACTTTTTGAATATACTAAAAGCCATTGAAGTGTACATCTTAAATGGACCAATTGAATGCTGTGTAAATTTTATAAAAAGTGTTTTATACAGAATTAATATGTGGTGGTGGTTTAGTTGCTAAGTCATATCCAACTCTTGCAACCCCATGGACTAAAGCCCACCAGACTCCTCTGTCCATGGGATTTCCCAGGCAAGAATACTACAGTGGGTGGACATTCCCTTCTCTAGGGGATCTTCCCAATCCAGGGATTTAATCCAGGTCTCCTGCATTGCAGGCAGTCTCCCGTACTGTGGATAAATTCTTTACTGACTGATCCACCAGGGAAGATCAGAATTAATATATATACAACATATTTATGTAATATATAATATATATTAAATTGCATCAATATATAGCATGATACAATGTTTATCTCTATCTATCTATAGTGGTAGTTCTTTCTGGGGAAGGAAAAGGTGGTGGTTTCGTTAACATGCAGCCACAAGGACAATGCAAAAATTATTCAATGATTACTACTCCTTTTGGAAAAGTATCTTAGAAAGATTTCTATTCACCATATTTAATTCATTGGTATTTGAAGACAAAGCACAAATACCACAGTTCTATGTCTGTGTCTTTCATAATATGAATGAGACAGACAAGTCATAGTGCGTAAGGCTTGGGAAACATTTCCTCCTCAACAAAAATGAATAAGGTTTGAAATCCCTCCTCTCGAAGTCTCTGAGTTCCAGAATATTTTACTTCTTGGTCTAGGAAGTTACACAGTGTATGTTTTATGATAATTCATTGAATTGTACATTTACATTTTGTGCACTTTTCTGAATGTTTATTATTTTTAAAATTTATTACCTCATGGGCTGGGGCATTCAGGCATGACTAGAAACATATGCATTAAGGGTTTTTCCCCAGGTACAGGTTAGAGGGGTGGGGAAATGTTTTAGCTCTGGCTTTCCTTCTCCCCCCAGACAATAGGGCAGGTTTGGGGGACATGGGCATGAAGTCAAGCTGGAGTAACTGGCTCCCAAGTCCATTAGAAACTGGACAAGCTTACATGCCACGTCCATCGTCACCTGTGTGATGATGACTGTATTCTTGGGGCCCTTGGGAGGTCCTGAGTCCCATCAATCAACTGCTGCTATGACTGGTGTGGGGCCATTGCCTCCTCCAGGGGCCCATCTTCTTGCAGGGTGGGTGAGGCCTTTTGAGTGGAGGCTGGGACCTGTTTCTTGGGCATTCCTTTCTCCAGTGTTCAGGGGACCCACAGTTAAAACAGGCTCCCTTTCCTGGCAGAGGTTTACAGAGAGTACTTTTGGGGTGACCAGGAGCTGGGTCTGGTCTTGTCACGATGCTCCGAAACGCCTGGTTTTGCCCTTGTTCCCTTCTCATCATGCTCTTCTTTCCTTTCCGCCTTGGCCTGATATCTGTTGTTAAAAACACTGACGAAGCACATCAATAAGAGAGTTGAGAGGGGTTTGGGGTCCCCTGGTAAGCCTTTGACATTTCCAATAACATCAAGGGCTGACCAGCTAAAGAAGTGGGTGCATATACAATGTGTCCCTTGAAAGTGTTTGGTTCCACATTCATATGTTTTCTGAGAGTACTGACTAACCACACCTGAAATAGGACTTGATTTTCATCTTGGTCTTGAGTGATCTCTTTAACCTTACCGCAGTTGACAGGTTTAATTATGCATCATTTATCCCTTCAATGAAGGAATTCTGTGATCCTTTCTAAGTGAACACCAGGCTGGCCTGGCTGACAGTGCCAGTTAGAATCCCTTAGAGGCGCTGCCATCATGCCCAGGAATCCCATGGGTCCTGATGACGTTGGGGAGCGTGTAATCCTTCAGCATGTTTGACCTGTGCCCAAATGTAGGTCTTCCCCTCAAGGGTGCAACGGTAAGAAAGTACAATATCTGGGTCCTTCCAAGTAAGGTCAGGGCTTTCCAGGTGGTGATATTGGTAAAGAGTCCGCCTGCAATGCAGGCAACACAAGAGATGTGGGTTCAGTCCCTGGGTTGGGAAGATCCTCCGCAGAAGGAAATGGCAACCCACTCCAGTATCCTTGCCTGGAAAACCCCACGGATGGAGGAGCCTGGCGGACTACAGTCCATAGGGTCGCAAAGATTGGGACATGACTGAGCATACGCGCAGTTTGAAGCTGGAAGTAAGATCGAAGGGGCCCTTCTCTCATAGCTCAGGTGGTAAAGAATCTGCCTGCAATGCAGGAAACCTGGGTTTGATCCCTGGGTCGGAAAGGTCCCCTGGAGAAGGGAAAGGCTACCCACTCCAGGATTCGTACCTGGAGAATCCCACGAACAGAGGAGCCTGGTGGGCTACAGTCCATGGAGTTGCAACAGTAGGACACGACTTAGCGGCTAAACCACCACCACCACCAAGGTCATAGGAGAGAGTCAGTCCCTGGAATCCTTCGGTGAATCTGCGAGGCATTTCCTCTGACAACCAGCCCCAGCGGGGGGCCACTGAATGAAGTTAGGCAGAGAAAGCAGTGTGGATTCCGGTAATTCCCTGAGGCTCCGCCTGCTGCTTCCTGAAAAGGGCAAAAAGACTCTGGCTGCACTTCTGGCTCCGAAGAGTAAAGAGGCTTACAGGGTGGGGGGAGCGGCTGAAGACGGTGAAAGAGTGCTGGGGCTTGGGTCTTCTGTTCCCCCACCCCAGGGGTGCCTCTAAGGAGGACTTTGTGTAGACTGAATGGGTTCCAGCTGGCTAGGTTCCCTAATGCAGGACTTACAGGGCTCTGGGTACTCTCTTAGGGCCATAAAAGCCTAAACGTAAGAAACTTTGATTTTCCCTGTCTTTAGCAGAAGATGTCTAACTGGAGGATGGTATTATAGTTGAGGCTTCCGTTTTCTGGAAAGGCCTAAAGAAAATGAGCTTTTTGGGGTCTGAAAGAATCTAGAGAAAACTGGTCCCTGTGACTCAGAACACAGTCAAGGGGTAAGTCCTTGGGCTGGACAAGGTGTTGCCCACAGATCTTTCAGGGAGGTGATGCTCCCCTTAAGCAGGGGGCCCGGAGGGGCGGGGAATCCCTAAGACAGGACTGCTTCCCCGTGTCCCCATCCACCTAGTCCCGGCAACTCTGGCCACGACGGGAGTTAGCCACCTCCGCAAGCGGTGGTCTGGTGGCCCCAGCGTCCCGGGGCCCATGTCCTATCCCGGCCTCCTGGGTACCCAGGATGAGTGACCTTCCTGACGGCTCCTCTACAGATTCTATGGCCAATCATTAATCCCTGTGGGCTGAGGTGTGTTCCAGGGGACCTGCACACATCCTCATAGTTCTAGGACTTATTTAGGTCCCAGGTTTTTATTTTGTTATTTTGTTTTTTTTCCTAAAAGGGTGGTACATTTCTGAAAACAGGCACTGGCTATTAATGGAAATGTGAAAAAGCCTCCCTTTCCCCCTCCCTTTTGTGGGTGGTCCCCGCCCATCAGCCTGCTGCCGCCCTCCCCTGCCCACCCCTTCCCACCCTCGCTCTGTCCAGTGGGCGACGGGCTGGGTGCAGCGGCTGAGGGTGGGGTGTTAGGCCGTCCCCCGCTCTGCACTTGCGGGGACTCAACACCTGGAGGCCCTGCAAAGACGCTCCCGGTCTCATAACCCTGGGAGGCAAACCCCGGGAACACGGATCAAAGCCCGGCTTGTATCCGGGGGGCGTGGCCAGGTGCGCCCCCTGCCCCGACAGTGGGAGCTGGGGCGGGGGCGGCCGGGACCCGGATGTGCGCGGACCAGAGAGGGGCCTGGCGGACCGCTGGGTGGTGGGCAGGGCCGGCGTGGAAGGGCGGCCTGGACTGGGTTCCACCACTGCGAGTCTCAACAACACCCGGGGTTACCCCCACGGAGCACCGACGGGGTAGGGAGCGCCCAAACGGCCGCAGCGGCGCAACTGCCGCGGGAGCTCACAGAGAGGCTGCTTTTTCTACTTGCACTCAATTGGACCTGATGGTTTTTAGTTAAATGGTGGATGAGGCAAACCCACAGGGCAACGCTCGGACGGTTGGGGTCCCTGGCTGCCTGTGGGAAGGGCGGGAGACTTTCCCTGATGAGGCCTCTGCAGATGTTGTTATAAGTGGAAGACCTGGCGGTAAGGTTGGAAAACGCCTGGCCGATTTTCACCATTTCCAGCGGAGTTAGGAGATGAGTGGGAAGTGAAAAGTCAGATAGGGATACAGTGATGAGACAAGAGAGTCAGACGTAGGTAGACCAGTAAGAAACTTATAAGGGGGGGACTTCCCTGGTGCTCCAGGGGTTGAGACTTCGCCTTCCAAGACAGGGGCTGCAGGCTCGGTCCCTGGTCGGGGAGTTAAGGTCCCCACATAATTTGCAGCTATAAAACCCAAACAAACAAAAAAACCCCACAGAAGCAATATTGTAATAAACTAAATAAAAACTTTAAAAATGGCCCACATCAAAGAAATCTTTAAAAAAAAAAAAAAAAAGCCTGTAAGGGTAGTGGTGGAGAAGGAGTGAGAAGATGCTTTTAACTGTGAACTTGAATGGTAGCACGCAGACTGCCTTGATGTGGGTGGACAGACCTATTCCCTCACTAGTAATTTCGGCGACGCATCCTCTTTAGGGAGATTTCTGGGGCGACCATGCTAGGAACTTTTACGGTTCCACCCGGTTTGTGGCGATAGGTCCAAAAATGCCGCAGACAGTAAGAAAGCATAGAAGAGAGAGAGAAGCAGGAATTCAGTCAGTGCCGCTCAAGCGCGAAGGAGGTGAGAAGCTGAGGCTTAACCGAAGTCTCCTGGCTGGCTCCACCAGAGAAGTTATCGGAGGGTAGGTTCCTGTCTCCTTGCAGAAAGAATTCAGAGATGACAGGGAGGGCAAGAAAGCAAAGAGGATTTATTTGGGTGATAGTACACTCTCACGGGGGCTTTCTTGGTGGTTCAGTTGGGAAAGAATCCGCCTGCAATGCGGGAGACCTGGGCTCGGGCCCTGGGTTGGGAAGATCCCCTGGAGAAAGGAAAGGCTACCCACTCCAGTATTCTGGCCTGGAGAATTCCTGTATAGTCCATGGGGTTGCAAAAAGTCAGACACAGCAGAGCAACTTTCACTTCACTTCATTTCACTTCACACTGTCAAAGGGAGAGTGGGCAGTCTCAGGTGAGTAGCTGCGTTGAGTTTCTTTGGCAAGGGGGTAATATGTGGTGTAGAAATGAAGGGATGGAATATTCATTGGGGAGGGAGTGGTTTGGGGGGTACTATTCTTTGGTTTTCCTCCCAGCTCCACCTTCCCGAGGGGAGGAGGGCTTTTTGTCCTTATTTAGCCTTTATGGGAAGTGTCATGGGCTGGTGCATGATGGGAAATTCTTATTTGAAGGTTTCTTATATTGTGATGAGAGCATAAGGAGCAGAAGTTACATGTGAACACCAGAGATTCCTTCCTTTTCCCACCTTTCTCTGTTTGCCTCCAGGACACTTATCACCCCAGCCGTGTAGTTTCCTGTCAGTCTGGAGGCTCCTTCTCTTGTCTGCTCAAAGACCCCACTGTTTACAAGATGGGTGGTTTCCTGCCATCTGCCTGTGCCCCCTTTTCTCTGCTGGTATCTAGCTACCTGCCTGCTTTAGCAAATCCACAGCATTACATGTTTTCTAAACCCATCACAGGGTCAAATTTTAAGTTGGAGCAGAGAAGCAATGCAAAGGGAATTAAAAACAAACAATAGTTTAAGCACTGCTTTGTTTAGAAGCTGAGCTCTTTAAAAGAAAAAAAAAAGTTTTATATTGGACTGTAGTTGATTTGGAGGCTTTCCTGGTGGTTCAGATGGTAAAGAATCTGCCTGCAATGCAGGAGACCTGGGTTCAAACCCTGGGTTGGCAAGACCCCCTGGATAAGAGAATGGCTACCCACTCTGGTAAGCTTGCCTGGAGAATCCCATGAACAGAGGAGCTTGGCCGGCTGTAGTCCATGGGGTTGCAGAGAGCAGGACGTGATTGAACGACTAACACTGTAGTTGATTTACACTGTCGTGTTAGTTTCAGGTGTAGGCAAAGTGATTCAGTGAGCGGATACCTAGATCTGTTCTTTTTCAAGTTATTTCCCGTTTACGTTATCATAGAATATCAAGCAGTGTTCCCTGCGCTATACAGTATTAGATCCATGTTGGTTATCTACTTTAAATATAATAGTGCATGTATGTCAATCCAAACTCCCAATGTATCCCTCCCCACCTCGGTAACCTTAAGTTTGTTTTCTATGTCTGAGAGTCTGTTTCTGTTTTGTAAATGAGTTCATCTGTAAGTCAGACAGGAAAAGACAAGTAGTACACCATACCGCTTATATGGGAAATCTAGAAAAATGATATAAATGAACTTGTTAATGAAGCTGAACTGTTAAAAGCTTACCTGTTCCTCCCTCCCTGTAATGAGAATATTTGTTTGACTTCACATCTGAGGCCCAGGACGCTCAGAGGGGGCGCATTAAGTGCCAGTCCAACAGGTGTTCGAGGTAAAAGGTGAGAACAAGCCTAATTGTGACCAAGTGAGCCCATTTTATTATTCCATAATTAGCTTCCTTCTCAAGCCTGAGACACTCAGTGCAGTTCAGATTACTCGCTCAGTCGTGGCTGACTCTCTGCGACCCCATGAACCGCAGCATGCCAGGCCTCCCTTGTCCATCACCAACTCCCGGAGTCCACCCAAACCCATATCCATCGAGTCCGTGATGCCATTCAACCATCTCATCCTCTGTTGTCCCCTTCTCCTTCTGCCCTCAATCCTTCCCAGCATCAGGGTCTTTTCCACTGATTGAGCTCTTCGCATCAGGTGGCCAAAGTATTGGAGTTTCAGTTTCAACATCAGTCCTTCCAATGAACACCCAGGCCTGATTTCCTGTAGAATGAACTGGTTGGACCTCCTTCCAGTCCAAGGGACTCTCAGGAGTCTTCTCCAACACCACAGTTCAAAAGCACCAATTCTTTGGCGCTCGGTTTTCTTTATAGTCCAACTCTTACATCCATAGATGACCGCTGGAAAAACCGCAGCCTTGACTAGACGGACCTTTGTTGGCAAAGTAATGTCTCTGCTTTTTTTTTTTTTTAATATGCTGTCTAAGGTTGGTCATAACTTTCCTTCCAAGGAGTAAGTGTCTTTTAATTTCATGGCTGCAATCACCATCTGCAGTGATTTTGGAGCCCAGAAAAATCAGGTCAGCCCCTTTTTCTACTGTTTCCCCATCTATTTGAGACACTCAGAATCCTAGTCAAAATTCAACTTCGGATTTCTTGGTAGCGTTTTGTGATTTTATGTCTGAGTTTATTCACCCAAATGTTGTATCTTCTGGATGGCTTGTAATAACTATATTACATGGTGAAAGATTCAAGATCTAAGGTTGTTGATACTATAAAAATACAAACTACTTAGTAATGTATAAAAGCAGTGTCAACTAAAAAATATAGTCACAAGCTGAAAGTAGAGAGTTATTTTATTTGGTGGGAATGTTTAGGACTCAGACCCCAGGAGACAACATCTCAGTAGCTCTGAGAAAACTGCTCCAAGGGGGCAGGAGGGCAAGTCAGGCTATGTACAAGTTTGCAGCAAAGGGAGCAGGCAGTCTGAACATCAAAGATCAGGTAGCAAGTTAAGGAATTTAGCATTCTATGTGTGGGAAGATGCAGGCCTCCTGGCTCACTGAATTTGTTCCTTTCATATGCACCTCAGCTGTCTGGGGCCAATCCTGTTTCCTTGCTGGCCTTGCTTCTTGCATTCCCCCAGCTCCTCAGCAGTCACCCTGGGGGATGGCAGCATCCACTGGATGGCAGTGTTGGGAGCTCTCATTCACGTTTAGAGGCCAGAAACCGCTGATGGCTGTGACATTTCTTGTTTATTAATGTCAGGAGATATTTTCATTTCATAGCAGATTCAACAAAATGACAACAAAGCAGTAAGATGTCTTCAAAACCATTTAGTGTTTGACTATGTGTTTTATGGTTTAATACATATCAGCCTCCAAGAAAGGGTGGATTATTTCAATAGAATGACAGATACCTCCAAATTTACAAATATCCTGGTCATTTTCTGAACTTTGGAGCTTTCATCTGAAGTTCTGGCTTTCTAGAAATGTTACAATATTTATAATTTTATGAACTTAGTTATAAGCTCAGTCCTTGGACAAAGATCGGTCTAAATGACAGGATGTCCTACAGAAGTGAAAACATTTTTATATGCACCTTAACCCACCAAACCCTTGATTGAGAGTAATTATAATTATCAGCTCAAATTATGTATAAATTATTCCCCTGGAATTCCTTTCCATGATTGTTTTGTGAACACTATTTCCTCATAAACATTGAGAAAACCCAAGTCTTGGTTAGATATTTAGTGGAATTCAAATTAATGCAATTTAATCATAAGTTTACATTTTACCAATTTATGTTGAATTGTTAATACTTAACTGCTTGCTCTGTGTATGTCAAATGACCGCAAAAAGTAGCATTTCTTATGTATATAGCTCCCAGTTATTCTTCAGCATCACCTTACATACAATTTAGATTCTTTGAGATTTGGTCTGTCTGTCTGACACAAGTGTTCCTTCAGTCATTAGGATTCTTGGCTTCTTTTCTTGACCTGATATGGCCTTGTTAGAAAAATTTTGGCAGTTGTTTAGTGCCATCTAGTGGATAATTTGTGAAGAAAAGCTCTAAAAATCTTGTTTAACAAAAAGGCTTGTTGCATTTTATTTATTTATTTTTAATAATACCACTGGAAGTATATAATTTTAATTTCAAATTTTATAAATTAGGACATAATAAAGCCATCAAAAATTTAAATCGTTTACTATTGCATTAAATAACTAATTTTTTGCTTAGCTAAGGAACATACTTCAGATTGCCCAAATAGCTTACAATCACTCTCTTATTAAAAAAACATTAAAATTTTCACACCTAATTTAAAACTCTGCCACACACATTTTGCATTAATCAAAATTTTAAAATTATACTATTCAGAAGAAGTGAGTTAATAGTGCTGCTAAGTATACAAGTGTTAATAACAAGAATGTAATTTCTTATAAAATTACTTACTTTGGAGAGCATATGATTTACTGAAAAATAAATATTTTAGGGAAATAACTTAGAATATTTTAGCATAACATTCATGATGGTAATTCTCTAAAATTTTGCTCTTCATTAGTTTCATAAACAAAATGCCAGTGTATATTCTGCCATTATGAAATAGAACGTCTTTTAAAATAATCACTTTTGATAGCATGGCATAGAACTGTATACCAGTTGGTCAGCATCATCCACTGAATAGATGATGCTGTGTAGTGTTAAGTGGGTAGAAGACACACGTTGGTTGAGGACACTGATGCATGAGCATAGTTAAAAATATAGAAAGATGCAGACTCTTGAGCCCCTGGTATTGCAAATCTGAAGTTTTTTGTTTTTTCAACATCACAGCTTGCTAATAATGAGAGCTATGTGGCAACAAAATGAACTGCATTGCATTGTAAAATATGGGTCTTCGTTAAAGTAGTTGACTTGATGCTTTTGAACTGTGGTGCTGGAAAAGACGCTTGAGAGTCCCTTGGACAGCAAGGAGATCCAACCAGTCCATCCTAAAGGAAATCAGTCCTGAATATTCACTGGAAGGACTAATGCTGAAGCTGAAACTCCAATACTTTGGCCACCTGATGTGAAGAACTGACTCAGTAGAAAAGACCCTGATCCTGGGAAAGATTGAAGGCAGGAGGAGAAGGGGATGACAGAGGCTGAGATGGTTGGATGGCATCACCAACTCAATGCACATGAGTTTGAGTAAGCTCTGGGAGCTGGTGATGGACAGGGGAGCCTGGCGTGCTGCAGTCCATGGGATCTCAAAGAGTCAGACATGACTGAGTGAATGAACTGAACTGAACTGAAACAATAGTTGGATGTTGATAGTGGTAATGGTGATGCAATCACAGTGAGAATACTGGCATCATAACCTGCAAAGAAACTGCCATTGGATGGTTATTGATTTTCATGAATTGCATCAATTGATCCTCTCCACAGATAAGTGAATTGATAGTACTAGTTCTTCCATATTACAGACTAGAGGAAAAGGGTACAGCATGGTTAAGTTACCTGTTAGAAATCATACAGCTAGAATTGTGTTGAAAGGATCAGGCCCCAGGTCTGCTTACACCTAGAACTCACACTCTTAATTGTGCTCTGTTGCTAATTTCAGCAGTTATGAATGAGTTTCAGTTTCACTTATTTATTTCATTTCACTCAGCTATAAGTAAATTTCTTGTTTTATGTGTGTGATTGAATCAGAAGGTTCTAGATTACCTTTTATATTCTACAATTCTGTTTCTGTGAAAGGATTTTTCATAAAAGGCAAATGTTTTGACCTTGTATTCTTTTAATCTCTAAAAATTTAATGGAAAATTCCATTTGTGAATTAGGATTTGCATAAAATTTGAATATTACACATATAATTGACACTGTCATCGTTTGGGTTTCCAGGAAACTAAACTCCTTTCTTAATCCCAGAGACCCCCTTTGCATAAGTCTAGGCTTCATCACTCAAACAGAAATTGGCAAATGATGAAGACTTGGTCAATTAGATACTCTCACCCAGGACTCTGAATCATGGAAAATGATAAAAGGAAGAAGAGATGAGTACCACTCCCAGTGATGGTGATACCTGGAGATAGTAGTCAGAGAAGACAGCCTGTGCAGAGCAGTCCTGCTAAAAGTTGATGTCCTTTCTGCTCCTTGTGTGCATGTGTGGTAAGTCGCTTCAGTCCCTGTCTAACTCTTTGCTAACCTATGGACTACAGCCCACCAGGCTCTAGTGGAATTCTATCCGTGGAATTCTCCAGGCAAGAATCCTGGAGCGGGTTGCCATGCCCTCCTCCAGGGGATCTTCCCGACATGGTGATCGAACCGGCATCTCTTAAGTCTACCTGCATTGCAGGCGGGTTCTTTACCACTGGTGCCACCTGGAAAGCCCTTTCTGCTCCCTGGCCCTCTTCTATTTTGCCAGCCTGGTTGAGCAACCTCTCATCAATTCTGTGAACTTTAAAATGCTTCCAGTAAATCCTATTATCAGCTAGTTCTATTGCCTGCAGCTGCAAATGGTAACTGACTCCTCACTTCTAATGTTCACACGGTGACCCCTATAGCTACTGATGTTTGCCAACATCAGAGAGCTTATTTGGGACTATCTCTAATGAATTATGTTTAAAAATATAAGTGTAACTAATTATGACTTTCTAGTGCCATACAAAGAACTTTCATGAGAAATTTTCTGACCTGACATCACTATCGTTCTTCTATATATCTCAGGATAAATATTATAATTTTCCTTCACTTACAGAATGATTATTACTGTTTTCAGTCTATTGAAGAGTGTGAGACTAACATTATACAAGTGAAAGACTAAGATATCCTTTTTCCTCCCTGTGATATTAGACTGTGGATTTAGGAGAATGCAAGAATTTCCTCTGGGCTTCCCTGGGGGCTGAAACAGTAAAGAATCTGCTTGCAGTGCGGGAGACTTGGGTTCGATCTCTAGTCGGGAAGATGCCCTGGAGAAAGGAGTGGCAACCCACTCTAGTATTCTTGCCTGGAGAATCCCATGGACAGAGGAGCCTAGTGGGTTACAGTCCACGGGGTCACAAACAGTTGGACACGACTGAGTGACTAACACTTTTTTTTTCCCCAAGAAATTTCCATTACTGCATTTTAGGATTTTATGGATGTGAGAGATAGTATAATATGATGCTGCTGTAGTATAGACTGTGAGCTCTGGAGCTACAATCAAGCCTAGATGTGAATGAATCTCTGCTCTAATTACAGTATGTAATCTTAGGCCAGTTACTTAACTTCTCTGTGCCTCCATTTTCCCAATTTAAAAATGACAGTAATCACAGAGATTATTTTAATAATCTTACATCTAAGAAATTTAAGGAGTCAAAATTCTCATAATTTTTCATCAACACCTGGGATAAAGAAAAATATATATACACTTAATATATAAAACTAATGCATAGAAATAATTACTTATTTCTGTTAAGGAAGAAGCAAGCTTCAAAAGTTACCTCTAAAGCTTTGCAGTAGCCTCTGTTTTCATTAATTAATAGACTGAAAGTATATGAGTGTCAAACCAGGATTTAACATTAGTTTGGTATTCTTAACTAAAGACCTTATTTGAACTTCTCCAGTTTCTCTGCTAATGTCCTTTTTTTCTGTTTCAAACTGAATAAGGTATATTTGGAAACCCTCTGTACAGTTTTTGCAAGTTTCCTATACGTCTAAAATTAGTTCAGAATAAAGTCACTTTAAGTATGGAAAAGAAGCAAAAGACCAAAGGTTTAGAGGAGTAAAAATTGTGTTTTACTTTTCCCCTCTAAACAAATATGCTGAATAAAAGTGATGACTTGGAACAACATTATGTCAAAAGATATTTTTGCACATAAATTGTAAAAATTTATTTCTAATTGAAGGATGATTGCTTTATAATTTATTGTGCTGGTTTCTGCCAAGCATCAGCATGAATCAGCCGCAGGTGTGAAGAACCTCCCTCCCAGCTCCCTTCCTATCCCTCCCCTCTAGACGTAAACATATGGAAAGATGCTCAGTATCACTCATTATAGAGAAATGCAAATCAAAATGACAATGAGGTATCACCGCACGCAGGTCAGAATGGCCATCATCAGAGAGTCTACAAGCAATAAATGCTCGAAAGGGTGTGGAGGAAAGGGAACCCTCTTGCACTGTTGGTGGGAATGTGAATTGATACAGCCAGTATGGAGATTCCTTAAAAAACTAAGAATAAAATCACCATATGACCCAGCAATCCTATTACACCTAAAATTTTAAGAGAGAAACTCTGAAACTAGTCTTCCCATAACACTAAAGGGTTTATCATAGACTTGGCAATATAGTAGTAACAGAATGGTGACAGGTAATATGATCAAGATCATGTTAGACTGACTATGATGAAATTTTAAGACAAGCTTCTGCTGCCTGCCTTTTCCAGCCAGTCCTTTACTTTCTGTCTAAATTCTTCTCACTGTATTTAATTGGCCTCTTCTACCTCTAGATCCCTTCCCTTTTGCAACACATTTTTGGGTTGATCTTCTAGGATACAGCTCTCTTGTGTCATATCCCACTCTGAAATCGTCATTGTCTTTGAATTTCTTATTTTGTGGCCCATGGATGGATCACCTGAAAGGGTATTAGGAATGCTGATTCATGGATGGAACCTCAGACCTGCAGAATCAGAATCCCTGGACACTGGTCTCAGAAATCCACTTTCCAGAAATCATCCTAGGTCTAACCTGCAAGACCCCCAGGATATATCATTTGAATAAACAAGTTTGACACCTAAGACCTCTTACCACTTGCTGTGTGTTCTCTCTCCCAGGGGGCCTGTCTATCTAGCTGGTCTTGATATAAGCTGGTCTTGATAGAACCTGTCTAAGAAGCTGGTCTTGTAAAAAAAAAATTCTTTTTTGCATATTATTGAGCATAGCTTATGCTCAGTTAAATTATTTTGTTTAAATCACAAGTAGCTTTCTCATTAATTTCCTTCAGATTTTAACTGCAAAAACCGAGAAAGAAAGGCAAGAAGCCCGATAGAGATGTGACATGTTTCCTGTCTATTCAGTTGTAAAATGGGGATAAAGATAGCATGTAGTCTTTAGAACAGCTGTGAAAATTAAGTGAGAATTAAACCTCTAGTGCAGAATAATCTCTCAATAAATATTGCTTTTTATTATCATTATCTCTGTGATTAATCTACAAGCTTTTTTTTTTTTTTTAAAGAGCAAAGCTTGTGTTTTATTCAGTAGTGTGGTGGTGGTGGTTTAGTCGCTAAGTTGTGTCTGACTCTTGTGACCTCATGGACTATATAGCCCGCCAGGCTAGTCTAGTAACGTGTGACATCATAGGAACTCAGTTGTTGAGTGGATAAGAGAATGATGAGGCCTTCAGATGATGAAAACATGAAAAGAAGGTAGAAAGAGAAGAACTGCAAGAATTTGCCTCTTAACCTCATTAGGTAAGAGGTCTTAGGTGTCAAACTTGTTTATTCAAACTATATATCCTGGGGGTCTTGCAGGTTAGACCTAGGATGATTTTTGGAAAGCAGATTCCTGAGACCAGTGTCCAGGGGTTCTGATCTGCAGGTCTGAGGTTCCATCTGAGAATCAGCACTCCGAATACCCATTTCAGGTGATTCATCCATGGTTATAATCTCAATGTGCTCTAGATAGCCTCATTAAATTCAACCAAAACAACACTGAAAGAGAGAGATGCATTTGTCCATTTCCTCTGAAGAGGAAACTCACTTAAAGGATTTCCATAACTTGTCTAAAGTTACATAGGTGGCAAGGGGTGAAGTTGGGCTTTGAGAAAACCCTGGTTCCATGATGCTCTCTGTTCAGTGTAGCCGTGGCAGCCATGTTTGTTGGCGTGTTTGGTATTGGGACGGCCATGTTTGTTGGCGTGTTTGGTATTCGGAAGGGCTGTGTTACTTTTCTCACCTTGGGCATCATCAGTCCACGGGATTCTGTGTCACTCAGAGTCTAACAGGGTCACTCAGATTACTTAAAATCTAATTTGAAGGACTGCATGCTTAATCCAATCAATTGTGTGCTAATCGGCCATTAAAATGGCTCACAGCACAGACCCCAGAAGCCTTGGGGTTTCATTGGTCTCACAGACAAGACCATCTGAGAAAGTGAGAGGGAATAACATCTTTTATACTCTCCATTTGTTCCTACATTTCACTGCCCTCTCCCCCTTTTTTAAGCTCTTCCTAATTTTCTCTTCAGACATAGAAAATTATTTTTTTCTTCCTTTAGCTTTATTGAGGTATAATTGACAAATAAAAGTTGTAAATGCTTAAGGCCTACAATGTGTTGATTTAATACACATATACATTGTGAAGTGATTATCACAGTCAAGCTAATTAATGTAGCCATCATTTCTAATGGTTGTGATTTTTTTGTGTGTGTATGTGGGGAGAACCTTTAACACCTACTCTCAGGAAATTTCAGTATATAATTTCAGGGTATAATTCAGTATTAGCTATAGTTGCTATACTGTATATCTGATCTTTGGTTAGCTCTTTTCATAGTCTTTAGATTTCAGACAGGACTTCATATTCATCTCCAGGATTCACTTCTGTATGAACTTAAGGAAAGAAGTAAGGTGAAATTTGCTGGGTAATTTCTGGGCACTTTCATAACTATGATGTAAAAAAAATGCTGACTATGTTATGTCACCTTATTCATTAAAAATTAGAAAAGTAAATTTATATTTATGTAGAGATATTGTATGCATGCATGCTAAGTTGCTCCAGTCATGTCTGAGTGTGCGATCCTATGGACTGTAGCCCAGTAGACTCCGCTGTCCGTGGGATTCTTCAGGGAAGAACACGGGAGTGGGCTGCTGTGCCCTCCTCCAGGCGATCTTCCTGACCCAGGGATTGGACCTGAGTCCTTATATCTCCTGCATTGGTAGGCAGGTTCTTTACCATTGGCATCACCTGCGATGCCCTCGGAGATACTGTATATCCCATATCAAAACTCAGAAGCAGTCAAAATAAACACTGGTGAATAGCATTGCCTGAAAGTCCACAAATTTCTACACAGAAAAGATGCACTAAAACAAAGTCAATAACAAGCTGCAAAAAATGTTTTTAACATACAGAAAAAAATTTGTAAATATTCTTTACATATACTGAGCACTTACAAATTAATAAGATACTTATAAACACATGAAAAGAGAGATGAGCAAAGGCCATGAATATGAGTGTCATAGAAAAAAAATGCAAGTAGTGAATATAAACAGAGACAGATGACCTCACTAGTAATGAAACACATGGAAACTACAATAAAAGAGAAATATTTTTATCATTAGGTTTAGGCCATTAGCATATCTGAAAATTGGCATATTTTTAGCAGAGCTACTTGAACCTGATGTAAGTATCCCCTTATGAGAAGAAACCTATGATTTTAAAAGAACACGTTTAAATATATATGTATATAACATTAAAACATTTGAGGACTCTGCTGCGTTCCTTGCCCATTGGCCATGGAGACATGAGATCTTTTCCTGCCAATGTTTCCTCCTTTTCCAGCTATTTTGAGAGACTTGTTCAATGAGTCTTATTGAGCATATGGTCAAAGCCCTCAGGGTGTTTGGAAGGAAAATTCAGATTTGAGGTATGATGGATAGTCAAGAAGAAACATCTTTCTCTTTGGGTTCTTCCCAAAGGAGGTGAATAGATATTTTAAACCAGGGCGTTTGAATCAGTGGAATGTGGTGCTTATGAGGGTGGTTCCATTGACAGCTCTGTCACTTCCTAGCTGAGCTACTCTGGGCAACTGATGTGTTCCCTCTAAGCTTCAGTGTCCCAGTTTCTTCATATATTCTTTTATTCCAGGAATATATGCACCAGTGTAAGCGTCATATCTATTTCGCTGACTCCTATCTAAGCAATGCTGGGAACATAGTTCTCTAGGTACCACTGGTTGGTGACTCTGGAGGTCAAGAGGGAGAAGGAATCATGGCATTGTGAGGAGAGAAGACTGCTTGGAGGAGTTTGAGGAAAATGTTCAGGACGCTACAGATTATAAGAGAAGGACACCTGTAACAAAGCTCAGAGGGATAGGGAAAAACTCAACAGGAAAATCAAACCCTCTGATAACTGCTGTGGATCAGAGAACACTGTCCTCTCACAGGAGGAACTGGGAAACAGCTAATATCTGGGTAAATAGAGAAACACAGTCAAAGGAACAAGGTAGATATATCTATCTTGCAAGGGAAATAGACCCTAAACATAATTAGTTTAGGAAAAAAGTGCAGCAGACGTGACAGAGGAGTGCTGGGCTGTGTTTTCATATACACGCTTAAGTGTAGATATGCATGTTTCTTTGTGCATGTAAACATAAAATAATATCCAGCAGACTCTTGGCAGTGTTTGTTTTGTATGTGTGGAAAATGATGGGATAATAAGGGGTTTTGCGCCGCTTTCGTCATCAACAAAAACAACAGGAATCCTACTTCATGGTAACTGCTTATGGAATATGACGATTCTAAAATGGATTTTAATCACCCAAAGGAAATGTGCCTTTTGTTTTATGTGCCTCTTTACTTCTCTTTTGAAAATCGATATCAATATTGTTCTGTTCTAATGGAGATATATTTTACATGAAATCTGCTAGACAGGTCATGTTTTTGTCTTTGGCTCTAGCAAACATTTCTGTTTTCCCACCCTAACCCCCACAGGAAAGAGAGGGGGAAAGCTACAGGGATAAATTATGACTCTTTGTGTCAAACAGCCAGGTCTATCGTGATTTAAGATCCCTGAATTGACTTGCATGTTTCAGATTCATCCTGTAATTGAATCAAGATTCAATCAAATATTCTGCAGCTTAGCTTGTGCCCTCATTGTTCTCCACAATTGTATTTGGGATAAAATATTCTCTACAGGGAACCTAAAATAACCAGGCCTCCAGAGATGTCCATAAAGTGCACAAGTACATGACAACAGATGAAAATTCTGGAAAAGTAAAAGTAGGTTTAACAAATGTTAATGTATGATGTTGCACTCAGTCGCTTCAGTTGGGTCTGACTCTTTGCGACCCCAGGGACTATAGCCCACCAGGCTCCTCTGTCCATGGGCTTCTCCAGGCAAGAGTACTGGAGTGGGTTGCCATTCCCTTCTCCAGGGGATCTCCCCCTACCCAGGGATTGAACCTGTGTTTCTCATGTCTCCTGCTTTGGCGGGCAGGTTCTTCACCACCAGCGCCACTTGGAAAGTCCAGTGTATCACGAGGCAGAGACATCGGAGCCACCTTCCGTTTCTGTCCAAGTGGTCAGCCTTCTCCAGGGTGGAGCTTGATGCACTGGAAGATTTGCTCCTGGTCTTTTTCTCTTAAAAAAATAAATCTTAGGGTGCCTGCTTCCTATGTGATTCTAAGAAAATGTCCCTAACGAGTCCTTCGAACCTTCATCTGTTTTCATCCTTATTGCCTATGCACTTTGCAATAGAAAATACCCTGTGAAAAGGTTAGAGTGGCATCTATTGATTCGTCCAGTTCTTCCAGTTCACATGGGTCATGTTTGTGAACTGCCCGTGTGTGCCCACCCACCACTCCCCCCACACGGAATTTAACAGGGTTGGCTCTCTGCTATTCTGGCTGTCAGAAGCCCTGTAAAACCAGTAGAGAGACTGTGATGGAAAGATTGGACCATGAGCACTTCAGTCCCTCCAGACTTCCAATTAATCGTCCTAGGTTATTGGGCAATATAATTGCATAGCTATATATGCAGTACTTATAAGCAATGCTGATGAGTGCTGGTTAGTTATAATTCCTTATGACACAGAAAACAATCTTTGAAAAGCCAGTTCAGAAGGAAAAAAACCAACCAGTAGATGTCTCTCTGGTGCTTCAGTTCGTTCATTTTCCTGTGTGATTAGCCACAGATGTCTGTGGATTCAGAAACACAGTGGTATGAGGGAAGATTTGCATCTCTTAGTTTGGACAGGTGGAAGGAGGGCCCTAAGTGCCCTAGAAACATACCCAAACCTAGCCATTAGCAGCTGCACTTCTGATCTCATCTTTTTAAAAAGGTGTGTTTTACTTACAAGACGAGCAGTTATGAAACATTGCACATATTTTTGCAAAATGATCACAGTGGTAATTTGGGGAAAGTGTATCCAGGTAGAGATTCCCAGGTGGCACGAGTCATGAAGAACCCACCTGCCAATGCAGGAGACATAAGAGATGAGGGTTCCATCTCTGGGTCGGGAGATCCCCTGGAGAAGGAAATGGCCACCCCTCCAGATTCTTGTCTGGGAATCCCTCGGACAGAGGAGCCTGGTGGTCCACAGGGTCACAGAGTCGGACGGGACTGGAGCAACTTAGCATGCACAACCCGCACGCGTATCCGGGTGAAAGATGGTCGTCCTGAGAAAAAATATTTTGTTGCCTCCTCAACAGTTCCAATCCCTGAATAGCAGAGAATGTGGCACTTTGAAAGGGAAAAGGAGGCCATGAAAGGAACCCGCTGACAGTCCCGAAGACAACTTGGAGGGGCTCCAGGGACTCTGGACTCCCTGCTTCCTGTCTGTTCCCCCTGATCGTCGTTTTCCAGATTGTGCTCTGTGTTGGGCCCCTGAGGTGGGCAGGCGCCCTTTCTGCAGGGCTGGGAACCTGCTGCTGGGGAAAATCACAAGAGTCCCGTCCAATGCTCTTTAGCTCTTCAGGGACAAGAACTTAGAGATTTCAATAACTACAGCAATTGCCCTGAATCCATTTTGTAAATGAAATATTTGAAGAGCAATCACTGTGAAGTGGGACTTGCTTGCCCTCTAATAAGGAAAGCAAAACAAAAAGATGAGCAACTCACTTTAAACAATGGATATATTTCTGTAAAATATAGAATCTTAATTTTTCTCTTTGTGAGTTTACCATGGGGAGTGTATAAATTTATATAATTATATATGCATGTATAATTATATAAATTATTATACATAAGTTTAGTAAAGGATTCCTTTGACAATCCTTTTGTGAATTAAGTGAATTAAGTGAATAACAACCCTTAATATGTATTTTCTGTAAGTATGATTTTAAAATTGCAATATTTATTGGGATGGTTATAGAGTCACATGCAGTTGTAAGATGTAATACAGGGAGATGCCATATTCATTTTGCCCAGTTTTCACCATTTTGTGAAACCACTTTGATGTCATGAGCAAGATGTTGATACAACCCACCAATCTCATTCAGTTCCTCTGTTTTCCTTGTGCTCATATCTGTGTGTGTGTGTGTATGTGTGTGTTCAGTTCTGCAGTTTTACCGTGTTTTAGTTTGTGTGTCCACCACTAGGACCCAGATGCTGGACAGGTTCAAACCCACAGGATCCCTCCTGTCGCCCTTTTATAGTTATGTTCACCTGCCTGCAGCCACTTCTTGACACCCCCTTCACCCAGGGTTACCAAACCTTGGCAATCCTTAATCTATCCTCCATTTCCCCAGTTTTATTTCTCAAATGTTATATAAGCAGAATCAAACAGTATATAGCCTTTTGGGACTGGTATTTTTCACACAACATGAATCCCTGGAGATTCTTGGAAGTTTTCAGTAAAGCAATAGTTTGCTTCTCTTTATTTTTAAGTAGCTTTTCCAGGGATATGTGTATTCTCCTGTTAAAGAACTTCGGATCAGATTCTAGTATTTTGCTACTACAAGTAAAATGGCTCTGAGATACACATACAGGTTTTTGTATGAACATTAGTTTTCATTTCTCTGGGATTCATGCTCAGGAGTAAAATGCTTATTTATATGGTATGTTTAACTTTTGTGCAACTTTTTAAACTGCTTTCAAGAGTGACTGGATCCCACCTACAAAATATGAGTGGTCTAGATTCTCCACATCCTTTTCAGCATTTAGTATTGCCAACTTTTAGCTATTCTGATAGGTGTATATGAATATCTCATTGTATTTTTAATTGCATTCCTCTAATAGCTAATGATGTTTGAGCATCTTTTCATGAGCGTATTTGCTGTCTACAAAACCTCTTTGATGAAATATCTCTTTGTGACCTTTGTCCATTTTTTAATTGGATTGTTTGGGCTTTTTTACTGTGAGTTTTCAAAATATTTTATATTTCATACATACTGATCCTTTGTTGGGTATGTGGTTTGTAACGATTTTCTCCCAGTCTATAGCTTGTATTTCTATCCTTTCTGTTTTACTCAACACTTAAACCTTGCTCACCATAGAAGCCTTAGCCTAATGTAAAGCCTCCATAAAACTTTAAACACATTCACCTCTTCTTCAAAGTCATGGCTGGATACAAATCTGGAGGTGTCACCAGAAATTTGGGGAACAGAGGTGTGGCCAGAACTCTCAGAATGGACTTAGAGCCTGAGAGTGTGTCCCATGAGAATACCCCAGAAGGCTCCCAGTGCAAAAGAGGACCTTAGAATCAAGCAGCAAGGGTGGTTTTATAGACAGCTGGCATCTTCCTTCATTAGCCACAGCAGGGCTTGCTCACTGCAATCATGAGTAAGGAGGCAGTGTTGACGCAGGACTGAGAGCTGTGTACCCCACCTATTAGGCTTGTACTGCCCTGATTTAGAAACTGTGACGTGGTGTTCAACTTGAATTTTATAACTAAAATATTCCAGGTTTTCTGGATCTCGGCTGGACTAGACCAGTCTACTATGGGTTTGCAGCTTCTTCCCTAATGACAAGGATTAAGTCCTTGAGTACAGGTGAGGCTCCATCCTCTTAAAAGAATTTTTTTCAGTCAGACACTCTCAAATTCCCTGCCACAGATTTATTTCAGCTTTAAAAATATAAAATAATAGCAAGAGCATTCCTCTAACTTTTCAAGAAGTCAACAATTATGAATCCTCATGTTCCTACTACACAGTCTCAACAATGGTCAGATCATTTCCCCACGGTTTTGACAATGACTTTGCCAAATTTCTGTCATGTCCTCCTGAGGCTTTTTTTCCTATCTTTCCTCCTCTATTTGGTCTATATTCTGCATTTTCCCATTAAGACCACACTTAGTTTGAACCGTGGACACAGTTCAAAGTCATTAGGTGCCTTAGTGTTTCTTATGCAATCTATGGTTAAACAGCCAAGACATTCCACAGTAATAGAATGTGCATTTGAGGAGTCTTGACTGGTGGATAGTGAGGCTTATGTCAACATTTAATAAGAAGAGAAGAAAATCATGAGAGAGATCAAAAAAGAAGACTTCCTCGCCAAGAAATCGGATATAAATAAAAAGTAAAACTCTCGGGTCTTGTGCACTGTAATAGTTTGTCAAACCCAAGATGAGAGCCACAGTTGAGAATGTTGGAAGGAATTAGATTCAAATTATGGCTGCGTAAAGACATGTAAAACAAATCATCCATCTGAGGAAAAGCACATAATACAGTAAACCTGCCTTCCAGGACTGGTTGCCTGGCAACCAAATAGGGATATGGTCACTGGAAAAGTCTAAGCCAGGAAGGAAGCGGGTCAGTGACCCTGGAGGGGCGAGGGAGCTTCCAGGCAGCAGAGCAGCAATAGCGTTTCTGAGGGAAATTAGCCAGCAGGAAGACGCCTGGAGATTTAAAGGGGAATAGGATCATAGATACTAATCAGAAGGGAGCTATCTGCTGGCACTTCTCACATTTCCAGGGAAGTTTTATAGTTTTGAGGAAAAGTAGGTTATGGGATTATTTGCGTAAAGAGATCCTTAGCACTCCCAGAATACAAGTATGTTTGAGATTTTCTGAAGACAGCTGAAGACCGAAAGGAACCAGTGAAGGATTTTTGGTTTCAATCTTAAACGAACCTTTCATTCCATGTTCAAAAGGCTGTAGGAAAGAAAATGGAAAGGAAAAGAACCATTTGATATTGAAAATAATTCTTCACAACTCCACACACTCACACATCCTGTATAGACTAACACACATCCAGGATCACTTTTTGGGGAGTCCAACTTATAAATAATTGTTTCCATTTAGTTCATTCAGACTGTTAAATACCATAAATTGTGTAGCTGATAAACAACAGGAATTCCTCACAGTTCTGGAGACAAAGAAGTCCAGGTTAATTAACACATCTATCACCTCACATAGTTATCTTTTTTATTTTGGTGGGAACATTTCAGTTCTTTAGCAGATTTCACTGGTACGACAGGGCAGCTTTTGAATTTTGTCCCATGTGAATGTGCTAGTTATTTTAAAATAGGACAAAAAAGAAGTTCAAGTTCAAGATGCTGGCAAATTTGGGGAATGGTAGGCCCCACTGCCTGGTTCCTAGACAACTATCTTTCCCTATATCCTTATATATCAGAAGGGTGATAGAACTCTCTGGGGCCTCTTTTATAAGGGCATGAATTCCATTCATGTGGGTTTAAACCCTTCCCAAGGTTTAAAGAAGAAGGCCTCATCTTCAAATAACATCATATCAGGGATCACATTTCAGCATATGAATTTTGGGGAGACACACATATTTATTCTATAGCATTTTCCTTCCTACTGTACTTACTGCAATGGAAGTCATACAAGGAATGATAAGGTAGTCTCTGCCCTCAAGAGAATTGTAGCATAATTGGGAGAAGAAAGCTTAAATAGGTGAGCATATTCAATAATGAAGAAAGAAGAAAGAGATGAATAAACATTCATGAAGTGTTCTATGAACTACATAGTATTATGTTCTATGTACGTTAATGACTTCACATATTTTTTAATTGACATTGATGGATATTTAAGTTAATGTTTCTCAATTCCTTTTTTGTATGGACCCCTTTAAGTATCTGATGAAAGCTATGAGCCCCCTACAAAATGAAATGAGAATATAATATTTTCTCACAATATTCAGGAACTTTTTGGACTGCTGAATTTGATCTGTGGGATTCAAGTTAAGAAATTCTGTTATTAGGCTTACAGAGCATTGCTTTCCTTTGAAGAATGAAACCAGCTCTTAGAAGTTTACATGCTCAGATGTCTCCCCAAAGTCATACAGTGAGCAAGTAACCCATTTGGGGATAAAACACCATCTTCATAGGAAATATCTCTAGTCAAACCATAAAAGGAAAAATGAAGTAGGAAACTGAGATAAAATTACATTAAACCTTACAGAAATGTATTAGAAACTTTGCAAGAGGGCTATAAGATATCTCTAGGAAGTTGTTACCATCTCTAGGACAGATTCCCTCTCTTTTCACTAGAGCTTTTCCTGATTAAATATTGATAAAATCTTTCTAGAAATTTTAGTGAAAGTTCTTAAGCTCAGTGTTTAGATTTTTTTCCCCCATTCTCAAGCCAAAGAAATTCATTCACACTAACTCTGGCAGATAAATAAATCAATTAAAGAGCTTTCAAAGTAAAGATAAAGGGAGTATCTCATGGAATGTGCGAAAAGGAAGTATGGACCGCCTGAAACAGAGAACAGAAGAGGTGGTGAGTGACCAGGAGTGTGATTCTCACCTCTCTCCTCCTTAGGATTCACTGGCTCTCATGGGAATCTGATGTGTGCTCAGATGTGTTCTGAGCACATCTGGAATGATGACCAAATCTAGCTCCCAAGTTACCTTGTTCTTACTTCAGACAGTTAGAATCACCTGACATATATCTTTCCTGATCTCTTGATTTCCAAATTTTACTTCAACATTCTGGTAGAGATCATTTTATTTGTTGAGTTTGGGTCAGTTTTCACTTTTCAACTAATCAGCGATCGTTGGGTGGGGGGAAAGGCAGAGATCAGCCATTAACAACCTGATGTTAGGGATCCATCTTGGGGGTGCCTAGGATATGGGAGCAGTGACGCCAAAAGGTTTCTGTAAAGGGCCTAATGGTCATTTTAGGATTTGTGGGTCAGATGGTCTCTGTCATGGATACACAACCTCTTGTTGTAACCCAAAAGCAGCCCTACTTAATATATAAACAAATGAAAGCATCTCTGTTTGGATGAAAGTTTATGGGCACTAAAGTTGAACTTCCTATAATTGCACATATCACAATATATTACCCTCCTTTTGCATTTTCCCCCTAGCTATTAAAAATATAAAAATCATTCTTCATTTCCGAGGTATACAAAAACAGGTGGCAGGCCAGATTTGGCCATGACTCATAGTTTGCAAACTCTTGGAGTGCTCCCTTCCGCCTGATGACTTGGAGACCCATGCTTTCTTCATCTTTTCATGTCCCGATCTTAGCATGCGACTTCCAAGGTTGCCACAGCAACGGGAAAGGAAGAATGGGGAGAGCACACAGACTCTTAACTGTCTGGACCGGAAGTGGCCACATCATACATGACTTCTCACAATCCGCTGACCAGTGCGATCACATAATCCTAGACTAGTTACACGAGATGCTGAGAGATACAGGGCAGCAGGCAGACAGCTGGTGAGTAGCAACAGTCTATGCCGCATTATTGAACCAGGTAGTGGCCAATAACTTGTCTTTATGACTATTAATCATACATATATACTGCATTTCTGTTTATTTTTCATTGTACATCTGGATGCACATAAACTCAGAAAACTTCCCCTCCAAGTAGTATTACTATAAAGCTAATGCATATATATGTAGTATAGAAAACTTAATGAATGTATAAAATAGAATTCAATTCATTTTCATTTCTTATATTACTTGATAATATTTATGTGTCTATTGCTATTTCTGCCTTGTTGAATGCCAAAAACTGTATTTTATGCTCATCTTATCATAAAAAACCTCTGCAACTCACTGAAATAAATAGAAAACATTTTCCACTACTCATTTTGAGTAGCAGATGCCACTCAAAATGCCTGTGCAAAAGTAATGTCCACTTTTGCAATGTTGTAGTGCCTACATTTTTCCTATTAGTTTACTTGGAACTTTACCTTCTTAATTGGTTACATCCAAATTCTTTAATAATCTGCCTGGTAGGTAAACTACTCCACCAGTTGACTTCATCTCACTTATTACCCTGGCATATAGCCTTCACATAGCTCATCTCTTTAATATTCTTTTCTTTTTTTTGGCCATGCAGCATGTGGAATCGTTCCCCCATAAGGGATCACAGCTACACACCTGCATTGGCAGAACAGAGTAGTAACCACTGGACCACCAGGGAAGCCTCTATCATTCTTGGTTTGTTTCTTTAATGTTCTACTATGTAAAACTCTGCTTTCTACCACTGCCATCACTTTCTGCCTTCCTCAGCTTAGATTTCATTCATATCACATTTTACATTTTCCTATTCTCTGAAGTCTTACCAGATTAGCCTCACCTCGTAGAAAGTGAAAGTGTTAGTGGCTCAATCGTGTCCAACTCTTTGCAACCCTATGAATTGCAGCCCACCAGGCTCCTCTGTCCATGGGATTCTCCAGGCAAGAATACTGGAGTGGGTTGCCATGCCCTTCTCCAGGGGACCTTCTCAACCCAGGAACTGAACCTGGGTTTCCTGCATTGCAGGCAGATTCTTTACTGTCTGAGCTGCCAGGGAGGCTGTTACTGTTTTTGATTTCTTCACACCACTGAGGATCTGAATTATTCTATCAGTCGTTAATAATACAACAACATACATTTTAATGTAATCTTTAAGTCTTATTTCCACATTTAGATTTTAGTCTTCATAGCGACAGGGCTAGTCTATTTCCAATTCAACACAAAATATCTTACATAAAATTCTCTTATTTTTTATACTAATCAATCAGACTAGAAGGGAAACATTAAAAATTTTTGAACTAAAAATATTATCAAATGTTATTTATACTTATTGCTGAGTTTGAAGGAATTTTTGGTTATGAGTCTGTTAATGAAAAGTGCTATGTAGAAGACAGATGGTTCGTGCAATAAGGGTGTATTCTAAAAGCATTTATAATCATTTAATCTAAAGCTGTATTCACCAGAATGAGCTCAAACCTGTACATGCATCATTTTATGGGGAATGTTCTGTAGCACTGCACGCAAATTAAAGATGTAGTAGACATGGAGTTTTGAAAATAGATTTGAAATTGATCTGACACTTTTCTCCAAGAATTCTTTTCACCTTCTTAGGAAAGAAATTTGTGATCAAAATTATTCATTTTCGTAGATAAAGAAGACAAGAGTCACAGTGAGGCGTGTCCACGTGATAGCTTTTCTAAGACGAGAAATAGCCCCAAAGGGAAAGTAGAGATCAGAGTGCAAGGTGGGTGAGATAGTAGCTAAGCAACATACTGCAGAATCAGGGGCTGTAAATTGTAATTACAGCACCTTACATCCGTTAGTGCTTTTCCAGCTGAGAACTCAAAGTGTACCCGGGCTAATAGCTTGGTCCCAAACCAAGTCATCCACCCTCAATTTAGTCATCTGAGAAATGAAGACGGAGTCATGGCCTACTAACAGTTATACAGATAGCTTCCACATAGAAGAGAGATGAAAGGAAATTAATTCAGGATGTGAGCAAGCCTGATGACTCAATATTAAAATGAAAGAACCAAGAAGAAGTATCAGAGACATACCAGAAAATGCTCCTGATTTTTCAGAATTCTCTCAAATTGCTTCAGACTCTCATTTCAATGACTCCTAATGATGTAATTTCAAAAACTGTTAGCTCTCCAACATCTTGATCCAATAGAAAGTAGTCTCAAGTTTCATCAAGGATCATACAGAGAATTTCTTTTAAAGGTTAAATTATTTTAGATTTAATTGACATATAGACCTTCTAATAGTAGAACACTTTATACTAGAAAAATAAAAGACATTTTAAATATAAAAATAAAAATAAACACTTTTCATTAGCACATTTGTGCGATAGCCAAATTAAAAGAACTGATTTTAGAATAAGCCTAACTTAGAAATTAGGTTAAAGCTCTAGCATTGATTATTCCACACCTCAGTGTCCTTGCTAATTTTCTTAATTATAAACTGGGTTGAACATCATTGCACAAAATATTAATTTCTCTCCAGTATTGAATCACCATGAGGATGATGGGATGTGTCACTCATTCATTCAGCTCAGGTCTGTATTAATTTATTGGGGTTTGTGTCTGCCAAATTAGGGATTCCTTCATCCTCTGGCCAGAGAACACCTTGGTTCTTTTCACTGCAATGAAAAGGAAATCTCAGACAACAGGAGACGATCCTCAGGGAGTATCACCCTCCCCTATTGTATTTTTTTTTTTTTCCTATTGTATTTGTAAAATGATTTTAGTTATGTATTCGTGTTTGGCTGTGCTGGGTCTTTGGTGTTGTGCAGGCTTGTCTCCGGGTGCGATGCGCAGACTCCAGGGTGCGTGGGCCTCTGCAGTTGCTGCCCGCGGGCCCAGCGGTTGTGGCTCCCGGCCTCTAGAGCGCAGGCTCAGGAGCTGTGCTGCATGGGCCTAGTTGCTCTGTGCCGTGTGGGACCTTCCCAGCCCAGGGATCGAACCCGTAGCTCCTGCACTGCCAGACAGATTCCCTACTACCAAGCCACCAGGGAAGCACCCCGCTCCGTTACTCTTCTAAGAGTAACGACCAAACATATTTAGGTGGTTCCCTCATTGTTATCTGGCCTTTATCTGAAGCTGGGAAACTTCATGCATTTGGAGCATTTTGGGCTCCTGAACTGACATAGATTTCTCATCACTGGGATTCAGAAGACCAGGAGTTTGCCATTTTCCTACAACCCTAGCAGTTCAGATGACCTTTTTAGCAATCCCAGCAACCCCTCTGATCTGGTGTGGTTGGTAACCCAAGAGCTGTGACCTCCACTCAGATGAAATTCCACTAGATCTGTTACTTTATTTTGAGGAAAAGGGACACATCTTCCCTCTAGAAATCTGATAGATACCTATGTTAAAGAAATACTTCTGTAGAATTTCTAATCATCAGAATATATTTCTGGAGATTGGAGGATGATATTCTTCCTCAGTGAAGATACATAGATTTTTTTAATTGCAGGTCTAAACTACTTTGCCTGGAATATATTAATTGCTCAAATATTTCCTTAATGGAAAAGTCTTCCCTGATCATCCTTTATAAAATACTTCACTTTTCTAAGAATTTGTCCATTTCATCCAAGTTGTCCATTTTATTGGCATAAAGCTGCTGGTAATAGTCTCTTATGATCCTTTGTATTTCAGTGTTGTCTGTTGTGATCTCACCCTTTTCATTTCTAATTTTGTTAACTTGTTTCTTCTCTCTTTGTTTCTTAATGAGTCTTGCTAATGGTTTGTCAATTTTGTTTATTTTTTTCAAAAAACCAGCTTTTAGCTTTGTTGATTTTTGCTATGGTCTCTTTAGTTTCTTTTGCATTTATTTCTGCCCTAATTTTTAAGATTTCTTTCCTTCTGCTAGCCCTGGGGTTCTTCATTTCTTCCTTCTCTAATTGCTTTAGGTGTAGAGTTAGGTTATTTATTTGGCTTTTTTCTTGTTTCTTGATGTAAGCCTGTAATGCTATGAACTTTCCCCTTAGCACTGCTTTTACAGTGTCCCATAGGTTTTGGGTTGTTGTGTTTTCATTTTCATTCATTTCTATACATATTTTGATTTCTTTTTTGATTTCTTCTACGATTTGTTGGTTATTCAGGAGCGTGTTATTTAGGCTCCATATGTTTGAATTTTTAGCAATTTTTTTTCCTGTAATTGAGATCTAATCTTACTGCACTGTGGTCAGAAAAGATGACTGGAATGATTTCAATTTTTCTGAATTTTCCAAGACCAGATTTATGGCCCAGGATGTGATCTATTCTGGAGAAGGTTCCGTGTGCACTTGAGAAAAAGGTGAAGTTGATTGTTTTGGGGTGAAATGTCCTATAGATATCAATTAGGTCTAACTGGTCCATTGTGTCATTTAAGGTTTGTATTTCCTTGTTAATTTTCTGTTTAGTTGATCTATCCATAATTGTGAGTGGGGTATTAAAGTCTCCCACTATTATTGTGTTACTATTAATTTCCTCTTTCAAACTCGTTAGCGTTTGCCGTACATATTGCGGTGCTCCTATGTTGGGTGCATATATATTTATAATTGTTATATCTTCTTTTTGGATTGATCCTTTGATCATTATGTAGTGTCCTTCTTTGTCTCTTTTCACATCCTTTATTTGAAAGTCTATTTTATCTGCTATGAGTATTGCGACTCCTGCTTTCTTTTGGTCTCCGTTTGCGTGAAATATTTTTTTCCAGCCCTTCACTTTTAGTCTGTATGTGTCTCTTGTTTTGAGGTGGGTCTCTTGTAGACAGCATATATAGGGGTCTTGTTTTTGTATCCATTCAGCCAATCTTTGTCTTTTGGTTGGGGCATTCAACCCATTTACATTTAAGGTAATTATTGATAGGTGTGGTCCCGTTGCCATTTACTTTGTTGTTTTGGGTTCACGTTTATACAACCTTTCTGTATTTCATGTCTAGAGATGATCCTTTAGCATTTGTTGAAGAGCTGATTTGGTGGTGCTGAATTCTCTCAGCTTTTGCTTGTCTGCAAAGCTTTTGAATTCTCCTTCATATCTGAATGAGATCCTTGCTGGGTACAGTAATCTAGGTTGTAGGTTATTCTCTTTCATTACTTTCAGTATGTCCTGCCATTCCCTTCTGGCCTGGAGGGTTTCTATTGATAGATCAGCTGTTATCCTTATGGCAATCCCTTTGTGTGTTATTTGTTGTTTCTCCCTTGCTGCTTTTAGTATTTGTTCTTTGTGTTTGATCTTTGTTAATTTGATTATTATGTGTCTTGGGGTGTTTCGCCTTGGGTTTATCCTGTTTGGGACTCTCTGGGTTTCTTGGACTTGATATATAATAAAGCAAAACTAAACAAATGGGATCTAATGAAACTTAAAAGCTTCTGCACTACAAAGGAAACTATAAGTAAGGTGAAAAGACAGCCCTCAGATTGGGAGAAAATAATAGCAAATGAAGAAACAGACAAAGGATTAATCTCAAAAATATACAAGCAACTCCTGAAGCTCAATTCCAGAAAAATAAATGACCCAATCAAAAAATGGGCCAAAGAACTAAACAGACATTTCTCCAAAGAAGACATACAGATGGCTAACAAACACATGAAAAGATGCTCAGCATCACTCATTATCAGAGAAATGCAAATCAAAACCACAATGAGGTACCATTACACGCCAGTCAGGATGGCTGCTATCCAAAAGTCTACAAGCAATAAATGCTGGAGAGGGTGTGGAGAAAAGGGAACCCTCTTACACTGTTGGTGGGAATGCAAACTAGTACAGCCACTATGGAAAACAGTATGGAGATTTCTTAAAAAACTGGAAATAGAACTGCCATGTGACCCAGCAATACCACTTCTGGGCATACACACTGAGGAAACCAGATCTGAAAGAGACACGTACACCCCAGTGTTCATCGCAGCGCTGTTTATAATAGCCAGGACATGGAAGCAACCTAGATGCCCATCAGCAGATGAATGGATAAGGAAGCTGTGGTACATATACACCATGGAATATTACTCAGCCGTTAAAAAGAATTCATTTGAATCTGTTCTAATGAGATGGATGAAACTGGAGCCCATTATACAGAGTGAATTAAGCCAGAAAGATAAAGGACATTACAGCATACTAACACATATATATGGAATTTAGAAAGATGGTAACGATAACCCTATATGCAAAACAGAAAAATAAATACAGATGTACAGAACAGACTTTTGAACTCTGTGGGAGAAGGTGAGGGTGGGATGTTTCGAAAGAACAGCATGTATATTATCTATGGTGAAACAGATCACCAGCCCAGGTGGGATGCATGAGACAAGTGCTCGGGCCTGGTGCACTGGGAGGACCCAGAGGAGTCGGGGGGAGAGGGAGGTGGGAGGGGGGATTGGGATGGGGAATACGTGTAACTCTATGGCTGATTCGTGTTAATGTATGACAAAACCCACTGAAATGTTGTGAAGTAATTAGCTTCCAACTAATAAAAAAAAATTAAAAAAAAAAGAAAGGAAAAAAAAAATACTTCATATACCTGTACTATCATTTTTACTTGTGCCCTTACTCTGATTTTTTCCCCCATGGTTCATACTCTCATCTGAACTCTGTGTGTGTGTGTGTGTGTGTGTGTGTGTGTGTGTATTTGTTAACTTGTTAATGCCAGAGTAGAAATAAACTTCATAAGAACAGAGACTTTGCTTATTTATCGCTAGATTAATGATTAGTAATGGTAGATTCTTAGCACACATTGTCTAAATAGATGAATACATGAATGGATGGAAGGCTGGATGGTGGACGGCAGTGTTTGGTAGTCTTCAAATGCAAAACAGAACCAATGTATTCTGTAGAAGCCCCTACCCTTAGAGAAAGTGATTAGTGAAATATCATAGCAGGCAGAGGACCTGATATTAGCTTTGAAAGATGTAGACAGTCAAGGAAAAGGGAAAGGAGAGCCTTCCGGAAAGAGAGCCAATTGTTTCATTATAGGTACAAAGCGGGGATACGTGTGTATGTGATGGCTGAAGACCAGAAGTAGCCATCAGGATTCATGTAGGGAATGTTATAAGTATTAGTTGGAAAGGTAGGGTCAAGCCAATTTTTAAAAGACCTCTGATGCTTGAATGAGGAATGGGAAACAACATGAAAAGTGAGTAAATCAAGAAGATGAAGTTGAAAATAGAGAGGATGGATTGGAGACACAGGAAACTAAAGAAAAGAGCAGTTGGGAGCTATCTCAGTGATAAAAACTCAAGTGGTAAATTTCAGATTTAAATAATGAAAAGTAAAACAATTTTTAATGGCAGGTGCATAAAGAAAATAGTATAGAAGGGAAATCAAGCAAATCAATATCTTTTCTTTCCACATCTTCAGGAAAATAACAGAACCCATCTTCTTCATTAAGACACTAAACATATTTAGTTGTGTAACACTTTACAGTCATCATCTAATAATTCAGAGTAGTAAAAGGAATTATTTTAAAAATTGACATTGAATAAAACAAATCTTCTGGTTTATTTTTGTGATTTTTAAGTACTATTTATGGTCGTCACAGTTTATTTAGTCAAAATAAAAAACAGAACCAGATGATTACACTCCCTATGGCTGAAGGCTTGGCAAATTGCCACAGATCAGGATTGGTTCTCATATTGCTTGGATATTTTTGAAGGATGGATCATATAAGATTTGAAAATCATCTTGAGCACTATAAAATCTGTGGAACTCTAGCCAAAAGTATCATCAAGAATTAGGAAGAAAAGACACAGAAGAGCAAGAGAAAAATTTGATGTCTTTCAGGAAGCTTTATCTTTAATTAGATTCCTTTGGCTATCCAAGCAAGTAAGAAAAAAATTTTAAGAAGAAGATATAAAGAAAGAGGGCTTAAATAAGATAGACAATGAATTTTTTAGTTTATGCTGGCTGAATCCAACGACCATTTTCAAATTATTCAATTACACTAAGGGCATGCTGTATCTTGTCTTTTTGGGAATTCTACATGGTGAAGAGTCTGTCTTCCAAGCTGTTGGAATGATAAATCTTGATCTGAAGATAAACTAAAGTATTATTTTTTCAATGAATTTAGCTGTATTTTCTACATATGCCTACTCACTATAGTCATCAGTTTTACAGTCAAGTGGCAATGCATTTCATTTACAAATATTGAAGTGGAATTAAACTTTGTAATGCTCTACGGGACTGGTGTATTTTCTCTTAGCAAAGTCATGCCAGTTAAAGTACTGACCTTCACTGTGAAATTCTGTTGATGGTTACTGCTCTATTTTAGATGTTATTATTAAGAAAGATTTTACTAATCTCTTATATTTGTTTTTTCTTTTAAAAAATTAGAAAAGTTAGATAAACTATCACAGAATATCTTTGACACCTTTGAAGGAGATCTCTTATTTGGGACACTAAAGGATCAACTCTAAAATTTAAAAAATTACAAATTGGATTACATTAAAATATAAAGAAATATTCTCCAAAAAATATCTTTAAGAAGTTAAAAAGCAACCCACAGAATGAGATCAGATACATACATATGTATATGTACATATGTATAAATATAAGTAAGAAATAACTCAATAGAAAAGAGGATATTTAAATGACAAATCTATGAGAAGGTGCTCAACTATATTTGTTATTTTTTAAATGCAACTTAAATCATAGACGTAACTAAATAACCACCAGAATGATCAAATATAAGGCTAATAATACCAAGTGTTGGCATGAATGTGGAGTAAACTGAATTCCATACCACAGGTAGGAGTGGAAATTGATAAAAATCGCTTCTGAAAACTGTTTGGTGACATCTTTTCAAGGATAACATAAAATCTAGAGTTAGAAGTCCTACTTCTGGGTTTAGCTAGCAGAAATGTGTGCATGTGTTACTCCTCCAAGAGATGTGTAAAAGAAAATTCAGTGCGCTACAGTTTGTATTACTCCTAAGCTAGGTCACCACCCAAATCACCATCAGCTGTAGATTGGATAAATACATTCTGGAATATTCACTCAGTGAACAGTATTGAGAATAAAAAATCTGAAGCTACTATAAAGATGATTCAAAATCATAATATTGAGCAAAAAGCCAGATATTAAAAAATTACCAAGCATACAGTTCCTTTTATATAAAATAGCAAAATAACTAAAAATAATGTTGGTTGTCAGATGTCAGGACAATGATTACCTTTTGACAGAAGAGGACATTTCTGTTTGGAAGGAAACCAGAAAGTCTGAGCTGTGGGGGTCATTCTGTTTTGTGATCTGACTGCTCTTACTTGCCCATCTTGTGGAAATTCATTCCATGTCCCTACGTGTGCATGTACCTGTGTGTAAAACATACAGTATGCTCAGTGAAAAGTTTAAAGTATCTTAGCCAAGTTAGATGTGACTAAATTCCAGCAAAAGATTCACAAAATAGAGGAGTAAAATGAAGCATGTCATTTCCCCTTCCCCACTCCTCCCTTAATTTTAATCTTTCTCCAGAAAAAAATCACATAAATGGTTGCACATCCTTCTACTCCTACCCATGGTATTTATAGACATAAACTTACAAATAATAGTTTGAAAATGTAAATTGAGTTATATTTTATGTACTGTTCCTTGGTCAGTAATATCAAGTTGGTCTTTTAAAAGACTAACAATATAAAATGCCACTAATTAAGTATGACAATGAAAGACTTCCTACATTCTCCTCACTTATTTATGGAATCAACTTTTAATTTTTGATAACGAGATGGACAAAACATGCCAAGGCTTGGGTTCTTAGTTCCCTAAGAACCCTCAAGCCTTGTGGTGTGACCCCCCTCCCCCCAAAAAGGTGTTTCTTAAAGCTTTGAGAGGCATGGCTGAAGATCCATCAGAGAAGATACTTCTGCTACTTTTGCAATATTCGAATCAGCCATGGCAGGATCTGTGCTAAATTAACCTGAAGATAGGATAATTCCAAGTCTAAAGCTTTTACTGAATTGGCTGGCATTCAGTTCAATTCACTTTTAAGGGAAAAGTTCATGCTATTTTACAAGCAGAGAGGAATGTGGCATAAAAATATGTGAATTTATGTAATTAAATAGAGATCTTATGTATAAAATAAAATTTGTGTAATATGTATGACAAAATTGGGTGATATGTAATTCTAAACAGGTGTGTTTTAAAATTTTTTTTCTTTTATTCTGCAATTTTTAATTTTTAGAACTGAATAGATAATTGATCCTCTTCTTCATATATGCAGTCTTTTCTGACTTTATTTGGGGGATTCAGGTAATGATTACCTTATTTGTATTGATTATCAATAGATAATTGATCCTCTTCTTTGTATATGCAGTCTTTTCTGACTTTATTTGGGGGATTCAGGTAATGATTACCTTATTTGGTCATTAGGTACAAATGACCAATTAGTTGGTCATTTATAAGTTAATTTATAATTTAAGTCATTAAATAAGTGAAGGGATTTTGAATGTGTAGGGGGTGGGAATTCACCAAGTCAATCAAATACTTATCTCAAAAGGCAGAGACCTAGGCTCAGAAAGTTAAAGGAGGATTTTCAGGTAGGATGACTTTAAAATGGGACAAATTCTGTGAAATAATAGTTGAAGGTTGGTAGACGCGACAAGGAAGGATCTTGGAGATAGTGTTGAGAAGCAAACGGTTGTTTGAAAGAAAGCTGTTTGCCCAGGTGAACAAACTGTTTTCCTGGACAAATGAGTTGGCAAGAATTTTCTGAAGTGAACGTTGACTTTTAATTTTCTTGCTTTATGCTGTTATCTGGGCAAGAATTTCTCAGAATAAAGAATCAAGTCACGTTGACCCAAGAGTTCTCAGTTCTCAGTTCCAATAGTTGTTTAGAAGCAGATGATGTTAATTCGCAAAAGGGAATTTAGTTGGCAATAAGCTGGATAAATAAGGCAAATTTGATAATGGAGAATCTTGAAGGACAGGTTGAGAAATTGAGCTATTATCTGAGTGTTAAATTCAGTGTAAGGATGTTCGATTTTTAGTCTTGATTTGTTGCTGTTTAGCTGTGACAATATTGGCCCCATCTTCAGTTTTCTCTTGAGGTTACCTCCAAAACACTCAGTTACTGATTCTGCTTGACAGAACATCAGTCAGCTCCATTTGGGTTCTCGTGTTTCTGCTCCCTGAGGCTTCCCAATTTCTCACCCAGGCTCTGGCTCCAAATAACACTTGCATGCAGCATGTCATAGGGCATGGAATTTGATGTTCTCAGAAGATGCCAGTGTAGCCAGGTGACGGAACTGGAAGTGTGGCAGAGTTAACTCCCTTGGTGTAAACTTTCAGGAGTAATAGAAAGGGAAGCAAGAAGGATCCATTAGGTAAACTCTCTCTTCCCCTCTCTCTTTTGGGGTATGGTACGGATGTCTGGAGTCATCTTGCTTTACTGAGCACATGTATCTATCTGCAGAGTAACCAGCTTTGTTTCTCTGAGCTTGGCAATCAGTGGTCCACGTGATAATACATCATTGTCCATCTGCTTTCCGTCCTTCCCTATCTCACTTTCCTTACTTCCATTAACCTGGAAGTAACCTGGTGGCTCAGATGGTAAAGAATCTGCCTGCAGTGCAGAGATCCAGGTTTGATCCCTGGATCGGGAAGATCGCTTGGAGAAGGAAATGGCAACCCACTCCAGTGTTCTTGCCTGGAGAATTCCATGGACGGAGGAGCCTGGTGGGCTATAGTCCATGGGGTTGCAAAGAGTCGGACGTGACTGAGCAACGAACACAGAGCATTAAGATTTCTAGGAAACACAGGCTAATACAGTGAGCTTAAAGCATCAAATCTCTGTGATCTCTAACTGTAATAACTGTAAAATGGGGAAATTGAACTAAACTATTTCTATGATTCTTCTAAGCTTTAAAGCTTCCCAGATAGCTCAGTGGTGAAGTATCCACCTGCCAATGCAGGAAATGCAAGAGACACGGGTTCGATCCCTGAGCCGGGCAGATCCCCTGGAGAAAAAATGGCAACTGACTCCAGTATTCTTGCTGGGATAATCCCATGGACAGAGGAGCCTAGTGGGCTACAGTCCATGGGATCGCAGAGTCAGACACTACTGAGCACTCACACATGCATATACCATTATTATAATTTAATCATTTAAACTTTTGAGCAAGGAAGTGTGGTAGAAAGCTGACCCTGGTAGCGCAGCAAGGATTTTTGGAAATATAAGGAAAATAAAAGCAATCTGGGGAGAGCAGATGTTTATAAAAAGTTCTGTCCTGGTTCGATAACTACTGAAGAGATGATTTAATCAGGATTCTCAGAAAAGTTGCTGAAATTGCACTGTTGTAAACATAAATGAAAAAGGAAAGATTAAGTAAAAACTCAAGGAAAATATGTAACTTTTGCTGACAGTCTTTGAAACAAGGAGGGCTTCATCCATTAATTTTTGCCCTTGACCATGACCTTGTGTCTACTTCACTGGTGAAGATCAGAACTCATAGCCATTTCTAAAGAGAAAACAACATATTTTTCATGTGAAAGAATTCCTTTACAGCTCAGTGGCTTCTAAGAAGAATTAGTTCCCAAGATGCTGACCTAGGTCCTTGCCAGCACACAGGCCCTGTTTAAGCCCTTGAATAACGTGAGCTCAGTTTTGGATCAGGAGGGGTGTCCAGGGAGATCTTCTAACAGAGATTTCTACTGGAAATCATACAATCCAACATGGGCTTTTCAGTGGCAACTGCAGTATGTCTATTTGAAATGGCCTTCTCATTCTCTACACCTGATGACCTAAGAGTGCACATGTTCAGATGTGAGAAGCGTGTTGGATATCAGCTCATTGAGCCCCTCTACTTTATCGGTAAGGAAACACAAGTCCAGAGAAATGAAGTAACTTACCCAATGTTGTAGAACTGGACAAGAAAGTCCCCTAGACAAAAATTGTCTTGTAACACAAATCTTTTATTTTCTGCATCTTACTAAAGAATCTTTTTGCTATAATGTCCAGCAAAAAAAAAAAAAAAAAGCTAATATACCATGCTGGGGATTTTTTTTTTAAACCTCCTGCAGTAATAAAAGCTTCTGTGTCATCTGATGTATTTACATTCTATAGGTAATATTAATTATGTATAATATAGTGCTCCTGTCCCTCTGTCATCTGGAATTTTGTGAGTAAACAAATCTTTAACGCCATAGAGAGATAAGAAAATGCAGCCTCCCATCTAGTTTATGTCTAATGGAATGATCCAGAATAGAGTGAGAAGTCTTTACTGCACTCAGTCTGGGATGTGTTCTCAAGCTTAAGTGCTGCTTCTGCCTCGCAGGTTGAGAGGTATCATACCGCACACCACCTATTCAGTGCAGAAAATCAGCGATAGCTGCCCTTACTCATGTAGTTTAATGAGAGAGAAACTGATTCATGCCTGGTTGGCTTCAGGTATTAATATTTTACCTTGATGGGATACATATATCGATATATCGTGCCTAATAAGTACTGTTCTGTTTTGTTTTTTGGTGAGTAAACATAGTACCATGGATATGATAGGTTACACAATGCTATCAGAAGGCTTGAAATGATAATGCTCTGGTTTTTATTCCAATGTTGGGTAAATTGAAAGGCATTGAGCTATTTCAAGTCTGTCCTCTATTGGGTTTATAATCAGTTCATTCATTTAATTATATCTCTATGTTATGGAAACACAATGGCATGAAAATTGAAAGAAAAAGAAGGTACAAAGCATGCAGTAATTTAGTGTAAAGCAAATAGTGAAATATTTTGAGACATCTTTATGTAGGTAGTAGGCATTATATGAGAAGTATGGATAAAAAATACAACTACTGTGGTGAGTTCATAGGAGGAGATATACTTTCTGACTGATGGGAAAAGGCAAAACTTTGTAAAAGAAACTACATTAAACCTAGGCCTTGAAGAATGGGTATGATTTAATGAGTTAGGAAGAGAGGGTTAGGGTAAATGGTAAAAAGACATATTATACATATGTAACTCACCAAAAATATATAAGGATTTAAAAATCCATGATTGGAGAATAGAGAATAGTTGAATTTTTTAAAGCTTGGCAAACAAGACTGGTAAAGGAAATGAAGGTCTGAAAGGCAAGTTAGGGACAATTTGAAGAGTATTAAATACCAGTGAAAGGAATTTTAACTTTATTCTGTAAGCAGCGTAAATTCATTGAAAATTTATGAGCAGGAAATTAATGTCATTAGAACTTTAGAAAAGGAAGCGGTCAAGCAGGAATATGAGTCGAGGAAGATGTAGCCATAACAAGTAGACCAATAAGGAGACCATTTTGGCATCCTAGGATAGGCCTCAAATGAGTGCTTAGTTGCTCAGTCATATCTGACACTTTGTAATCCCATGGACTGTAGCATACCAGTCTCCTCTGTCCATAGAATTTTTCAGGCAAGAATACTGGAGTAGGTTGCCATTTCCTCCTCCAGGGGATTTTCCCAACTCAGGGATCAGATCTGTGTCTCGTGTCTCCTAAAGAAAATGAAAAATAAGTCGCTCAGTCGTGTCCGACTCTTTGCGACCCCCATGGACTGTAGCCTACCAGGCTTCTCCATCCATGGGATTTTCAAGGCAAGAATACTGGAGTGGGTTGCCATTTCCTTTTCCAGCACTGGCTTAAAAAAGGAAAAAAAAAAAAAACAAACCAAGCCCAAATGAAGGTAGGTAGGCAGCTGTAGCAGGATATTATAAAGTTGTATGTGAGAAAAGGGGTCAGATGTAAATGCTAAGAGAAAAGAGAGCTTAGGCAAGAGCCAAAGTTTGTTACTGAGATATCCAGGAGGATCCTGGAGGGAAAAGAATAGTTAGGAGGAAGAAGGGGCAGACAGAGTGAGAAGAGATAAAGCAGGAAACTGGAGGGCCTCAGATCCAAGGACAAAGAGGGTCAATAGATCAGACGCCTGAGAAAGATCAGGGAAGACTGGCCAAAACAGGTCATTAATATAGTGACTTAAATCACTAACAACCACTAGGTGTAAATGAGCAAAAGTAGGCGCTGAGAATGTGTGTGCCGTGGATGCAGGTATTCTTTCCAGGAGTTTTGTTATGAATAGTGGTGGTGATGTCAATTGGAGGACCACTTGGCCACATGATTCAGAAGCTTTATTGAGGACATTTATTTTGATTAAATAATTTCAGTTTTAGAATGGATGCAAAGATTTGTGAACCAAGGTAATCAGAAGAGGAAAAAATTGGCAGTAGTCAAAACATCCAATAGTCAGAAATTCATTAATTTATGACACACTCATAAAATGAAATACTATGTAGCCATTGAAAACTATGTTTTTAGCAAGAGTTTGCATTTTTTCTAGAAATACTAGTTGTAGGTTAAATAGCTATAGGGTCGCTATCACAATTGCTCAACTCTGCTATTATAGTCATAGACAATGTAAAACCAGTGAGCATGGCTGCGTTCTAATAAAACTTTATTTACAAAGAAAAGTGGCAGGCTGGATTTGGCATGTGTTATAGTTTGCCAACTCCTATATTTGAAGAATTTGTAATGAATTAGAAACAAAATGATAATATCAACAATGACAAGGTTGAGAGATCTGTTGTTTAGCTGCTGAGTCGTGTCCAACTCTTTTGCAACTCCCTCTGTCCATGGGATTTCCCAGGCAAGAAAACTGGAGTGGGTTGCCATTTCCTTCTACAGGGGATCTTCCTGACCCAGAGATTGAACCTGTGTCTTCTGCTTGGCAGGGGGATTCTTTACTGCTGAGCCACCTGGGAAGCCCAGTTTGACATATGACAGGCTTTAAAATCATATCTACTGTATTTCCAATTTTCTGTATGTGTTTGTACACCAGTCTTTAAACAGGATGTATCTTTGAGTATTGGCACCAGGATGAAGTTTATTATCCACTTCATACTTCTCTGTATCTTCACATTTTTCTTTATTACTAAATATTACTTGTTTTTGTAAGCAGAGAAACAGTATTGTTTTTAAATGAAATTTTGTAGTGAGAGAAGTGAGATGAGATTGCAAATTGAAATAGTTTACTTATACACAGCTCCAAACTGAAAACCTAGCAGATCTTCATGAGGAATTGGAAAATTCCATAGATTTGTGAATTCTGGATTACTGGCTCCTAAAAGGCTTAACCAAAATAACCTAAAAGGCTTCTCGGTGAGCTGTGCTTGCCATCATGGCATGACTAACCAGCACTTGTTAGGAGAAGCAAGGTCAAGTTTACAAAGACCATCTTCTCAACCAAATGAGAAGATGTTAATAGGACTGGTATCTGTATTACGTAGACACCCACGAACTGTCCCCGTCTCCCCCACTACCAGCCTCACCTCACCTGCTATTTCTCCTTTGATCCACATTATTGTTCCAACTTGCTGCTCCAGTATCTTTCCACATATTATTTCTTCTATGTGAAATAGGACTTTTCTCTTTTATTTGTTTCAAGAATATATGTTATATACATTATTTGCTACACACAAGAATTAATATAAAGGACATGTAAGGTAAAAAGCATTAGATATAGTGAATGCCCACAAACCCAAGAATTAGATCATTACTATTAAATTGCACATACTACTTCACCACTTCACCTCAGAAATGATCACTAGGCTAAGTGTGAATTCTTGGCTTTTTAAAATGTATAGCTCATCACAACATATTGTTTAGTTCTATTTTAAAGTCTCTATTACAGTATCATGTTTATTCTTCTGGGATTTGTGCTTTTAATTGAACATATGTTTCAAAATTTGGTTGTGTGTAAGATTATACATTTGTTATTCTGTGTATTATTATTTGTGTAAATAGAGCACAAGAAGCACAACTGGCTTCTCATGACTCTAAAATTTTCAAGTTTGTATTACTCAAACCTTGCTGCCATGACCATTCTTGTATATATGTCTCAGGTATCATCCCATCAACAGGATTACTGAATTTTAGAACAATTGTTTTAATGTCTTTCATAATACTGGAATTAATTCGATTTCCTGTTTTTTAAAAAAATCAGTTTTGGTAAATTGCGTTTTCTAGGAATTTGTCCATTTCCGAGTTTCTAAGTCTGGGCGTAAAGTTGTCCTTAGTGTCTTATTGTTACATTCAACTTCTGCTTTGTCCACTATTGGGTTCCTCATTTTGATAATTTTATTGAGGCATAATTGACATATAGTCAACAGCACATTTTAAAACTGTCTACTTTGATGAGGGGATAGCCATGGGAATGTCCTTCTCAGATCTTCTACTGTAGGAGAGTACGTGGCTACCAGCACTGACTTCTGTGGTCTGAAATCCATCACTGCATTTGGGCCAACGTCATGCTTCCCACAGGCGGCTCCCACTCAGTGACCAAGTGCCCCAGGGAACTAAGACCCTTTCCTTTGTGACGCAGGACTCCACTGATGGCCCAGAGAAATCCATGTCAGCCCGGCCAGCGTTTCTCAGAACTATACTCCTGTCCAAGACCTTCCTCTTTTTCATCTTGTTTCCCACAAATGGTACTGTGATGTCATGGCTCTCCCAGGCTCCTTCATCTCCCTCACCTCTTTCCTCCCAGGTTCCCCCCACAAATGCTCTCTTACAATCTGATCCTTTCGTGGGATCTGTCTCTTGAGGACTCAGCCTAACAGGGAATTTTGACTTCTGTAAACTCTATAAAACCATCACCATAGTCGAGATAATAAACACATTCATCATCCATCGTTCCCAACAATCTCTTCTTGCCCCTTGCCCGCATGCAGACTCTGGTTTCATTTCTGTAACTATAGATAATTTGCATCTCCTCGTATTTTATATGTAAATGAAATTATAAAGTATGTACCCTTCCTTGTCTGCCTGTTTACATTTAGCATAAGGATTTTGAGATTCATCTATGTTGTTGCATATATCAATAAGTTAACTCCTTTTTTATTGCTGAGTTTTATCCCATTAGGCAACTATATGACAATTTATTTCTTGATCGATACAAAATATCTTGTTTTCCATTTTCAGTTATTGCAACTAAAGATATGAAAACTCATATCCAAATCTTTGTATAGTTTTCATCTTTCTTGGGAAAACTACCGAGGAGTGGAATGGATGGGTTATATGACAAATGTGTGTTAAAATTTTTAAGAAACTAAAAACCTATTTTCTAAAGTGCTCTTAAATGGGTGTTTTGCCTTTTTTCTTTTATATTTAACCATTCTAACCAAATATCTACCTCATTAACTTTCTAAAAAATACTGTTGGCTTTCTTGGTACTTTATGTTCTATATTTCTGTGGTATAGATTTGTTTTCTTTTGCATTGATTTATTCTCTATTAATAACATCTTATCTCCTTCCTTAATTGTCTGACTTTTTATTTGTTAATATAAGAACTGAGGACTAAATGTATTTTTAAGCATGTTTTTATAGCCTTCTGCATGTAGTATTTTTATTTCCAATGATTTTTAACTTCGTGTATTCATTTTGTCTTTGACTCGTGAATTTTTCAGATGTGCGGTTCTATTTGTCAGCTGTATAGGAATGTTTGATTTATCATTTCATCACTGATGTATGCAGTTGCACTCTGCTCAGAGAACATGGTCTATGTGATATCAATTCTTTAGAAGTTTTTGCAACTTGTTTTATGACCTAGTGCATGATCAATTTTGATATATGTTCCATATTTTCATCAGAAGAAGATATAGTCTCTGTTTTTCCCTATATTAGCTAGATGAAGATTTTTTTATTTTATGTTGATTGAGTCTTTAATCTTTATAAATTTCTATGTATATAGTGACAACAGTCCGACTCTTCTTTCCTCCACTTGTATCATACAGAGACGACATGTCAGTGTTTTTCTGAGGCCCGACCATGGACACAGCGCGTCATTTCCCAGGATGCTTTCCAATGCACAGAAATCAGTGGCTACAAAGAGATGCCTGATGGAGGGGTATTGCCTCCCTCTTGTACCAGCCACAGCCAGCCATTTCCTGCTGCGGTCCTGTCCACACACCTTGTGTTCTCACCAGCATCTCTGGAGGGTACGTTAGCCCTTTTGCTGCTTGTCAAGTTCTTTAAAACAGAGTCTCAGTTCAGAAAACATGCTGAACTGAGAAGTGGAGAGAACTACCATGGATAAGTGAATCTTAATCTGTGGGCTCAAAAAGCAATCGATCTTTCCTTGAGGCAAAATGACTCTGGCTTCACTTGACTCTAATGCTTGCCCGCCTCTCTCTTCGGGCAGTTCTCCCCCAAGCACAGTCCCAGCTGCTTGACCTGCGTGTGACTTGCGATCAGTCTGACTGATTGGCCTCCAGACACTGAGATCTTAAAAAGCTCCAGCGCCCTTGCTGTGGGGTCAGTCTGGCCCTGAGCGTTTTGGATGTGTACTTTTCCTATGAGAAAACCCCACCGTGAGTGCTCCTCGGGAGAGTCTGACTTTGACCTTCCATCTTCTTCTCTCTCCTGTCTTGGCCTCTGGAATTCTGAGCCTCAGCCTTACCAGCAAACCTTGTCATGGGCCCGAAATGCTTGCTACTGGCTGCCATTTCTTACCGAATGGTCTGACCTCCTGACCACGAGGTGTGAGGCCCCCCCACCCCCATCGCCCCGCTCTAAAAGTCAGCCACCCCCTGAAGGATGCTGGACCATCCTGCTGACTCCCTGAGGCTTTGATGCAGGGCCTGCAGCACCCACTTACCTGTCCTCCTCCTTGTCATCTATGTTGCTGGGCTGTGCTTAGTCACTTAGTCGTGTCCAACTTTTTGAAACCTGTGTTAGTACCTGTATTTATTCTTTTAATAAATCTTACTGGAGTTCACTTTCCAGATTCTGATCCCTACCGAACCAATCTGCCTACTGCCTCCCAAACTCTAACTTTATACTTGAGGGGAGAAATCAGTGTTGAATTCTCAAACCCAATTCCCTGGCTGAAGACCGTATTCATAATGTCAAAACAGAAGCCCCTAGCAAGAATAGCACATCCAGACTTATATTGTTTACTCCATTATGGCAAATATATGCACACATAATTGTTTGATTGTATACATAGATTAATATCTCTTCTCTACATTTAAATTATAAGCTTCTTGAAGGCAAATATAAACTCAACTCCTTAAATAAAACAGCTGCTCATAGAGATTTACCAATTGAATTTAATCAGTTAAGAGATTAACTTTTGTACTTGTTTATTTGAGTGTAATTTCTTGGTGTCTAGTTCATTCTTCCACAAGTATTTATTTATGGAGGATTGGGCTTCCCTGGTAGCTTGGTCGGTGAAGAATCTTACCTGCTGTGCAAGAGACCCAGGTTCGATCCCTGTGTCAGGAAGATCCCCTGGAGGAGGAAATGGCAAACCCCTCCAGTAGCCTTGCTTGGAAAATCCCATGGACAGAGGAGCCTGGTGGGCTGCAGTCCATGGGGTCGCAGAGAGTAGGGCACGACTGAGCAACTAACACACTATGCGCTGAGTAATCTTCCAGGCTCTCAAAGGATTACTGTGTCAAAGTAAATAGAACAGATTCCCTCATAGAGCTTATGCTGCAGCGGCCGGGGTGCGGGTGGGGGGCTTAGACAATAGCTAAATTTAAAACAAACAAAAAAAAGAATGTCATATGGGAAAAGGTGCTACAGAGGGGAAAAAAGTGGGGCAGATGAATAGAGAAAGATGAAGGGTGGTGTTTATTGGGAGTTTTGTGCGTTTCGCGTCTCTTAGAAAATAGGTTTCTAGAGGTCTCTATTCCATTTGCTTAGCATTTACTTTGAGACTTTTAAACAGAATACACCAAACATGGAGTTTTTAAGTGAAGGTGCAAGTCGTGTCCGATTCTTTGTGACCCCATGGGCTATACAGTCCATGGGATTCTCCAGGCCAGAACACTGGAGTGGGTAGCCTTTCCCTTCTCCAGGGGATCTTCCCAACCCAGGGATCCAACCCAGGTTTCCCGCATTGCCGGTGGATTCTTTACCAGCTGAGCCACCAGGGAAGCCCAAGAATACTGCAGTGGGCAGCCTATCCTTTCTCCAGGGGATCTTCCCGACCCAGGAATGGAACCAGGGCCGCCTGCATTGCTGGCGGATTCTGTACCAACTGAGCTATCAGGGAAGCCCATGGAGTTTTTAGGCCTGTAACAAATACTTTTTGCAAATGGTAAGAAAAGAAAAGATTTATCAAGCTTTAAAAAATCCTCTACTCCCCTTTACATTTTAAATATTGGCAGGGCTGGGGCGGAGGGAGGTGTGGGGAGTAAAAGACAAGGGTGGCCCTCAAAATGGTATACGTGGGGATTTATTTTCTTTCTTAAGGCCCTCTGACTCTAACATTTTCAACAGCACATTTTATTTAACAGACAAGATCGTCTGTACTATTTTTATTCCCCACCCTGGTTTCATCAGCAGTATCTGGAAACAGGAACGATCCTGTGTACTGATCAGTTTTCCCAAACCCAAACCCCCAATGCCCTAATGCTTGACGAGCTGACGTCCCTGAAAAACCCTCGGTGACGCCCGCTGGAAGAATCACCAGGAGCAGGGAGGCTCTTCCGAGTTCCCTCGGGTGCTAACCTGGGCCGGGCGCTAGGACCGCCCAGACGCCCACAGGCTGCGCGCTTCGCCGCCCGGCAGAGGGGCTGAGCCGCCTCCGCGGTCGCACAGGCGAGCAGGCAGCGGCGGTCTCCGCTCAGCGTCCCTCCCCCTTCTGGTGGATCGGAAGGTATTTACTTGCTGTTTATCATTCAGATTTCGGACGCCGTCAATGCGCCTTTAGTGTCCCTGAATGTGATGCTCTGAAACGCGGTCCAGCACTTGTTGGCTCACCCTCTTGTTTTATGTCAATTTCCACAGCTGATGCGAGCAACAGTGCCATAAAGAAATGGGCTAGATATTTGCAGAGGCTGAGATCTGGAGGCATTTGGAGGCGTAAGTACATCGGTCACAGATTTCTAATGCGCTGGCTGTGTTAGCTGTGTCTTCTGACCTTCTTCTTCCTCGCTGAAGGCGCCCCGCCGAAAGATGCCATCTGCATATTTCATTCATGAAGGAACGGCGCCAAGACGGAGACGGGAAGCCCTCAAGATGGGCCTGAAACTCCACTTTGGAGTGGCTGTGGCTCCCTCCTCTAGCCTGTGGGTTTGCCAGAGGAGAAGCTGGGCTTGCAGCAGAGTTTTCTTGGGAAAGAGCTTTTGCTCAGGGCTGCAGGCTGCTTGCTTACTGTCTGCTCTCTGTTTTCAAAGCTCCTATATGGTCCCTTCTAATCGTTGCGGTGGTGCAGTGTAGGAGTCTTTGTTATGCTTGGTTTACTTCCAATTTCAAATACTCTTATCTTAAATGTGGTTTACCAGAAAGCTGTGGAACCATTCTCTACCTCCCAGGGAAAAGCCATTGAAGAAAATTCTAGTTTGCTTTCTCTTGACGTTACTATACTCAATACTCCCATTAGCAGGTTACACGCAGAGACATTAAAAAAAAAAAAATCTAGGATTCCCTTTCTTGTTCGACAATAAATCTGGTTATGTGTGATAAGGGAGTAGTTTGCTATTAGAAAACCTAAAATGGAGATGACTGTACAGAGAAAAGTGGACATTCTGTTTAAGTATTTTACGAATCAATTGGAGTTGCTCTTTTAGGGCTTTGTACCAATTTTATGCGTTAAAAACTCCTTGAAAACTTTAAAGCCTTTTCAAATTGTCGGGTTAGATGATTATCTTAGAAATTAGATCAAATTTAGGAATCTTATACCAAAATGTAATAAGTAGACATATTTATAAATCCATAAAATGTTGAGTTTTATTAATGGTCAATTCATAGAAAATTTTAAGGTAAACAGTGTCGTTTAATTTATTTCAGGAAATAAAATATCAAACTAAGACAAAGCAATTCATAAATAGTGAAAAACTGACTTCAGTGAAAATGGTTTTTAAAATAAGTTTTAAAGATACTTTTAGTGGTTCAAAAATTAAGTACATTGTATTTTCTATATTGCAGTACCTTAAGTGAGATATCAAATTACTTACATACGGAATGTTTGAAAACAGTCATAAAACTCTATTTTGTAGAAGGAAGAGGGACAGAGTATACAAGCGAGGGAAAAATTAAGTCTTCTTTTATTTTCCATACTTTGTATATTTTTAACATTCTGACTGAATATTTACTCTATAAATATGCTACCCATATTTTTCAAAATGTAACAAAAATTGCAAATGTGTATATTAAATAACTTGCAACATCATTAAATGCAAATGAATTTAAGTATATAAAAATAGCATGCTAATATTGCTATGTAGTATTTCTTAAGTAGGGAAAATCTTTTTGAAGATAATGCCTTGCTTCTAGTGGAAATTAGGGAAATCAGATTGGGGTTAGTAATAACCTTTCAATATTTTGTGATGCAAAAGTCATTTTGAAAGTTTATTTTTAGTTGGTATAACAAAATTCTGGATAGCTCTGTGAACTTTCCGTAATAAAATATCTCCCTCTCTCTTTTAAAAACATTTTCTATATTCCAAGTTCAGAATGATGACTCAATTCTTCCAATTAATACTTAGTTTGAAAATTCTTGCCCAACATAGGATTTGCATCCTTGATCTTCAGTTTTATGTCATACTCATGCATGTCTTATCATCAATGATTTTTAAATAACTGCATTACATGTTCGGCCTAAAGACTCTTTGAATTCAGTGACGATAGGGGGAAAAATCTTGAGAATACAGATCTTATTGGGAATTTGATACTTTTTCTTAGACCCTGAACCTTCTTCCTGAATTTAAGTTCTAAAACTGAGTCCACTGGCTTGAACAAATTAAAGACAGCGCTCAACTGAAATCTTGAATTGCTGGCAAACCAGTGGAGCTTAAGCTGAAGAATAAAATGCCAAAGAGGAAACTAATTTGTTAGTGTGAAAGTAGTGACTACCTGGTGATGTTATCGCTGAGAATAACGATAGTCCTTGAGAAGTCTCCCTGCCTAGGAGATCCAGGTGAATGTCAATTTTGTCTACGTTTACTAAGCAAGTAAGGTAGAGATTTCTAAAAGATTGATTTTGAATACGCGTTTTTATTTAAAGAGCTTCAGCAGATAGCAAATCTGGTTATACCAATTTTGCCCACAGAAATGTGAATTTTTTTCTAAAGAATAGAGTATATTCAATATGGAAATGGTGCTTAGTAAGACATTTAAGAAAGAAATAAAAAATAGCTTTTACATATTAAACCACCTACAAGAAACTAGTGTAAAGAGAGAGAAGACACATCAGCTCAGTTTACTTTTGTTTTGGTTTTCTGAGCACCTGTGTTTTGAGTAAGGAAAGATGTCTCCTAGTAGAAGCCACAGAAAATGCACCTGGGGGCTGACGTCCAGTGGGAAGCACTTTGTGTTTGTGCTTGTTCGGTCACTCAGTCATGTCCGACTCTTTGTGACCCCATGGACTGCAGCACGCCAGGCTTCCCTGTCCTTCACCATCTCCCGGAGCTTGCTCAAGCTCATGCCCATTGAGTCGGTGATGCCATCCAACCGTCTCATCCTCTGCCATCCCCTTCTCCTCCTGCCTTCTATCTTTCCCAGCATCAGGGTCTTTTCTAATGAGTTGGCTCTTCGTATCAGGCGGCCAAAGTACTGGAGCTTCAGCTTCAGCATCAGTCCTTCCCATGAATATTCAAGATTGATTTCCTTTAGGATTGACTGGTTTGATCTCCTTTTGTTTGATGAAACCAGTGTAAAGAAATGACAAGTCATCCTTCTCAATTTGTCCTGAAAAGTGATTACAGTGCTAACATGAGTTTTTCAGAATCTGTTGGCCACATATGCAAGCCACAATAAATAGGAATTATGTGTAACTTGAGAATTTATTTGATATCTAATTATGATTTTCCCTCATTAAAGACCTAAAGGAAAGGCTACAAGAGGGTATCGATGGCAGGCCATGTCCATAGAAGTTACATCTGTGAAAACAAGAGGGATAAATTATGTATTTTGCTGGAATTTGGCAATAGAGGTAAGCGATTATCTATATAATCACTTTTTCAGAAGAAGCTTTTCTTGAAAGCAGAGATCTTGTTTATAGAAATTGATTTTATGAATAAAGAAATGTTGGTAGGTGCAGAAAGCTTTTAAATAGATGAGACACAGCCTTTGGGTATAAAAGGGTCACTAATAATATGAAATACATGTCATGCAGTGTTGATAAGCTGATTTATCCAAACATTAATTCTCCGTACTGGTTCTCACAACTGGAACTGGTGTAAATGTGTTGTTGTGTTGTTCAGTCGCTAAGTTGTGTCCACCTCTTTATGACCCCATGCAGGGCGGCACGTCAGGCTTCCCTGTCCTCCATTATCTCCTGGAGTTGGCTCAAACTTCTGTCCATTGACCCAGTGATGCCATCCAGCCATCTCACCCTCTGTCGTCCCCCTTCTCCTGCCCTCAGTCTTTCCCAGAGTCAGGGTCTTTTCCAGTGAATGGGCTCTTTGCATCAGGTGGTAAAAGTATGGAAGCTGCAGCTTCAGCATCTGTCCTTCCAGTGAATATTCAGGACTGATTTCCTTTAGGATTGACTGGTTTGATCTCCTTGCAGTCCAAGGGACTCTCAAGAATTTTCTCCAACATCACAGTTCAAAAGCATCAATTCTTCGGAGCTCTTTATGGTTCAACTCTCACATCCATATTTGACTACTGAAAAAACCATAGCTTTGACTATACAGACTTCTGTTGGCAAAGTGATGTCTCTGCTTTTTAATATACTATCTAAGTTTGTGATAGCTTTTCTCCCAAGGAGCTAGAGTCTTTTAATTTCATGACTGCAGTCACTGTCCATAGTGACTTTGGAGTCAAGAAAATAAAATCTGCCACTGTTTTGTGAGATACCACTAATATACACTCATTCCCTACCCCTAGGTCTTTTATTTGAGGGAAGAAGTTAAAAACTCTAAGGAAACATGACAGATATTAATCATGGTTTCATAAGTGTTTAAGCTGCAAATGAGCTTTGTTTTTCCTCCACATGTAAGGTAATAACTCTAGTCTGTGCTTTAGAATCGGTATACAATTTTATTGGCAAAGGATTTAATATTTTTGGATCCTCTTTTTAAAGACAGTTATTTATAGGTTTTTCAATGTATGCCCGGTGCAGTCTTTAGACCAGTAAACAAGATATGTCCGCCATTCATGGTCTCCATCATTCCCTCATTTTGTGAAGGGAAATAGGCAACAAGCAATTATTATGAGGGAAACACATGATTATTAAAGTTCTTTTAAAATTACTATTGTAACTCCTTTCAGATAAACCAGAATATATCTGATAGTTACTAACATGAAAATGAGAAGAGGGCTGTGGTAAAGAATGACTTGGTGGCTTTTTTAGATGTGGTTGTCTAGAAGGTTTGCTGAAAAGGTGATGTATAGTCAGGGACCCCAGTAATAGTGGCAGCCAAGGAGAGGGGAGCACGTGCTATAAGAGAAAAAGTGTAGACTGTTGCAGACCTACCACAATTTAAATCCTTTCTACGTCATTCTCAAACCTTGACGTGGAGAATTCCACCCCCTTGATAAAAACTTTACAGAATTTTGAGAACAATGACTTTTTCATCATAGAGTTTTGAGAAGGACGAGGTAACATGTCGGATGTCCAGGGCAAATTTAAATTTCCATAATAACTTATGAAGTGTTCTCACAGCTTTATGAACTCACTCCTTGGAGTATCTAGTCAAATAAACAAGTGTTGGGCTGTTTTATCACCCCTGTGCCCCTTCCTTTAAATTGGTGATTCTGTATCACATGGTTGAAGGAGAAAAGAGCTCTTCCACAAACAGCAGAAAAAAAGAGCATCGCTCCTGAAATCCCCGAAGACCAAGTCTCCTTGAGGAGCTTTGTTAGAAGCATTCATGGGAGATTTTTGATCATCTCCTCAGAAACTACCAACACGGTGCTTGATGGGGATTGATTAAGGCGCTGTTCCTCCCAGGGAATGCCAGACGGAGACGGCCGCACCCAAGGAACTTAGACACACGTCCCCTAGCGGGACTGTGCTTCCTGGGCTTGGCGTGGCAGCCGCAGCTTCTTGAGAAGTTCAGTGAGATGCATGTGGCATCTCACAGCGCACGGCGCAGGGTACAAGCTCAGGGCGAAGAGGCGCGTTCTTTGATGAACAGGATAGCTCCTTGACACTTGGAGTGACTCACATCTAATCACTTTTGGAGTTTTGTCGTCTCATCAGTGTGCGGTCCTAAAATACATACGTGCACACAAACAGGGCAGGTATATGTAAGTGTGTATATGTAAGTGTATACATTGTGTGTATGTATACATATATATCTGTGTATATACACATTCCATGAGCTACGTCTACATGATTACCAAATAAATACATCACTGATTTATAATAAGTCCACAATCCTGATTCTGAGGCCAAAATTCTATTGTGTTTACTCTGATAACTATGGGTAAATTCTCATTCTCAAGATTGCGGTTAACTCATAACTAGTCTATATTGCAATGTCCTATATTTTTAATACAGAAATATTTCAATCACCATAAAATAAATACAGACCAAATCCATTATCGATGGAATCCCAAAATGACTCATCTGCATCATAAATATTGTAGATTTTATCCTTTTATATATGTTGTTTTAATTATTATCTTGCTTTTCACTTCTTTTATAAATATATATTTTTTAAAATCTTGGAATGTAAAACTTTGTATGGCCCATGACAGACCATTTTAATGCTATGCTTTAGAAAAGTTTAAATTATTCTCAATTTTCTATTTGTCAAAATTTCTAGCTAGATCAAAATTCCATTTCAGATCCATAGCAGCTTTGCTCTCAATCTGAAAAGGGCAGAGAGACTTTCTGTCTGAGCGTAGCATACACTCTGATAACGAATGACCTCATTTCATGTCTTGACAAGAAAAAAACTCTAGGAAAGACATAAATCTTGTATCATTCTATGCGATGTCAAAAGTTATATATCTAAAGAACAAATAGCTCCATTAAAGAGCAATTGCTCCTGCCTAAGTGATCATCTAGATGGTGCCTTTTCATTTTGAATGGATCCCTCTCGTTGTGCAATTAAAAGATAGTATATTCCAAGTCAGTTCAAGTTCTTTTCAGAAAGTTAAAGCTTCCTTCTTTCAATAATATTCTGTCTCAACATATTAAACTTTAATGTATTCAAACTTCTCAGTTTTAGAATATTTAAAGTGAAGTTTAGAAAGGACTTTAGAAATCTTGGTCTACCACCTCAAGTTTAGAGATGACCATCCTGAAGTTCTAAGTGGAGATCACAAGAAACCATGGTTTTATTTTTCAACTGGACTTACTGTATTAGCATATAGTTTGTTAAAGTACAATTTCAAAATGTAAAATTACAACTTTTGGGCAAATATAAAATGGATTATGTATAAGAATTTGCATTCTTAAATTTATATATTTATAAAATTTATATGCATATCAATTTATAAACTAATATACATATCCATTGCTTGAATGTGTATGTATATACATTTTATTTAATTCATTAATTAATGAAGGATATCAGTCACATGTAATGACCAGTTTGAAAAGCATTTAAAAAGCAGAGGATATATTCACAATTTTAAAAGGAAGTGTTAGGGTAAGATTGTGGAGTTTAAAAAAAAAACCTTTGGGGTTATCTGTTTTGTCAGACAAAAATTATTTGCATTTCTATGAGACAAAAACCTAAAAGTTAGCAGTAACTTGACTAAATCTAGGATTTTTAACCAGTATTAAACAGTGGGATGAACTAAATACCTTTTCTTAGACAGGGCCAATATATTATTGAAGGTACTTTCTGTCCATCATTTTGCCTCAAGTCTATGGTTTAGGTTAGATATTGACCAACTAAGCCTGTTTGCCGAGTCCAGCCCTTCAGCTTTTTGTAAGCAAGATCGTATTGGAGCATAGCTTCGCCTTGATTATTTCCAAAGGTGTGTCAAGAGTGGTAATTTACTGTAGACGCCTTCTAGTGCTTGCTTTGCAAATATAAGTTCTTACTTATATTAGTGGCATCAGCCACTAATGCCACAAAATTTACTTCCATCTGGAAATTTTCTTAAGGAATCTTAAGTTGAACTTTTAGAATTTTGTTTTAGTACCTCTTCTACCATGAGGCTAGGAAACCAACCCCAGAAGACTCTTTCCACTAGATTTCACCTGCAATACATTTACTTTTAGGTGAAACCTTCTCTTTTAGGGGTCCCTCAAATTTGCTGAGGTCCCTAGTGTGCTGAAAGTAACCTTCTTACTATCTGAGAGGTTGTGAAAGTTGTCTAAGCCATGTGGGTTTAGAAGCCTGTCCCTGAGGGTCTGCTCTTTGAAGGGTACTTGGTGCTGTCCTTTTTTTTTTTTTTTTTTTTTGGTGCTGTCCTTATACGAGGCTCTAGGACTGACCTCCTCTGTTGAAGACACTAATTCAAACCCATAACTTAGAGCAGAGCCTTCAGGCAGGCAGCAAGAAACAAGGAGCTGTTTGATGATGAGACTAATTGGCTGTGGTCAATTTATGACAACAACCAAGGACGTCAGAAGAAGAGGGGAGCAGAATTATTTAATAGGCTTTCATAATGGTTTGACCAATGCTCTCTCTGAGAATAAGAACATATTATGGAAGGCACCGAAGAATCTCCAGAGCCTTCCCTCCAAAGCAACTAGTTTCTGAAATACTTTTATTAATATTTTATCCATGCAAATTAGGCTAAAGGAGTCTGAGTCTCTGTTTGGTTTTGCAGTTCTTCCCATGCAGCTCTTATATAACAGTGTTGTACTTATTAGTAACTATGAAACTGCCAAACAAACCTAATTATTTCTAGCAATTTTTTCACTTTTATAAAGGAATAAATCTTTGTGATTATCAGATGTTCTCTGAGAAATCTCAAAAATAATTTTATAAGTGAATTTTAGGGGCTTTCAAGGGTGACCTCCAAAGCTGCTAAAGTCTAATTTTATAATCATGCCTCCCTGGAAAATATAAAATGAACAAATGTCAGAAATTTCATATAACTTATTATTTAATAAGGAAACCAGATGTTATGGTCACTTTGGAGAAAATGTGAGATATTATATATATATATATATATATATATGTAGAGAAATTTAAAAAGATATATGAAAGTAAAATTACTGCATCAGGTTTACATATATATATGTGAAAGTCACTCAGTTGTGTCCCACTCTTTGTGACAGCACGGACTATACAGTCCATGGAATTCTCCAGGCCAGAATACTGGAGTGGGTAGCTATTCCCTTCTCCAGGGGATCTTCCCAACCCAGGGATTGAACCCAGGTCTCCCTCATTGCAGAATTCTTTACCATCTGAGCCACCAGGGAAGCCTGCATCAGATTTAAAAATGGGCTAGTATCCAACAAGTCATAACTCTTTGGGTTTATTTGCTCCACTGGGCAACATTATTGGTATATATAATGGATAAAATTCTACAAATTAACAAGTTATTTTATTAAATCAAGGTGCTTCAATTAATAATAAAAAATGAGACAAATAAGCAGGTTTCTCTAGACCTGTACTGTGTAATAAGGTAGCCACTAACTCTTTAAAGTTCTTTTTTTTTTGCTTTGTGTGCATGCTCAGTTGTATCTGACTCTTTGTGACCCCGTGGACTGTAGCCCACCAGGCTCCTCTGTCCGTGGGATTAGCCAGGCAAGAATACTGGAGTGGGTTGCCATTACCCCTCCAGGGGAGCTTCCCAACCCAGGGATCTCTTCCATTGGCAGGTGGATTGTTTACTGCTATGCCACCTGGGAAGCCCCAAATATGGCTATTAAAATTTAAGCTCAAATTAATTAAAATTGGACATATTAAAACTCCGAGGTCCTCAGTCGCACTGTCCACTTCTCACGTGCTTGGTGGTTATTCTGGCTTACTGGCTAAGTACTAAGTGGCTCCTGTACTGGGCAGCATTTCTGTCTTCATGGAAATTTCTTTGAGATAGCACTGTGCCTGCCTAGGCAATTCTTAGGCAGCCGTTGACCCTTTATGATGCGAAACAGTTAAGTTCCCCACCATTTTGCTGTATTTTCAAATTTCAGAAAAATTTTCTGACACTTTAAATTGTGACAGAATTTATAACCATCTAAAAATAAAACTCAATAGTAAAGGACTGCTCTCCAAACAGACTTTGTATGTAGCGTGATCAGGGCTTCCCAGGTGGCTCTATAGTAAAGTATTTGCTGGCCAATGCAGGAGATGCAAAGAAGCATGTTGAATCCCTGGGTCGGGAAGATTACCTGGAGGAGGAAATGGCAATCCACTCCAGTATTCTTGCCTGGGAAATCCCATGGACAGAGGAGCCTGGTGGGCTACAGTCCATGGGGCAGCAAAGAGCTGGACAAGTCTGAAAGACTATCATGCCAAAACAGGATAATTATGTGATACATGATATATTTTGCTAGCAATGCACTTTAGATGCATACCAGAGTATGTGTCATTCAAATTACTAAATTTGATTCAGTTAGGAAACCAAAAGAGCTGGGATGTTGTGAATGTTTCTGATATGCAAGAGGAGCGTCAATACAGAAACAGGACAACCATAGTATCTAAAGAAAATTTTGCCTTTTGTTTCACATAGCATTTTATTTTTCTGGGCTTAATTATGATAAAATGGAATTACATGTATTTCCATGAAAGTAACTTCTATATTAAATAGAACCTAGGAAAAAAAAAGAGAAAAAAATAAATAAATAGAACCTAGGTTTTACATGAAGGCTCAGTAGTGCAGAAGGAAAAGAAACATTATCAAACTAGAATACTATTTTAAAATTGTGAGAATTGCTTATGTAACAGAGAACTGCTTTATCTTGGTTTTCTCATTAACAAAATGAAAATATTAGTTCCCTGAATTTCGTTATTGCAAATTTGTAAATGTAAATTTAATTTATCAAACAAATAGCTATTAGGTGCCTATCGTACAAATAAGATGGAAACAGTATCTGCCCATATAGAGGGTGCAGGGGTAAGGAAGGCAGAAAATAAACACAGTAATAATTAATTGCACACTCTGTAAGTTTTGTGAAGAAGTATCATGAGAGCATATGAGGGGAAACTCTTTCCTAGTCTGTTGGGATTGGAGCTGGGTATGTATTTGAAGGGATGCAGTCAAGAAAGTCATCTTTAAGAAAGTGATGTGTAAATCAGGACGTATAGGATAAGAAGGGATTTTCTAGGTACAGGAGAACCATGGAGGATTGACAGTTTCTTAAAGGAAACATCATATAGAAGGTCACTGACCAAGGAGGTAATATGAACATTTGAGATTTCAAATGGATGAAGATGTAATGACTATTTTGAACTATTTTTCTAATGTTATTTTCCCTTTTTGGCCAAAAGAAAGGGAACAGATTGGCATAGATTACCTTTTTATATCAAATTGCAATGAGGAAATACCTAAGCAGATAAAATCCTTGTGACCTACTTCTCATTCAGAATTGCCACAAATGTTTCCCTCTGTGGAAGAAAGCTGCCTAGAGAGTAGTCACCTTGACCTTCTACTAAGGTCCAAAGTGGAAGAAGTCAATTTCTAATCATGTCTTAATGTACTGGTTCACTGTTGACTCTCTGGGCTGTTTATGCAAACAGAATTTCTTACAAATAAAAGTGAAGCCTTGGCTAGGCTTATTGACTTTAGGCATGACTGCAGGTCTTGAGGTAATCAGCGAAAAAGAGTTACTCTCATTGCCTGGGACAATAACCAAATGGCAACCCACTTCGGTCTTCTTGTTGGGGAAATCCCATGGACATAGAAGCCTGGTGGGCTACAGTCCATGGGGTTGCATAGAGTCAATCATGACTGAACAAACAGACAATGTCTGAATAATTCAACCTTTATTTATAGTATCAATTACAGATCATCCACATTCAGATACATAGATGGCATTACATTTGATTACAGAATTTTAGATTAGATAATGAATGGATGGATCAAAATTTTCTTTTGAACTTTATTTGGAATATTATCTTGGCATCATCTTTCTCCCTGCCCACACACTTTGCATGATGTGTTTGTCCCACCCTTATAAAGTCATTGCTGTATTTGATATTTTTTCTAGAATATGAGTGCATAACAATCTCTATTTCCAACACTTAACATATTGCTTGGCCAATAATGTTCAGTATGTGTTTATTAGGAGACTAAGCAAGTGAATTTTCCCCTGGTGGCTTACCTGGGAGAGAATGGCTTCCCTGGTGGCTCAGCTGGTAAAGAATCCACCTGCAATGTGGGAGACCTGGGTTCAATCCCTGGGTTGGGAAGATCCCCCGGAAAAGGGAAAGGCTACCCACTCCAGTATTCTTGCCTGGAGAATTCCATGGACTGTATAGTCCATGGGGTCACAGAGAGTCAGACACGACTGAGTGACTTTCACAAGCAAGTGAGTAAATGAAGGATTATAGATTTATAAATATATCAGGAAAAAGAAAAAGACCTTAAAATATCTGGTTGAATCTCTTAAAAAAGTTTTTCATTTTATATGGAAGTTAATAATAATAATAAGTTAATAATACCTAATTTATTTGATTAAATAATATTGATGAGGCAAGAGCTTTTCAAGGATGATATTATCAACCTCATCAACAATATTCAACTTTTATTGAATGCCTCTTCAGTACAAGTGCAAGTCACTCAGTCGTGTCCAACTCTTTGCGACCCCATGGACTCTACAGTCTGTGGAATTCTCCAGGCCAGAATACTGGAGTGGGTAGCCTTTCCCTTCTTTGGTACAAATCAGCCATAAAATATTAGAGGTATCAGGCATGGTTCTTGCCTTCAAGGAATTCTTGACAAAATTGAAAAGCAAGGATATTTGCTTAAAAATATTATGTCTAATGTAGAAAATGTGTATGTGTGTTCATGGTAAGTCACTTCAGTCGCGTTTGACTGTTGTGACGCTATGGACTGTAGCCCATCAGGCTCGTCTGTTCATGGAATTCAAGTATATTGGAGTGGGTTGCCATGCCCTTCTCCAGGGGATCTTCCAGACCCAGGGACTGAACCCGAGTCTCTTATGTCTCCTGCACTGGAGGAGGTTCTTGACCACTAGCACCACCTGGGAAGCCCCCTAGGAGATGTGTACTAGAAGTCAAATGAGTACAAGAAAAAGTGAGAGACGCCAGAGTTAGGAACTAGGTTAGCAGCAAGGACATTCTGAAACCCAGGTCATATTAAAAGTCACAAGAGGGAAGAGATTTCATCAAATACTAAGCTCCTTTAATTGTTCATCGATGACTAACCACTGACTCATAATCTTGTCCTTTCCCATATATTTCTCACTATTTTATAGTTGACTGCCTTTGAAGAAATTATTTATATCTTCCACATAAAACAACTGAAAAAAAAGAATGAAACTAGTATCTGTTGACAACCTACTATATCCCAGACATTGTAGTCAGAATTTTACATAATATGTGCCTACCTCAAACATTTTTTAGAACATAAAAACATTCACCATGTTTTTTAAAGATTTAAAAATATTTTTATCTGCATCTTTTATGACAGAGCCTAACCTGGACAAAAACCTTTTTTTGTCCGGTAAAACAACTTTGTTGTGGTATACTTACAGAAAACAAAGACTTATTTTATATTTACAGCTTAATGGGTCTTGACAAATGTATTCTCCTTTATATTCAATCAAGATAGAGAATATTATCTTCACCCCCCAAATTCCCTGATGTTCTTTTGCAACCCGTCTTGGCCTTAGACTGCCTCTGATATGCTGTTGGTCATTGTAAATTCATTTGAATTATCAGGAATTACATCTAAATGAAATCATACGGTATGTACCCTTTTGTATATGGCTTCTTTCATATGTAATGTTTTTGAAATTCGCCCAGGTCCTTGCATGTAGAGGTGGTTAAAGATTTTTTAAAAAAATTTCTTAGTGTTATTTCATCTTATGAATATATTACAGTTTGTTTATCCATTCTCCTATTGATGGACATTTAGGTAGTTTTCATTTGGAAGGGTGATAAAATTGGGATGAACCTTGATTTTCAAGACTTTGTGTAGAAATGTGTTTTTATTTCTCCTGCTGAGCAGGTAAGAGTGGGTTTGTTGAGCTATGTGACAAGGATACATTTTGCTTTGTGTTTGTTGCATTTTGCTTTTCCAGCAGAAATGTGTGAGAGGTCCAGTTTCTCCTTATCTTCACTAGCACCTGATGTTGTTAATATTTTCATGTAAGTTTTCCTATTGGTGTGTAGTGGTATCTCTCTGTAAAGTTAATTTGCTTATCAAATTAAACCAGTCTCTGACAGACTAATGGTATTGAGCATCTTTACTTGGGCTCATTAGACATTTGTTTGGCTTCCTTTGAGAAGTATCTATTTAGATCTTTTGCCCACTTTTGGGTTGAGTTGCTTGTGATAGAGTTGTAAGAGTTCTCCATGTTTTGTGGATGCAAATCCTTTGTAAGATACACATATTACAGATATGTTCTCTCCTTCTATGTCTTTTTTTAAAAGAAGACTAGTTTTTAGGGCAGTTCTAGGGTCACCCCAACGTTGAGAGGAAGGTACCAAGAATTCCCACATAGCCCCTCTCCCATCCTCAGCATCCTCCCCAAAAGTAGCTCATCTGTTACAGTTGACGAGCTGCACTGACACGCCCCTGTCACTCCAGGTCCATCATTTACCTTCGGCTTCACTCTTGTTTTACATCCTGTGGGTATGAAAAAATATATAACGACTTAGCTCCATTGTTACAGCATCATGAGGACTGTTTTCACTGCTCTACAAATCCTTTGTCCTATGACTATTCATCCCTGCCCTCTCAGACCTCCACAACCACTGATCTTTTTACTGTCTCCATAGTTTTGCCTTTTCCAGAAGGTCATATAGTTGCAGTCATTTTGTATGTAGCCTTTTCAGATTGGTTTCTTTCCCTTAGTTATATGCAGTTAAGTCTCCTCCATGTTTTCTCATAGCTTGATAGCTCATTTCTCTTTAATGCTGAATAATATTACATTGTCAAGATGTACCACAGTTTACCCATTTACTTACTAAGGGGTTATCTTGGTTGCTTTCAAGTTTTGGCAATTATGAATAAAGCTGCTGTAAACATCCACGTGCAGATTTTGCGTGGACATAAATTTTCAATTCATTTGAATAAATACCAAGGAGCATGATTGCTGGATTGTATGATGAGAGTGTGTTTAGTTTTGATTGTCATTTTACTTTCATAGGTTTCTTTTCTTTTTTTCTTTTTTTTACTAAGAGCAGTAGATTTTAATTTGATACAGTCCCTTTTACCTCTTTTTGTCTTTTATGGTTTGTGTATGATCTGGTGGCAATTTCACATGTCTAGAGGGAGAATTCACCCCATGCTTAATACTATTAAAGTTCAGTTACTTGATTGACTCTACATGAGGCAGTAATATTGAGGATCATCATGTAAGAGTGATTTTATCTTACACATTTATTAACCAGTGCTCTGGATAATGAAGTGATTCATAGGCACTGTCCTCCTAACTGCCTGAATGTCAAAGCAGAGTTATAGAGCCGCAGGGTCAGGAAGGAAATGATAAGACATCCTTTCCATCCATTGGATAAACATTTTAACAGTCAGATCATTTGTCTAATGCACATTTCCAGAACCTGTTTTCATCATAAGCAGCAATGTAGCATAACTCATCTGGATGTTAGAGCAGGAAAAGAAATAAGAACCTTCTCTCCTTTTTGTCATTATAAGATGCCTGCCTGACTTTCCACAGCTTAGCAGTGGAACATTTCCAGCCAACATATCACTTGCTTTCAAGTAGAATCATGCCTTGGGAGTGGCTAAGTGGTCCTCTGAGCAGAGTGGGAGCTTTCTAATCAAACCAAGCCCAGGCATGTATGCTAAGCTAACAGAGTGAGCAGGTCACTGAAATGTCCTGAGCCACGGTTTCCATCATCTCTAAGATGTGAAGATTTGAATATATGCATCGAAATATAGTAGGCTCTCACTGCTGCTGCTGCTAAGTCGCTTCAGTCGTGTCCGACTCTGTGCGACCCCATAGACGACAGCCCTCCAGGCTCCTCTGTACCTGGGATTCTCCAGGCAAGAAGAATACTGGAGTGGGTTGCCATTTCCTTCTCCAGTGCATGAGAGTGAAAATTGAAACTGAAGGTGCTCAGTCGTGTCCGACTCTTTGAGACCCCATGGACTGCAGCCCACCAGGCTCCTCTGTCCATGGGATTTTCCAGGCAAGAGTACTGGAGTGGGTTGCCATTGCCTTCTCCAGGCTCTCACTAGATGGGTGTTTTTTGGTTTTTTACTAATTAGTGATATAAATAATGAATTAGAGAGAAATTTTATTTCTGGTGTATTTTTATCATTAGAAGAAAGAGAACTGAGAAATTCAGGACAAAAATATCTAGATTAAAAACTTGGTGTTTGTTTTCCATAAATCCTATCTAGGTTTGTACTCATGACCATAATCTAATTGTGGTCTTTTTCGCAAGAAGCATGTCTTGGAAGTTATGGATATTAAATTATGTTATTGCTATACAAAACCAGAGAACAAAGTAGCATCACAATTATTTTTGAATCTAAGGCAAATAGATATTATTGAGGGACCTTGTCTTCCTATGAGACCTCTTAAAATTTTGAATAAGTAATAAATTGCGCTGCTGATTCAAAACCAAACAATAAGCCTACACCAAGAAGCCTTAACCTCCACTGTTCCCCCATCTGTAAAGTTCTCCCTACCTTGTTCCTTAAGTTAATCAGTTTTATTACCTACTCTGTTTTTTAAGTCAACTTGGGCAAATATGGGCTTCCCTGGTGGCTCAGACTGTAAACAATCCGCCTGCAATGCAAGAGACCTGGGTTTGATCCCTGGGTTGGGAAGGTCTGGAGGAGGGCATGGCAACCCACTCCAGTGTTCTTGCCTGGAGAATCCCCATGGACAGAGGGGCCTGGCGGGCTACAGTCCACGGGGTTGCAAAGAGTCAGACATGACTGAGTGACTAAGCACATGGACGAAAGTTAGTATACTACATAGTCTGTTGTACATCTCGCTTATAAAAATATATGTGTAGAAATTAACATATCATCCGTACAGAGTGGCCATGCTAGGATTCTGTGTGGCATTCCAACCTTATTGCACGTGCTGCTGAAGTGAAAACCCTGCAAGTCCTTTGCTAAATAAAAAAAGTGACCTGCCTCTTCACCTTGATGACTTGGTTCTCTTCATGCCTAGAGGCAGAAAGTGGCAACAGGTAAGAACTCAAGGCCCCTGGAATTTTGAAGACATAATTCTAGCATGCAACTGCTCAGGGAAAGAGGCTTGGGGAATTCTGATGTTCTTCCCTCTGGCAAAATCAGTCTTGAGGGATTGGTTTTAGCCTGAAGGCTTGTGCTACAAATAGAAGTATGTTTCAGCATAAAAGTTAATACGGCTTTTCATTAAGAGTGAATGTTTTCATGTGTAAAACTTGAAAGGGAAAAGTGTCTAATGTAGTCTTACCTCCTGATTAGAGGAAGTGACTGGAAGGAAATCCTTCTAAGGCAATTGCTTGTAGAGGCGACTTACTTGTCACCCTGGAGGAAACTGTAAGCTTCTTGGAATACTATCTCCCAAGAACATATAGGAGAGATCTTTCTCTGAGTCATAATGATGGGTGCAGCACAGCGTTGGAGATGCTGTCATAACTGAAGTTTATTTGGTAGCTAAAATTTCTGAATTCAGTTTTGTCTTTGAGTTTATAAGCATCTCAGCTTGTTTTTCAAAAACCTAAAAGCACATGTATACAATATACATGTATACACATGCCTTACAATAACGGAAGGCAGGAACAAGTTAGGGTCAGATATACCAATATTAAAAAGTATAAGATTACCTAAGTCACTCATAATTTATTTACTGAAAATTTATTTATATTATATCATATTATATATTAGGTATGCTTGTGATATAATATATGATATGACTTATACATGGAATCTAAACAAGTAATACAAATGAACTTATTTACAAAACAGAAATAGACTGTACAGACATAGAAAACACACTTATGGTTTCCAAAGGAGAAAGAGGGGAGGGATAAACTAGGAGTTTGGGATTAACAGATACCTACTATATAAAAATACACAGAAGAACTGTACAAAAAAGGTCTTCATGACCCAGATAATCATGATGGTGTGATGACTCACCTGGAACCAGACATGCTGGAATGCAAAGTCAAGTGGGCCTTAGGAAGCATCACTACAAACAAAGCTAGTGGAGGTGATGGAATTCCAGTTGAGCTATTTCAAATCCTAAAAGATGATGCTGTGAAAGTGCTGCACTCAATATGCCAGCAAATTTGGAAAATAGCAGTGGCCACAGGACTGGAAAAGGTCAGTTTTCATTCCAATCCCAAAGAAAGGCAATGCCAAAGAATGCTCAAACTACCGCACAATTGCACTCATCTCACACACTAGTAAAGTAATGCTCAAAATTCTCCAAGCCAGGCTTCAGCAATACATGAACCGTGAACTTCCAGATGTTCAAGCTGGTTTTAGAAAAGGCAGAGGAACCAGAGATCCAATTGCCAACATCTGCTGGATCATCAAAAAAGCAAGAGAGTTCCAGGAAAACATCTATTTCTCCTTTATTGACTGTGCAAAGCCTTTGTGTGGATCACAACAAACTGGAAAATTCTGAAAGAGATGGGAATACCAGACCACCTGACCTGCCTCTTGAGAAACCTGTATGCAGGTCAGGAAGCAACAGTTAGAACTGGACATGAAACAACAGACTGGTTCCAAATAGGAAAAGGAGTACATCAAGGCTGTATATTGTCACCCTGCTTATTTAACTTATATGCAGAGTACATCATGAGAAATGCTGGGCTAGAGGAAGCACAAGCTGGAATCAAGATTGACCGGGAGAAATATCAATAACCTCAGATATGCAGATGACACCACCCTTATGGCAGAAAGCAAAGAAGAACTAAAGAATCTCTTGATGAAAGTGAAAGAGGAACATGAAAAAGTTGGCTTAAAGCTCAACATTCAGAAAACTAAGATCATGGCATCCAGTCCCATCACTTCATGGCAAATAGATGGGGAAACAGTGGAAGCAGTGGCTGACTTTATTTTTCTGGGCTCCAAAATCACTGCAGATGATGATTGCAGTCATGAAATTAAAAGACACTTACTCTTTGGAAGGAAAGTTATGACCAACCTAGATAGAATATTAAAAAGCAGAGACATTACTTTGCCAACAAAAGTCTGTCTAGTCAAGGCTATGGTTTTTCCAGTGGTCATGTATGGTTGTGAGAGTTGGACTATAAAGAAAGCTGAGCACAGAAGAATTGATGCCTTTGAACTGTAGTGTTGGAGAAGACTCTTAAGAGTCCCTTGGACTGCAAGGAGATCCAACCAGTCCATCCTAAAGGAGATCAGTCCCGGATGTTCATTTGAAGGACTGATGTTGAAGCTGAAACTCCAATACTTTGGCCACCTGATGCGAAGAGCTGACTCAGTGGAAAAGACCCTGATGCTGGGAAAGACTGAAGGCAGGAGGAGAAGGGTATGACAGAGGATAAGATGGTTGGATGGCATCACCGACTCAATGGACGTGAGTTTGAGTAAACTCTGGGAGTTGGTGATGGACAGGTAGGCCTGGTGTGCTGCAGTTTATGGTATTGCAAAGAGTCGGCCATGACTGAGCGACTGAACTGAACTGAACTGAACTATATAAAAAATAGGTAAACAACAAGGACCTTCTGTGTAGCTCAAGGAACTATAGCCAACATTTTTAATAACATATAATGAAAAAGAATAGACATATACGTGTATGTACAACTGAATCCCTTTGCTGTTCGCCTGAAACTAGTGAAATGTAAATCAACTATACTTCAATTAAAAACAATAATGATTAAAGAAAGAATTCACTTATTTCCTCAATAGATTTACCTTTATTTCTGTATTTTACTTTTGTTAATAATCAAGTTCATTTGCATTTACTGAGGGCAAAGCAAGTCTTTAAAAGAACAGGTGCCTTGAAGATAGGAGTAAACCAGTCTGGTGTCCTCTGTTTCTGGGTTGCTAGATAATAATCATCCTGAAGGGCCAGAGTCCTGAGTCCTCAAAAAGGGAGCTCATTTCCAAGGCTGCCACAGTACTCTAGGCGAGAGATAATAGTGGTTGCATCCAGTAACTAGAGGACTCAGTCTGACTTAATTGACATCCAGTGAACATCTCTCAAGAGAGTTTGGGCCAAGCAATGTGCCTGAGTGTCTGCTGTTAACCACTGCACTGTTCTTAAAAAATAAAACAGTAAGTGACTGTTACAATGATAAAATAGATTGATTTCACTCATGTAAAAGTTTTTGAGCCATGGCTACACCTCTTAGGCAACTTTTATTGGATCCCTTCAAGATGATATGGGTTTTTAATATTGCTTTTAACTTTTCCTAACTCATTTCAGGACAGAGTTCTTAGTCATTTATTTTTATCCCTACACATGATAAAGAAGTCTTCTTCGAGAAGATGAAAGCTATTTTTTTCTTCCTTTTAAATTTGGACTGAATTGATAATAATAAATAAAGCAAATGATAATTGATACTAGAACTATGAGACCCAGATCATAGGTTTCCCTGTATCTCATCACCTATGGTCTAGACCTGTTAGCCTGTTTCTTTTTATAGGAGGATGCATAGACATATTGGGACCAATGCCATCTGGGGAAGAATAATAATTCAAAAGAAGTTATGGGAAGCATCCATTCAGTCAGTCAGTTATTGAACTGTGGCAGTGCGTTGGCCACCGGGCCATCATGTAAAGATGAATATTACAGTCTGGTTGAGGAAACAGCACAGAATCTACAGTTATAACGAAGCGTGAGGCACATACCACAGGAGACATATGTGCAGAACACCGTGGGAGTAGATGGAGGGAGGTGTCAGAAGATGGTGATGGATGAGATGAAGCTAGAAGGAGGTTGCTAGGTGGACAAGGAAATCTGTTGACTGGTTTTTGAACTTGTCCAAGAAGAATGAAATTAGTAGGTGCTCATTCTAAAAAAAAAAAAAAAATAGTTCACAGCTGGGGAAAAGCTGTATAAACATTATGGTGGTGTTATTAGACAGCATATCTTTTGCTCAGGTCCCAGGTATAAGTTAAGACTCTTGATTGTCAGTTAGATGGAATAAACCAGGAGGTTGATGTTGGTTTCTGGAAGGCAGGAGTATTATTAGATATAGCTGCTATTGAGAGAATCTATGGTATGACCTGAGTCCTCTGTGATGTTAATAATTTTTAAAGACCTGTTTTGAAGTCTTTCTACATGGGTAGACTTTAACCTATGAGAATGTTCCTGAGGTTTTGCAGGGAAGTTTAAAAATAAATTTGAATTACTTTTATACAGATCAAAGGAGATTGTAGGTACAGGAACCTTAAATTTAAGGCTTTTAATGTAGTCAACATTCTTTTAGTTTTTTGAAGGCATTCAAGCTTGCAATTAAGACAGAAGAGAATGGAATAAATCAGACTCTGGTGTAACTAAATCTTGGCTTTATCTCTTACCTGCTGTCCTTATTTAATTCATCTTTGCTTAGTCATCTGAAAAATTGGAAAATAGTAGTACTTTTCATCATAGTTGAAAATGATGTTAGTAGACATAAAACACTTAGCAAAATGACTGGCATAGATTAAGTGCTTAATAGTTATTGTTGTTATTGTTCAGTCACTCATTCGTGCCTGACTCTTTTCAACCCCATAAAGCAGCATGTCAGGCTTCCCTGTCCTTCACTGTCTCCCAGAGTTTGCTCAAACCCATGTCCATTGATTCAGTGATGCCATCCAACCATCTCATCCTCTGTTGCCCTTCTCCTTTTACCTCCAATCTTTCTCAGCATCAGGGTCTTTTCCAATGAGTTGGCTCTCCGCATCAGGTGGCCAAAGTATTGGAGCTTCAGCTTCAGCATCAGTCTTCCCAATGAATATTCAAGGTTGATTTCCTTTAGGATGGACTGGTTTGATCACCTTGCTGTCCAAGGGACTCTCAAGAGTCTTCTCCAGCACCACAGCTCGAAAGCATCAATTCTTCGGCGCTCAGCCTTTTTATGGTCTAACGCTCAATTCTGTACGTGACTACTGGAAAAACCATAACTTCGACTGTATGGACCTGTGTCAGCAAAGTGATGTCTCTGCTTTTTAATACACTTTGTTTGTTTAATACGCTAGATTTGTCATAGCTTTTCTTCCAAGGAGCAAGTGTCTTTTAATTTCCTGGCTACAGTCACTGTCCACAGTGATTTTGGAGCCCAAGAAAATAAACGGCCACTGTTTCCACTTTTCCCCGCTCTATTTGCCATGAAATGATGGGACTGGATGCCATTATTTTTTTGTTGTTGTTAATTTTTATCGGAGTATAGTTGCTTTACAATGTTGTGTTAATTTCTGCAGCACAGCAAAATGAATCAGCTGTGTGTTCATATATGTCCCCTCTTTTTGGGTTTCCTGCCCATTTACGTCGCCAGAGAGCAGTGCGTAGAGTCCCCTGAGTTGTATAGCAGGTCCTCATCAGTCAGCCTTTTTACGCACAGTGAGCGCATGCTCGTGCTCAGTCCTGTCTCTGCGACACTTTGGACCGCTGCCCACCAGGCTCCTCTGCATGCCAGGAAAAAATCCACGGGATTTTTCAGGCAAGAAGACAGGGCTGGGTTGCCATTTTCTCCTGCATGGGATGTTCTCCATCCAGGCATCAAAGCCACACCTCCTGCACTGCAAGCAGATTCTTGACCACGGAGCCATCAGAAAGGGTATCTATGTCAATTACAGTCTCCCAATTTATCCTGCCCTCCCTCCCCCCCTTAGTAGTCATACACTTGTTCTCTACATCTGTGTCTCTCTTTCTGCGTTGCAAATAAGTTCATCTGAACCATTTTATAGATTTCACAGATAAGCAATATTATATGATATTTGTCTTTCTCTTTTTGAGTTACTTCACTCTTTATGACAATCTCTAGTTCACCCATATCTCTGCAAGTGGCACTATTTCACTCCTTTTATGGCTGAGTATATTCCATTGTATATATGCACCACATCTTCTTTATCCATTCCTATATTGATGGACATTTAGGTTGCTTTCATGTCCTGGCTAGTGTAAATCATTTTGTAATGAACATTGAGGTACATGTATCTTTTTGAATTATGGTTTTCTCTGGGTATTTGCCCAGGAGTGGGATTGCTGGGTCATGTGGTAGATATATTTTTAGTCTTTTAAGGAACCTCCATACTGTTCTTTATGGAACTTTCCAGGTGGTGCTATTGGTAAAGAATCCACCTGCCATTGCAGGAGACTTATGAGACGTGGGTTGGATTCCTGGGTTGGGAAGATCCCCTGGAGTAGGGAGTGGCAACCTACTCAATATTCTTGCCTGGAAAATTCCATGGACATCAGAGGATAAGATGGCTGAGCAGCCTCACTGATTCAATGGACATGAACTTGGGCAAACTTTGAGAGATGGTGAGTGACAGGGAGGCCTGGCATGCTGCAGTCCATGGGGTCACAAAGAGTCAGACATGACTGGGCTACTGAACAACAGCAAAGAGACTATATGCTGTAGAATATTTTCTCTCCCTTGAGATGATCAAAATGTGCTGGCCCAGTGTCTCACTTTCTTGGTTCATATTGCCTTATAATAGATACAGATTAATATGATAGTGGTTTTTAATATTTATGGGTTACTCTTTCTAGGTGACAAGGTTAAAAACTAGCAAAAGCTTGTAATACGCAAAGTTTTGTTTTAATCTTAAATATAGATTAAAAAAAAACCTGAATAATACCAGTACTAATTTGCCATGGATGGGAATTATAAGCTAGTGGTGCTATGCAAATGACCACAGTGGGTGATTCATTCTGAAGAACGTGGGAGAATTTTTAAAATCTGAATGATAGTTCTTGACATTTCAGTGTGTGTGTGAATGCTCCTGTGCACACATTTAAATTCTCTTTCTACTTCCATTCTTTGCCTACATGTAATTATGACATTCCAAAATAGGCATGGACTTCAGAGCCAATGTTAGTTATTAGATTGTGAAATTAGAATTTCCAGCTCAGCTATTTTATATTCTCTTTATTAAGACTTTCTCAGTGGTTGGTCCTATCCAATCTACAATTATAATGCTGTATTACATCCACAAAATCATCTGAGTTCTCGTAAGAAGGAATATATTTCCAATGAGGCTAGCTCTGGAGGGTCAGCCTTTAGGAAGTCTCTTCTAGAGAAAAATCAGAATGACCAGTGTGGGGGTTCAATGAACTAGATTCCTCCAGAACTTCACAACGGTTCTCACCTCAGAGCCTTAACACATACGGGGATTCACTTAAGGTATGTCAAGAGTAATTTCTTGTGAGTAAAATACAGAAGTTTCTAAATAAAATACCTAAATGCAAATGGATTGAAAGCTGACCCTACGATTATGTGGTCCTCTTGGGTGGGAGGGAAAGGAACTGTAGTCATAGACATTTTGTATATAGCTTAAAACAGATTCCCTGAACTCTACCCTGCTTCTGAATCTTCGGGAACACTGGTGACATTCAGGTTCCTGGTCCCTTCCTCCATGAAATTTGATGTTGTTCATCCGGGTTGAGGTGTAAATGCACATTGTTAACCAGCAACCCAGGTGACTCAGATTCAAGTGGGAGGAGATCCCATTTTCACAAATAGTCACTGGACTTCACAGAAGGCAACCTGTCTCCAACAGGTCTCATGATTTCCTTCCAGCTTGACTGGCTTGTCTTGGCTACCAGTCTAAGACTGGCTGGTATGTTCTCAGTAACAAGTGGTTACTTGTCACAGACCCTCATTTCTTACGGCAGGTGCTGACAGCTGCCAATTGCTAGTGTGAGTCACCCTCCTCTTCAGTTGCACTAGCAGAGATTGTAGAAGACTTCTCTAAATTATATATCACTGCCACCTACAAATAACAACACAGAAAATGGAAGAACAGTTTTATTCATTTCTAAAGAGTACATGTTATATGGAAAAGCTACTAAATGGATGGGATAAGAGAGGTCTAAAGAGCTAAAATTATGAGTTGCTTACCCAGTGTGAAGAGAGGTGATAGGGAAAAAAGAAGCAAAATTTTTAAGTATTCATAGCATTCCCAGCAACGTTACAAACAGTACTAGAGTATTTTTGGTTTTGTTTTTTATCTGCAAGCTATAATTGCTATGTTTTATTATAAATTAATACTGCTTATTAATTATGCTCTTTGCTTTGCACTTTTAAAATTTTTCTTCTGTTTTATCATACCTACTGACAGCTTTTAAAAATACTGACTGTTGCTGAATCCCTAATCATTGATGTTTGAGATTTTTGCATTAATTTAGTATCATGCTTTCAACTACATTATACCCGAGCTAAAAAAGATAGATGAGTCTTGCTTCATTTGTATACAATGGAAGGTCCATCTTTCCTAACTAGCCATTATTTCTAGAATGTCTCTGTCCATTCACACACATAAGGGAACTGTTTCTTACAGTTAGAACAGATAGAAACTGTTACAACTTTCTATCATGGAAATTGATGATCTCTTTTAGAATCTTAGAATTATTCAATTCTGGAATAAGGGAAATATTCTACTTACAGTTGGCTATCTGAAGGCAGTAACTTTCTTTTTTTTTAAATTGAAGTACAGTTGATATACAGCATTATCTTACAGAGGTACAGTATAGTGATTCACAGTTTTTAAAGGTTGTACTTCATTTAGCTATTGTAAAATATTGGCTGTATTCCCCTATTGTACAGTCTATCCCTGTAGCCTATTTCGTGCCTCACTGTATCTCTTACTCCCTTGCCCGTATATGGAACCTCCCTGCTTCCCTTTCCCTACTGGTAACCACTAGTTTGTTCTCTATGTCTTTGAGTCTGCTTCTTTTTTGTTATATTCACTATTTGTTGTATTTTTTAGACTCCACGTATACGTGCTGTCATACAGTATTGCCTTTCTCTGTTTGACTTGTTTCATTTGGCATAATGCTCGCCAGCTGCATCCCTGTTGCTGCAGATGGCAAAGTTTCATTCTTTTATGGTTGAGTAGCGCTCCAGTGGATGTGTATACCACATCTTCCTTGTCTGTTCATCGGTTGATGGACACTTGGGTTGCTTTCATATCTTGGCAATTGTAAATAATGCTGCTATGAACTTTGAGATGCATGTATCTTTTAAAAATTAGTGTGTGTGTGTGTTTTTAGGATATATATCCAGGGTGGAATTGCCAGATCATATGATATTTCTATTTTTAGTATTTTGAGAAACTTCCATACCGTTTTCTGCAGTAGCTGCAATAATTTACATTCCCACCAACAGTGTACAAGGGTTCCCTTTTCACCACATCCTCACCAACACTTATTTGTGTTCTTTTTCATGATAGCCATTCTGACAGGTATGAGGTGATATCTTATCATGGTTTTGAATTGCATTTCTCTGATGATTAGCAGTGTTGAACATCTTTTTATGTGCCTATCAGCCGTCTGCCTTTCCTCTTTGGAGAAGTGTCTGTTCGCTTCTTCTACTTATTTTTTAATTGAGTTCTTTGTCTTTTTGATGTTGAGTTGAATTAGCTGTTTATATGTGTGTTGGATATTAATTCTTTATTCATCATATCATTTGTAGATATTTTCTCCCCTTTAGTAGGTTGTTTTTTCATTCTGTTGACAGTTCCCTTTGCTGTGCAAAAGCTTTCAAGTTTAACTAGGTCCTACTTGTTAATTTTTGCTTTTTTTTTAATTTAGGGGATGGACCCAAAGAAATATTGCTGTGCTTTATGTCAGAGTTTTGTCTATGTTTTCTTCTGAGAGTTTTATAACATCCAGTCTTACATTTAGGTCTTTAATCCATTTTGAGTTTATTTCTGTGTATGGCGTTCGAGAATGTTCTAATTTCATTCTTTTATAAGTATTTGTCCAGTCTTCCCAGCACCACTTAATGAAGAGACTGTTTTCCCCACTGCATACTCTTGAAGGCAGTAACTATCTCTGATATTCTAGGAATCTTTCATTGTTTCATTTGTTTATATAGAGAAGTGAAGGATAATATTACAAATTTTACTTAAATTTTTAATGCCGACCATTTTCACATTGTGCTGACCCATGATATGGAAATTGGGCCTCACTTAAGTCCTATTTTCCAGTCATCACTGATTAGAACACCTACTTATGCTCAGGCAATATAGTCAACACTGAAGAAATAAAAACGAACGCGGTAGTCTTTGATGGTCATCCCAGAGTTAACAGTCTGGTTAAAGAGAGAGAGAAAAGACACAATAAAAGCCATCGAAGATAATGAGTTTCCTGTAGAAGGAGCAGACACTGAGTGCCATGGAGGTAGAGTCATCACTCACGGTGTTTCACGGAGTACCAGACTGGCTGGCTGCTGAGAATACGGAGTACAGCCACTGAATTCAAGAAATTCTCATTATAGAGGAGGATGGTGGTTCATGTTAGTCATAGGGAATTGCACGAAATACTATGAAAGCAAATTCTATTTGCTGGGAGGCAGTGGGAGACAAGGCAGTCTCCTGGAAGAGGTGTAACAGGAAAGAGTCTTAGGTGACGGGCAGGAGTCACCCAGGGAAAGGCAGAGGGCCAAAGCCACGGCTTACAAGGCAGGTTGAAGGGCTGTGCAAGCAGCTGTGATCCCTGGAGCTCTGAGTCCTAGACAGAGGCTGCTGGGGGTTGTAAGTGGAGAAGACAGGGCAGTCCATATAGGGACCCTTGGCCGTCTGAAGAAATGGGACTTTATCCTGTCCCTGGGGGACACTGAAAGTTAAGAGGGCATTGAAACAGCCGGGTTTAATTTTACATTCTGGCAGTTACATAGCTGACAGTACTTGTGAGTTGTGATGGGCTTCCCTATTGGCTCAGATGGTAAAGAATCCGCCTGCAATGTGGGAGACCCAAGCTTGATCCCCGGGTTAAGAAGATCCCCTGGAGAGGAGAATGGCTACCCGCTCCAGTACTCTTGCCTGCAGAGTTCCACGGGCAGAGGAGACCGGCAGGCTACAGTCCATGGGGTCACAAAGAGTGGCCCGTGACTGAAGCATCTTAGCACACACGTGAGGCGTGACAGTTTTAACACGGGCAGCCCGCTGTTGAACAGGATGGTAGCCGAGCGCTGCAGACGTCAGACCAGTAGCATGTAGTGGCTGGTTGATATGAGAAGCGACGATGAAGGAAAAAAATCAAGAATGACAGCCAGAGTTCTTGTTTGGATCCCAACGTGGATGCTGGTGCCACTGTTTAAGATCCGGCGGGAGAGACAGGCGTGAAGAGGTAGATGGTCAACTTGGTTTTGGGAACATGGGGTTTGAGGGGCCCATGTCACTCTTACGGGAGCCATCACAGATAAATATTTGAACATGACAGGGAATTTGGGCAGGGGATTTGGATTTGGGACACCCCCTACCCCCAAGGCTATCAGGGTAGTTGGAAAGATCTGAGTTCTGTTTTGGACACAGTCAGTTCCTGGAGCCATTAGAATGTGGCCATGCCCATCCAAAACTCAGAAGTGAGACTGAGGGAGATAGATTTTGCAGCCTTCTATGTGGGCTGCATTTCTTTCAGCTCACACAAAATATGATAAATGAGGTGGTCAAATCTACCCAAGTGCTGGGAGGAAGATGTAAAAGGTGAAGAGAAATTAATGAAGCACCGAATAAAGAAGGTCCATAAAAACTGAGCATCACAATCTATTTGTTGTTGTCTTAGTCGCTAAGTCGTGTCCGACTCTGTGATCCCGTGGAATGTAGGTCGCCAGGCTCCTCTGTCTGTGGGATTTCCCAGGCGAGAAGACTGGAGTGAGTTGCCATTTCCTTCCGTAGGGATCTTCCTGACCCAGGGTTTGAACCTGCACCTCCTGCATTGGCAGGCAGGTTCTTTCCCACTGAGCCACCAGGGAAGCCCATCACATCTGTTAGGCTGTGAGAAGATGAACTGGTGAAGTGACACAGTCATTAGTGAAAACGCTGAGCTGGGAAAATAGTTGCTGAAGTTGTAATTTCTCTGGTTGTCACTTTGTGGGACTGCAGTGTAACAGTTCGTGCTAGTTGGGGTTTTCCAATCTTCGGTGGCCCCATCTGGTTCATATTCTAAGACCCAAATTTTGAGGTCAGAATGAGAACACGGTTCTTCCAATTGAAGAAGTTATTATTACTTGCAACCATTCAATTTCACATTTCACAGCACATCGTTGTATTTTTTCTGTACTTGATTCATGTGTAAATTGAGACAGAGGAACACAGCGGGCAGCTGGTCTCCTTCTGACGCTAACTTTGTACACTGAAGCCATGAGCTCAGTTCATTTTCAGGCTTAATGGCCACTTTCAGCACTGGCTGCCCACTGGAATCATCTGGGAGCTTTTATTAAGCAGGTTGCATTGAGTAACCCCCAGAAATTATGATGCAGTTGCCGTAGGGTGGGGCCCGGGAGTGCTAAGTCGCTTCAGTTGTGTCCAACTCTGTGACGCTATGGATTGTAGCCCGCGAGGCTCCTCTGTCCACGGGACTCTCCAGGCCAGAATCCTGGAGTGGGTTGCCGTGTCCTTCTCCAGGGGATCTTCCCAACCCAGGGATCAAACCTGCATCTCTTCTACCTCCTGCTTTGGTGGGAGGGTTCTTTACCACTATCACCACCTGGGAAGTGGGCCCCAGGCAGTCATGAACTTTAAAAGTCCCCCAGGTGGTTCTCATGTGTAGACAAGCTTGAGAATCACTGCTGTCAAGTAAGGAAACAGCTGCTTTGCCAACTCAGAGCAGTGGGAAGAAATCCAGTGAGATAAATAGTGTGTGTGAAAGTATAATTTTTATTATAAGAGGGTACTGAGGAATGAAATGGCGAAGTCCCAGGAAAGAGGCACAAAAAGGTGTTTGTTTTTGTTTTGTTTGTTTGTGAGTTTTAACCTTAAAAGATTTCTGTGCCAGGGTGAGCGTTTGACTCAGGCAGTAGATAGTCTGGAAGTTTCCTTGGTTCTCGCAGCAGCCAGGAGATCTATGAACGCCCTCCCGTCTGAGCAGGCATTTTACGTGGCCCCACCCCCTCTGACGGAATAGCTTTGTTAGCCATATATTTGTAATTGCTTCCCTTGGAAAGTCTGTGCCTTTTTCCTGTTTTCTAAGCTATCCACGTGCCTCTCCACTTTCTTTATGTATCTCCAGGCAGCACATTCCAAGACACGCATTCTGTCTTATAGGCTTGGACCCTTAATGACTGTTTGGCCTTGGGCAAGTTATTTGAATTCCTTTCGCATCCATCTCTTCATCTGTACTCAAGTATGTTGTGAAAGTTAAATCAGATAGTCCATCTAAAGTGTTTAGCACAGTGCTGGTAGATTAAAAGCTCCCCAAAATGGTTTTCAGTGCATGTTGGCATTTAACTTCCTCAGAGCTAAAGAGAGCCCCAGTTACCACGCCAACAGTATGGACTGCAGAGGATCATCACTTAGCTCTAGTTTTATTGTACAAACACTGGGTCTGACCCCAGAGCCCCATCTTTATTAAGGTTCAGTTTAAATTCCTGGTAGGAACAGTCGATGATAGCAAATGCCCTGGTTCCATCACAGACAAATGAATTGAGTTCCACCAGACAAATCAATCTTCAGGAAGTAACCTAGACATCATTGGGCAATGATTGTATAAAAACATTGCACAAGAAGATGCTGAATATTATGCTGAGAACAAATAACAATGTTACCGCAATCTAGTTTTGGTCCAGAGCCTTGCATGAAATCACAAGCAATTAACCCTCAGAGACCTCTGTCCATTAATAGTGACTCTGCTTTGATTTCAGTAGAGATCTGAGTAATATTATGTTTTTACAGTTTGTATCTCTATACAAAAGTGAAAACATCTATCACTGAGTAATGAAGAATGATAACTGAATAATATCATCAGTTTATTGAAAAAGTATAAAGTGATCATTGATCTGTCAGCTAGGTAATTCTATTGAACTTGACCTCTGTTATAGATGTACCTTGGAGATATGGTTCCAGACCATGACAGCAAAGCGAATATCACAGTAAAGTGAGTCACAGGATTTTTTTGTCCCCTAGTGCATATAAAAGTTATGTTTATAGTATAATCTATTAAGTGTGCAGTATTATATCTATACCTTCATTAAAAATTGTTAAAAATGCTAACCATCATCTGAGCCTTCAGCAAGTCTTAGTTGTAATATCAAAGATCACAGATAACTATAACAAATATAACAATGAAAAAGCTTGAAATATTGCGAGAATGACCAAATATGACAAAGATGAGAGGAAGCAAGCAGATGCTATTGGAAGCGTGGCAGTAGACTTGCTCCATGTAAGTTTTGCCACAAACCTTCAGCTTGTAAAAAGCTCTGTATCTGCAGAGCAGGATAAAGCGAAGCGTGATAAAACGAGGTTTGCCTATATGCAAAAATCAACAGAGATGATCCAGGAATTACAAAAAACTTACCTATTTTCCCCTCACCCCCAACAGTGATAATTTCCTTAAGAAACCAAAGTGCCATATGAGAACACCATTTTATATTTCCCTGGAATCGTTACCACCATTTCTGCCTTTTCTTGATGTCTACCATCTGCACTTCTGTCAACTAGAAGTCTGTCCACACTGCAGTTAAGTGATTCATTCTCCCAGGTTGTTTTAAGTCTTTCTATGTTGATGCATTCATTGAGAATCCTGAATGCTAAGTTCGGTTTTTCCAGATTCTAAAATGCTGCTTTAATGCCTGTTAAGTGTGGCAGGTAAGTTCACTCTAGAACTGTGTTGTTGGGTGGAAACCTGCTCTGCTCCATCCTGGGCTGGATGGATTTGTGTGTCTAGACCAGGCTGGCCCCAGGCCAAACTGTGATGTCCGCTTGTCTAGCTAACCTTTGCCAGATACTCATGGTAAATGAATGGATGAGTGAATGGTCGAGTGCATAGATGAATGGGTGAAGAATGAAGGTGACGGAATAAATTACTAAGGTCAGATGAGAAACTGTTTTTGCTAGTGAGAGGATGAATTTCCTCTACTTACCACCTTGATTTTCATCAAAGTCCTTCTTTATTTCCAACTAAACTTGACCCCTGGGTTGGCAAGATCCCCTGGAGAAGGGAAAGGCTTCCCACTCCAGTGTTCTGGCGCAGAGAATTCCATGGACTGTATAGTCCATGGGGTCACAAAGAGTTGAACCCTACTGAGCGACTTTCACTCCCTGAAGCTTTCACGCTTCCTGTAAGTAAACAACTTTTAGGGTAGTGCTCATTGAGTCAGCTCAGCCATCTCTCCCACGTGGCCTACGATTGGTATGGGCTTCAGGTAGGGTGATCCCTGCAGCGGTCACTAGAGGTCAGGACAGAGCTGGGAACCAGGTGGGCAGAGGGCCATTACGCTCAAAGCATGGAACTTGGGAGACCAAGCCCAGTCCTGGTTTTAGAGCGGGAGTAAACAAAATCTCAGTTAGAAGCCATAAACAAATATCAATCCAGGAAAGATGAGCAGAATAAGAAGCAGACAGGGCACAAATATTAAAAGGACTCCAGAGTCAGAACAGAACAGGGATCCTGGAAACCCTTGGCTACCAAGGCCATTATCAGGGAAAATGGGAACCACAATCTGGAGATAAAATTAGAACTTTTGCAGGAAGAGTAAACGAGCTAATGTCCAAACAGCATCTGAGTGGGTTCTAACCACTATTACATATCTGTTGGATATCAATTAAAAACAATTTCCTTATAACATTTGCAGTTAGTCATAACTTTTGACCTCAATTTTTCATCTTAATTTGAGAGACCTCACATAATAGTCAAAAGAGCATGTAAAATTGTCTCCTTTACCCCAAGAAATTTGTTGATTGTCTAATTTTACCATTCACAATATGTCTTGTTGTACATACAGTGAGTAGGTGTCCACCAAAAGCTGACCATGAATAAATCAGTATAAATTGTAGGAGAGACAACATAATGTGTCTGTAAGGAAGAGTGTTTTGACAGAATAGAGACTGAAAAGGGTTATTTATTTCTTCATTTTGGTAAATGTTTAAGAATAAGATAGTTCTAGTTGAAATTATCATAGTTTCAGAATGGAAAATAATAGGTTTTATGGGGCCTAAAGTTTGTTTATTTGGGGGAAACCTCTTTGATTTGATTGTAAATGAATTAATTATGAATACAAAATTACATATGGAAGCAAATAATTGTTTGAAATGACAAAAACAAAAGAAATTACAAATCCTTGTAATTTGAAAAATATGAGAAACATCATAAAATCTAGAAATATTTTTGTTAATGAATTGTCAGATATATTTCTTTTATATCTTTTTTTATATGGGTTTTTTGGCTATGTTCTTTTTTAAAATTTATTTATTTTTAATTGAAGAATAATTGCTTTACTGCGTGTTCTTTATATGATAAAGTTTGTAGGATCATTTTTTAATAGAATAGAAAGGTATTTCAGTCTCTTTGTTAGCATAACTGATCAGAATGTGTGTGTGCAAGTTTGCATGTGTATACATGTATGTTTTACTTATTGATTATGTAGAAAAGTTTTTTTTTCATTTTCACACCACTTTTGGTAGCATCATATACAAATTTGATCTGTAGACAAATTTGGCAGACCCCTATGAGGTTTCTCTCATATATGAGCTGTAGGCTTTTAAAACATTTCAGGTTTTCTTATGCAGTATCTAATCTTTAAGAACTATTTAAGTTGATGATGCTCATTTACCAGTTTGTCATTGCTGTCCTTGTTGTAATGATATATTTAAAATTTTGTGTTATCTTTGCTGGCATCCATATTTTGCAGGAAATCAGCAAGAAATACAAATCTTTTTCCAGAGTCTATGGATTCACTCCTTTTTGTTAACTGAATATTCAAACTGTGAAAGAGGGTTGATTCATTACTTCTCTTTAAAATATATTTCCTCCTCTTAATAAATCATTGCTTTTGGTAGGTAATTTTTATCTGATGGTTTTGTTACAGTCCTCTTCTTGATACTAGACTGATTTCATTGTTGATTATTATTGCTTTCACTTAATTTTCGTTTAATTATTTTTATCAACATTTTCTCTCAAGTCTTTAATGAATGCTGTTAGAGATAAAAGAAGCTACTTTTCATGTATGCTTAAAGCAGGCATTAGTAAATACTCAGACTGTTTAAATTGTGATGAGAATGGTGATTTTTCAATTCAGCATTCCCCTAGCCAAGTACCCAAAATACGCATAGTCACTGAGGTATGCTTGATATGTGATGGAGGAAAAGTCAGAATGAAAACGGACAGTGTTCCTATCTAAGGCAATTTTTGTAACTTTAGCAAAAATATATGAACTTTCGGTTAAGCCATACAAGTTAAGGGAATCTGAAAATTTATGTTTCTTTGGCTTTATGGCAAATCTTTTTATGAGTGACCCCTAACACATGCATCTATAATTTTCATGTGAAAGTATGAACTATGACCCAATCATTTACAATATAATCTGTGTGGCACTAGGTAATATCCAAAAAATTGTAATTTTCAGTTAAGAAAGACATGATCCTAAATTTTTTGCAGGCAACATCTGTATTAGTATTTGTAAATACCCTGATACAGGAAATAGGGAAAAACAGTAATATACTTGAAAACCAGTGAAATAAAAGTTATATGCCACATACACGTACTCACAGACTGCTTGCTAATGCTAATAGCATGACCTGCTTTGAGATCTGATGAGAGGAACAACAGCCTATCATAATTCCATAATTTGATATCTCTAAAACCCAAATTCAGTATTTCCCTAAATCTTGTCAGTCATGCTCATCATATAATACCCAGGAAGTTCCACTCTAACTTAGATAATGAATGAGAAAGGACATATGAGTCTGCCTTGGGCATTGTCCCTGGTAAATAACCATTCAGATTATACCTTAAACACAGCAGAATCTCAATAAACATTTGCTGATTTTAACTGAATTATTACTTTATTCAGGTGCTATTACCATTTAAGAATCTGACTCCTAGAATCTCAGTTTGTCCAAAGCTTATGCATATAAATTTGACCCTTACCACTAAGCTCTAAGAGTTCTGCACCCTCCATTTCTCCTCATTTTTTAACGAATAGCATTGTTTCAAGTTATGTGAGACCAATAGCACATGTAAAATATCATGTAAAATGCAAGGCACATCTGAACCAAGAATTGATTTTTTTCTTTGTAATCAGTAGATTAAAACTGGTGGACATTTGCATCAAATTACCATACCTGCCAGAGCTGTTAGATTTGTGTTTACTCAAATTGCTCCCCCAGTAAGCACAAAGGTTCTGAATTTTTACATATAGCCCATTGTTTGAACAATTGGATCCAAAATATAATTTGATTTCTAAAAGTTCTGATAATTATTTTAATTTGTCAAACATGCATGATCCTTTAAAGATTTTTCTCTTTATTTTTGATTTGAATCTTTCCCTAGCTTATCAAGTAGGCTTCTTTGAAAGCTCTCTTTAAAGTATTTATTTGTGTTACATATCAGATTGCCCTTCATCTCACCAATCAAGGGAATAACTATGCAGTCTTCTTAAGAAAGGGTAGCATATGTAGGAAACCAGATAATCAAGAATTGTACTTTTTTCTCACTAATCTTGGCATTCCTTTAGAGCAAGGAGAATTCTTTTGTGAAATGGGTTGTGATTCAATGAGTATGATATCTTTTCTTTCTCTGGAGAATGAAAAGGGTTTTGGGTTAGAATAAAAGAACTATTTTTGAAGAATCTGATGAATGTTGTGTAAAATCAATGCTGTATTTTGCAATCTACATTTTCTTTTTCCCTGTGTTTTCCAGGCAGTTCTTTTTCCTCTGTTACATACTAGTGAAATATTCTTAAAGCAGTTTCTGGTTGGAGGCATATGACAGTTAAGATTGTTGTCGACTCCTTGGCTATTTGATTCAGAAAACACCTTCTCTGTTACTTACACAACATGCACAATATGTGGTGATTTTTCATTAATTCCACATTTATGAATTTAAATTTCATAAAGAAATTAAATTTCATTCCGTTTGCTAAGTATTTATGGAAGCAATTAATGTTACAGTATTGTGTTAGTAACTGCAGATGATACAGAAATAGAACAGATAAAAGTTTTACTCAAGAAAGTGACAATGAAATAAAGAAAGTTAAAAAGCATCCAAATAAATATAGTACAAAATTCAATGAGAAATACCTAAAATGTGCAAAATATTAAGATTAGAGAGGAAAATATGTCAGGTTTGGGAGGCATTGGGAAAGACCTTATGAATGAAGGACCATTTGACATGAGTCTCAAAGTTTCAGGAGGGTGATCAGTAGATGGAGGTGCCTCTTTCCAGCTTGCAAGTGACCAGAAACAAAACACAGAGGAAGAGGTTGAAGCCAGGACATCCTGCTGGATCTTAACACTAGTTTTTGCCATAAGTCCACTCTATGTCACTGTAGACAAGCAAATTACTCTCATTTATCTTTTCCCTAGTCAAGGCTATGGTTTTTCCAGTGGTCATGTATCGATGTGAGAGTTGGACTATAAAGAAAGGTGAGTGCAGAAGAATTGATGCTTTTGAATGGTGGTGTTGGAGAAGACTCTTGAGATTCCCTTGGACTGCAAGGAGATCCAACCAGTCCATTGTAAATGAGATCAGTCCTGGGTATTCATTGGAAGGACTGATACTGAAACCGAAACTCCAATACTCTGGCCATCTGATGCGAAGAGCTGACTCATTGGAAAAGACTCTGATGCTGGGAAAGACTGAGGGCAGGAGGAGAAGGGGACGACAGAGGATGAGATGGTTGGATGGCATCACCAACGCAATGGACATGGGTTCGGGTGGACTCCGGGAGTTGGTGATGGACAGGGAGGCCTGGCATGCTGTGGTTCATGGGGTCGCAAAGAGTCGGACACGACTGAACAACTGAACTGAACTGATCTTCTCCCTGAAATGAAGATGTTGGACTCATGACTCTAATGTGCTCTGTAGTGTTCTGAAGTAGGAACAAATATTAGTGTAGCAAGTAGGAGTTAATGAGTGGTCACTCATTAGCTTTGTGTCACTAATCTGCTCAGGCCTTGATAACTCATTTTAAAGTGAGTTTGAGTGAGTCAGAAACCTCTTCAAAATTCTCTCTGTAGCTCTGCAATTATAATTAAACAGGAACCCAGAACCAAATTCTATTACCATATCCTTACCAGAGGTAAAGGAATGTTTCCTTTTTCTTCTTTTAATTGTGGGTATTCTAGTCCATCAGTGAATAGCGCTGTTCTTTGCCCACAGTGGTTGGTCAGTAAGTACATACTGAGTGACCACTAGTGTCAGGAAATGTGGCAAGTCACTAAGTAGTCATGAGAAGGGTAGATATGGTGCTTTGCAAGATGTTATATATTCAGAAGGGGTGTATATACAAAGATAACTAGGAATCCTGGATAAAATACAATATATGTCAAAAAATGTGGTAGAAAAAATTTGGTATTCATTCATTAAACATTTAATTAGCTACATCTCTGTTCAGGATAAATGCCCGGGGAACCTAGAAATGATCTTGACTAACTCAGATATACTCCCTTAACTGAACTCGTAATAACCATAGCAAATATTGCAGGCATGATAAATGCTATAAAAATAGTAAGGTACCGTGAGCACAAAAAAGCTGGGTACCGGATCTAGTATGATGGATTGGAGGAACATTTCTGAGGATGTGATGCTTGAGCTGAGAGCTAGAGGATGAAGAGAGTGAAACTGGGGAAGAACTATTATTTCAGGTCAGATGAGGTAGGTGGGAACGTGCATGTAGATCAGGCTCAGAGTGAATAGCTGGTGTTGAGGTAAAGATGGGTTTGGTTAGAGAGAGAACCTGAAATTTTATGTGAAGTGGAAAGCTATCCAAAGGATTTTAAACAATAAATAACATGAGTTAACTATGTCTTGAAAATATCATCTTGGCTGCAATGTGGAAAACAGACTGGAGGAATGAAGGGTGAAAACAGGGAGAGCAGTTAAGAGGCTATTGCATGAGGCAAGAGATGATGACTTGAACTTGTAGGGTTGCCCCAGGTTTTCAGTTTTGAAAAAATGCAATATTCAGAAAGAGCAATAAAGTAAATGTAATAATATAAGGTATGCTCGAATATGGATTCTAAAACCAAACCAAATGAACAAAGAAAACAAAACTCACAGATACAGAGGACATAATGGTGTCTTTTGCCAGAGAGGAGGGGCTTCAGAGTGAATAAAATGGATGCAAGTTGCCAAGAGAATAAACGTGAAAAGTTCTCATCACACACATTAGAAAAAAAATCATAACTTTGTATTGTAGTTGGATGGTAACTAGACTTATTGTGGTGATTATTCCACAGGGTATACGAGTATTGAATCATTATGTTGTATACACCGAAACTAATATGATACTATATGTCAATCATACCTCAATAGATTAAAAGAAAAACTTATAATAAAGATGTTTCTAAATAGTTACATGTAAGCTGCTTTCAGCTTAATATTTTTTCAGTGAAAGGAAATCACCCAAACTGTAATTAATGTAGGCAAATGTTTAGTAATACTTTTAATAAAGACATTTCTAACTAAGAAAAAACAAAGAAGGAAAATGTGGAGAACTTTGAGTGAGAGAGATGGTGTCCTATTTGGGCAGGGAAGGCAGAAAAGTGAGGGTGAAAGTACCTGGGTTAGATCTCTGGTTTGGGAAGATCCCCTGCAGAAGAGATAGGCTACCCACTCAGTATTCTTGGGCTTCCCTTGTGGCTCAGCTGGTAAAGAATCTGCCTGCAATGCAGAAGACCCCGGTTCAATTCCTGGGTCAATTCCCTGGAGAGGGGAATGGCTCCCCACTCCAGTACTCTGGCCTGGAGAATTCCAGTCCGTGGGGTCACAAAGAGTCAGACACAACTGAGTGACTTTCACTGAGTGGCTTTAACTGGAGCTCTGACTCTCTTATGCAATGTGGAAAAAATATTGAATATGAGAGTTAGCTTGAATACCTATCTTAGGGAATGGAAGAATATTCCTTAAGTAATAAAGGATGAGAGACTGTTTTTGAATCAATGGGAAAGGTCATTGGAGAGGCAAATTTTTTTTTCTTTTTCTTTTAATTGGAGGATAATTGACTTCTCCAATGGCTCAGTAGGTAAAGAATCTACCTGCAATGCAGGAGATGCAGGAAACGCAGGTTTGATTCCGGGTCAGGAAGATCCCCTGGAGGAGGATATGGCAACCCACCCCAGCATTCTTGCCTAAAAAATTCCATGGACAGAGGAGCCTGGTGGGCTACATACAGTCCAAGGGTCACAAAGGGTCAGATACAACCAAGCACGGGGCAGAATTGTTTTACAAAGTTGTGTTGGCTTCTGACATACAGCGACATGCAAATCAACCGTAATAGATATACATTGCCTCCCGCTTGAGCCTCCTTCCACCACCCTCACCACACCCCGGCAGATCATCACACAGTGCTGGGCTGGGCTCCCTGTTATAAGGGGCAGGCTTGGTCTTTATTCTGTACTGAATATCAAGAAATGTGCTTGAGGACCTAACATCACAGTGGGGATAATTAAAATATTTCATTTCCCTTCATTCTCCCTGCATGTCCTGTCTCCCTGAGGTTATAACTTGGGAAGTAAATCAAGATTTCAACTGAAACTGTTACCAGAGCACTCCGCAGTTCCTGTTGATTCTCATTATTATTTTTCCAGTTGAGCTTAACTCCTAAGGTTCTTTAACATGCCAGTCTTGTCTTTCTTCTCAGATGGGTGAGAACAGTTTCCTTCCCTAAAGAGAAATATTTCCATTTAAATAGATTCAGTGCATCAGAATATAGAGTTGTTTTGGTTCTAGGGTTTGCATAAGAAATGTAGTACATTTCTGCCATGTGAGTGTAATTCCCTCCCTCAGAAAAATGGACTTATCCTTAAAGGGTTGCTCTATTTGGATTGTGACAAAATACATTAACTCATGGACATACTTAATAAGAAATACCAAATATTAAAATGGCAAAAAGGGCCCAACATCCCCTGCCTACATATAGGTGTTTGTAAACCATCACTCGGGTTCATCCCTGATTCACGGCAGATTCAACCCAGCAGTAATGACTATTGGGCTGCCATGTAACTTTTTCTTTTCCTAACACCAGTGCTTTTCTTATTTATAAAGCAGTGAAGAAGAACAACCCAGTAAATAAAAAAACCCTATGTGTCGATAAATCTCATTGCCTTAATTCAAAATAGATCTAACAGGACTGTTGCAGAGAAGCTGGTTCTGACTCCATGTTGGAAACTTTCTTTGACTTGCTTTTGTCATTATGTTGTTAAGTTGCTCAGTCCTGTCTTACTCTTTGTTCCCCCATGGACTGCAGCACACCAGGCCTCCCTGTCCCTCACCATCTCCCGGAGTTCACCCAAGTTCATGTCCGTTGAATCAGGGATGCCATCAACCATCTCATCCTCAACCACCCTCTTCTTTTGCCTTCAGTCTTTCTCAGCATCAGTGTCTTACAATCGTATATAATGGCTTGCCTCAAAGGACCCCGCCTGTCTGCCTGACTGTAAATGCATTTATAAGCCAAGGAGTGCCAAGGATTGCCGGCAACTACCAAGAGCCAGGAAAGAGGCGTGGGACAATTTCTTTCTCAGAGTTTCCAGGAGGAACTGACCCAGCTAACACCCTGATTTTGTGCTTCTGATAAATTTCTGTCGTTTTAAGCCCTCTGTGTGAGGGCTCAGTCACTCAGTCATGTCAGACTCTGTGACCCCGTGGACTGTAGCCCACCAGGCTCCTCTGTCGAGGGAATTTCCCAGGCAAGAATACTGGAGTGGGTTGCCATTTCCTTCTCCAGGGGATCTGCCCCTCCCAGGGACTGAGCCCGCGTCTTCTGCATTGGCAGGCAGACTCTTTACAGCTGAGCCACCTGGGAAGCCTTTACGCCATGCATTTGGTGGTAACTGGTGATGACTGCCCTAGAAACTGAAGAACTCCCTTCCAGCCTAACTTTATTTCTGTCTCTTCTCCTCTTGCTCACTCTGCTTCAGCCACAGTGGCCTCTCTGCTGCTCCTTAGACAACCAGAACATACTCCTATCTTGAGTCTTTGCACTTGCTATTTCCTCTCTTGGAAATTGTCTTCCCCAGATCCATGAATGACTTGCCCAGTCATCTCTTGAGATGCTTTGCTCAAAGATGACATCTTTCTCTAGGGCTTCCTTGATCATCTTATCTTATTTGATTTTTTTATTTAATTTATTTATTTTTTTGATCAGCTTATTTTAAATTGCACACCTTCCTCCTCTCCCTACCCACTCCTTGTCCTTCTCCCTGCTGCATTAGTCTTTCCAGCAGGTGTCACTCCTTGGCAGATATTTTACCCCTTTATTTGCATTTTGGATGGCTCCTTCCTCTAGTCTGTGGGCTTCGTGGGTGCAGATCTTTATTGCTTCTGTCACGTCCGTATCCCTAACACCAGTAACTGTGTGTCTCAGCATACCCAGGCAGAGGAAGAAAAGCTGAAACTCAAGAAGGTTACTTTACTTCCTCCAGCAAAAAAATGGCACTTGTTATTTGACTCTACAAGGATGTAGTTACTGGATACTGCAGCTGCTGACCCTCAACACACCCTGAAAGGAGTTCAGGGTGCGGATCAGTAAATGAAGCACTCTGTGCTCTGGGAAAAACTGATAGAATAAACCTTTAGATAGATGTTCGGAAGACTTTATGAAACCAGTTCTTACATCTTATATCTAGAAAAGCACTAAGGTCATCAACAGTGACATCTGCTCCTTTTGAATAGCAGCAAGCTTCTGCGGAGATGTGTGTTTGACTGCACATACCACCACTTCACTCAAATCATAGTTTATACTGACCTCTCCGCTACCTCTTCAGTGCAGTTTCTCAGAGCTATCTGAGATGCTGTCTCCCAGGCTACAGTCCTCATTTTGCCCCCAAGTAAAGCTTCACTCACAACTTTCATGTTGTGCATTTTGTCTTCAGTCAATACTTCACATTTATTTTTCTAATTAACTGATCCACCCATCAAATATTTATTGAGTCTCTGAGCTCAATGCTTTGATCTGTAAAACTTGGTCCTGGCCCACAGGGAGCTTAAAACTTAAAAGGATAAATAACATATACAAAAGAAAAGAAGTAAGTGAGGGTACCGGAAAGTCTCTGAGAGTATCATTTTCCCGTACTGTGTCCCAACAATATTTTTAGCATTTAAAATATTTTATTAACTTTCTAGCTTTGTAGGTCACACTTTCTGAAAAGTCACAATACGGACCAGTGAGTGACGCAAAACACAAAGTCCTCCCTCCCAAAAGCACGATGTGCTAAAGAGCCCAGAAGGGAGAGGTCATTTCAGGCGGACACTCATGGAAGGTGTTCAGGCAAAGCTGTTGAAGGGAGGCCTGATTTTGGTTGGTAGAGATGATCAGAATGTACTCCAAGAACAGCAGATAATGCTGTGATATGCTGTGTGTTAATACAGTGCCCTGGTGAATGTGCAGGGTCTCCAGGCTTCGTGGGAGAGAAGCCGGGAAAGGGAGGTGATAGGCCGAAATATCCTCAATATGGTTTGATTCCTCTAATGCTGTTTGACAGAGAAACGGGTAGGAGGAGTCTGTCATTCGAAAACTTTGTGACTCAGGCTTCTTCCCTGCAACGCTTCTGCCTCCTTAGTTTCTTTTCCCTTGGCACCATCCATGTTAAGTACTAAAGCCCCGTACTCAATCCAGGACTGCAACAAGAATCTGACCCTTGTGGAAACTGGCAAATTGGCTGACTGAGAGGTATTAATTGAATCTGTTTTTCATTCTTGGTTTGCCTGAAGCGGGTACTATTGAGAAGGGAAAGTTTCCAAGTTCTCACTCCCAATTATGGTGTTTGTCACCTCTAATCAAGCCATCCCTCTCAGGCAGACTTGACATCTAAAACACTGCGCTTTCTTCTTCTTCAGGGTCAGCCATGCCCCCTGTCTTGCATGTAGTAGGTACTCAGGAAAGGTAGTTAACTTGGATTTATATTTAATTTGACTTGTTTATTGGTTGCTGTCTCTTCTTAAGCTTCCCAGATGTAAGCCCTTGATTACATTCATCATCTTCCCATTCCCTCATCGAGGTTGCAGAACTGGACACATATCAGACACCCTATTAAAACTTGTCTAACTGAACTCAGTTCTCATGGAATAAATACCGTGTCCCTACTCTCATATCTGTGTGGATAAATTTCACATCTCTGTATCTGACCAGACATTTTCTTTTGACCCTGTATCTCCTGAAGTGTAATATTCTAAACAGATGTTGAACCTATAATCAGGAGATAGGGATTAAAGCTTTGGCTATGCTCTCTGCTGAGTATATGTGTTTAGAGCAAAACGTGATGTTTCTGTTGTATGGTTTTCTCATCTGAAAAGTAGAGGTGATAGTAATCGTATCCATATCTCATTTGGAAAATGAGCTGAGATTGGTGAGTGAGCTTTGCCAGTAGTTGTACTTTCCTGGGTCACCTTTGTGGTGATGGAATGTCTCCCCTTGGATATTTGCCATCATGTCCTCAACACTCAATCCCTCTACAAATTCTGTTCCTCTTTGGAGTTTTCCTTTGTCTTTTAATGACACTGCCACTCTCTTAGGTTTAAAATCGGTTCCTGTTTTTTTAATTGTCCCTGTTCTTTGTTTTCTTTATTTAGTTGCTCTTCAGGTGTATTGATTCTTCCTTCAAAATGTATTTCAAACTTGTCTACTCCAGGGTAGAAATTTGTCCTAAACTCCCGCTTTTGTCTTCTAACTGATATCCGTTTTTCGTGATATTTCACAACCCCAACCCACTTCAAATATCACCAACCAGATTTACTTTCAAGAAACATTGCTGGGTCATCGTACTTTCCAAACGTCATTTTTTCCTTCACCTGTTTTCCATTGTACATCTTTGATTCATTCATTTGTTCTTTTCATTAACTTTTTAACATCTTTTAAATGCCGGTTTCATACCTAGACTACTTACAAGGTGCTAAGGATGCATAAGTAAAGACCCACAGATTCAGGAAGACTTTGGAGTTCTCATTAGAATGAAGATATTTCAATTCTGCATCTATCCTGCCCCTCCAATCTTCATTTCCTTTCCCCTCAAGCTCAATACTCACCCCCAGCCCACTCTAGGCAACCTTGATTCTTCATTTTTCCATGACTAAAACGTTACATTCGGATCTGATTTCGAGATACTGTTCATGCTGCTTCCCAGCCCAGAATGTCCTTCATTTGTTAAGCAAACGTATTGATCAAGGCGCTTTGTGCAAGGCAAAATCCATTCTGCTTATACTTGTGGGTCTAATTTAAAGTGTGCTTTGTCCCAGTTGAACTCAAGTTGAAAATCCTAATGGCTTCATCTGTGCCTTCTGGGGATACGGGATGCTGAATTATTCACTGCCTTATGATTTTGCTTTCTTGTGTGTTTGTCTTGCTTCTACGCAATGAGATGATAAACTCAAGAAGTCTAGAGGCTTGTTAACTTCCTACATTTCCTCCCCTTGCGATATACCCAGTCCACCACACAATGAGCTGCCTACAGAAAACATTTGCAAATGCTTTTTACTAAAATGAAGTACTGAAGAATGAGATACTGGCCTAACCCATTGCTCACTGTGACAAAGCAACTTACTAATGTTTGTCCTGTGGGAGATGAGTTCTGTCAGGAAACGGAATTAGGCATGAGCACGCTTGCACGTGCACACACACACATACACACAGACTTCCCTATTCAGTCAAATGTGTTTGAGAAATAATGGGTTAAATAAAATTAAACTAGTTTATTTATACCAGGACTCCTCAGATCCCTTAATATGCTAATAAAAATTGACTTCTTCCAACCAGAACTGTAGTTTCTCAAATTTATTTAGATACAGAACACAGATGTTTTTGTTGTGGCTCATTCTCAATATTAGTGAGCAACAGTCACACACCTCTGGAATTGCCAGTTTTAGACTCAGTAAACTGACGAGTTCATCAAGTTCAGTTTCAGATAAGAAATAGCTGCAGGAAGTAACACAGGACTTCATTCCATTTCATCATCTTCATGGAAACCCTCCAGAGATTATCAAAAGCTGCAAATAATAAATATAAAGCAAAGCACCATTGGGATGTTACAAAGGGGTCATTATTGGAGAATAAAAGGGCAGTGATGGCCCTGTATGTCTAACTTATAGAGGTTATGTAGCAGGTAGAATTGAAGCTGGCAGGCTTATGCAATAAACAACGGATTAAGATTCAGAAGAACTGGCTTCCATTCTTGCCTTGCCCTTAACTGCCCTAAGAAGTGAGCAGATAATTTCCTATGTCCAGTTGTCAGTATTTTTTCCATTTATAAAATGAAGTGAAGTGAAAGTCACTCAGTCGTGTCCAAATCTTTGTGATCCCATGGACTATACAGTCCATGGAATTCTCCAGGCCAGAGTACTAGAGTGGGTAGCCTTTCCCTTCTCCACAGGATCTTCCCAACCCAGGGATAGAACCCAGCTCTGCCACATTACAGGTAGATTCTTTACCAGCTAAACCACCAGGGAAGCCCATAATATGAAGTTCAGTTCAGTTCAGTCGCTCAGTCGTGTCTGACTCTTTGCGACCCCATGGACTGCAGCACACCAAGCCTCCCTGTCCATCACCAACTCCAGGAGTTTACCCAAACTCATGTCCATTGAGATGGTGATGCCATCCAACCATCACATCCTCTGTTGTCCCCTTCTCCTCCTGTCTTCCATCATTCCCAGCATCAGGGTCTTTTCAAATGAATCAGTTCTTTGCATCAGGTGGCCAGAGTATTGGAGCTTCATCTTCAGCATCAGTCCTTCCAATGAATACTCAGGACTGATCTCCTTCAGGATGGACTGGTTGGATCTCCTTGCAGTCCAAGGGAATCTCATGAGTCTTCTCCAACACCACAGTTCAAAAGCATCAATTCTTCAGCACTCAGCTTTCTTTATAGTTCAACTCTCATACAATGAAGGGGATAGCTTAAATAAATACTAGCGTCTGAGTGCCAGTGTTTCTGTCCTTTTCATGTTAGTTGTGTCTTACTCTGCATACAGATTCATGAAGCATGCCTCCAGACATCTACGTAGTGCATGAAATGCTAGAAATCTCCGATAAGGGATGTGCAGGTGACTGACTCTTGTTTTATATGCCCTCTGGTTGTTTGTGTGCAGTTCCCCAGAGAGAATAAACTCAGTTTCATTGTAAAGTGAAGAAGTGATGCCTGCAGAGGGAATTTTTAATGTGAATCACGGAGCTAAATCATCACTAACTAATGCATCCTAATGTGACTTTCCTAATGGCTTCTTTAGAAGGTTGCTACTGGTTCAATTTGGGCTCTTCCTTTAATAGTACTAAATGATGAGAATGTAGGCATTTGGCCACAACTGATAAAAAACCTTTGAAGACTATCCCGTTCACTTCAGTTGTGAGTGAATACAAATTTGGACTCTAGACTTAAACAGAGAAGGGGGGAACACTTTGGTCTATCACAAAGATTTTTCCCATCTTGAGAGCCAAAGATTTTTTTTTTGTCCAAGACTTTTAACATATAGCCTAAAGGAAATGAAACACTAAAGTACTTTCTCCATTTTTCCTCTGAAATGTTTGCTCTAATACTCCCCAAGCAGGTTTGCACATGGGTAAATAATCCGGAAGGGCAAATGACTCCACACACAACCGAGGTTTACCCAGTGGCTCTCACCGACATACGGTAGGCAGTATTGACTTTTCAGGAGTCACCAGCTGTTCTAACTAAATGGTTAGAGGTCATGGTATAATCCTCCTGTGAGATAATGGCCGTGAGGGCGTTTGATTGCAATAGCTGTTTAACTCCCTATATTTTCAAGAGAACCACCAGTAGATGGTGAGTGATTAATGGTCTTTCAAAAAAGATACAACTAAAAATAATACAAGTAGGACCTGTTGGTATCAAGGTGTTCACTGACACAGTGAGACAATCATTTTATTTTTGTATTTTAGATAATAGCCCTGAATACCATGAAGTCAGCAAAGGTTGTTTATCTTCCATTTTTATCTTATTTAATGTGCACTCATTTCATTCCATCTGGTCAGTCCTCAACAAGTGAAAGTCAGACTTTGGTTCTTTTGCTTGCTTCCCACAATTCACCAAACAGCACACACAATCACCACCACTGCCGCCCTCTGCATGTAGAATTTGCTGTTGTTGCATGGTTGAGCTCTGCCTACTGTGTGGATGCAGGAAGCTCAGCCTTATCGCCAGTGTGTGCTTCGTCGCTTGGTCGTGTCCAACTCTTTGCGACCCCGTGGACTGTAGCCCGCCAGGCTCCTCTGTCCATGGGGATTCTCCAGGCAAGCATACTGGAGTAGGTTGCCATGCCCTCCTCTAGGGGATCTTCTCAACCCAGGGATGGAACTCAGGTTTCCTGTATTGCAGGCAGATTCTTAACCATCTGAGCCACCAGGGAACCCTTATAGAGGAATCAAATTGTAACGGAATGTTTTGCTCCATTAAAGTAACCTAGAATCAATTCAGGGAATTCCTAGTAAAAAATTAAATGATGATCAGGGACATAATGATAAATAAGAGATGACTCTTTCTACCAAGAATCCCAAGCCAGTAGAGACACAGAGAAGTCGGGCCAGCACCAGCCACAGTACCGCCCAGTAGGAGCCACTGCAGACAAGGAAGGTGTCTGGTGGCTGATTGGCTACCCTGGAGGAGGTGAGACTTGAGCTCCCATTGAGAGGTGGAGTAGAAATTCATCAATTAGATAAAGGGGAAATCGTTTTAACAGTAAATCCAAAGAAAAGATGGGGTTAGAGAGTGGAGCATGTTATAGGAATGGAAAAATGTTCCCTATGGATAAAGCATGAAGGTGTTTGTGGAGATGGGAGAACTGTGATGCTGTAATGACAGGTGATGGTCAAACAGTGAAGAGTCTTGAAGGGCAAACAATCTTGAAATTAAAAAAAAAAAATTATTGCCTCAAGTCAATAAAGAGCCATTGAGAACTTTTACATTCTCTTTCCTGCACTCAAAGTAAATATTCTTTTCATATACACTAAAAGTGAACACCCACAGGCTTTCTATATTTGATTTCATCTTTGCCTCTTGTCTCTTATATTCTCATCAGTAAACTACCCCCTCAGGGCAGGCAACATTAACAATCTAATCTAACCTTCAGTTTCTCATGATTCATGTAATCATATACAAATGTATAAAAGCACACATAGATGGAGTTGTCGTTGTTTAAAAAGAATTTACTCATTTTTCTATTCTTTTCTGCATCTTGCTTTTCTCACTTAATGCCTCTTTGAAGCTCCTCCAGATTAGCTTACATTTTCAAGGCTTCATGAAATGTGAATATCATATTTTCCATGTTTACTTAATTCATCTGTTCATCTATTGTTATGACTTTTCTTTGCCTTCAGCTTATATATACTTATGCATGTGTGCATGCTCAGTTGCTTTAGTCATATCTGACTCTTCGTGACCCTGTGGACTGTAGCCCTCCAGGCTCCTCTGTCCATGGGGATTCTCCAGGCAAGAAATCCAGAGTGGGTTGCCATTCCCTTCTCGGGGGATCTTCCTGACCCAGGGATCAAACCTGAGTCTCCTGCATCTGAGCATTGACAGGCAGGTTCTTTACTCACTGAGCCACCTGGGAAGCCCATATATACACATACACATACCTATATATTCTTACAAACCAGTTTCTATTTCTGGGGTGAATACTTGATTTTAATAAATTTCCATATTGTATTCTCAGGCAGTTATAACAGCACACATATCTGCTAGCAGTACATGAGGACACCTTTTTTACACAACTTTTACAGCACTGGATGATACAGTTCTTTTTCCTTTTGGATGATCCTTTGTGTATTAAATTTTAACATTATAGCCACCTCATTATTACAATAGAGCACAATTTATTCTATTCACCACTTGGATTTCATCTTTGGGGACTAGCTTTCCATTTTTTGCTCAGTGTAGTTGTATAATTTTTTCTTGTTAATTTTTGAGAGCTCTTTGTCTATGGTCTATGATAGTAATACTTATTTAAAATCTATTTTGTCTGATGAATTTTAATAACAGTATATTTTGCCATACAAAAGATTTAATGTTTATATGTTATCTTTTCATTTCTAACATTGGTGTTTCTGGTTGTGGTTAAGAAGGTCTTCTTTTCTCCTACATTGTACATGTATTTAATGAGATGTTCTTTCACAATTTTGTGGTGTTATTTATTTTAATGATGTCTCTAATTCATGTGGCATTTATTTTTCTATATAAGGTATGTTGGGTCCAGTTTCTTTCCTTTTAGTTAAGCAGCCTGTTGGGCCACATTATTTATTAAGTAAGCTGCTCTTTCCTTCATTACACCAAAATATTTCAATCCAACCCAGGTGTTGTCGCTCAGTTGCTAAGTCATGTCCGACCCTTTGAGATCCCATGGACGGTAGCATGCCAGGCTCCTCTGTCCTCCAATGTCTGCCAGAGTTTGCTGTCACCTTCGGAATTCTTCTATATTCTGGGGTCTTTTTCTGGATTCTCAAATCTGTTTCATTGATTATTTTTTCTGCTCCTATGCCAATACTATGTATTTCAAGCACAGCCTTAGAGTACTTTCTGCTATCTGCAGAAAGGGCAAGGCTTATCCCTTCTTTAATATTATTTTTCAAAATTTTCTTCACTCTTGTTGTTTTCTATAGATGTTAGCATCATTTGATCTGATTCAAAAAATCTTTTTGGGGCTCTAATTAGAATTGAATTAAATTTGTATATCAATTTTGGGAGCAAAGTCTCTAAAGTTTTCCTCACTTAAGTTCTGTCCCTTTCTTGTTAAACTGAAGAATCTTCAGCTGTGGCTATGCCTGACCAGATGTGCCTTTTAAATGTCCAGTGCAGCATCAGAATGGAGAAGACTTCAATAAAACCACGCAAGGAAGTCCATTATGTGATATTGTCACTGCAGAAGATGCTGAGTCTAGGATATGGCAGTGACAGGTGGGCCAAGAAGGGACTGACTGAAAAGACAGTTATTTTGCAGATAAAGATCAGCTTCAATTTTTAATGGAATCAATTCAGAAGTTAAAAGAGACATAGAAATATTTAATAACTTAGGTTCTTGTGCCATTCATAATGAGATGACAGAGTAAGGTAAACATTTCCAAAAGTAGAGAAACAATGAGCTCAATATAGGACATATTTCCTTTTTAAAGTGTCTAGTAATATGAATTTGGAGTTGAAGTGAGAGATCTGGTTTAGAAGCATAATGGGGGCATCATAGGGTGAAGATTATAGTTGAGGGGTGTGTGTGTATGTGGAGAGGGTGAGATTTCCCCCAAAGACCATACAAAATAAGAAGATTAAAGTTCTTTAAAGGAACTCTTCCACTCTCTCTTTAAAACATTGCATCAGATCTATGTTTGGCAAAGTGACAAAGGATATTTCTACTTGTGAAGAAGCCAGGCAAGGGATAAGTCTTCACTCAGTTTTCCTAAAATAGAAGGATAGATTAAAACCAGCAGCCTAGGACACTGTGATCTGAAGACTGTGGGCAAGAATAAATATTTACTTTGTTTATGGTGTTGAGGAAGTCTAGTCACTAATTTAGTCAATAAAAATATATCGTCTGTATTACTTGATGGAGTAAAGACTTGCTCATTTGCACACATTCACTGATATACATGCAAATCCGCACAAACACATTGACTTATTCAGAAGCGCCTCTGATTTCTTCGTGATGCTTTTGCTTTTTGATGAGCTGCCATGTTTATTTCTAATAATGAGTTTCTTTAGAGAGTGTGTCTCTTCACCTCCAATGATAATATTATCAGTATAGTCACATAGAGGTCCTGGGTGGGTATTGCTTTGTTAAATGACATTTGGCAGCTGGCTGGCGAGGTTTAGCCAATTGCCATGCCAGATATTTAGTAACATAATGTATCATGGGTTGGATGCCAATGGTTCTTGGACCATTTCCTCTCTGTGCTTACGTGCTATGGACCCAGGGGGTGACTAGCAAAGTGGCACGCTTTATTCATCTGTGAATAACAGCATGTGCAAATGAAGTCTGGGAATTAGAACTCTCCTTCCTTTGCTGGAGAAAAGACTGTTCTGGTGGCTCATCCTTAATTCTGCATTGGCCTCTGGGCTTATCCTTATTGATTGTTCCCACATTTTCATGCAGCAATTTGAATCAAAATGTTTCAGTTAAAAATTGTATGCCTCCAAACTTCAAACAGACGTGGAGTCTGAGAATAAGAGATGTTTTGCATTTAACTACTTATATTGAATTAGGACAGTTAAGATCCTTACTCTAAATCCAGTTCTCCTTTATTAATTATTGCAAAGTAATATCTAATGCATTATATTTTATATTCAATTTGTTGCATACTTAGTAAAGTGCAAGTCGCTCAGTCACGTCCAACTCTTTTCAACCCCATAAACTACACAGTCCAGGAAATTCTCCGGGCCAGAATGCTGGAGTGGGTAGCCATTCCATTCTCCAGGGGATCTTCCCAACCCAGGGATCGAACCCAGGTCTCCCACATTGCAGGTGGATTCTTTACCAGCTGAGCCACAAGGGAAACCTGAGATACTAGAGGGGTGGCTTATCCCTTCTCCAGCAGATCTTCCCAACCCAGGAATCTAACCAGGGTCTCCTGCATTGCAGGAAGATTCTTTACCAACTGAGCTATCAGGGAAACCCACATAATTAGTAAGGAATACTTCTATTTATTCACTTAGTTAACAAGATTTTAATCAGGATATACTGTGTATGGGCTTCCCAGGTGGCGCTAGTGGTAAAGAATCTGATGCCTGCCCTCGTAGGAGATGCAAGAGATGAGGGTGTGATCCCTGGGTCAGGAAGATCCCCTGCAGAAGGATATGGCAACCCACTCCAGTATTCTTGCCTGGAAAAATCCCATGGACAGAGGAGCCTGGTGGGCTACAGTCCATGGGGTCCCAGAGAGTTGGACACGACTGAGCCCCTGAGCACACACACTGCTGTTCACACTGAACACTGCTACACACACAGCGACTGAGCCTGTGTATAATCACTAGGCCAGATGTTGTCCCATCCCATATACTTAAGCACGTGTGATTCTTACTGCTTTCATTTGTCTGCTCCTTTCTTTGTGCAGCTCACCTTTGCTAGCTGGAAGCTCAGCACACATAGCATGCTGCCTGGGGGAGGTCGCTGAAAAGGCAGGGGGGGTGCCTGCACCAAGCGTGGAGATGACTTTGGCCTGATTCTCCGCAGGCCAAGGAAGCAGCTGGTGGAGGCTCCTCCCTGGAAAGGGAAGGGGTATCGCCATAGTGGTGAGCTCCAGTTCCTTCCTGTACAAGTGTGGCTCAGTGTGATGGCCTCTGCTCTGTCTACATGGCTATTATTTATTATTCCTTTCCGTCATGCCACTCAGGTCAAATTGACCTTGTCTTCTAAGCATTTGTGTGTGTGTATGTGTGTGTGTGTGTGTGTGTGTGTGTGTTAGCTGCTCAGTCATATCCAACTCTTTGCGACCCCATGGACTGAGCCCACCACGCTCTTCTGTCCATGGGATTCTCCAGGCAAGAATACTGGAGTGGGTTACCATTTCCTCCTCCAGGGGATCTTCCCAACCCAGGGATCAAACCCACCTCTCTTGCATTGACAGGCGGGCTCTTTACCGCTAGCACCACCTGGGAAGCCCTAAGCACTTGACTCTGTCTTAATTGTTGCAGATACACATAAAGAAAGATTTCTTACATGAGAATGCACACTTGTAGCAGAGGGTACAGATAATAAAGCAGGATTATTATCTGCTTTATTATGCTGCTTCCTAAAGCCAGAAAGTGTCAATGAATTTAACTTTTGACTAGTAGGAAATATACCTTCTATTTTTTTTTTTTGTAACATCTTCATTTTCTTCAAATGGTAACCAGAGGAATCTTTAAAAGAAACTGTACGTTGTGGCAGCCTGGATGGGAGGGGAGTTTGGGGGCGCATGGACACATGGACATGTATGGCTGAGTCCCAGAATTGTCATGACATTGTTAATCATCTGTTACTGTTTAGTTGCTAAGCTGTGTCTGACTCTTCTGTAACCCCATTGACCAGGCTCCTCCATCCTTCGGATTTTCCAGGGAAGAATACTGGAATGAGTTGCCATAACCTTTTCCAGGGTCTCTTCCAGACCCAGGGATAGAACCTGCTTCTTACGCACTGGCAGATGGATCCCTTACTACTGAGCCACTAGGAAAACCCAATCAGCTATATCACAATGCAAAATAGAAAAAGGAAACTATATAAATGAATAACTAAAATGCACACAAAGTGTCTCTGCCAAATATATTCTCAATTAGCACTCTACTCTTCACCTCTCCCCCTCAAAAAAAGTGAGTACTATCAGAAAAAAATCATGGATTATCATTCAGAAGTAATTATAATCCTGTAAGGTTAATTTTTATGCTGGGAACACTTTCCTGAAGGGGTTACTGTATTAATAGATAAATTATAGTGAGCATTTCTTCTATATGACCAACTCAGAGCTAGATGCTTTGTATGTGTTGCCTCATTAATCCTTCCAAAACTCCACAAGGAAGGTACCATTATTATTTCGCTTTACAGACAAGAAAACAGACCCAGAGAGGTAAACTGGGTTAACTGACTAAGGCTATGTAGATTTTAAGGCGTGAAACCAAACCTGAATGCAAGATGTTTGACAGACTTCTAAGTTCTAGGAGAACTTAACTACCCCAATAGTCTCAATCTCAATAATTATGTAAGCTGCTGGCTATTCACTACTTGCTATATTCCAGAGAGATGGCAGAGCTTTGCATAACTCTGTTGCATTCACTTCTTCTTGTGACTTGGAGAAATTGAGACTATTCATTTCTATGTTCATTTCCATTTTATAATGAAGAAACACTGTTTAGTAATTGATCAAGATACTCAAATAGCATCTTCTTCTTGCCATTCTTTATCTTCATATCCTGCTTTATTATTTTATTTTCCCAGCACTGACTTCCATCTGACAGTTTTGTAATCATCTGTATATTGTCAGTCCCCTCTCACTCCATTGAAGACTCCTTGTATTTTGTTTACCTATGCATCCCCAGGGCCTAGATCTGTGCCTTAGGAACACAATGAGCATAACAGATATTTGCTCAGAGGTTGAATGAATAAATACAAAAGAATCTGTGTGTTTCTGGCGGCTGTCAGTCATTGCTCTTGCATCCTGGGAGGAACTTGGCCTCTGCCATTTCCAGTGCATCTTCAGAGGCCCTGGCCCTGGGGTAGGCACTTCAGCTTTTCACCCAGGCTTAACTTGGGGAATGTGTCTGCCATTCTCCTTTTGCACAGCCCCCACCCAGAGGACACCATGACAACAGTGTCAGCATGAAGCAGCTCCGAAATTGTGCAAAGCCCAGAAATGATGTCTGGCACATCCTCAAGCTCCCATTAGCTAAATGATGGAATGTAGCAGTTGCACTTTAGACCTTTTTCTTGAGACTGGAATTGATGCCAATTTGACAGTATTCCATCCGTTACACTTCCAGAAAACAGGCTGAATTTCTTGGCCTAATTTTTGTCCTCTTGGCATCATATTGCCAAGGAAAATGGATCTAGGAATTTGCTCCCCCACCTCAAACCCAGGCATTAATGTGGTCCTTTCAGCATCCATAAACTCTTGCCATCTTTTCAACTGCCAAGCTTTGTATCCTAGCCTTTAGGATGGTACTAGTGTATGCGGGCCCCGTGGAGTCTGACCCCAGAATAACTGTGAATTGAATCTAATAACCCCTTGAAATCTAACCCTTGTATAATTCATCTTCTGCTCCTACTACCCCCCAATAGAACCACTTGTAATGTCTCCCAAGTCAGCCATGCTACCTTCGCTCACAGCTTTTGCTCATGTTACCCCCTCTCCCTGAACATCACCCCTCCTCTTGGCGACCTCATCGTTCTCTGGTCTTCTCCGCCTTTCTCCTTGAAACCCCCACCGCCCACGTGAGCGCCTGATCAGCATCAGTGCCATCAATCACCATCGTACGCCTGTTGAGTGTCTGGGCGCTTTGCAGTGTCCCAGACTCTGGGAAGCGTTGTGATACTATAAGGCAACCTGAGGAAAATGCTGAGGCCCTCTGGCATTTCCACAGATGATTTCTCGTGGAAAAGATTTGGAGTTACTACACTGTGATCATAGCTCTGAGACTTAGGTGCTGCTTGATCAGAAAATGGGTCAGGTGTGACATTAAGAGCAGACATGTAGCATTTGTGAATCCCTTGGTATAAATCCCATTTGTTTGCAAATCGATTTTCTTGACTGCAGTGTTTTTAGGAAACAGAGAGAAACTGGCCTTTCAGTATTTCCAATGAGGAAAGAAAGATGCCCATAATGTCAGCTATGAGCTAGAGCACCACCCCTCCTCGGGATGGTCTCCTGCTCAGTCACGCGAGGCCTGGCTTCAGGCAGAGCCCCCGACCCCCCACTACTCATCACACACCTTTGCATTTCACCCCAGAATCAATGAACTGATCCTTCTCTGAGGCCTCAACCATGGATAAAATCAGGCTTGGTAGAATCACCTTTGGGGAGTGCAAGCAGCCTGGGGCCTGTAAAGCTCAAGTGTCTGGTCTCTCTCCCTTGGTTTCCTGAAAGCTCCACCTTCTGTGGTTGAATGACTCATAGAAAGGACAACCCAGAAGACAGGTGCCATCACTGCTTTGAGGAAATTGCAAAACCAACAGTGAACAAAGCAGATGACTTCCTTTTCTTCCTAGAGGAGAGATTCTAGAGGGTGTTGCTGCGATGCCCTTGTGCAGATTTCTGTGCGGACCCCTTCATTATTCTGCAACTCTCAGTTTATGTGCCTGCCTCTTGGACTGCGGAAATCTTTGGAGTCTTTTCATTTTTGTGTCCACAGTGCTCAGAGTAATTCCATCTCCCAAGCAGTCACATACAGACTATTTGGTGACTAAATGAATCTAATCACAATAATATAATCATATATAAAAATTGAATACTGAGAAGCCTGCTTTATTCATTTACATTTTGGGAGAAGGGAGATACATTTTTAAATTTGCAACACCTTTTATAAGGCAAAATAATTGTTATAGCTTTGAAGAATATGAGCTCTGGCCTGTTACAGTAGTGACAAAGGATAAATGTTGAGTGGTGAGAAAGGAGAAGAGACCATTCAAAACGTGGAACTACAGAACTCACAGAAAAATTAGGGATGGGATGGGGGCGGGTGGTGAACGGAAAAATGTTACTAGCAATGCACTGATGAAAAAACATTTTTACAGAGTTGGAAATCAGAACAGTATTTCTGCAGCCCAGCATATCTGCATAGTTAAGCTCTAGCTGCACTTAAGTTGAGTGGAAAGTTCTCCAAGAAAAACTGGAAGAATTTAGGAGAAATTTAGTAAGCAGCATGGAGATAACTTACCTTTTGTTTAAGTAATTAATTTGTGTGCTCAAGAAGTTGTCCCTGTGTTCTTGGCTGTGGTTCTTTAGGATGACTGTACTTAGCATTCGGCATTTATTTGCTATTTGTCTTAATTTTCCCTTTACCTCCTTAAAAATAGATTTAAATGGAAAATAGTATTTCCTTATTTCCTTCATGATATAATCAAAGACAAAGTTCCTCACAAATTTCATTAGGAATCGACTATTTGGTTTTTAAGTACTTCTTTCAGTATAATGAGTGGCATTTTCTCTCAGTCTACTTCTCACTTTTACTTACTGATTCTGGTAAAAAAGACAAAATAACAGCACAAGGAAAACTTACTACAGAAGTCAGTGTGCATATGAAGAATCTCCTCCCCTGCCAATTTGCTTTAACAGTATACAGCTTTTCAGAATTATAAATTTATGTATAGTTTTTTCTTCTTAAAAATCTTCTGCCAAATGTTGGCAGGTTACCTCTGGCCAACAAGCCATGGGATCTTTCTGTTAGTATCACACAAATGCTGTAATTGCCTTTCTCTGGGTAGTTCCAGAATTTGCATTTGAGCCTCTGGCCATCACCTCCAACTGAACACATATTGATGCCATATTTATTGTTTTTAAAAATGGCTACATAGCACAACCCTCAGTTGCCCCTGCTGGATGTCTTCCCGTTTCCCCATTTCTTACAGTCTCAGAATGTAACACAGTAACTCAGAGAGCGCTGCATGGATGAAAGCAACTGGTGTTTGAGTCATACAGTTCTGGATACAAATCTGCCTGTGGCACTTGAAGAAGTTAATTCACTTCTGTGAGCCTATAAAGGGAGACGAGACACCCGAGCCCGTCGTTAATGCACATCAGCTGAGTAACATGGAGCCTTGCCTTCCCTCACTCAGCCGGCTCCTGCTGACCGCTTGCTGTGCAGTCTGCTTGGCTCTGGAGGTAAAAGACTGTCCTCCCAGTTTATGGTGTAGCTTTTAGTGAATTTCAGTACCTGGCTGTCATTAGCCATAATTGATCGCTCTGTTTAAGGCTGCCCCACTCTGGGTTAAGCCAGCTCTCTGCCCTGCTTCTCTCCTCTCCCCTCTCCTTCCAGTGAAGACGGCCTGTGTGTGGTCCTTGGATAGAGCTTTCCTACCTCTCTGCTTTGTTCGCTTTGGCTTCTACTGACCTCTAAATCCTTTCTCATTCCTTTCTCTACATGTAAACTCTTCCCGCCTTTCAAGGGTTAACTTGGCTCCCTTGAAGTCATTCTAGGCTATTTTAGATAGCAATTCTTTCTCCCTCCTCTAAAATTTTGTGGCGTTGATTCTCACCATTGCGTGCATGCTCAGTGGCTCAGTCGTGTCCAGCTCTTTGCAACCCCGTGGACTGTAGCCCATCAGGCTCCTCGATCCGTGGGATTTCCCAGGGAAGAATATTGGAGTGAATTGCCACTTCCTTCTTCAGGAGATCTTTCCCACCCAGGGATCAAACCTGTCTCTCTTGTGTCTCCTGCGTTGGCCGGCAGATGCTTTACCCCTAGAGCCGCCTGGGAAGCCCTCTCACTGCTGAGTAAGATGCAGATCACCTGAAGATCTTGCTGACCGTGCAGATCTCACACACCGAGTTACACTCCCCGCTGCATAGGATTGGAGTCAATAGTAGAGGCTTTGGAAGTATACAAAGTAAGACTCGACGGAAAGTTTTTTCTATTTTCCTCCTGAGAATCCCGGGTCCTGGGTCTGGCAGGGGCTGGTCCCATCAGGCAGCACTGCTCCGTGGGGCACCGCACAGACAATTTCAAGACTGAGCTCTCATGTTTTGAAGGTACAGTCAAAATCAAGCCCAGCACAGCAAAAGAGGACTATACACAGCCACATAGGAAGGTCCAGAACTGAGAAGCTTCCATTAGCCAGAAGGATTAGATCAGTGGTCCTCAAGGTGTGCTTCTTCAGGGCAGTAGCGTCAGCATCATGAGGAGTTCACTAGAAATGCACGGTATTGGGTCCCATCTCAGACCCGCTCTATTAGTCTGTTTCCTCTGACAAACCTAGACAGCGTATTAAAAAGCAGAGACATTCCGTTGCTGACAGAGGTCTGCATACTCAAAGCTACAGTTTTTCTAGTAGTCTTGTACGGATGTAAGAGCTGGACCATAAAGAAAGCTGAGCACTGAAGAATTGATGCTTTTGAACTGTCGTGTTGGAGAAGACTCTTGAGAGTCCCTTGGACGGCAAGGAGATCAAACCAGTTAATCCTGGAAAGGAAATCAGTCTTGAATATTCATTGGAAGGGCTGAAGCTGAAGCTCCAATACTTTGGACACCTGATGAGAAGAGCCGACTCACTGGAAAAGACCCTGATGCTGGGAAAGATTGAAGGTGCAAGGAGAAGGGGACGACAGAGGATGAGACGGTTGGATGGCATCACTGACTCAAAGGACATGAGTTTGTGCAAATTCAGGGAGGCAGTGAAGGACAGGGAAGCCCGACATGCTACAGTCCATGGGGTCGCAAAAAGTTGTACACAACTGAGCGAGTGAACAGCAGCCCCAAGGGCTGCTATAAGAATGTACCACATCCTGGATGACTTAAATAACAGAAATCTATTTTCTAGCAGTGCTGGAGGCTAGAAATCTAGATCAAGATGAGCAGGGTTGTTTTTCCCACGGCCTCTTTCCTTAGCTTGCAGATGGTCACCGTCTCCCTGTGTTTCTTTTCTTTCTTTTTCTTTTAAGTCTTCCAACAGTGTATTAGAAAGAATGTAGACAGTTTTAAAATCTTCACTATCATGATTATAAATTCAAGTTTTTAGCCCTGATATAAGCTGAATCAAGAAAAGAAACGAAAAATCCAATAGTGTATTATAATGTTTTTCTCACTCATTTGCTATACAATACAAACACGAGTTTGCTCTAAGTGTATAGACTCTCAAGCAACATTCCACAGCCTCTCTTTGCCCTCCATGCCAAGAGATTTTAAGGAGATGCTTTTTTTGCAACAGCAATTTAGTTTGTTTTAAATACCCCAGAAATTTTTCTTCCTATGCTCTTCCCTTCCTACTTCTCTTCTTTTATTAAACACCAGTAAGACACAACTTTATGGCTATTCTGATATACTTTGTCATTGATTGTTGTATAAATTCCAGGAAAACCTCTACAGCGATCTTCAGAATTAAAATTCCAGTGATACTTTCAATTTGATTGTAAAACACACTGTTTATATTTGCTCCATTTTCTGAGTAGTAATGATGTTGACTCTTCTGTGACTTCAGAAAACCATAGTAACAAGTCAGTCAATAATAGCTAGGGCAACATGTTTTTTAAACTGCAAATATACTTTACAGTTCTTCCCTTGGTTCCATTAATGAGATAAGTATACAGTATCAGAATCCTGTTTGAAAACTAGAACTAAATGTGCGACTGACACAATGGTTTTCTTAGGCTAATAGTGATAAGATTCTTGTGATAGTATTTTCAACTACTTTGGGGAACACACCAAACTGATGCTTAGCATTACCACAATCCTTTCAGAGTTTGAGGAATGGGTTTCATCACCTCCCCTACTGTGATTTTGCAACTCTGATATCCATTTCTAAGAAGCATTTCAAATGTGGTAGCTGAATTAACAAATTCAGCTTTAAAATGTTAAACATGTAGCCTGTGGAGATATACATTTTTCTGTTTATGTATTTGTGCATATGTATGTATGCCCGGCTTCCCTGGTAGCTCAGCGGTAAAGAATTCACCTGTATTGACAGGAGACCCGGGTTCGATCCCGGGGTTGGGAAGAGCCCTTGGAGAAGGAAATGGCAACCCACTCCAGTATTCCTGTATTCCTGCCTGGGAAATCCCACTGACGGAGGAGCCAGGCGGGCTGCAGACCAGGGGTCACAAGGAGTCAGACACGACTGCATGTTGCTGAGCACACATGCACGTAAGCACAGTCGTCGTGCTTTTAGATCTTTAGTTGTCACACTAGGTTCTCATGTTAAAGTTTTCTGATTACAGTTTCAACTAATTCCAGCTCACAGTGAGCAAAAAGGCAATTTATTGTGAGGATAGAAGGAAGGGGAACCACACAAATGTTCTGGAAACTGCTTCCTTCAGGCTTGCATTTTATTCTTCCCTTTCCTTTGAAATCAATTTCTTTCTCTTCAGTCTCTGTGGTGGAAAGTGATGCCAGTCACATGTTTCAAGCTTATACTTCCATTCCTCAAGAGACCAACCAGACTCTGGGCTTCCAGAATTACAGATACCCTTGGGAAGCAGCCCATGAATCAGAGTGGGTCTTGTGCCTGACCCCGAACCAATCAGTTGTGATAAAGGCAGAATCACATTGTCCAAATATGTTTGCCCCAGTGAAAATATGAGAAAGAAAGGAGAAGAGAGAGGATGGGGAGAGTGATCCGTAAGGAGCCAACCATGGAATACGCATCTAGTCACATTCCAGAAAATAACCGCTTAACTCTGGCTGAAGAGTGTTATGATTAATGGAGGCAACAAGGCAGAAGTTGGGGTGAAACGGTTACAGGAGAGATGCCTCATCTGGTTCTGCTAGGCAGCCAAGGAATCAAATAATTTCAAATCTCACTGTCTTTTACCTTTTTGCATCCCATTTTCAATACAGTAGCCACAGTGAATGATTCCCTTAAAACATATGTTAAATCATATCATCCCTCCTGCCCCCACTTAAAACGCTCAAATGGCTTCTCCTGTCGCTAAGTGAAAACCTCTATGATCTTACCCCAAACCGCCTTTTTAACCACATCCCTTTCCCCTCACCTTTGTTCATCCCTCCAACCATTTCCGAATTTCAGATTTCCACAGTGCCTGACCAGTCACTCAACAGACACATCTCTGCCTCAGGACCTTTGCACTAACTTTTCCATTTGACTGGAATGTTTTTTCCCTTTAATGGTCTCAGATCTTTTATTATTATTATCATTAAAAAATATTTATTTATTTATTCATTTTTGGTTTTGTTGGGTCTTAGTTGGTGCACTCGGGCTGAGTTGCCCCAGAGCATGTGGGATCTTATTTCCCCAAACAGGGACTGAACCCTCATCCCCTGCATTGGAAGGCAGAGTCTTAACCATGGGCCACAGTGGAAGTCCCTCTCAGATCTTTTCTTAAAATGCCACTTTATCAGTGAGTCCTTGCCTGACCATTCTTTCAGAAAATTATATTCCTGTTCCCTTTCTGTTTTTCCCTTGGTAACACCATCTTAGATAAAGAAAGATGTTTATAGTTTATTTATTTTGTTTATGAATATCTTCTTGCATCAGAATGTAATCTCCATGAGAATTTATCTATTTTTTTTTTCTTCCCTGCTGTCTTCTCAGTGTCAGGAGCATGGGAGGTTTTCAATAGTTATTTCTTGTTCAAATGCATTAATGCATATTTTATAGGCACTGCCTAATAATAAGGGAAAAAGTGGAATGCGTGTTTTTGAACAGCTGTGCTCCAGCTAGTATAGCACATGTTTCAGATGCCTTATTTATGAGAAATCTAAGATCAAACCAATGAATACGATTTTTTTCCATGACTATAGAGGCTCCCAAAGTGAAGTCGCATGCCCATGCCAGGTGTCAGAAATGGGTTATAAATGTTCAGCATTTTCCAGAAACACGTTCTCTTTTCCTCCTTTCTGGGTCTGACTTGCCTCTTCCTTCTCCTCCTCTGCTTTGGCCTCTTGCTTTATATTTCCTACTCCTCTGCTCCCGTCACTTTCCCATCATTTCTGTCTTCTGCAAAATAGTTCCTCTTTCTCAGACAACATGATGTGTGCTTTCAACTTAATGAAAAAGCCAAAATTCCTTCCCTTGAGTCTTTCCGAGTTATTTCAACCAATTCAGAATTGTTGGGGAAAAAGTGACATCAACAGCAACATGCCTTTGACGTTGCCTGCCTCCCCAGACCTCTTCTCACCTGTCTCTCTATCTGCGAATCTTTGTCTCGTGGAAGTGGAAGTTCGCTGGGGGCAGCCAGGACCCAACCTTCATTTCTGCCTAATTCCCTAGTGACACGCTAACTCATTACTCCATTTCATATGCAAATCAGCAAGATGATACAGTTGTCCAAACGAAGAATGTACCATCTGAAACACCAATGAAATACCAGATTAGTTTAGATAATATTTTTCCTTTTTCTAAAACTTAAAAAGTTATATAATTGGTGTATAATATTTGTTACAAATATACAACATTGTGATTCACAACTGATTTTTTTCCATTTATCATTATTATAAAATATTCACTATATTCCTTATATGGTACAGCATATTCTTGTAGCTTATTTTATACTCAATAGTTTATGCCTCTTAATCTCCTACCCATATATTGCTCCATCTCCCAACGGGTAACCGCTAGTTCGTTCCCTGTATCTGTGAGTCTTCTTCTTTTTGTTATTCATTAGGTTGTTGTATTTTTAAATTCCTCACATAAGTGACATCATCTAGTATTTGTCATTCTCTGTCTAACTTATTTCACTTAGCATAATACCCTCCACAACCATCCATGTTGCTGCATTGCAAAATTTCATTCTTTTTCATGACTGAGTAATAACATTTAGATATACATAGACACACATTGACTCTGTAACACATGCACTGGACGTGTAACAGAATAGTCTTTGAATTATTTGACAAACTGATGCCACTTGAAATGTTAATAAAAGTTTGAGAGATTTAAAAATCACTATAGAACCTCATTTTCAGTTAATTATTTTTTAACATTCCTGAAATGTATTTATCTAAACATGATGTATTTGAGATTTGACAACTACAACTAGAGGAAGTATGTTCATAAGTAAATTAAATTAAAGCACTTCAGTTATGATAAAGTGGTCTTATGATTTATTGCAAGGTGTTTGAATACTGAATACTGTATTTTAACACATCTCTCTGCGTCAACAGAGATTAATAAAAGTTCTCTTGTGCTCATAGGCATTGATAATTGGAAATCAACTCAGGTTTATTTGCTGTGATTAATTCATCATGCCCAAAGCAATTTCATATTTCAGGATATATAAACATACTGAAGAGTGCAGCTCAAAATTTTAGTCCCCATCTTGAAGACAGAGTAGTAGCTATGCAAAATGCATATTCAATAGAAAGAGTGAGCAGAAAGGAGGTAAAGCTTTTCTTTAGTCCCTTGTGTTAGTTCCAGGTCAGAAAAATCTTCCCTTTAGTTTCACACTCTGAAAGTGAAGAGTTGCCTCTTTAGATGGCATCACAATATTGTTTTGAATATTTAGTGTTTCTAACAAAAGCAGGAGTCCTGAAAGGTTTAGGAGCAGACCGAACTGCAAAGAGGGGTGGAGTTACCATCTGAAACTGTTGTTAGGGTCGTTTGATCTCTCCCCTACCTAGGCTTAGTTGTCTTGGGTTGACTCTGTTGATAAGCAGTTCGCATCTGTCGGGGTGCGACAGTGGTCAGCTATCCCAAGTTTATTACCTACTAACGTGAAAATATTCTGGAATTGTATCTCATTACTTTTGAGTCTTGTACCTATTCTTTCCCACAAGAACCATGTGGTCAGAGAGTGAGCAAAGAGTGGCTCCCAAGCATAACTGCCATGTTGTTAATTTCTAAAGGGGATGGAGCTCTGAGCAAACACAAACTGTAGACCTTTGCCTTGCTACTTGTAATTTCATGGTGGGTAGAGATGAAGAGAATCACCTTGCTTCCTGTGCAGTCGCCAGATTTCTTCTAGACATTGGGCCTGATTGTCTTGCCAATAAGGGAGATCTTAGCCACTTAGCAAAAGAGGTTAATTTTAATTCTAACTTTGAGGTTGAAGAAATGTAGATCATCTGGGCCAGAGCTATAAGAAATTATTCAGTTCTTCTTTATGATGATATCTCTAACATCCTCAGATACTATTATGAACTAAAAGAGCACATCAACATTGAAATGTTTTATTTTTATATTCATACCAAGGGCATTAATTTACATTGTATTAATTTTTTAAGTATCAAAAGCATAACTTTAGACACACTGTGGCACATTTTCAGTCAAACTGATTAATATTTTTCTAAATCAGTATATAGACTACCGTTTAAATAACAGTGATGTCTTTTTAAATTATAAGCAAGCAAAATATTGGAACAGTGTTTAGATCTTAATATCACAATAATTAACAGATATTTGAAAAGTAATAAAAATTCCACTGTGCTTCATAAATATGTATGTGTGCATATTCATTTGATCATATTATTGACCAAATATAGTTTTCAGATGTCCTATCTCGAAATTTTTTCCCTCTGTTTTCCAACAGGAAATAATGTTTTATATTTGAACTAAGTAGCTATAGCAATGGTGTTTTACATATGAACTAAATAAGATGTTGCAAGCGAGAAATGTTAGAAAAAACACTACAACTAGGCTTTCATGTCTTTCTCATGGATTTTTAGATCAAACATCTCTGTAATATAATTAGCATATCAGAAGGACTGGCCATGTTCAAATTCAAATTACCTTCTGTTTGCTTCCTATTTCATTAGCAGAATTGAAATTAAACACAATGAAACAATCTGTTACTAGGATTTTTTCATATTAACACTTCAGTCCCACCCTGGTCTATTGTACATTTACTAAGATTTTGCTTTTACATTTGAGCAGTGGACTATTTTAATTAAAGTTAAGGTCAGTTGCTATAAATTGTTTTTTATTAAACTGTCTAGTTTTAATGGACTGTCAATTCACTCAGTGTGGCAGATTTCTTAGCTCTTTTTTGGACGTGGCTTAATATGAGGCAAACGTCTTATTGAAGGAAAATTAATGAAGTTGAGGAATGAACTAGTGACACTGGTCATTCTGTGTCAGAAAAGAAAGTATTTAAAAATATCTTAACTTTTTTTTAAAGAAACACACACTATTTGTGTGCTTTAAAGTATTATATATAATATAAAGTATTCTGTAAGTGCTTATCTCTATAGATGAGCTGTATTAATGGATGAAGCATGGCATATTTTAAAGAAATAAAAGGCTTTAGGTATATAAGCCAAATAGTTGTAGAGGTGAAGCTTAGTTACAGTAGGGTTTTTTTAAAGATTTTTTTTGATGTGGACAGTTGTTTTAAAAATCTTTATTGAATTTTTTCTAATATTGCTTCTATTTTATGTTTTGGTTTTTTGGCCACGAGACACGTGGAACCTTAGCTCCCCAGCCAGGGATCAAACCCACATCTCCTGCATTGGAAGGCAAAGTTTAACCACTGGATCTCCAGGGATGTCCCCATAATTACAGTGCTTAAAAACAGAATCCAAGAAATACTTGTAGCATTTTCAAAAAGAGTGAGTACATTCATGAAAAATTATTCTTTCCAAATACTTTGAATGATCTCTGGCCATACCTGAATTTATTTTGCATATCAACTGCATAAAGACCATCAGTAATTTAATCTTGCATGATGCCAGAAGACAAGCACATGGATTGTCTTGTATATTAAAATATAGAGGTAAACATTAAAAAAATCAAGCAACTGGATGTTTTCAAGGAGCCAGATGAGTAGCATATATTCTTAACAGACATAATTTTAAACAAAGAAAAAAATTTCAATTTTTCTTGAAAGTGTTTTTGTGTAATGTACCCACAGTCTTAGAACCTTATTTAGAGATGACTCCAACATTTATTATGGCAAGAAAAAGACTCTCCTATATTCTGAGTCAATTTTGGTGCTTAATGGAGAGCTAGGTGTCCTAAAGCTCATTAGTTTCCTGAAGTTCTCAGTTAGAGACAGTTTGGATCAGATGATCTCTATGGTCTGTCCCTTCTGATTTTTATTCCTCAGCATTTTGTGAAATATTTGAAATGACAGCATCAAGTGAGCAAATCAATGTGCATATGTGCTCAGTCGTGTCTGACTCTTTGTGACCCCGTGGACTATAGCCCACCAGGCTCCCCTGTCCATGGAATTTTCGAGGCAAGAATACTGGAGTGGGTTGCCCTAGCCTACTCCAGGGGATCTCCCTGACCCAGGTGTCTCCTGCATTGGCAGGCGGATTCTTTACCACTGGTGCCACCTGCGGTAATTTTTCCAATTATTTCCAAATGTTTCCATAAAGTGATAAAGCCTTCCTTGTGTTGTGTTTGGGGATGAAAACACTGCCAGTGGTTCATAATGGATTCAGAGGATTGCGTACTGAAACAGTCCATTCAGAATGTAGAATAGTTATATCCTATAGCTTGCGTTACAGGAATGCACGTAGTCTGAGATTCTGCTGTAGTTTTCATGGTTCCCATAAAAATGGACAATCATTTGCATATTTGTTAACTTGAAAAGCTGGCAGACAGATTGATGTTGGACTCTGGAGCCAAACTGCATGAGTTTAAACCCTGGTTCTGCCACTTACTAGATGTGTGAGAAGTTAGGCAAGATACTTAAATCTTTGTACTTCAGTTTCTCTATCTGTAGGGAGATGGGAGAAGTAATACCTCCATCAGGTCACTGTTACGAGAATGAAATGAATTAATGCATACAAAGGACTTAGTACAGAGCCCGGGACCCAGGAAACACTATATAAGGTATGTCATCACTCTACACACTAACCTAAGAACGCTCTGTAAACCCTGAGTCCTGAATGAACACATTGGCATATTTTTCTGAGTGCCTTTGTCAGTGACATTTAAGTAGGATTGAATTTTCATTGAATAAAAGGTTGAGAATAATCGGAATTTTGAGCTCCAGTGGCTGTATCAAAAGGCTTAACTTTTTTCACTCAGTTAAGCTGGAATGGTGAAGTGCCATTCAACTCTGGCGTGAGCTCTGGTAGAGTGAAACCTCTTTACACTTTTCCAAGAAATGAGGTGTGAGCCTTATGTGTAGGAGAATTCTGTCTGGAAATACTAACATAGATTTACAACAAAGGTCACAGATTGGTGTGTTTGATCCGTACACTGTTGATAAAAATGATTGGAATTGCTATATTTTAATGAGAGTTCACATAAATGTCCGGTTTCCCATTTCTTTTGCAAGAAGCATGAACCCGGCAACATATCCCTGACAGTGACGGCTGGGCTGAGCAGCGGCGGCCCCTCCGCGGTGAAGGAGCCCTTTCCAGAACGCCAGTCCCCAGCAGTCCCTGAGTTTTTCATCCAGCCTCTGGCTGCCCCTCCAGATGTGTTTGTGTTTCTGGTTCCTGCTTTTAGTGTGACTTCCCTGGGGGCTCAGACGGTAAAGCGTCTGCCTACAATGCGGGAGACCCGGGTTCGATCCCTGGGTCGGGGAGATCTCTTGGAGAAGGAAATGGCAACCCACTCCAGTATTCCTGTCTGGAAAATCCCGTGGACGGAGGAACCTGGTAGGCCACAGTCGATGGGGTCGCAAAGAGTCAGACACGAGTGAGCGATTTCACTTTCTTTTAGTGTGAAATAATGAAAAATGTGGACTTTCTTGGTGGCTTAGTGATAAAGAACCTGCCTGTCAATGTGGGAGGCGTGAGTTTGATCCCTGGGTCAGGAAGATTCCGTGGAGAAGGAAATGGCAACCCACGCCAGTATTCTTTCCCGGAGAATCCCATGGATAGAGGAGTCTGGTGGGCTGTGGTCCAAGGGATCTGAAAGAGTCAGACACAACTTAGTGACTAAATAACAACACTGAAAAATGGAGATAGAAGCAACTGACCAGCAATCTGGTCACATGACACAGAAATAATGATTTCCTTTGAATTACATGGCTGACTGCTCTACGTGTTTCTTGCTTTCTCAGTTATTGCTATTTACTGCTGAGACTCTGAGCATTATTTTTCAAAATGACGCCTTCTGTTCCTCACTGCAGCACGTCAGGCTGATCTCCCTCCTGCCACCAGTTTCCCAAATGTTCCATCCTTCTATCAGAGTGGAAGTTGGGCTTCAGAGCGATTCTTTAAAATTTTTAAAGTTTCTACTTTGTCAGTGTTACAGCTCCGTGATGTTACCATGATGTCCCTCCCTTGTCACATGCCTGAGTCTATAACACTGAAATATAGCCTCAAGACCTCTCCTTCTGGGACTAATGCTTCAAAATCTGGTTTTAAGTTCAACATTATTAATTAAATTGTTGCCATTCTTACTGTCTTTATCATCATCCAAATCTAGTCATATCAACTTCTAATGGGAAAAATATGGATATTGACTGATCAAGTCATTGAAAGATGAAGCAAAGTAGGTTTGAGATATAATCTTCTTTCCCAGATATTTTAAACAATCATAGACTAGTATTCTCTGTAAATATTCTTTCCTCATTCTTTCTCAATTTATATCTGCAGTTTAGATAACTACCGTCAGGGAGTAGTCATTCTAGTGGATCCAAAATGGACACAGTACTCATGTTACAGTTGTATTAACAGCTGTATCACATGGTACTTGGTCCTGAAAAGGGTGTAGAGACAGAATTTTCTAAGACGTCAGAGCCTAAGATGAATCCTTGCAATCCTTTCTCCATTCCAGAAATGGGGATATAGAATTTTATCTATCTGGTTCATTTCTGATGTGACTAATATGTAATTCTGTCAACCTCAAACATATTTCCAGCCTATAAAAGTACGTGCAAAGAAATGATATAAATGTGTGCAGGCTTTTGAGTGTGCAAGTGTATGTATAAGCCTTTAAGAATTTAGAATTACTTATTGGGATCCAGAGTGTTTTTAAAAGCTGCAACAACATTAATTCATTCATTCTTCATTCAGAGTAGTTGAATATAATTTATTTTTATTATTTATGATAACAGAAAAAGATAAACAACTATCTGTCCCTATTTTCCAATGACTGAAGTCTGGAATCTAATAGGAACCAAATTATAAAATATTGCTTACTTCCTTATGCTCTAGAGATTCTCAACCGTGGTTGCCCAATAGACTCATTAAAGGAGTGATGTAGTTTCTTCATAAACCAAGGAGAGTTAAGATTTTTAGGTTTGTCAATTTTAAAAAAATCTTTATTTGCATAAGAGTATTTCTGAATTGATTTATTTTCTCTCTTTCTCAAATAATACTCTCACCATCATCTCGTCGTGTGAGTCTCAGTCCTGGCGGTGCCAAAGAGGTGCCTGGGAGTCATTATTTTTCACTCTTGTTTCAATATCAGTGTCAGCCTGAAGATTCTGATTTAATTGCTTAAGATAAAGATTCTGATTTACTTGATTAAGATAAAGCCGAGCAATTTGTTAAAAACTCCCTAAGTGGCTCTCATGTGTGAATCATTGGGCTGTTCTGTAATCTAACAGCTGAATACTCTGCTTATTTCTCTGTTCTTTCTGCTTGTCTTTCCCATTAATATTTCAGATTGAGAGTTCATTTCCCCTCTCTATTGTTCAGCAATTCATTTCCTAGTTCCTAAGAACATTAGAAGCCCAGGAGATCACTATCCAGCTCAGAGCAAGTGGAACATACAGGCATCTCTCAAAGGCTGAGAGATGCTAAAAGAAAGCTCCAAGGAATCTGGGATTAATCAGTCTTATTTCCTGATCTGGTCATAGAATCTTAGAGGTTTAGTGATTGAAGGGACCTTAGCTATCAGGTTGCTGGACTCTCTCATTTTGCAGGTAGGCATCAAAGAGCTGGTGATGGCAGAGCCCAGATGAGAACCAAGGTCATGGGGCAACCAGACTTACTCAGGCTGAACTCCATCCTTATGTTACCTCTGTTATAGGAGGGTAGATGTGAGTGTGTGTGTGTGGTTAGTCGCTCAGTCATGTCCAGCTCTTTGGACGTGACCCATGGAATACAGCCTGCCAAGCTCCTCTGTCCATGGAATTCTCTAGGCAAGAATACAGGAGTGGGTTGCCATTCCCTTCTCCAGGAGATCTTCCCGACCCAGGGATCGAATCCAGGTCTCCTTCATTGCAGGTGGATTTTTTACCATCTAAGCTACCAGAGGAGCCCAAGGAGGGTAGATAAGTCCTTTCAAATAAGTAATAAGGCAGAGAAAATTCAGTCTCTCCAAGCCAACCTACACTTGTGAAGTTTCTCTGTGTGTTAAGCACTCCAAAAAAAAGTAGGCAAAAATACTGTCAAAATGACAACATTTCAAAGTACAACTTACTATGGAGAGAGAGATCTTGTAAGTTTTGGTACTGCTAAGTTGCTAGCATTCAGTTATAAATTAGATCATAGTCTATGATGCAGTCTTTAATATCAAAGAGTTCTAGGTGTTTGAATACTAAATATTATTATTTATTTATGAATCTGTTGTTTCACTCATGGTGTTAGATATTAATGTAGTATATCCCTCAAGTCTTGTAAATTAAAATATTTTAAAATTAAGTTGTGTTCTGGACTGTATTATTAACATTCAAGTGTTTGTAAAAACATCGAAATCATCAAAAGGAGTGAAGATGAAGACAAAGATCAAAATGTACATTTTTCAGAATTATGTTTACTCACTCTAGGATTAGTTGTATCAGGAAACATCTTTTGTTCAATTTCTCTGGCAGTTTTCATGTAAAAGTAAGATAAAATTGTTATCTCCAGTTAGTTTCTACCTGCAAGTGATTTCTTATTCATAGTTTAGGTTATGTTCAGCACTAGTTATAAAAATCTATAAGTTTAAAATTTCTATAATGGTAGACTAATACTTATTTTTTAAAACCAAAATTATGACTCACTTTCAAATTGGTGTTAGTAGATGATGCTAGAATTTAAAAATATAATAAGATTTTATGTTTTGTTTTGTTTGGACCACTTCATTAAGGGGGGAAAAAGTCTCTTTTTGTAACTTGATGGGACTTTTGCTTTCTGTAATTATGCCTTTCTCAGACTTTTAGAGATACAAATAAATCAACTTGTATTTTCTTGATTGCTAACAGAACAAGTCTGGTGTTAATAATCTTTTAGGTCATGACATACAACTTTATGTAAAGAAATACTACAGTGAAATTTCCTCAAGAGTATAATGTATGGATATTATACCTTTAAATGTATATTATGTTTCAGATTGATTTATGCATGAAAGTAATAATATTTTATGCTTTAATAGCAACTTTTATTTCTTTTTTCTTATTATAGGGGCAAGATATATTTGCAATATATATAGGAAAAAACCCAGAATATATAGATAATGACTTTTAAGCAGAATAAATATTATCTCCCTATCTAGAAACAAGCAGTAAAAGCATCAATCAACAGAAACGTGAACTATTGAGAACATTTCTTTCAATGCCTCCTTTCATTCATTTTCTCTCATGCCCTCCCATCTATTTTATGTGTTTATAGTATTTCAAGCTTTTCTTTTACTTAAAAGAGACCATAAACTATCTTCTCCATACATATAGACATCTCATTCTCTTTGACTGCTGTTTAATACTCCACAGGGTGATTGTTAATATCATTTATTTTATGAATGGACATGTGGGTTATTTCCAATTATTTCCAATTATTTGCTGTTCTTTGCCATGTTGCAAAGAACAGAATTCTATGTAGCTCTGTGTCCACCTGTTTGTTTCCTTAAGGTATTTCCTAGATTCGGACTTGTACATGAAAGAATGTGCACATTTTCAATTTGAGGGCAGTATTAGATTTCAATTCTAGATTTCAAAGAAAGTTTATACTTGTCAAGAGTGCACTGGTGTGCCACTCTCTCTCCTCTTTACCTGGCCACACTGGGCAGTTGTTATTTAGTCGCTAAGCTGTGTCTGACTCTTTGAGACCCCATGGACTGTAGCCCGCCAGGCTCCTCTGTCCGTGGGATTCCCCAGGCAAGAATACTGGAGTGGGCTGCCATTTCCTTCTCAGGGGATGTTCCTGACCCAGGAATCGAACCCAGGTCTCCTGCATTGGCAGGCAGGTTCTTTACCACTGAGCCTCCAGGGCAGTACTTTCTGTTTAAATTTAGTGAGGAAAATTGTCTCATTTTAATTTGTATAGATTTGATTATCGTGGCAACTGAGCATCTGTTACAACTGCTTGCAATCCTTCTGAGGTTAACCTATATGTATCTTCCCCATCCTTCTACTGTATATTCTTTGTATCATCTATTTGAACCAATCCTATAGATCATAGATTTGAAGACTCTGGTCCCTGCTTGCCTGCTTAGCATCCTTTTTAATCTTATCAAGTCCCTGATATTGTTTAAACTTAATTCTTGTTTATATTAACATTTTTTTAACTTGTAGGCATTGTCTCTGATTATTGCTCAGACTAATGCCCATTTTTAAACTGCTATCTGTCCTCCTAGGTGCTCAGACTTAATTGTGTGTTTATAGTCATCTCCTGTATAGTAAACAGAGTCCCAAATCTGCAGTGGCAAACCAGCAATCCATGGGCCAGATCCTGACCACTAATGCATTTATTTTGGCTCATGGAGTAGCTTTATTTATTTTTTAAAATATTTTGCTTCTGGATTTTAATTTGGATTGGTTTTCAACATTATAAAATTTATTTCCAGAATTTATAAAAAAACATAATAACACAGGTTCACAATGATGTAAATCACCCATTGAGAACCCAGATTCCTTTCCCATCTTCATACATTGCCATCCCTGGTCCCGTGTTGCTGGAATCCAGAGCACCGTTGTCCCCGGGGTGCCCTGTGGATTCACAGCCAGCTTCACATTTCCTGTTGTCCATCTGTGTCCACTGACCTTTGAGCGGGACCTCTGAATCTCAGAACTACTGCCATATTGAGCCAGATAACTCGAGTCGGGAATCGGAAGGCTGTCCAGTGAATGTTAAGTCGTCAGATGCGTCTCTGACTTTCTAGATGCCAGCGGCCTGCTCTCTACCACCCAGCTGTGATAACCAGGAGCACCCCTCGCTGTGGCTAGCCTGCCCTGGAGAGGGAGGGGGGTGGTCAGAAACAGTCCCTGTGTGAGGACCACTGCCTTGAGTTTGGGACCTCTGATCTAGATTGGCCGAAACGTGGAGAAGATCTGTACTAAGCAAGCATTTGCGCTGAGCGCCTTGTGCTATCTCCTATAGAAACTGTCCTCCTGTGTTTTTTAGTGTGGAGGGGGGCTACAGAAAACTGGCAGTGAGCCCAGATTTAGGACCTGTGAGTAGATAGAGATGGAACAACGGATGGATTTTCCTTCAGAATATATGCCCGTCAAGAGCAAGCAACTGCTGGGTGTCCTGGCCCTTTTCCCTTCCACTTGATTGCTTGATTGCGGGATTCTCCAAACAGCAAAGCCTCCATTTCTGTCGGCTGGCCAACCACAAGAATAAAGCAGAAATCCAAGTTATTAAAGGTGTGATAAAGCTCGGCCCTAGGAGGGTTCCCAGGATCCTTTTCTTTGTTTTGGTGCCTTCTCATAGTATCTCCGGACAGTGTATATTTCCTTCCATCAGCAGTTATCAGCGGGAGGTAGAAACGGCATTTCCAGAGAGAGCGCGCGTGCACTGAGGTTTTACTCCTAGGCTGAACCAAGCTTCTTCCTTTATTTGTTTGTTGTCTTTTGCTTTAGAAGGCTGAAGGGAGCTGGTGATGGGAGCACTGTCATTTCCCCCTTAGTCTTTCTGTTAGCCCTCACCCACTGACTTAGTCCCTGCCTTGGCATCTGGTACCTGGTGATCCAAGCTTGTACACATTCCTGGAACTGGTTGACGATGTTCCTTCTCCTATAAGTAAGGAAATAATATAATTTCACTGAGCGATGATGCTTACCATGAAAATAAAAGTGGCAGGTGGAGAAGTATAGAAACTGAGGAAGGAGGCAATTTCAGATCAGGCAACCAGAAGGTCCTCGGAGGGGTTGGCTTTTGAGCAGAGGTCTGAGTAACATGGAGTAGCAAGCAAGCTGTGCAGAGTTCAGGAGGAAGCTTAACTAAGGCTGAAGCAGCTTGAAGCTTGGCTGGTCAGAGAAAAACCAAATCTGCCAGTGTTCAGGCAAGGATGAGATGAGAGAAGTCATACAAATCCTTGGGAAAAAGAAAGGAACTTGAAACGTTTTTGTTTTTGTTTTGCCTAAATGTCATAAGTAGCCATTAGAGATGTTTAAGAAGAAGAATCCGGCGTGTTCTTTTCCAAAGCTCTCTCTGGTGGTTGTGGGGAGAGGGGCAGAGTGGGAGCAGTGAGACCAGATGGGGAATAGCTTCAGTCGAGCAGGGGGAAGTGCTGATAACACGGTGTGTGAAGGGCAGCAGAGACAAGGAGAAGTGAACAGATTTGGGGTGTTTGGAATCAGATCCTGTTGCCAGATTGGCTGTGGGAGCAGAATAAGAGAGAAGAATTAGCGATGACTTCTTGGTTTCGGATTTAAACGACTGGGTGGATGATGGATCTGTTTACTAAGATGATGGTGAGGATAAGTCTAACAGTTCATTTGGGGGTGGAGGAAATCAATAGCTCTGGAAGGCTGGGATTTCTGGTGGTGAAATCAGTGACTTGGGAAGGTTTGGACTTGTGGATGTCACAGCACTAACCAGTCAGAGAGGATGGTGATATGAGTCCTGATAAGTGGGGAGGGGGATAGTCAGCCCTAAGTGTAGCCTCCACTTCTTGACTGGTGGCTCATGGACTCTTTTTAATCAAGTGTGGTCAGCACCATCAGTGACCTAAGGGCTTGTTAGAAATGCAGAACCAGATAAATGACAAGGATCCACTGTATAGCAAAGGGAACTGTATTCAATATCTTGTAATACCCATAATGGAAATGATGTATTCTTTTCCAAATATGTGTGTGTGTGTGTGTGTGTGTGTGTGTATAATATATATAACCGAATCACTTTACTATATACCTGAAGCTAAAACTGCATTGTATATACATCAACTGTATTTCAATTAAAAAAATTGCAGAACCAAGAATCTCACCAGAGTCTTCTTAATCAGAATCTGCGTTTTAACAGGATCTCCATGAAACTGTGTACATTAGAATGTGACTGTTAGGAAGTTGTAACTGAATCTAACTATGAGGAGACATCGAACAAAACCAAACTGAGAGATATTAAAAAATTTTGTACTCTTCAAAACGGCCAAGTTCATGAAGACCCAAGGAGGGCTGCGGAACTGCTCATGATTAAAGAAACTTAAAGAGATGAGATAATTAGTGCAGCACATGACTCCTGATTGAAATTGGATTCTCCTGGTCCAAAAGATGTTCTTGGGACATTGGGCCAAACTTGAGTGGGGTCTCTGGGTGAAAGATACATGGGAGTCTCTTACTGTGTAGACACCTTTTTCATATATGTTTGAAGGTTTTGTTTTTTGTTTTTTTGCTTTAAGTTTTGAGTAGTGTGGGCTCTTTGTACGCAGTGTTGAGAAAGGTGATGGAGCTGACAGCGGGGTCTGTGGAGGTCTCGCTTCCGCTCAAGGAGGGCCCCCACCAAATATGCAGCTGCTGTTGCTGCTGCTGCTGCTAAATCACGTCAGTCATGTCCGACTCTGTGCGACCCCATAGACGGCAGCCCACCAGGCTCCCGTCCCTGGGATTCTCCAGGCAAGAACACTGGAGTGGGTTGCCATTTCCTTCTCCAGTGCATGAAAGTAAAAAGTGAAAGTGAAGTCGCTCAGTCGTGTCCGACTCTGTGCGACCCCATAGACGGCAGCCCACCAGGCTCCCGTCCCTGGGATTCTCCAGGCAAGAACACTGGAGTGGGTTGCCATTTCCTTCTCCAGTGCATGAAAGTAAAAAGTGAAAGTGAAGTCGCTCAGTCGTGTCCGACTCTGTGCGACCCCATAGACGGCAGCCCACCAGGCTCCCCCGTCCCTGGGATTCTCCAGGCAAGAGGACTGGAGTGGGGTGCCTTTGCCTTCTCTCCAAATATGCAGCTAGTGGTCAACAAGGCCTTACCAGGTGCAGAATGCACTGTGCAGACCCCTCACATTTTATTTGAAGTGGTGTTGCAGGCAGGCAGGAGGGCTTTTCATCAAGTGTCGGAGAAGTAGAAAGAGGAGAAACTTGGGTAGATGAGGGGGTCACTATGGCTTTCATTCCCCAAAAGGCTCTACAAGAAAACACCATAGAAATGTTTTTAGTTCCTGACCTCTTTTCCTTCTGGTTCATTTTTCCCCCGTCAGCGTATCATGGTAGCACTCTCCATTTGCCTTTTTCTCCACTTGTAGAAATTTATGTCTTTCTATTCAAAATTGTAGGGCTAGTATCCCAGGTATAGATTCAAAGCACAAAACAATTTTCTCAACCTTAGATGCTAATGATTTCCTCCCTGTTCTCGGAGAATCCATGAGTAGGTTTGTCTTTATCCCAGTGTGGCTGAAGACATCCCTCTCTAAAAAGATGACAATCCAGGAGTGATGACTTGAAAATCCTAGCTTGGGTTTGTGATTTTAAAGATCTGTGCTATCATGCCCTGAAAACAAGGGGCAGATAATATTTTTTTAAATATTAATAAAGTTGAAAGCAATCTCAAGGCTGACTCACTATTCATTAAACAGGTACCTTTAGTTGTTTGAAACATCAGTTTCTAAACAAAAGATCCATTTCAAAAGACTGGGTTTCATGTTGAGTAATAAAAATGTTATTTTTATCTTTTTACTCCACTGGAAAATATAATGGAGGTCCTCAAATGCATGGATTGAGAAAGTAAATAGTCCTCCATCAAAAGCATGCACCTCTTTCTCGGAAGTTGAGACATCCCATATGAAGTTGCGGCTCACTTGTTTTTGTGGCTCTGTGATAGAGCATCTGATTTAGCTGCTTCTGCAGGATGAAAGTGAATGATGTTCAGTCCACTGAGTTTGCTTGTGAGCTGTGGGATTTCCCTAGAGATATCAAGCGCTTTGCTGCTGCTTCCTTATTTGTTTCCGATGCCCACATCCTGTGCGCAGTGGAGAGCACGATTTTTGAGATAATGCTGACAGCCAGTACAGATAAGCAGTGGACTCAGCCTTAGGTCAAGGACTGTGGATCGTTTTGGTATTGGAGTTATCTGCTTAACTCAGAACCCATCTCTTCTTAAAGAGATGAAGGCTGTTGTAACACAGAGACTATTGTGTGTTACTTTGTGGGGGGCATATAAGACTTTGATTAGAGGAGCGCCTTTCCTTTTATCTCCTTGTTTAGCTAGTCACTTTGATTTCAACTGTACACAAGCATTGAGGATCCAAATAACAAATGAAACAATTCAGCCTACCTAACACTTGGACACTGTTGCTTCCTCATTCATATTTTTAAATGTATGCCTAACTCAAAAGTTATTATTACAAGAATTATCACAGTGAAAATTATCATCATCATAATTCTCTAGTTCAGACTCTTTCTTTTCTTTTAGGTCTGTTAGGTGTTCAAAACAAATAAGGCATGCCTTCTTTTTGTCAGTCACTTGAAATGTGTCTCACTTCCAAGGTGAGCTACTCATGGAGAACGTGTAAGGAATAAGACTGCATTTAAAGGCTTCGCTGGTGGTCTGGGGGTTAAGAATCTACCTACCAAGGCAGGGAACACGGGTTTGATCCCTGATCTGGGAGGATTCCCCATGCCAAAGAGCAACTAAGGCCTTGAGCTGCAACTACTGAGCTCATGCACCACAACTACTGAAGCCTGCGTGCCCTAGAGCCCGGCTGCAGAGCAAGGAAGCCACTGCAAAGAGAAACCTGCGCACTTCAGCCAGAGCGTACCCCCAGCTTGGCAACTGGAGAAAGCCCCTGTGCAGCAATGAAGACCCAGGGCGGCCAAAAATAAATGTGAAAGGAGAAAAAACCAAAACAACACAGTATTCACCTGCACGTATCTGCAGAAAAATAAACATGTTTCTAAGACTCCTGTCAGAGGGGGAAAGCTACCAGAGATTGAAACAGTGGCAGATGGGGCATGCTCCAGGGGGCGCTAGTGATGAAGAACCCACCTGCCAATGCAGGAGACATAAGAGACGCGGGTTCGATCCCCGGGTCAGGAAGATCCCTTGGAGGAGGAAATGGCAACCCACTCCAGTATTCTTGCCTGGAGAATCCCATGGACAGAGGAGTCTGGTGGGCTACATCTGTAGCGTCACAAAGAGTTGGACACGACTGGAGTGATTTAGCACGCACGAGGCAATCTCTGCTTAGTCTGTGTATTTTGAAAAATATTTAAAATTTGTTCACTTAAATGATTCTGAAATTGGTGTAAAGAGTCACTGGCTGCCCCTATTTGTAGGAAATACATTTTTGTCTGAAATAAAGGCATTAGACATATTATTAAGAACCTGTGGCTTTTTTTTTCTTTTTTGATGAAAAAGGAAAGTTTGCTTTATTTCAGATGCCAGCAACTGGTGGGGAGGGTGGTGGACATCTGTCCAAAGGCCGACTCCCCCCACCTCCAACAAGCAAGGGGTGAGAGCATTTGTAGACAGAGTTGGGGGTGATGGTGGTTACATGCAGAAACAACACAGTCATCTCTAACAGTCATCTTCAGCTGGTCATCAGTGAACCTGTGGCTTTTTAATCACTGATTCACATGACTGCTAATGCTAAGACAAAGTAGCTGCACGTTGGAATTCTTCCCATAAAAGGCACATGACATTCAAATGGCCAAATCTGTATGCTTCATTTTGGACACCCTTGGCTGTCAGCCCCTGTGAAGCAAATACGAGTTTTCCTTGAATCTGACGGGGGCAATTGACAGCTAATGCTGACTTGTGACTTTTCTTTGGGTTGATAGTTGAAGTTGTTGTCTCTCACGGATCTCATAGAAAATTTCAAGTTCCATTTTGAAGTCTTTGCATCAAGAGATAATATTCAGTTTAACAGTTTTGCAGGCCTCTGCTTCTCAATTAGGAACTGGTCAGTTTCCTTCTAGTTGCTGACTCTAGGGAAAACAAGAAGTCACCAGGATTGATCCTGCAATCAATGAATGAATGATGGTTGATTGCGGTAAATCCAGTCTTCACCAGTTCCTCAAAGCCACACCAATTAAACCTATTATTTGTAAAAATAAAAGACAAAAAAAAAAAAAAGCAAAAGCCCTAGCCTACTCACTTTGCACTCTCTTTGGTGAATTTGTATAATATCCCACTTTACTTGAACACCAATTGTTCAAGTTTATGAAAACATAGCTGGTTCCGTATTTTTCTTCAATACCTCTTTGTAGGAATACTCGTTACTCTTTTGTAGTGTCTTCTTCTTATTATTATTTTTTTGCTTTCCTGCACAGCTTATGGGATCTTAGTTCCCTGAATAGGGATTGAACTCAGGTCCTCAGAAGCATGGGGTCCTAACCACTGGTCCTCCTGGGACCCTTGAGTGTCCTTTAATGTCCCTTAATTCTTCAGCACTCAGCCTTCTTTATGGTCCAACTCTCGAATCCATACCCGACTACTGGGAAAAACATAGCTTTGACTATACTATAATTGGTCTTAATATGTAATCCTTCTCATGCTAGAAACTTACCTTGATCTCAGGGAATTTACATGCTGGCAGGGGAGAAAATACAAATAAATCTGAAATAATCCAGGTATCCTATGATCAGTCCATTCAACATAGGGTTTGTTATCATCAGTATTTTTTTAGAGAAAACTATTTGATAAGGCAGGACTTTCATGCTATAGGAATACATGAAGGATTTGAACTAGTCAAGGTGGTGGGTTTGGTATCCAGAGGGGAAAGAAATCTAAACAAAGATACTGAAGTGGAAAGGAATTTGCTCTAACAGACTTTGAGGAAATTGATTTCAGTTATGTGAGAAATTTGCATAGAAATTACTAGATGAGAAACATCAGATAATGAAAGTCAGGCCAAAATATATATTTAATGCTTTAAGACTGAAACCAAATTTTGAGGCATGGCAGGGCATGATTTTAAAAACTCACACCTACACTTAAGCTAACTGAGAGAAACCGTACTCAAAGACTATAGACCACATGATTCCACTTATCTGAAACTCTTGAAAAGACAAAATTAGGGGGACAAAAACCATGTCAGTAATTGCTGGGAGGTTGGGGCCAGGGAGCATGGAGGATTTTTTGAGATGATGGAACTGCTCTTTGTCTGACAGGGGTGGTGACTAAATGACATTTACCAAAGTTTCCAGAATTACACACCAAGAATGGTGAATCTACTGTCTCATTATTATTATACCTTTAAAAATAGAAGAAAAGAGCAACAACAAATATGGTTTGAAAATAATAATGAATTTGTTGACAGGAACAAATAGAAGAAAGGATTGTTAAAATTTAATGACGATATGGTAATCAAAAGCTTTGAAAATTTTAAACCTATGAAAGAAGATGGGCTTCCCTAGTGGCTAAGGTAGAAAAGAATCTGCCTGCAATGCAGGAGATACGGTTCAATCCCTGGGTTGGAAAGATGCCCTAGAGACTGGAATGGCTGCCCACTCCAGTGTTCTTGCCTGGAGGATTCCATGGACAGAGGAGCCTGGTAGGCTGTAGTTCTGGGGTTGCAAAAAGGTCGGTTGCAAACATGACTGACTGATTGACTAAGCACAAACACAGAATAGAAGATAGCAAACATGGACTATAAATACATGTCTGAGGACCATATATATATATAATTTTATAACATCTTTTGGATGCATAATGGCATAGTTGGACTAACTTTCAGGATGTTTGTTAGTGGCTATCAAGCTGGAATGGCTACGTGGGTAGGAAATATGAGTCTCTAAGTGCTTCCCCTGGGTCGGGAAGATCTCCTGGAGTAGGGAATGGCAACCCACTCCAGTATTCTTGCCTGGAGAATCCCATGGACAGAGGATTCTGTCCTGGCATGCTACCATCCGTGGGGTCACGAAGAGTTGGACACAACTGAGAGACTAACACTTTCACTTTCAACACCATTTTTAAACTGTTAAAGACTAGAAAAAAAATAACATTCAAGATCAGTCCTGGGTGTTCATTGGAAGGACTGATGTTGAAGCTGAAACTCCAATACTTTGGCCACCTGATGCAAAGATCTGACTTGTTTGAAAAGACCCTGATGCTGGGAAAGATTGAAGGCAGGAGGAGAAGGGGACGACAGAGGATGAGATGCTTGGATGGCATCACTGACTCGATGGACGTTAGTTTGAGTAAACTCCGGGAGTTGGTGATGGACAGGGAGGCCTGGCGTGCTGCGGTTCATGCAGTCGCAGAGTCGGACATGACTGAGTGACTGAACTGAACTGAAAAACTAAAGAATCACATCAATATTGACCAGCTCAATATCAGAAATAAACATTCTAAATCTCTTACAAGCAAATATGAGTAGGTTTGAGCCATTAAGAATGGTAAGCTTATTCTGAAATGCTGAACCATTTTCTGAGGTTTATTTAAATTAACTGGCTTTTAGTTTTCATTTAACTGTTCTTGTCCTGCTTTGAGACATAGCCCATTATGTGCAATGTCAGTATTGAAAACAAAAAAGTTTCCTAATGTTAATGGGCACTGGCTTTGAGGATAATCCTGTGTTTTAAGGGTTGAACTTATCATGCAGGAGAGGGCAGCAGAAGGGTTAGGCAGACTTTGTAAAAGTCCTTATCTTTTTTATCCTAAAAATGCAACCTCCTCAGGAACCTGGGGCTTTTCAGGGGTGACCACAATAGCTTGACTCTCATTACTAACCCTCAACTTTTGACAAAACCAACTAACTTCTTAACCATGTCAATAGGCATATAATTTGACAGCCAGCTATGGAAACAAGCTCATCTTATTCCTGGTGAATGTGTGTCAGTGATGATACCTTTGTGAGACTCAAGTACCACCTGCAAGGTCTTGTTAGTAATGTAATAGTTTTGTTCTTGAACACTCAGTAGGGAACAAGCCCCATTTTTGCAAGGTCTTGTTAGTTTTGTTCTTGAACACTCAGTAGGGAACAGACCAAGTTTACCAAGTCCTTCATGTATAATTGCACTCACAGATGAGTTCTGAAAATGGGAAAAATCCATGCTGGCAAGCCACACCCTGTGAAAACCACTCATGTCTGAACTAGGGGGATAAATCCTTCGAAAGTAAGTGAGACCTTAAAGTTTACCTATTATTTCATCACTTCAAAGGATATCTCTCTCTGAACACAGACATATACCATACTAGGCTTGGTCTTTTAGGTCTTTTTTTTTTTGTCCCCAGTCCCTTTCAAAATAGAAGTGAATTTTGCAGTATCTGCATGTTAAATGTTGATAAAGAAAGTGTAGTTGCTCAGTTGTATCCGACTCTTTGCAACCCTGTAGACTGTAGCCCACCAGGCTCTTCGGTCCATGGGATTTTCCAGGCAAGAATACAGAAGCGGCGTTGCCATTTCCTTCTCCAGGGGATCTTCCCGACTCAGGAATCAAACGTGGGTCTCCTGCATCACAGGCAGATGCTTTACCCTCTGAGCCACCAGGGAAGCCCAATGTTGATCAAAGCTAGTAAAAAGCCAGAGGAGTTTCAATTGTAATTGAAGCAAGGACAAATAAAACTGGTTACATGTTATGCCATGATGAATACTTAAAATTCATTCATCGTTTACTACTTAAGGTGCTATACATTCTTTGTAGTTGTCTGGATATGATCAGTAATGCTGTGGTAACAAATAGTCCCCACCTCTGGGCAGTTATTTCTTATTCACTTGTGGCCTAAGTGATCCTTTCTTGCAGCTGTCCTCCATGATTTGGCTCAGCATCCCAGCTATCTTTCTTAACGCTTTGTAGAGTACACTCATGCCTATTCATGTACAGATAATTAAATTTGGATTATACATGTTTTGAAAAAGCTTAAAAATTAGATTTTCCTATTAATTAAGAATCTAAATAGCCATAATTTTGTTTTTCTCCATCTTTTCAACATTTGTCTTAAGTTGTTTGAAAATTACTGATCTGAAAACATTATTGAAAATATACCACAGGAGAACAAGTAAACATCTTTAAAATATGAAATAGGAGAACCAGTACTTACAATGCACTCCACATTGAGGGGGACAGAGTAGCAGGGTAAGGAACTGAATAAAAAGATGATGGTGTCACCTTTCAGTTCAGTTCAGTTCAGTTCAGTTCAGTTGCTTAGTCATGTCCGTCTCTTTGCGACCCCATGAACTACAGCACGTAGGCCTCCCTGTCCAACATCAACTCCCAGAGTTTACTCCAACTCATGTCCATTGAGTCGGTGATGCCATTCAACCATCTCATCCTCTGTCGTCCCCTTCTCCTCCTGCCTTCAATCTTTCCAGGCATCAGGGTCTTTTCAAATGAGTTGGCTCTTCACATCAGGTGGCCAAAGTATTGGAGTTTCAGCTTCAACACCAGTCCTTCCAATTCAGGACTGATTTCGTTAGGACTGTTGGATCTCCTTGCAGTCCAAGGGACTCTCAAGAGCCTTCTCCAACACCACAGTTCAAAAGCATCAATTCTTCGGTGCTCAACCTTCTTTATAGTCCAACTCTCACATCCATACATGACTACTGGAAAAACCATAGCTTTGACTAGATGGATCTTTGTTGACAAAGGTGTCTCCTTTGAGGGGTTGCTATTTAAAAGCCTAGTTTTATGTTTATGTTGCTTTTTTCAGACAGCTTTATTGATGTTTCATTGACATAAACTGTATATAATTAAAGTTACAATTGGATACATTTGGCACACGAATATAGGGACTCATGAATGGATCCACCGTTTGTAATCCATTCCCCATTCACTTTCAGTAAGATTAAACTTTCAGATTCCATTGTAAGGCCTCTCACTTATTCAGTTCAGTTCAGTTCAGCTCAGTCACTCAGACATGTCCAACTCTTTGCGACCCCATGAATCGCAGCACGCCAGGCCTCCCTGTCCATCACCAACTCCCGGAGTTTACTCAAACTCATGTCCATCGAGTTGGAGATGCCATCTCACTTATTAGTCTCCCAATAAATCTTGTTGAACAAAGCTTAATTCTAGGAAATACTGTACTTTCTCTTTTTAATATATATTTATCACAAATATCTATCAAAGTATTTTCAGGCATCCAACTCTATGAGGTGGTCATTGTTATTCTTTTTTATATAAAAGGGGAACAAAGGACTAGAGAGATTATGCAATTTCTTTGAATTAATATAATTTTGAAATTCAAAATAGGGATCTCACAAAATTTGTAGGTACTCACTAGACTAAATAAATCATTATCTTAAAAAGCCAGCAAAAGTTTGTGAACTCCTTGAACTCCTGCCATTGTAAAGTATCATAAACTTTAAGATCAAGAATCATGGCTTTCATATAAATTTTATTGTTCAGTAATCTTTGTATCCCCAGCACGCAGTCCATTGTTTTCATGTAGTTAGTGCTCAGTGATGGTGACCTTAAACTAGTGTATTTCCTATGGAATAGTGAGTAGTTATTAGAATCTAGATTGTTTTATTGGCCTTCTCTGGTGACTCAGGCAGTAATAAATCTGCCCGCAATGCAGGAGGCCTGGGTTCTACGCCTGGGGCAGGAGCAGCCCATGGAGAAGGAAATGGCAACCCACTGCAGTATTCTTACCTGGGAAACCCCATGGACAGAGGAGCCTGGAGGGCTATAGTCCATGGGGTTGCAGAGTCAGACATGACTGAGTAACTAACACTTTTGAGATTTTATTACTTTTCAGTTAGCCTTCCTGTGCTTCGTTGACCAGGAGAGGAGGTTCTGTATAGTTCACTCAATCCTCACGTGTCAGCTTGGTTCAGCGTTGTCTCCAGTGGACCTGTCCCTCCGCCGTGTCTCCCCGCTACCCCCACGCAGGGACTTGGTGAGTTTCCACCACTCTGCTGAGGCGGGTGGTACACTTCCGCTTGCTGCTGTCAAAATAGCTCTTGCTTCTTTCTCTTGCTCTTGTCCTTATGGATTCACACCTTTCTAATTCCTTCATTGCCATCTTTCGGAGTTTGGGGATCGAGAGAAGATAAACATGTACTCAACAGGACTTTGGGATCTAGAAAACACTTATATCAATGGTTGACAAACAGAAATGAACTGAGGACAGAAGTTTCCAAGTTCGGTTTTTGTCATGTTGTTGTTCAGTTGCCCAGTCATGTCTGACTCTTTGCAACCCCATGGACTGCAGCATGCCAGGCCTCCCTGTCCCTCACCATCTCCTGGAGTTTGTCCAAGTTCATGTCTGTTGCGTTCAATGATGCTATCCAGCCATCTCATCCTCTGATGCCACCTTCCCCTTCTCCTCTTTTGTCATACACGATGACATTTCCTTATATCTAGACTGAGTGAATTAAACTAGGTGAAGACTTTCAGATGTTCTGGGAAGAATGCTTCTAGGAGATGTAAAATAGGAGTTTATGAGTAAAGAAACTTTATTACCTAGGGTAAGACAGGCTCCATAGGATGGAAGCGTTTTATTACTGCAGATACTTAATGTGCTTGTACTCATTGTGAATTTGAGGAGGCAGTAGCAGAAGCAGTGTTTCCCAGAGTGGTTTGCCTAAGGAAGTCTTCTTACACTTGCACACAATTAGTACTGCTCATACAGTTTCTTGGAAGAGAGTTTGGAAAATTCTGACCTAAATGATAGCTTTCAAATTTTGAGTTTCTGTGTCTCCAAATTAAGTAACAAGGACATTTTGAGAATTACATTGGTTATTAGCTTCCTTAATTCCAGTGATGTAAAGATAAAATGAAGAAGAATTTAGTGTTAGGAAACAGTATACACACATATGTGTGTATATATATATGTAGATACACATATATAACGTTGTTGTTGTTCAGTTACTAAGTCATATCAAACTCTGCGACCCCATGGACTGCAGCACACCAGGCTTCCCTGTCCTTCATTATCTCCCAGAGTTTGCTCAAACTCATGTCCATTTAGATAGGTGATGCTATCCAACCGTCATCTGTTGTTGCCCTCTTTTCCTCCTGCCTTCAATCTTTCCCAGCACCAGGGTCTTTTCCAATGAGTTGGTTCTTTGCATCAGGTGGCCAAAGTATTGGAGCTTCAGCTTCAGCATCAGTCCTTCCAATGAATATTCAGGGTTTATTTCCTTTAGGATTGACCGATTTGATCTCCTTGCAGCCCAAGGGACTCTCTAGAGTCTTCTCCGGCACCACAATTTGAAAGCATCAATTTTTTGATGCTCAACCTTCTTCATGGTTCAACTCTCACATCCATATATGACTACTGGAAAAACTATAGCTTTGACCAGACAGACCTTTGTCAGCAAAGTGATGTCTCTGCTCTTTAATATGCTGTCAACATTTGTCACAGCTTTCCTTCCAAGGAACAAGTGTCTTTTAATTTCATGGCTGCAGTCACCATCTGCAGTGATTTTTGAGCCCATGAAAATAAAGTCTGCCACTGTTTCCACTCCCCCCACCCTTTTTTTGCCCTGAAGTGATGGGACTGAATGCCATGATCTTAGTTTTTTTTAATGTTGAGTTCTAAGCCAGCTTTTTCACTCTCATCTTTTAGTTCCCCTTTGCTTTCTGCCATTAGAGTTTTATCATCTGCATATCTGAAGTTGTTGATATTTCTCCCAGCAATCTTGGTTTCAGCTTGTGCTTCATCCAGCCCAGCATTTTGCATGATTTCCTCTGCATATAAGATGAATAAGCAGGGTGACAATATACAGCTTGTATGTATGTAAATGTATACCTACATACAATATGAATATGCAAAATAATGGCAAATAAGACTATTAATAAGATTTTTTTTGACCATTTCTTGATGAAAATGGGGAATAGAACAAATGAAGAAGCATAGTTCCTCTGTCATCCTCTGCAATTATGTCTTAATTGGCATAATTCAGAGAAGAAACCTGATGTCATGGCCTAGAAATAGATTAATACCCTTTTCTCACGTTGCTGTCAGTTGTGGCTTTTTTCTCCGGGACTCTGTGGTCCTTGTCTATCACTGTGGGAAAGAATGACCCAGGCTTTGAAAAGGTTTTGTTTATTCCTTTCTCCAAGCCATCTAATTACTGAAAAAGAAATGTTAGGAATTTCTTGTCTCTTCTATTGTCTATTGAAACTGAGATAAGAGGAACATTTTAGAATGTAGTATGTCTTTTTATGTTCTAGATATCATGTTACAACTTTTCTTTGTTTTAGTTTATAATTTAATTGCCATAAGGGATGGATATTGTAATGCTAATTTACCATTAATCACTTTTTTGGGAGGGAGGGGTAGAGCTATCTATATTTGAATATCTCCAGTGTGTAAAAAAAGAAATTGAGCAGAAAAGTCGGGTAACTTATCTGTTTATGGGTCAGAAACTTGTCAGACATTTGAGCTCCTTCAGTTCTAAGCACAGTGGCCCAGATAGTGTCATCTATCTATCTATCTATCTTTATATCTATTTAACTAACTATAGACATAGATATGCATATATCTTTATATATGCATAATTTAGCTGAAAGTGACTTCTACCGTGTATACTGTTTTCAATTGCTTGGTTCATATGCATTGTGAGTCTCTTTTCATCTAATTACACATCCTTTTATAATAACATTGTAATGGATTCAGTCTTGCATGAAATAAATAAACAATAAATTATGCTCTATTGTTAGGGACAGCAAACTTTCTTTGTAAAGGGTCAGATATTAAGCATTTTAGGCCCATGGCTTATTTGGCAACTACTTTGTGGCAGCACCTAATCAACTTTGATACTGTACTGGGAAAGCAGGTATAGACCAAAATTTATCATTCAGATTTATTTACTATAACTAATCTTTAAAAAACAACCTGTATATGAACATTAAGAAGCTTCTGCATACATATAAGGGTCAACTAGTGTTAGAAAAGACATGCAAAAATATGCAATAGAGAAAAGACAGTTTTTTCAATAAATGGTGGCTGGGAAAAGTGGATATTCACATGCAAAAGAATGAAATTGTACTTCTCCATTTTGCTACTTATTGAAATTTACTCAAAATGGATTAAAAACTTAAAAGTGAGACTTGAAACCATAAAACTCCTAGAAAAAACAGAGAAAAGGCTCTTTGACCTTGGCCTTCGCAATGATTTTATGGATATGACATCCAACGCACAAGCAGCAAGAGCGAAGTCAACTGGTGGGACCACGTCAGACTGAGTAGGAAGGGAGCCACAGGGTGAGAAGAGAACCTACAGGACGGGAGACAATGTTTGCAAACCATGTATCTGATAAGGAATCAATATCCAAAATATATAAGGACCTTTTACAGATCAATAGCATGAATACCAAATAATTCAACTATACATGGGCAAAGGAACTGACTAGACATGCTTCCAAAGAAGATATTCACCTGGCCAACAGGTACATGACAAAGTGCTCAGCATCACTAATCATCAGGGAAATGCAAATGAAAGCCATGAGATATCGTCTGAGGCCCATTGGAAAGGCCATTATCAAAAGGCCAAGAAATAACAGGAGTTGGTGATGACGTGGAGAAAAGGGAAGCCTTGTGCCAGGTTGGTGAGAATGCAAACTGGTGCAGTCACTATGAAAAACAGTTATAGAGGTTCCTCAAGAAATTAAAAATAGGACTAACATGTGATCCAGCAATTCCACTTCTGAGCTTATAACAAAACTAAATGAAATCACTATCTTGACGAGATATCTGCACCCCATGTTCATTGCAGCACTGTTTACAATAGCCAAGACATGGAAGCTATGCATGTATCCATTGATGCAAGAATGGATAAAGAAATGTGATACACACACAAGAGAACATTATTCAGTCATAAGAGAAGGAAATTCTACCATCTGCAGCAACATGGATGAAACTTGAGGACATTATGCTTAGTGAAACAGGTCAGAAATAAAAAGACACTTAGAATCTCACTTACATGGAATTTAAAAAATCCGTACTTGGGGCTTCTCTGGTGGCTCAATAGTGAAGAATCTGTCTGCCAAAGAAGGAGACACGGGCTCAGTCCCTGATCCGGGGAGATCCCACATGCCGTGGAACAACTCAGCCTGTGCTCGAGAGTCCAGGAGCCGCAGCTGCTGAAGCCCACATGCCCTTGAGCCCATGCTTTGCAGTGAGAGAAGCCAGTGCAGTGAGGAGTCCGTGCACAGCAACTAGAGAACACTCCCCGCTCACCATCATTAGAGAAAGCCCGAGTGCCACAACCAGGACCCAAGCACAGCCAAAAATAAAAATAAATAAAATGTAAAACCCTGATTCATAGACACAGAGAACAGGTTGGTCATCAGGGGCAAGAGTTGGAGGGTGAGGCATGAGAAAGGTGGTCAAAGGATACAAATTTCCAGGTATAAGATGAATCAGCTTCTGGGGATGTAAGGTACGGTCATGTATAGTATGTAAATATGGTTAACATTACTGTTTGTAGATTTGAAAGTTATCTAAGAGAGTAGATTTTAAAAGTTCACACACACACAAACACACAGACACACATGATTGTAACTATATAAGGTGATTGCTCTATTAACTGATTTTATTGTGGTAATCAGTTTGCAATACGTACATATGTAAGATCATTTACTCATACACCTGAAACTTATACAATGTTATACAGCAATTATATTTCAATAAAGCGGGGGAAAAAAGCTTGTGGAAATGCCTTTGAGTAACTCAAGGGTGTTGGACAAAATTCAGTAAGGGAATTTATGGCTTTATATGCTTTTGCATTGTTTCACCAGTTACATCGAGGACTTTCTATTTTTTTAAAGAAATTAATTTCAGTGATTCCACTTCAGTGCTCTAGAGCATATTACCCTCTGGCTACTTTTTATTTTTAACAACCACAAGATACACATCTTGAGTGAGCTGTATCTACTCCCTCCTACTGCAGACCATAAAAAGACAGGGCTTGTTAAGCAGTATAACACAATTTTTTACTTTCCCAACACAGGACTACATTAATAGAACAACAACCAAGCCAAAATATTAATATTCTAAACCCAAATTCATCTTTTTACTAGACATGGTCCTACATTTAACTTAGTTAACTTATTCGTTTTGAGAATATGTCAATATATTATAAATTATTTATATTAAATGAATGAGGTTATGGTGGAAGTTTAAATATTTAAATAGCTGTGAATAAGGGCTGGAGAAAGGTAGCTGATATTGTTTTGTGTTTAGCATTTCATTACATCAGTTTTTCTTAACCTTTATTTCATACCCCCACCCCAATCCAAGAAGCCTTTTTGTTTTTCCCCCTTAATTGCCCCTCCCGCCATGAAATTTTAATACCGCAGATATGTAGTACACCTGTGTATATGCTGTATGTATATCTGTGTCTTTACATACAAAGAATAAGATTATTTCACTCTCCAAGAATGAATTTCACCCACTTATGGGTAGTAGTGTTTCCACTGAAAATGCATGGGTCACATCTACATAATTTTTTTCCCCTAAAGACTGGGTTAATGCTCCACGAGGTGGAACTTCAGGGGTGTGATGACTGTATGGTAGGGAAGAGCCCCAAACTGCTTGCCGAGGAGCCTGTCTTGGTCGAACCTTGAGCAGAAATGTGTAACTCTTCTATCAGACACACACCCTTACAAGTTCCTCCGCTTTCGTAACAATATGTCTCTTTTATGTATTGGCTAAAACCCATGGATCCTCATGTAACCAGCAATATCATGGCTGCTGTCCAGGTACTCCTGGGGAGATACAGTCTGACATCCATTTGCCTCAGGGCTTATCAAAACCTACATACTGAGGATATAGCCTATCAATTCCTTACTCTAAAACCATTTCCTCAACTAGATTAAACTTGCAAAGAATTCCATTTTGTGAGCCCCTCATTTGCCCGTAGAACTGCTTATTTACTTTTACTGAATTATAATTTCTTATTAATACCATCTTTCTACACTGGTAGCTGTTTTAAGAAACCACCCCAAACCAATTCATTGCGGTATTTTATTATCAAAATGTTCTGGAAACCATAGCTTATTACACAGCCAAGATCATTGGCTATGCAAGGGAACAGAGATCTTAGTTACATGAATGGGCAGGTGTCTTTTAAGCAACAGGTTTGTTTTTATGGACGTAATGGATGATATTGACTTTATGATCTCTAACAAATGTTAGAGAAGGTATTTTTCTGTGCTAGCCTAACTTCTGACTTCATCCATTCACATTCTCTTTTTCACTGTAATCTGATTTCAGTTTTCATTTGTTGTTAATTTATCTTTTAAGATAATTTTACGGCTGGACAAAGTGCATGCAGAAATGTGTACGAATTGTATGTTTGATCATAGAACAAATGCATCTTGTAACCGGCACACTAATGAAGAGCTGGAACATCCCTAGAATTTCTCTCCAGTCTCTTCTTAGCCACTGCCATCAACAAGATAACCACTATCTTGATGGCTAACTCTATAGATTAATTTTGCCTGCCTTTGAATATATACATATTCAACATATATATTGTTTTGTGGCTGGATTTTCTTTTGCAGCATTATGCCTGTGTGATTCACTAATATTGCAGGTAAAAACACTCTGTCCCCATTGATGTGTAATATTCCATTTTATGAACACAAGTAACTTTAGGTTTTTTTTGTTGCTGTTCATTCACTCAGTGGAGTCCAACTCTTTGCGACCCCATGGACTGCAGCACGCCAGGCTTCCCTGACCTCCACTGTCTCCTGGAGTTTGCTCTGACACATGTCCATTAAGTTGATGATGTTTAATTTTTTATGTTATTATTAATGAACATTTAAGTTGTTTTCAGTTTGCAATTATTAATACGACAAGTAGCTCTTGAAAAGACTTCTGGTGAACATGTTACAGAGTTCTGTGTGCTTAGTCGCTCAGTCGAGTCCAACTCTTTGCAGCCCCATGAGCTGTAGCCCAATAGTTTCCTCTGTCCATGGGGATTCTCCAGGCAAGAATACTGGAGTGGGTTGTCATGCCCTCCTCCAGGGGAATTCACTCAACCCAGGGATCGAACCAAGGTCTCCCACATTGCAGGCGGATACTTGACTCTGAGCCACCAGGGAAGCCCAAAGTTCTACAAATCATACATTTAAAATGGGCCATATCTCTGCCCACATTTAGTTTTCCAAAATAGTCAAACCAATTTACACTTCCACTAGCAATAAACAAGCATTTCATTTGCCCCATGCCCTCACCAACACCTGGTATTTGGTTTTATTCATACCCATAGATGCATAGTTGTATCTCATTATGGTTTAATTTGCATTTCTCTGTTGGCTAATGGGGTTGAGCAACTTTTCATGTTTACTGGATATTTGGATTTTTCTCTTTTTATAAAGTGCCTATTCAACTTTATGGCCCTTTTTTATATTTTTTGATTTCAATTTTATTTTTGTTACTGGATTTTTATGCACTTATAGAAAAAACTATCATCTTTATAAAGCAAGTTGGGATATAAATAGACACAAATAAGTGAAAAATATGAAATAGGTGCCGAATCCTAACTAACCATAAGCAAAGCATCAGGGACACAGGACTTAACTATTTAACACTAATAAACACTAAGAGGAGGCTGGGGGGTTAAATCCTACTTTGTAACACCAGCATTTTTATGCAGAAACGACCTAAGTGTCTTGTTATTGTCAGCCCTCAGTGATCCTTTGTGCTCATTAGGCTTTAAACTAGTCTGGTGGCTCAGCAGTAAAGAATCCTTTTGCAATTCAGGAGATCCAGGTTCGATCCCTGGGTCGGGAAGATCCCCTGGAAAAGGAAATGGCAACCCACTCCAGTGTTCTTGCCTGGAAAATCCAGTGGGCAGAGGGGCCTGGTGGGCTACAGACCTCAGGGTTGCAAAGAGCTGGAGACGACTCAGAGACTGAACTACCTCCATTCCCCGACGAACTTCATGACGCTTATTCCGAGTAAGTTGAGGACTGTTGAGACGGGGCAGTCACAGGTGACAGTCACAGTAACTGAATTCTCATGTCCAGTGTACTGTAGAATTTCATAATGTAAATTGCTACTCATTTAAAAATATTTATGTGCCAAGGGATAAATCAGCAGCAGTTTCCTTTTTTTGGATTAGAATGTTAACTTTAAAAAAATATAGTCTAAATTTTTGACCACATATTAGTCACTGTGTACAAAAATTATCATAAGTTACAGCTTTAGGGAAATGAATTATCCTAGAACTAGGGTCACTGTAGTCATAAAAGAACATTATAGTTTTAATTTAATGGATAAATCAGCTAAGCTAAGGTATAGAATAGAATGCTTCATGTTTTCAAGAAATAAAATGCTTTTTAATGGTCAAAAACAATACTGAGGACTCAAGAAAATAGACATGGTTATTACATGGGTCCTAGAACCAACCATATTATACTTAATTTATTACCACCTAACAGATTTTTTAAAACTCACAATATTTTGAAGAAAGAAATTTAATAAGAGCTATTGAACAAAAGTATCTGTTAAAACTCAAACCTTTCCCTCTTGTCAGTATCATGATAATCAGGGCAGATATTCAGTCAAATGATACAATTTTTTAAATTGTAGGCAGATATTAATTGAATGAAGAAATATGCATTAAACAGGGACACCCAAAAAGACAAAGTGGAGACAAAATGTTTTATTTTGAGGATCAGTAAATAAATAGATGAGATAATTATTCTAGCTAGTGAAATCCAAAAGTGTGAATTTTAATTTTCAAGGTTAAAGCACATAAATGCTTGAGAGACTTTGATATTCTACTTAGTATTTTTAATTTATCAGCTAGATAAATCTCATCTCGTTTTTTAAATTAATTTATTTATTTTAATTGGAGGCTAATTACTTTATAATATTGCAGTGGTTTTTGCCATACATTGAGTGTTTGTATTTACTAAATTTGAATATATAATCCTTTGCTTTTTTCAACTGATTTATTGACTATAATTAATTGTTTTTGTAAAAACAGAAGCTCAGCAGTAGATATGAAACTATTCATAGTCTCTGTTAACAGTGTAAAATAAAGCATTATTATAACAAGCAGAGGTGTAAGCAGCAAGCCCTTTTGGAGTTAACAGTGGAGAAGCAGATTTGGTAGTTACCCGTCTTAGTTGAAACCCATCAATTGTACCAGTTAGAGTACTGGGAGGTCGTTAGGGGACTGCAAATGCTTTATGGCTCCATAGGAGCATACTGAAAGCAAGAAGCCAATGTCAAGTCAAAACTAACTTGCATACAATAATAGTTGCAACTCCATAAATCATGGGGTCATTGAGTTATGGGGTCAGAGACTGAATTCAACTTTGAGATATTTTACAAATTTCCAGTGTTCTCAAAAGCCTTTTACTGTGTTCTTTTTCTATCTGTAAATATATTTATCCCCAAATAACTGAGGAATGGCCATGTGTGGTTTTACATATTAAATTTCCCTCTAACTTATTGGGTGGTTATTAACAATTGAATGAATTATTTAAGCAAATATTTCATTTTAATTCCTAACTGTAAAACAGAAGTATAAATGATAATAGTTTTGTCTTTACAGTGAAAGTCTCAAGGAGGAAGAAGAGACAGAAAACTTGTAACCACTTGCTATGAGTTGGAGAAAGCAGACTGCAAAGGGTGATGACCAATGTTAAAAGATCTTAGATAATTAAGTACAAGTTGGGCCGTGCATTTTCTGATTGTTACAGATCCAGTTTAGTCACTAATAAGATGAGGCAAGGCTGAGGGTGCCCAGGAATAGCCAAGGCATTTCTGTGATTTATTTATCTTGTGTTAAATAGTAGGAGAGTTGCCAATATATTTACTTTTAATTGTAGCATAAGTTTATGATAACTAAAATGCGAGAATCAAAGTTTCTCTTTCTAATTTTCACTGAAAAAAAATACACACATTTGTATCATGCTGCCTCAAGGAGTTTCCTTAATTTGCTGTGGTTGCTTTTGTCTCAGATCACATTCACTTTGAGAGTCTGATATACAGCTCTTTGAATCATTTTTACAAGTCTATTTTTTTAACTTTTAATTTTTCAGTTATGAAAAATAAGATTTGATTAAATATTTTAAAGTCAGAATGGACAAGAGACTCTTCTCCATCCTGCCACTCCCACTTTTTGAGAAAATTTACTCACTAAGGATGTCAAGGTAGTGAACAAATTCATTTATTTATTGACTCATTCAACAAACATTCATTCTTTGGACACATATACTATTGTCAGACATATGAAATTTTTATAAGCAGAACGAATTATCTTAAATCCCTGTTTCTGACATGTAAAAATCAAAGAAGAATCACCACAAATGTCTTTAGGCCAATGATGGACGGAAAGCCAAGCCTTCCGATTTAGAATGCTTGTTTACCTTACTTTATCCTGAACCTGGGAAGACTTTCCATTCTATGATTTTACACATAGAACCTTCCAAAATGATTTCCCTGCTAGAAGATGCCAAAGGTTCTATATAGCACACTACTACAGATAATTCTTTTATTATAAACCTCTTGGGCTTAAAGTACAAGAAACAGAAATGCTCTGTTTAAATCTGGATCAACTGGAGAGACTTTCAGGTAATTCAGTAAATAAATGATTTAGAGTCATCTATGCAAGTATATTGGCTTTCCTGATGCCTCAGATGGTAAAGAATCTGCCTGCAGTACAGAAGACCTGGGTTCAATCCCTGGGTTGGGAAGATTTCCTGGAAAAAAAAATGGCAACCCACTCTGGTATTCTTGCCTGGAGAATCCCAAGGACAGAGGAGCCTGGTGGGCTATAGTCCATGGGGTCACAAAGAGGTGGACATGACTGAATAACTAACACTTTCACACTTTCATCAAGTATATCATATAAGAAGCTATCTTAGAAACTGTGTCTATTTAATTGCATTAGCTGCAGTTGAAATCACCTGATTAAGTGTAAAGATGTTTATTGACATTCTTGAACACCCATCCACCTTAAACACAGGTCATTGTAGAGAATCAAGTGGAGATGTGATAGGAATCACCTTTTTTTGCATCTTTCCTAGTAATGACATGAATATCTGTAATTCCTTCAGAGAAAAACTATCCAATTAGAAGTATTCTCTATGGTTGTATTGCATAGTTTCAATATCTTCAAAGTAGCTTTCTATCACATTAAACCTGTTGGTTAGAGAAAAATGAGATGGATTTGAGTTCCTATTGAGCCCACTGTGAAGCTGAATTTGATTAAGGCATCAGCCCTGACTCCTATCTTTGAATCGCAGTGACTTTCTTATTACTCAGACATTAGTGATATCTCAGGGTTGACATTCTACTGTTTGGAAAAAAATTATGTTTCCCCAAAATCACCTTGGGAAATTGTAATAGCAACATGATCTTTTTGGCAAATGTACAAAGAAGACATTCCGCATGGTATCTACAGAGTTGTTCAGCGTCCTTCCTAAAGATCAAGGGTAGGTCTTTGAATTAAGGTAGGGCTTACTCTAGGTTTGAATTCCATCAAACTGAAAACAATTGCAAGCATTCTGAGCTAATCAGATTAGTGCATTTTATCCTGAACATCCATATTAACCAGCCATCCTGTTCTAAAACTGTGTCCTTCCTCCCTGGTATAAGCACCTTTCAAATCCATTCCCATATGTATTTTTCACTTCTTTGCTTGTGTAAATTAGCAAGTTTCATATTTTTCTAGTTGTAAGATTGCTTTTTCCAGGTTTGATATTTTGTGGTCTCCACCCCAGGGCATGCTGGCATAGGGCTGGAGTTGTAAGTCTAAAAGCACTTGATCATGTGATTAGAACAGCACCGTCGGGACCACTTTATTCTACTGCATTCTACCCGCATTCACATTCTGCCAAGGCTGTCCTGACTAGCTGATCCCTTTGGTTTTTACAGGGAGCTCTCACCAGACATGAATTAAGACTCCACGAACAAAAAAATGGGGTTTGAGTGCTTTATAACCACATCTTACAGATAGTGGCTTCCCAGGTAGCTCAAACGGTAAAGAATCTGCCTGCAACGCAGGAGACGTGTGTTCGATCCCTGGATGAGGAAGATCCCCTGGAGAAGGGAATGGCAACCCACTCCAGTGTTCTTGCCTGGAGAATCCCATGGACAGAGGAGCCGGGCGGGCTGCAGTCCACGGGCCGCAAAGAGTTGGACACAATTGGACAATTAACACTTCACTTTCATAGGCAGTGTAATGCAAGAAAAGGAGTTCTTCTCAGCTTTTATATCTTCATTCTGATCATGTGTTCTTTTACCAGTTCTTTAAAAACATTGTCTCTCCTAAGACTTGCACGAAATATTTGACTATAAAAATAAATTATTTACAATTTAAGTTGAATAGTTCCAGCAAGCATGTGTTTTATATGATGCACACAGAGATTTTCTTCCATTCTCTCAGTCTTCAGTAGTAATAAAATATGTATAGAAATTGCACAGAATGGGGACCTATTTAGTGGTTATGGCAGCGATGCATATTTCAGGAGGTATTATATGGGCTGAGGTACTTACAGTTTTCATGCTATTTTGGAAACAGGAAATTTAAATATATCTTACAAATATGATAGAACTATTATAGGTATATAAACTGTTGCCATATTGATTACAAAAATGCATTAAATGATATTTCATGTAATGATAATTTAAGATAATTTAATGAAACAGCCTAACTATTTCTTAAAAACATAGGTTTAAAAAGTAATCATTTATGGATAGGAGGGAAGTTAGAGGAAGGGGATATATTCATATACAGGCTTGTAGCTAAATGACATTGTTGTTCAGCAGAAACCAGTGCAACATTGTAAAACAGTTACCCTCCAATTAAAAATAAATTTTAAAAAAGTAATTATTTAACTTGGGATTCTTGGATATCACCAAATCTTCATTTGCTAATTGTTATTTTTGCAAATTATCTTCTAATACCATATATGATCAGACATAAGGCACATCATTTCCAGATTATGCCTTAAAAAATATGTTTATCTTATATTGGTGTCACTCTAGATCTTTTATAATGGAATATTAATGAAAGAACTTTAATTTGATCAAGAAAGTATTTGGAGAAGACATATTTACCTGAAATTACATCAATCAATATCAGCTTGGCTGCTTAAACCAATTACCTGATAATTTGCTAAAAGACAGATTAAATTATTCCTGGGTGTACGGCATCTCAATTGAAGTGTTTGCAGTTAAAAAGTAGCAAAAATCGTGAACAAGAACACTATTTTTTGATATTTTGGGAAAATGACAGAATCACCTTATGGCTACTTACATTTACATGGTAGGCTCATATGGCATTTTATTTTGTAGCGCACTGTAAAGCTAGCTTTAAGCATATGTACCTACATACTTCACGTGTGCTTTTAAATGACTGTACCAATGTCCATGTGTGCAATTATATATGTTGATATATGACTGCATTTATGTGTAGGTAAATATGTTGTCACTGTATTCTTTCTTGTCTCCTTAGTTTTCATCAGTATGAATCTATTTTTCCTTAATCAATTTGATAAATTGATAAAAGAATTTTATCATTGTAATTTTGCCCATAATTATAGCATTTTTTGTTTTTTGTCTATATGCAAATATTATTCATGAAACCATTTGGTCCCTTCCCACAGAATGTTTCTTTAACATAGAATTAGGCTAAGTTACATAATTTCCATATAAAGTTCCAGTGTATGTCCATTTCATGTTTTAAGAAACTGAGTCAAAATGAAATTAGAAGTGGGGAAATTAAGACATCACCATGAAATAGATGCTATACATATAATTATGTGAACAGGTACACTTTAATGCCTAAAATAGGTCTTGATGTGTTACACATTTAAAATAATTGCCAGTAAAAATTCATTCAGGTATATGTATTCCTTGACATCATGTCTTTAAAAGTAGTTAGGAAAACTAGCATGACCTGGGAGTCCAGTCTTGTGAGTTTGAATCACACTGGGGCCTCCGCATACTAGGGAGGGGTTGATTGTTACTTGTGATTAGAGAGAGCTCACATGGACTGAAGGCCAGCAGCGGGTGGAGGCAAACTGAGCCTGACTACCTAGCACAGCCTTCACCTCGGTCCCGGAGGAGGGGTGAGTTAGCAAGCCTCTGATCTCGTCAGTGTGGACCTTTTATAAGAGGATTTTGAAGTACGAAAGGCAAGCTAAGTCAGTGGCTTGTGTCACCTAGGACAAGAGAGAAGAAACCAAATATACTTTTTGTTTAAAACTGTGAAATGCTCCTTTCCTCGGTGTACCTTACGTTTTTCCTTCAAGTTCTCCACTTCATCTCTAGTGCCTGATAGCCCTAAGGATCAGGCGCATGTTACTTAATAAATGTTTGCTGAGTCAATAAATGACTGTGCAAACCTCTCAAATCTATCTTCAGTCTGCACCCCAAATTCACTTTCTCCTCTGCTCTTAGGCTATTATGCAAAAATACATGAAAGTAATAACGAATTATAATCTTTTCTCTGTTGAATAAGTGTCTTTGTCTTCTTCTGTATATTTTAAAACTACTTCAATATTATTTTTACTAAGGTAAAAACATCTAATAGTTTTTAAAAGAGGTGTTCAAATTCTTTAAAAATAGCACAGATTTCCTCTTAAGTCCTAGTCTCAATCCCTACAGTAAAACTCCTGACTTTGACTCTTTTAGTGGATTTTTATTATTCTTACTTGCGTATTTCTAAAAGGTTTGCTTGTCCTGCCTTCCTTTATTTAGCAGTGTAACACACTGTGTATTGACTCCATGTATAATACTTGAGTATTTAGTTCTCTTGCACATTTGTATACCATCTTTCCCTAAACTCACGCCTCACATGCAGTTATATCGGGGTTTATGTTTACTCTCTTGCTTGAGTTCCCATTATTCTGATTATATTCACATCTGAATGAAATGCTATATTATTATTACTTTTCTCTACTCATAACCTCTTGTCTCTCCTTGAGTTATTAATATGCTTTTTCAATTTGTTTAGTAGACGTTGTACCTGGTATAAACTATTCATGCATGCGTGCTCAGTTGCTTTAGTCGGGTCCAACTCTTTGCGACCCTGTGGACTGTAGCCTGCCAGGCTCCTCTGTCCGTGGGATTCTCCAGGGAAGGATACTGGAGTAGGGTGCCATGCCCTCCTCCAGGGCATCTTCCTGACCCAGGGATCAAACCTGTGTCTCCTGCATTGGAGGCAGGTTCTTTACCACTAGCACCATCTGGGAAGCCCATAAGTGATTCATAAATGTCCCCAAATGGCCTTTCAAACTGTAACAGTCAGAACAGTCTAACTCCTTTAACAAACAACTCCAAAAACTCTGTGGCTTATCTCAGTGTAAGTTTATTTCCTGCTCATGCCATGGCCCAGGGGTGACGGTTAGGGTTTCCATGCCACACGATCATTCAGAGCCTCAATTTCTTTCATCTCAGGGCTTTAATGTCGTTTAGGGCTTCAGAGCTCTTCACTGAGTCTTAATGTCTGGATACCAATGAGGAGGATCTCAGGTCATTTTATGGGATTGACCCGGAAGTGGTGTGGGTCACTACTGCCCACATGCCATTGGCTGGAACTCAGTCACATGCCTCCCTACCAGCAAAGGGCTAAGAATTGAACCCCAGTGGGATGCTCAGAAGAGAAAACCTGGAACTGGATGAGCACTTCAGTCTCTACTACATGGACATTATCAAAACTCTTTCAAATGTACATGTCCATGAAATAATTATTTCCAGGAGACGTTGCCTCTGCAGTCCGCTCTTCTGCTTCTGTCTAGGCCTGTTGTTATGGAGAATTCACTTCACTGCTTCCTGTGTTGGACCTTCACTTCCTGGGTTCCATCTCCTCCTGTTGATTTATAAGCATATTTTGGGGATCCTTCCTTAAACACAATAAAGGAATTATGTTTTTGGTTCCTTACACGTCTAAACATATTTTAATCACACTTGGCTACATTTTTGTATGGGTATACAATTCTCATTTCAAAATAGTTTCACTCATAAATTGTGAAGGCACTTAAAGAGTCTTCTGGATCCATTATTGCTCTTGAGAAATCCAATATCATTTTTATTATTTTCCTTTGTATGTTATATGCTTTATGTTTCTAGAAGATGTTTTTGTTCTTTTTATTCCTGGGCTGCTAATATCTCAGAATGACATATCTTGGTGTGTTTAATTGCTTCACAAAAAATTATACTCCTGGACTTTCCATTTTATAATCCACCCATCTTTTAAATTTGTAAAATTTTAAGTGTATTTTGAATTTTGAAATTTTTTTTTTTACTATGTTGAAGTCCACTTGTTTTTAATTCATTTTCTACAGGAGCAGAGTAAAAATGCATGTGTTCAGTTCATTTTGTTAAACCACAAAGTACTCTAGTTTACTTTCACCAGAAAATAAACCTCCAGTCTCCTGGAGGCTGAGTTGAGCAGATGGAGAAACTTATGTACAATTGGTTGATCGTACGGCGGTGAGGAAGTGAACTTTGGGTCTGGACATTCTGAATACAGACGTCTAACCAAACCCCTGTGTTCACCCCACCAGCTGGCCTCCTTCTGTGATGGTATTTCCGCCTCCTAGGCTTGAGCCTCTCAGGTTACACAAGGAGTTACTGCTTCTCATCCATCACTCCTCCTACAGGCAAGTAGTATATAACTCCTCTTCCTATCGGTTACCCAGCTTCCATCTGACTTAAGTTTTTCCAAACCATCTATTGCAACTTATTTAATCTCTTGATGTCTCTTTACCTCTTTATTTGTCTTTATGATTTCATAACATATAAAAATGTATTTATTATTTTTTAAGATTCTTTTGGATGCACATCATTTTTAAAGCCTTTATTGAATTTGTTAAATATTGTTTCTGTTTTATGTTTTTTGGCCGCGAGGCATGTGGGATCTTAACTTCCCGACCAGGGATCAAACCCACACCTCTTGTTTTGGAAGCCTTGACCGCTGGGCCTGCAGGGAAGTCCTCCAAGTGTGTTTATTCTTGTGTCAGAGGAGATTGGGGAGGGAGAGGTGTTTAACCATTTTTGACACCCAGGTACATTTATTTATCTGTTTACCTTGGGGCTGTATTTATTCAGTGATAAGCTTATTGAGAGAAATTATGTCTATTGAATTTGTGCTAGGCAAACGCCAGGTGCAGAAAGGCATTTTTTTTTTTTTTTTTTTTTTTTTTTTTACATCACAGGATGCTGGCACCTTGTTTTCATGGTTTTCCAGGGTTTTTATTCTGCTCTGTCTCTGGTCTAAGTGGCCTTCATGAAGTGGCCAGGAATCGTTTTGCTCATATTCTCCCACTGCCATCCCCTCCTGGGAACCCTCTTCCCACAGGGAAGGAAAGGTCCACCCTCTGGAGCAGCTGAAGAGCATCCCCATGTAACACTAGCGCCTCTGAGCCTCAGAACTAGAAACACGGGATGTGTGCGGCAGGTGACGCCTGGAGAGCTGTCTCTGCAGGAGTTGGTCCTGCGAGGCCGCTGCCACCCTTCCCTTTTAGAGAAGGGAAGGGTGGCAAAGAGAGCAGATGATAAATGAGTGTCTTAGACTTTCTCACGACAGGAACCTTCCCTTAAAGGGAAGTCAGGCGGCGTGCTGCCCTGACTACTGTGAGCTCTGCCTTCCGGATCAGCAGATCCGAATCCTACGTTCCTGGGCCTTTGGGATTCTGGGCACGTCGCTGGGACTTTCTCAGCCTCAGTTTTCTTCATTCTTAAAAATGGGGACAATAAAAAATAACAGATGCCTTGCCTCTATCAAAGCAACATCGTGAAAGTCCAGTGAGAGGATCCATGGACAAGGGCACCATAAATGCTGTTGAATATGGGAAATAACAGCTGGTAGGATTAAGTAAGTGAACACAGAAACTAAGTGAAGAATACAGATTGCCATTTTATACCATGTGCAGAGAATCATTTTAAATTAACGTGCTATGAAAAGAAGAATAGTCAAGGTTGTTTATGTATTTCTTTTCTCTCTCTCAGGCCCCATAGACACACACAGCAATACAGATATTGCTGATGCAAAATAGATTATACTATAAATATATATTCCCAGCATATATATTTGAAAATCTATAACCCGAACCTCCAATAATATTTCCCAGTAGATCAGAATAGTATTTATAAATCAGACCTTACTTTGGGAGAAAGGAGTAGATGATTGTTACCAAAATAATGTGCAGGCAACACCCATAGAGACTTTACTAAACCACTGGTCTATACACTTTGCTCATCTGAACTCATTTATTGACAATAACCCTATGAAGGCATTTGATTCTCCCCATTTTCAAGATAAGAGCATTGAGGCACAGAAAATAGACCTTCTCCCATATTTTCTTAGTAGAATAAGCAGATTCCTGTGAAACCACATGTTTTCTCCAACACTCCTCTTCTCCAGTGCTTTGCTATTGTTTGCTTGCCTTTGGTTTGGGTTTTCGCTTCTGCCAGAGATGATCCACTGATAATGTCAGCGGCTCTCAGTTGCCTCAAAGGCCCTCCGCAGAACTGGTCAAACAGTGAACACTTAAGCAATCACCTCACCGTTCACCAACATGCGTGCAAGCAGCACATTTGGAACTTTTTCATTTTCTTCACAGTGGGAAAAAAAATCAATTGCTATTGCATGTCTTCAACCTTGGGCTCTTACCATCAGGCTAAACACCAAGGATGTCTTAGTCTGTCTGAGATGTGACCTCAAGAGAGCCAGCCAGGATCGTGGGTGTGGGCAGATGATTGCCAAGTGTCCGTCAGACAGTAGGTGCTTACTCAAGATGTGTTCAGTGAATGTGTGTGCTGCCTGATCTCCTCTGACCTCATAGACACGACCCCTGCTGCCTCAGCTGCAGATCTCTGAAATGACAGAGGGAGGCAAAGGTGAGGAAGGCGCATCCTGGTGAATGGATTCATATGAACAGACCTTAACTTTGAAAACACGGATTTCCTTCCGAGCCCTTTTATTTCCGGAGGCCCCTCTCCGCTCCTCGGTCTCTTAGGCAACTCCTTGGTCTCTTAGTTAATGAAGACCTCCCCTCCCGGAGCAGAAAATGCAGTGCCCTGGAAGCCGTTCTCACAGTGCCCAGGGGCTCTCTGGAAAAGAGAAATCCAAGAAAACACGGAAAAATCAAGGACTCAAAATGAGATGGCTGCTGGGGCTTGGAGACCCACAGAGCCGAGAACTCGGAGCAGAAATCGAGCGCCCTTGAGTCACCAGCAAGATTAGCCGGAGGTGCGCGCCGCACGTCCGCCTTAGGACTGGGAGACACGCCTTCGTCACACACGAACCCTGCAGATCCCGGAGCTCGGCGGACTCGGGGGTGGTGCTTCCAGTCCTGCCGCTGCCGTCCGGACGGGCAGGGCTGGGGACCCGCCGGCTGCTGGAGCGATCCAGAGCCACAGGTTGGGGGAAAAGAATCGGAGCGGGACCGTCGCCCTGGAAGGCAGACCCCGGGCCGTGGCCGGTGTCCAGGAGTTCCAGGGCTTGGGGAAGGGGGAAGGAAACCTCTGAAACCCGACACCTCTCGCCAAGGAAAACTTCGCAGGCTGGTGAGTTGGGGCGGCCAGCCCGGCTGTTATTGCTGGAATGTGTTCCCACCCACTCGGGGGGTTTGCTGAGCGGCTCGCCTGCGAAAAGGAAGTGAGACGTGGATGCGGAGATGTAGGCCGGCGGCGAGGGACCCCGGGTCTGGAGCGGGGTCCGGGGTGTGAGCGCCCTGGATCTGCGGCTTCCACCTGGGATTCCGGTGCAGGCGTGATGGGGGCGCGGATGTCATCAGAAAACTAGCTGGTGTCTGTCTTTGTTTTGGTCCTCGCCGATCAAACAGCTGGTTGGGATTTAAAAAAAAAGAACCTGGCTTAGCAAAGTCAGTTTCCTTCCATCTGTATCTCAAAGACAACCGAAATAACAATTCTTTTTCATCATCATGTGTTTCGAGGTTCATTTAAGGAGAAGTCATTTCGTGAGGCGAGACAAGGGATTGGACGTTTCTTTGTCCGTCCTCAGGTGAAATAGCCCCAGAGAAATCAAGAGCCTGTCTGATAGTTTTGGGTTTTTTTTTTTAACCTCTTTTTTCAGAATTGTGATCTGGGTATTGCAGTCCTAGAAGGGTGTGTACACATGTGTTTGTTCAACTGGTCACAATAAATGAGCTTCCAAGAGTTTCCAACTCTGTACAACATTATCTCATTGTCTGAAAGCTATTGAATCAGGTGGAATGTCCCTAAGCAGAAGTTGCAGGTTCTGCTCCTAGGAAAAGGCTGAGTTTGGTCAAACTCATCACACTTGCTACTAGCTGTTACACATTGGTTAACATTGTTACTGCTTTTTATCTTGAGACCTAAAATGAAGGATATGTCGATTCCAGTTGTGTATCTAGCACCTTATTAAGACAAAGTCAACAACATGCAGTTTCAGAGTTCTTAGCAACAAAATTATTGTTGAACATAATAATAGTTAAGAATTTTTAGTCAGTTTCAAAGATGTACTGTTCTTAATATTCAGTTACATTCACACATCTTCAGTAATATTATAAATAAACATATCTATATATATGTTTTATGCACACGATTGTAGAGTTCTAAATTTGAAGTTAACAGAAAAGTTAACTTCAGCAGGATAGCCTCAGGCATTTCAGTTTATTGAATTTTTAAGCTACTGTAAAGTCCGAACTGTCGTATGAAGTGAGACCCATACCTGCCTTGTGCTGTTCCCCCATATACTTATTTTTCACAATTTCCTATCATTAACCCTCTACCTGGAGGGAATCGGCCCTTCTTGAAGGCAAGAAGGGATTTTAGGAATGACCAAAACAAGGTAATCTTGGCAGATCGTTTAATGCTAGGGAGGCTTTTCTGCTTAAGAACTGACAGTGGCCTCCCATAAAATGTTACCATCTTTGCTTTCGAAAGACCAAAACCTTGCCAATGAAACTGGACAAGCCTGTTCTCAAAGATGCCAAGAAGGAATCAAAGGGTATCTGTCAAATGTAAGCAAACCACAACTCTCTCATAGGCCATTTCTGGAACAGGACTCTGACGACCTGATAGGGAAGGTAACTAAAATAATTGATTGGCTCAGCTCCTTGGCACACCAGCTTATATTAAAATTACCTACTGGTTTCTGAACTGCTTTTCATTATATTTAACTGTACTTCTGGAAAGATAGAAGTCATCCAAAGCCCCAGGTGGTTCAAAACAGAAATCTGCTGTTTTCCCACCTTTACCCTGGGACATTTTTGGTTAGGTTTTTGGTCTTGCAGATCAGGACAGCATGAAACATAGACCAACTATTCACATAAAGCTCAGCTCACAATTAATCCAGTTTCTTGAGTTGATTCATCAAGGTAGGTTAAGTAATTGCAGTTTTGAGAGACAGGAAAACAATTACTGTAAAAACAGACAGGACAAACTAGGTGTTTCCCATGAAGGGTAAGTCACTTTTTTGGAGTTGGTGGCTAAAGGGGTGTAATTTTTCACTCATTATTAGGTGTAGAATGGAGCTGACATTATTCTATAGTAGTAGGAAGTAGCAACACCACGAAGCATAATAAAAACCAATTGTAAACCTCATAAATGGAGTTGAGAGTATTACTTAATTTGCTTCACTCCCTTTGTGATCATTATTCATATTCTTTAAATATTAACCTTCTGTCATAAGCCCTCCTTAAATGAAGGAAACCTGTCTGGATTATCAGTAATGAAAATAAAATGCTGTTTAACACATTGCCAAAAATTTTTAAATAAGTTGTCTTTTCTAACTAAACAACTGATGAGTGTAGTTGAGAAAAAGAACTTATATTTCTTGTTCATATCGTAAACAAATGTTTACTAATAGTGTCAAGCCTTATGCTGGGCTCTGTGTGAAGAGAAGTGGACCAAATGCATAGAAATGCCTGGACCCCGGACTTGCCTTTCACTTTAGGGGAGTAGATGGATGTTCAAGTTAGATCTGTGATCCACTGGGGCTAAGTGCTGGACGAGAAGGTAAAGCAGAGAAGGAACAGACTGTGGCAGTGACACGCCCAGTCAGTGTTGACATTTTAGATCAGGTGCCCAGGAAAAGTCTAACTGAGAAGGTGACATTTGAATGTTGCTCTAAAGGAAGCTCAGGAGTGAGCCATGTGGTTACAGGGAGGAAGAGCTGTCTAGACTGAGGGATCAACAAGCAAGAGTTTGCCTGGCAACTTCCAGGAGTGGCAAGGAAGGCTGTCTGTGTCCCTGGGGGCAGGGTCGTCCGGGGGCAGGGTCGTCCTGGGGCAGGTCACAGAGGGCTTTGAAAGCAAGTATATTGGCTTTTGATTTTTATTCTGAGTGGAGGAAGGAGTCACTATCATTTAGATGTTGTCTGTTGAAAAGAAGCTGAAGCTCCAATACTTTGGCCACCTGATGCGAAGAGCCAACTCACTGGAAAAGACCCTGATGCTGGGAAAGACTGAGGGCAGGAGGAGAAGGGGGACGACAGAGGGCGAGATGGTTGGATGGCATCACCGACTCAGTGGACATGAGTTTGGGCAAACCCCGGGAGATGGTGAAGGACAGGGAGGCCTGGCGTGCTGCAGTCCATGGGGTCGCAAAGAGTCAGACACAGCCTAGGGACTGAAAACAACGGAGGAGACTAGAAAGAGGGGCGGGAGAGGGGCACAGAGTGAGGCTGGAGAGACCACCTGGGTCAAGTGAAGTGAAGGGAAAGTTGCTCAGTTGTGGCCGACTCTGTGCAACCCTATGGACTATCCAGTCCATGGAATTCCCCAGGCCAGAATACTGAAGTGGGTAGCCTTTCCCTTCTCCAGGGGATCTTCCCAACCCAGGAATCGAACCCAGGTCTCCCACACTGCAGGCGGATTCTTTACCAGCTGAGCCACCTGGGAAGTCTGCCTGGGAAGTCATTGCAAAGACGGGATAAGGTCCGTCTGAGAAAACTGAAGAGTCCACGCCATGACTTATTTGTTATAGACAGTTGTCTGTACTGAGAAGCTGAGCGAAGTGATCGTCAACCTCTCTTCCAAAACTGTGACCCTACAAACCCAAGAAAGAACACAATTTGTTTGATACTTGATAGATATTGTAGATCACATATTAAGAGATAATAGTGAAAATTTAGTTTATACAGTTGTAAAACATAGCATCAAAGTAAAGTAGATAACAGCATAGTATAAGGCAGTTGCCTGGAGGAGGGAATGGCAACCCACTCCAGTGTTCTTGCCTGGGCAATTCCATGGACAGAGGAGACTGGCGGGCTACGGTCCATGGAGTTGCAGAGTCAGACACGACTAAGCAGTTGAGCTTGCACGCACGCATATATAGCAATTGTAGCTGCCATAGAAACCAAATGTCTAATATTCAGAAATGCAGGAACAGCCTTTTTTAGTAGGTAAAGTATGTTCAAAGACATCAAGATTCACATAATTTGGGGAACAGTTTTAGACAAGGCAGATATAGGTATAAATTGGTGAGATTTAAATCAAACCTTTAAGAAGCCCATCATTAATCAAATTATACTGGTGCTGAGTAGTAAAGCTATGAGAATGGCATTTAGTTTCCTTAAGGCACAGTTTTCTGCTGTGTGCAGCAAAAGGAATAGACTGATTCGTTTAAATCCCTATTGTCTAGCTCTAGACCTGGGTAACCTACAACTCTTGCTTCCTGTTTAGTTCCTTACCTTCCTTTTCCCCTTGTTTTTTTTTTTTTTTTTCCTCTCTTTCATTTATGTACCTATTTATCCAGATAGATATTCATAATTATAGATGTATTATGTGCATGAGTTTAGATACTCATAGATATAGATGTATATATATATATGTGAGTATATATGCATACATGTACACAGAGACAAAAAGAAAGAGAAAAACATAAATTCTATAAAAGAGGGCAAATTTCTTTTTAAGAGGCTTAAGAAAATATTCAAGATTTTCTTTTAGTTTTCTTTCTGTAATCCATAAATTTATTGTCAATTATAGTGAATTTGGGGTCAACCTGATTTGTTTTCTTGTTCCTCTCTTTTTAACTTGCTCAGAAAAGTGAAACTGTGTGTTAAATCTGACCTGAGGGATACACCAGAATATAAATAATTAGAAAAGGCAAAATGGGTCTGTGTGATATTTGTCCAATCCAACATAGGCAAGGTCCTCAGAGTCTGAGAAGTTTGTTAAAAGAGTTGCTCAGTTCTCGTGGGCTGTTATTAAAAATATACTATTTTCATAAACAATGTATAGTTGATGTGTTTCTGGATATGTGAAAATATTTTTTTAAAAAGTATAGAATGAAACTAGATTTTTCAAAGAGTGAACAGAAAACCTGGCCTCTCTTAGTGCCTAAAATAGTAGAGGCCTTTTCCAAAATCGGGAGCTTTCTTATATTCACCCAAGGTGCCTCCTTGAGCTGACTTAGACCTTGGATTTTCTGAAGTCTTTTTTCCAAATGCTGGGAAGCATTGGAGCAATGCATCTAATTTGCTAATTTCTTAATTTTTTTTTGAGTGAGCAAAACAACTAAACAGGCAGAAACTATCACACCCAGTCTCGGCCCCGTCCCTCCCTCATTCAAATTTTGATCTTAATCATTCCAAGGTTGGCGATGCCAGCTATCAAAGGCTGCTGCTCACAGCTTGGAGGTGAATGATTCTATGAGAAACAATACAGAAAACACTGCAAAACATATCTTAGGAAAAATCACTTTAGTGAAAATATCCTGGTATTTACAACTAAGGGGTTAGAAACACGTAGAAACAAATTCAAATAAATACAACATGATATGACAAAGCCCTATTCTTTAATCTTATGTTAGAAATGAGATGCTAAGAAGATGTGGCGTGCACACACACACTGGAATTCTCTGCTCAGTCACTTCAGATGTGTCCAGCTCTTTGTGACCCCATGGACCATAGCCCACCAGGATCCTCTGTCCATGAAATTCTAAGGCAAGAATAGTGGAGTGGGTTGCCATGCCCTCCTCTAGGGATCTTCCCAACCCTGGGATAGAATTTGAGTCTCCTGATCTTCCTGTATTGCAGGCAGATTCTTTACCACTGAACCACTGGGGAAGCCCACACTGGAATACTATTCAGCCATAAAAAAGAACAAAATTTTGCCATTTGCACCAACATGGATGGACTTGAAGGCATTATACTAAGTAAAATAAGTCAAAGAATGATAAATACTGTATGATATCACTTATATGTGAAATCTAAAATGTTTCCCTGGTGGTAAAGAATCTTCCTGCAATGCAGGAGACCCAGGTCTGACCCCTGGTTTAGGAAGATGCCCTGGAGAAGAGAATGGCAACGCCACTCCACTACTCTTGCCTGGCAAATTCCATGGACAGAAGTGCCTGGCGGGCTACAGTCCATGGGATCGCAAAGAGTCAGACACAACTGAACAACTAACCTGTCATATCACAGAAAACTAGTGAATAAAACAGAAAGAAGCAGACTCACAGTTATAGAGAACAAACCAGTGGTTATGCATTGGGGGAAGGGCAGTACAAGGATTGGGGAGCGGGAGGTACAAACGACTGGCTGAAAGATAGTTTCAAGGATGCATTGTACAACATGGGGAATAGAGCCAATATTTTGCAAGAACTCTAACTGGAAAATGACTTTTAAAAATCATATAAAAATTTAAAAATTAAAAAAAGATACAGGATGCTAGTTGACGAAGACCGCACAGTAGCAATGAAATGGAATGAACAACTTTGGGTTTGCTTTTTTCTCAGGACTGCACTGAGCCATCATCAGGTGCTAGTCATTTTGAAACTGGCCTAAAGACTGCAATTCCACCCCACCTCCCGCCACCTTGTTAGATTATAATTTTTTCACTTAGCTACTAGAAAAACCAAGGAAACAAAGGTAGAATATGTAACTCATTATTAGTACTGCTCCTGGATAGTCTCCTAATGGAGGTGCCCTCTTCTCACTCCAGAAGTTTGCACGTCTGGTGAGAAATCATTCCGTTTAAGATTGCAAAGAGTATGCTTAGACAGAGGTGAGAGCGAGATGAGAGCTGGAAGGCAAGGCCCCGCGTCTCTAACGGGGTGGTTACGCCCACTGCAGGCTTGCCCTACGCTGCAGACTTGATAAGCCTGGCGAGCATCTGTTTCCGGTGCGAGGTGGGGGAGGTCTTTGAGTTTTATGGTGTGGTTTTCTCTGTGAAACGACTCTGTGATGATAGCTGTGTTGTGATGAAGATGAATTTCCTTTGAGCCGTAATGCTCTTCTCTCTGGTTCCCAACACGGCTTTGCAAGTCAAGGGTAGTTTTCATGGCTCCGACTCCTGGTTTTTCACGCTTGCCGAGTGCACTTTGACTTTTTAAAGTCAGCTCTTGTGTGAGGCCCATGGGACCAGAAGTCCTTTTCCTATCCTTTGCATTCTGGAAGGTGTTGGATTAGGATGATTTTAGTGAAATAAAGGCTAAGGTATGCTGCAATTCGTCTAGAGTAGCAATGATTCTTAAAACCAGTATAGTAAATATGCAGACACCTAAGGGGATAGGCTTGGCACCTTGAGAACAGAAAGCTAATTCAAAAGAGTAAATTTCAAGGTTTCATAAATGTTAGCTATATATTTAAAGAGAGACATGTATTCTGTTTCATCATCTTTTATTACCAGTAGAAACATTTTTGTCTTATTTCTCAGGAATTATGTTCTTTAAAAGTGTGTAGAAAATGAAATAAGAGGGTTAAGAAATAGTTCACTGCTTTTTAGTCATTTCTACCATAAACATGTTATTGGGCACTGTCAAACATGACCCAAAACATGAAAATAAAAGTCAAAGAATTCTTGACATCCTTCGGAGAACACAAATTCTACCTGCATAGTATAAACTTTAGAGAAAATGTCAAGTTAGTCATGCTAAAGTTGACATTTAAAATTATTTATTACAATAAAAAGATCTGCCTACCATGTTGAAACTAATAATAGCAACTTAGTTTCTAATATAACTTTTACATATCTGAATTGTTTATTAGAAATATTCATTATGTGCTGTTTTGTATCAGCAGCATATTTAGTCATTTGATTGAAAGGCTGTATAAGACATAGTTCATTTGTGAAACAGATCGCCAGTCCAGGTGGGATGCATGAGACAAGTGCTCAGGGCTGGTGCACTGGGATGACCCAGAGGGATGGGATGGGGAGGGAGGCGGGAGGGGGGTTCAGGATGGGGAACACATGTAAATCCATGGCTGATTCAGGTCAATGTATGGCAAAAACCACTACAATATTGTAAAGTAATTAACCTCCAACTAATATAAATAAATAAATAAAAATACAAAAAAAAAAAAAGACATTGTTCCTACTCTTGAAGAGCTTAGAATCTGTTGAGGTAGATCCATGAACAGATAATTTGAGTATAACTTGGTAAAGTTTGTTAGTGGTTTGAACACAGTATTGTGGTAATAAAGAGGAAGATAACACCTAAGGGGGCTGAAACTGTAGAGAGAACAGTTAGAAGTGGGAAATACAAATGGTCTGAAATTAGCTCAAAAGACGGTTAAGGTTGAAGTCAGATTAGAGAAATAATTAATGAATGGGATTGACCAGCTATAGGAGAAAAGAGAAAGTTTTATGGTCTCAATCATAAGAAGGCATTAGATGAATGAACGGTGGTTCCCAGAATTGAGATTAGGTGTAGAAAAAGTGAAGCACTTTGGAGAAGACCTGCTGCATTCAGGTACCTATAGTGATTCAACGGGATTTATTCAGGAAAATGCCTTCAGGAATCTGAACCATCTAGGAGAGGTCAGACTGATAATAGTAACTGGGAAGTGCTGTTCTGCAAGTGATCACAAAAATCCATAAGACCCAATGCCATCTTGAAGGAAACCCAGGGAAGAGGGAGGTTTAGTAGCCATAAGGTAGAAGTCATGATTTTCTTCCTATTGTATTGGCACCAATCAGCTTTGGCTAATAAGGCCATTTACATTCTGGAAGGACTTAGGGTTATTTATGATCATGTTAATTGCTATTATTATTAAATTGGGAGGATATATTAAATATGCCTGTAGCTCTTAGTTATGAATAGGGCATCATTTATCCCTGTCTGTGGGACAACCACTTTAAATATTTCCATGCCCTAGGATTCTGTTCACCCATATTTTCTCCCAGTCCCATTTGTGAAAAGTGACATGTCATAGCTCGGTTAGGAATGTGTTCTAGTACCATAGAAAAAAGACTGAGCAGAGTACTCAAGCAATTGAACCTATTGATTTTGGCTCATTAATATCATTCTTCAATAACTGATGCCCAGCACATATTAATTGAAGAACAAATTAATTGCCATTCCCTTTATTGCACTCAATAGCTTTGTTCCAGCTCTGCTGTGTCTGAATTTATGACACTTCTAATCTCAGGATCTGCTTACCAAAGCCTCACACAATGTATCTCGATGCTCTAAAAGAATTAAAGGATAGTTATCTAGTAAAGATTACTTTTGAAGTTTCCAACCCGTGTAAAATACTGTTACATAATTGACTTGTAAATGTGTGTCCACTGACTAAGTTTAAGGCAAGTTATTCTGTTTTCTGCTTCCTCTTCCCCCCACCTTGTCCATCCCCATATTAATACTCTTTCCAGTTCATTGTTCAAAACAGTTTGGGAAATATGTTGCTACATTTAAGAACATTCCTTATACAACCATCTGACTGCCTCTCACTCTCCACTGCAAGTATTCTGATTATTAGATAATCAGCCCAAGAACCTTCTGCATGACTACTTGTCCTATTGAGACATTCTCTCTGTTCCTTCTAGATGCAGGTGTTAAAGGTTGTCTTTGTTACGGATGCATCATTTCAGGCATCTAGTTCAGAACAAATGTGTTTTTTTATAAAGCCTTCTCATAATATGCCAATAGCTCAGTTATCTGTGTTCTGGTTATTATAGATGGAGAAAGACTTCTAAACAATGTTTTCATGACTCATCTATGAGTTAGACACATAATCCATGTCTACAAATACCCCAGTCAAGATTTCTAATTAAAACCATGTTGACTTTAGTCCTTTTTGTTCTCTAGCATTTGGTTACTTACATTATTTGCAAGCTGTTATCCAACTGTGAATCTTCGAGATTATCCCCTTCTGTAAATTCATCAATATTTCATATATTCTCCTGGGAAATATCAGCATGTTTCTTGTCTGAGGTTTCAGCACAGGGAAGTTAGCATTAGGGACCCAAATGTCTTGTTTTTGGCTCTCCCACTTGTGTGGTAATGTAGCAATTAACATGAAGAAAAGACAAATGTCATTTCAAAAAATGCTCTGTACAGCTTATGATAAACATTTATAGATCACTATAAATTATAATTATTATATATAATCATATATATTAATATACATTATATAATATATAATCATATATATGATTATTATATATTATATTATATATAAATTATTATTATAGATCACTATAAATTATCGCTATAAATTATGGCAGGATCGTCAAGGGTGAAAACTTGCATTGGTGTTTAATCTTGGATTAAAGACTGATAACAGGCTTCCTTATGTTCAGCTTTGAAACAGCAGCAGCAGCAGCAGAATGTATCCATTGAATGAACCAATTTTCAAGTTCAGGCCATTGTGGAAGAAAATGAGAAGTTTGATAATTTTGATTTTAATGGGTGCAGTTTTACAAATTCTGCATTCTCGTACAACTGCTTCCTATTTGGAATAATTTTTACATGCTACTTGTTGAGATTTCAGCCTGTGTTAGTGAATACAGGCTATATGTCATAGTATGAAGGAGATGAAAGCAGTTAAGAAAACATTTTTCCCATTCTAGGCATAATCTTTATAAATCTAGTTTCTTTTAACATGATTGCCAAAATTGGCCCCAGGAACAATTTAAAGGCACATCTGAACTGAGTGACCCAAGCAATAGGAAAGTCATCTCTAAATCACAGAGTCCCAGAGAAAGGGGTATATATAGGCAGAAATAAAAGTTTTTAATCTACGTAGGGCCTTTCTCTTGGCCTGATCAATTATTTAGCACCCCTAAATACTGAGAATATATTTTAAATACAGTACTAATTAAGAAAAGTCTGAATATAATAAATCTTGAATAATATATTCTTGTTTGTTTATTGCAGTGAATATCACTTAATTCTGATTACTCAGAAAATATTCCTGTTTAACGATCTGAAATGAACTGGTGTTAGAATTAATGAGAGTGAATATTCTTATGATATCCATTCTAAGAGTGAGTTTCCAGAACTATGTCTATATGATAGCAATGGGGTCTATGAGTAAATCCATAACAATAGTAGGTTTTATCATGAAACTTTATTAAGGAAGAAACAAAGGTGCTTTTCTGTAGACTTTTGTAGACATGATATATCCGCAGCTTCTCCTGTGTAATTGGAAATAATGAAGCTTTTTATAAGACCAGATATTCCCTATGGCCCCTAAAATTCTGTCTAGGTAAGTAATTTTATGTGTCTGTTTTATCAAGGAGGGAAGATTGTCTTTTCGTATCTTTTTTCCTTGTCATTTATTGAAGGTGGAACAAAGAATTTTCTTTTCAGTACAGGTCATGAGTAAAATTGCTCTCTCAGAACTTTATCGCAGAGCCCACTTTTATCTCTTTTGATACTTTTCTACAGTGCCAATACCAGTGTGTTGCTTTCAAGCTGGGAAAGCAATGACTTACTAACCAATCATTTTGGTGAATTAATTTCTGCTAAAGTAGCTATGACTGAAAACAGATAATGAGTCACTCTTCCAAGTAACCATGGTTGCTTTTTCACATGTAGCAAAAATCCAAAGGCATGCCTACTGTTAGACATTCCAGACTTAAGAACAGAGTTATAGGGCAACAATTTGGAGCAAAAATAACTTTATCAATAGTGAAAGCTAATGTAGCCTATGTGGATGGTGACACCCTGGCCCGGAATTCCTGGAGCAGCCGCCATTTAAAATCTTCCATTGCTAGGGCAGACTCTGGGTTAAACAGATATTCAAATCCCTAGTTTTGAAAATATGGTCCTTTTGAAGAAAGGATGCACTTTCTGTAGAGCCTCTTGGAAAGGAAGAGGCTCCACCCTTGGAAAGGAAATTGGTTCTTTCATAGAGTTTGAGGCTTGATCACCAAACTGTTTAAAACACGTCCCTGTGTATCTTTGACAGTAAGTTCTTAGTTTCCTGTCTTGGGGTGAACCTGCCAAGTAGAGGTAAATAAACTCAGTTGATAAACTGTCAGACACTGGTTACTCGGCATGTTAACAGTAACTGCCTGAGTATTTTTCCATCAGGAACGGTGGCATTTTTTTCTTAGCTAATCTCAGCCAACTGCTAATATAAGAGGTGGGTTCATAAAATCTATAGTTTCTCTAAAGAGCTCCAGATCCACAAAGGTAAAATAAAAAGCCAACCTTACAGACAGCAAAAGATTTCTTGGTTGTTTACATCTTGGTAATTTTAGAGTAATGCTTAACACCAGTACTACCCTCTGATTTGCTGCCTTCAGAAATAGATACCCATCTACTATTCAGTTAATTTTCCAGCCTGCCAGCCTAAAAATACAGACTTGTTACACAGAATAAAGTGGTTCAAAATTGAGGATTTTGGCAGTTCACGGGTACCACAAAGAGATACCACAGTGGTAACCCAAAAGGACTTTCCAGGTGGCGCAGTGGTAAAGAATCTGCCTGTTTGATCCCTGGGTCAGGAAGATCCCCTGGAGTAGGAAATGGCAACCCATTCCAGCACTCTTGACTGGAAAAGTTCGTGGATAGAGAAGCTTGGCAGGTGATAGTTCATGGGATCGCAAAGAGTCACATATGACTGAGCACACACATACACAAAGAGATAAGTGTTTGATTTTCTAAGAGACAGAAACATACCTTATGGATCATAGTTAGCAAAACTGCATCCAGTATTTGCCACATAAAAATATTTGGAAGCACTGTCAAGTAACAAGAAAAGTTCAATGTCAGATAGCAGAAGACTTTTATGGCAGAAATAGCCTTAAAGTATAATTAATAAGTTCATCATGGGAAATTTTAGTCCTGGTTTTCTGTCTGTACTTGTCTTATTTCCCAAATAATTAAGTCAGTTTTAGAAAATTTAGAAAACTATCAAGAGACTGGTTTACTCTCTTATTTGTAAGCAGTGATATGTAAGCAGTTTCTTATTTATTCTACTATATGGAAAACCTGTGTCAGATAACTACTGACATTTTTAAAAATATTCTATGGATTTTTCTTTGCAGAACTTTTAGAACATGTAAACAAATACACTGAAATAATTTCTAGTCTCTTTAAGGACTTGAGGTTTTTGAGGTTTTTTTCATAAAAAGAGTTCTATAAAGCTTTATGTTTCAAAGGAAATTTATATAGATATTTTCACATAATTTTTAAGCATGACACAGTATATCAGGGCATTATCAAGTCCATCAAAGCTTCCACGATAATGTAAAAAAAAGTCCATTGAAAACATATCAATAGGCTAGGTTCAGTTCAATTCTGTCACTCTTTGTGATCCCATGGACCACAGTACGCCAGGCTTCCCTGTCCATCACCAATTCCCGGAGCTTGCTCAAACTCCAGCTATGCTCAAACTCAAAATAGGCTAGGTAGAATTCCTTTTTCCTGTGGGCTAAAGCAGAATTCAAAATATTGACTGTCATATATGTTAAAACACCCACTGCCATTAATTAAGTTTTATCTGTCTCTACTTGTAAGAGCAAAATGCCTATTTAAAAATATTCTTTGTTTGGAGGGCTGCTGCAACTAAAAATTTCACCTTACATTTGCCAGTTTCAGGCAAAAATATCTTCAATTCATCCATTTGTATTGTTTTTTTCATGAGTGGAAACTGTAAGCATCTATGAAGTCAGTCACTGTCCTTCAAATTTACTTGTACCCTTGTCACTGGGCTTTCTGTCAGCAAGTAATCTAACCTGATGAGAGTTTGTAGTTAAGCTTTTTGTGATTAAAACGAAAAGCTTAACTTTTGTTAATTAATTAAATTAGCAAAATTAATTTTGTTAATTAAATAAAAAACCTCTGGTGATTGAGGTTCAAGAAGACATTTTAAAAAATTAGCACCATGTACCATTGATATTTATTAAAGCTTTTGGTAATAGTGAAGCTGTGATTTTAGATTTTCAGTAAAATTCATGATTTTGTTTTAGCAGTGCCAAACTGCCTTATATTGAGAAGATGATTCTGAAGGGAGACCTTAGACTTGGGGTTTAGAAAGAGCATCAGGGATATAGTTGCACGCATCTGTCCTGTTTCCGCTCCTGATTTCCCAAGGGACTGGGGGCTTGCTATTAAACACATTAAACAGCTGCCGTGGCACCTTGAGGACCAGTAAGAATAACAGGAACAGTTAAGCCACACTGGTGTGTACCTGATCGCGTGTCACCCGGGCCAGGGGACAATGTCAAATCGTTACAAAAGAAAGCAAAGCCCACTGGCTTATTTGGAAATTAGACACATTTGAACTTTTAGCTCAGTCTACTTGATTCTAATGCTTTAAGTATCATGTGATAACAAGATTATTTCCATTCTCCTGAATGTAAAAGGTGAGTGATGAAATCTTCTTTGAAAGATACTTTGAATTCTTATAAAGTTTGGCCAAAATCAAGCTATACATTTTTCTTCCCTTTCAGATAATCAAGAGTAAGCTAACTTTTAAAAACATGAATATTAAGGCAACCATTCCTCCTGTGCTGGAATCTGTTTGCCAGTTACTCATTCAAATAGATTTAAGATCACAGTCCAAATGAAGCCCAGGAAGTAGAAGTGCTTCCAGAATCAGAAAAACCCTTCCAGGGACTTCCCTGGTGGTCCAGGGGTTAAGACTCCGCGCTCCCAATACATGGGGCCTGGGTTTGACTCCTGGTCAGGGAACTAGACCCCACATGCTGCAGCTAAGACCCGACATGGCCAAATAAATATCTTTCTTAAAAAAGAAAAGAAGCCATCTCCATTACCCTGAGATGGCTTCAGTGAGCAGAGAAGTATCACAGTAATCAAGGTGGGGGTCTGAAATAATGAGTGTAGTTTCAAGAACCAAGCCAAGTGCATAAATAAAGCACAGTGCACAATTACAGTTTATCTGTGTATCGGTATCATCTACAGAAAATAACTTTGTGAAAAAAACGTTGAATCAACCATCAACTATGACAAATAACTATGAGTTAAAATATCTGTGGAGCCCTGTGGTGCTAGTAATCTCAATAATTTTCACTGAATGGAAGATCCAAGAGGGTTAATTAGTGTTGGCCCCAAGCCAAGTATAGGCAGAAAACCAGACTGCATTTTCCCTTCATGAGCTAATAAGTTTTCATTCAGAGCCACTTCTTACATAGTTGGTCCCTGGAGGACTTAGCTATGCAACATCCTAATTGAATGGACTGATCTGATTCACTACTAGTCCTACAAATTTCACATGGATCTTTCCCAATCTGCCTTTCTGCCAATTTTTGCCTACCGTGTGTGTACGTTGGTGGCATTGTGAAAATAGAGGGGTTGGCGAGGGGAGTGTGCTATTTCTGGTCTAATTCTGTTTTTCATCAAAGCCAGAAACAGGAGTTCCTGATTTGAACCTGGTATTACAACTTTTACTAATGACTTGGCCAAAACTAACGAAATATGTACCAAGCTCCTTTTCCTTCAGACGTATTTGCGTGGCAGTACGTGGTCATATAGCCTGATACGCATTTCTACCTTTAGAGTAGGAATCTACTGGGGAAGAAAAGAGACAATATAATATAAGGCAAATATAATGCAGGCAATATAATATAATATTATGTAATATATATTATGGATATAACAAAAGGGTCACTGCAATAGAAAAAAAAGTAAACTTGTGAAGGCAATATAATATTACATAATATAATTATGGGTATAATAAAAGGGTCACTGCCATAAGAAAAAAGTCAACTTGTGAAGTAGGCTAATGCAGGCTCCTCTGTAGGCTCCTCTTGTTTCTTCTCCACTTTTCCCAGGGACGCGAGTCCCCTGTGGGACTCTAGCTGCCCCCTCTGCCTCTGCTGCTCTTGTCTTTACCTTGCTCACATTTCCACGAGGTCACCAAAAAGTACCTGCTCCTGTTTGCATACCTGGGGGCGCTCCTTTCTTCTCAGTCATTTAATATTCTAATTGTTGCTCATGTGCTAATTGACCAAAATTTAACAAAATGTTTACCTTGGGAAAACATGCACTCCGTCTTCCTGATGCACGGGATCACGTACGCGTGACCTTGCCTGCCGGCTGAAAGGCCTTTGTAATTAACTCCCCAGTCAACACTCAGGGTGGTTTTCGCAGTCATTGACTGCCCTACTTGGAGTGGGGAACACTTGGTGTAAGTTCCTGGATGCGGTCAAATACGTCAGCGCTATCCCTTGTTTCAACTCACACACAGTAAACGAATGTCCTTTTCATAGTTTATTTAGAGCCACATTTTTTGCATTTTTGTGCTTTTAGGTGGTACTTTTTCTGTTTAAAATAACTCCCAAGCATATTGTTGAAGGGCTGTCTGTCTGGTGTTCCTAAGCTCAAGAAAGCTGTGATGTGTCTTATGAAGAATGTATGTGTGTTAAACATCATTCAGGCCTGAGTTATGGCACTGTTAGCTGTGAGTTCAGTGTTATTGAATCAACAATCTTTATTAAATAAGGTCTGTTTAAACAGTTGCTTTTGTTAAGGCGCTTAGTCATGTCCGACTCTTTTGTGACCCCATGAACTGTAGCTTGCCAGGCTCCTCTGTCCATGGGATTTTCTGGGCAAGAATCCTGGAGTGGATTGCAATTTCCTACTCCAGGGGATCTGCCTGACTCGGGGATTGAACCCACGTCTTCTGCTTGGCAAATGGGTTCTTTATCACTGAGCCACCTGGGAAGCCTCTCTTTAAACAGAAATACACATAAAACAAGATGATGTATTGATCACTTGGTGAAAATATTGTAACCAGAAGCTCACAGGAATCTCACTCTGTATTTTCCCTAGAAGTAAGAATAGTTCTTCAGTGTTTGCTAATTCTGTGTTGGTAGTGACTTTATAGAATAAAGCTACCATGAATAATAAGAATCGACTGTGTTTACTTCCTTCCATAAAAGGATTTGCAGTAGTTGAGGGTTAGTGATAAAAATGCAGTCAAGTAGATAAAAGAAGAATAAAAAAAAAAAGCAAAAACTGAGTCACATAGTTCAGAATTAAAGAGAAGCAAATTGTTTGAATAAGAGAACCTTGATGATTATTGTATTTAAGCAAAAAATTGAACTCGGATCTTCCAGGCAAAGAGGTAATGAGCACCTTTTCTTGTCAAATTTTAAAAAGTATACAATTTATTGAGAGAGACATCTTTTTCTATTATGCGTCCTAAGAGTAACTTTATGGCACAAGCACAGAGGAGATAATGTTTCTAATGGTAGTTTTATAAGTGATGCAGAAAAGGACCTTATGTAATTGCTAGTGTATTGACAAGAAAGCCCAAGGCATAAATACTATTTTGTTGTTCTAGGAAGGATTTCTAAAGGGATCTGAATGTTCTGTATATTTCTGGGATGCTGACATGAAATGCAGTACTGTCACATGTATTATGCTGACATTTACATTCTAAAGAACTTCAGATGAAATGATAGTGATGGTGGAGTTACTCAGCTCTCTGGCAAATTATAGGAGGAGATATAGTTCAGAAGGTTACAGTTTCGGTGTCTTTGAAATCGCTGCGTGGGAAGGGGAGGGTGGGATGGACTGGGAGAGTAGCGTTGACACAGATGCACTGCCATGCAGAACAGATCGCTAGTGGGAAGCGGCTCTGCAGCCCAGGAAGCTCAGCTCTGGGCTCTGCGAGGACCTGGGGGGTGAGATGGGAGTTGGAGCTGGGGTGGGGGCTTCACCAGGGAGGGGTGGATGTTTACCTAGAGCTCAGTCACTTTGTTGTGCAGCAGAAACTAACAGGCACAGCCCTGTAAAGCAACGAATACTCCAATTAAAAAAATAAAAATAAAATAAATCTAGAGAGAGGACATCTGTACTTGCCTGTGGATTAGAAAGTCAGCATGCAGTGACCAGGGAAAGAGGAAGGCCATGGCTTCCAACTGACGCCAGACAACTCCACTTAAGAACATGATGTTAATTAGAAATATCATGCTGCTTGTGAGGCTAAATATACCCTCCAAGCTTTGACTCTTTTAAATAGCCATGCTCATTTTTATTTATTAATCAATCCTACCACTGGCACTAAGAATTTTCTGGTAAGATATGGGGGAAGATATAAAGTATAGGCTCAAATGGTGAGGAAAGAAATGTTAAAAAAAATTCAGCAGAAACTTATAAACTCATTTTTAACCCTCCCACATATATTTCATGAATTGACTTTTTAAAAATTATTTATTTATTCATTTATTTGTTTGTGTAGGGTCTTAGTTGGAGAACATAGGCTCTCTCGTTGAGCTGCTCAGACTTAGTTGCCCTATGGGATCCCATCATATGGGATCTTAGTTCCCGGATCAGTGATTGAACCCTTGTCCCCTTCATTGGAAGGCAGATTTAACCCCTGGACCACCTGGGAAGTCCCATGAATCGATTTTTGATGCCCAAATTCTTGAGCTTAATTTGTCCTGATTTAAATGTTAACCCAATTCTCGTCAGAATTTATGAAAATAAGTGTTTACAGCTGCTTCATAAACCTATATTATCAGCAGTTTTATATAGAGATTTTTATATTGAGTGTTGGGTCTGCATATTATTAAAATATTAAATGGGAAAAACTCATAGAACTTACTCAGAAATAAATATACAAGTTTTGCCCTGGACTCTATGTAAGGAGATGTTTAAGTAGTAACAGGCTACCAACCTACAGAGAAAAATAAATAAATAAGGGCTTCAGAAAACTGAGGGAAAAACATTTTTTAACCATTATGATTTATGAAAGATATAAACCATTCAGTTTTTCTATTTTTAAAATTAAGAAGAGTAAACAAAAAACTTGATTCAATTAGATGTAACAAATACAATTGAATGGAGATGCAATTTGATTTGTTGAAAACTATTTGAGTTTTATGCAGATTAATTCCTGGTAATGCTTTACCAGAATGTGATAGATTCTGGAAAATATCTACTAAATCAAATATGTGTAAATATTTTAAAAAGCAAGCAAATTTCATGGTGTGGGGAGGGGTGGAAAAAGTAGGGAGATGGAGGGGTGTCTGTTTCGATGGAGTAAAAGTGATGTAAAATCCTCAGTGACCCATGGCCCTTTAGACACAGTGTTGGTGGTGTAGCTCTAGCCTTTTCTACAGATCCTGTAATTTTGTTCTTTCCAAGAGAATGCTCACTTTTTAAGGAATAAAGGAGAAAATAAATAGAATATCTCCATAATGGCACCAACATTGCTCTACAAAGATGGAGACCAATGCTGACAAGTGGAGATGGAGATGTGACCCAGCCAACAGCACCTCTGGGGCAAAGTACTTTTTTTATTTAACATGGACCTCTTTTGAAGTCTTTAATAAATTTTTTACAATTTTTTTTTTTAATGTTTTGGTTATCTGGCTGCAAGGCTTATAGGATCTTAGCTCCCCCAGTAGGGATCAAACCCACAACCCTTGCCTTGGAAGGCAAAGTCTTAACCACTGGACCACCAGGGAAATCCCTGGGGGCATAATAGTAAATGTTCATTCCAGAGTTGACTTTTTAAAAGCCTGGGTTGGGAATTGTAGTACTGGCTGCTCGGAAGAGTCAATGTGTGATGGGAGAAAGTACAAACGAAAAAAGTCAGACGTGGGGGACCTTGGGGAAGTCAGGCCTGCCTTAACCTCAGTGGCCCTACTCTGGTTGTACTTGGCCTGCAGAGAGGCTTACCTGCCTCTCCAGCACTCCCATCCCAGTATCTGCTAGAAATCCCGACAGCTGTTTAAGGAATCTGTGGCTGTCCTCTCAATGGAATGATCATTTCTGATCCACTGTTTTTAAAGCTACTAATTTTCAAAGACCAAATATCAGCTTTCACTTGTCATATCTAACAGATAAACCCTTTAATCCTGCTCACCACATCCTGCAGTGTAAAGTGGGCAGATCCTTGGTGATGCACGGAATGTGTAGACCAGAACAGGTTTTGGAGAAATCTTGTAAAAACCATTCACATGAGAAAATGAAATATTACTGTCTCTGATGAGTTGTGAAAATAGTACAGGTTTGAGAAGTGAAGTGGCATCCTGCTTCTCCCTGGCAAATATTTGCTCCTACATTTTAAACACTAGATTAGCTAACGGTAGACTCAATTAGAAACTTAAGTTAGCTAGTTAAGCCATTTGTCATTTAGCAAAGTAGCCCCTCTACACAGAGGCCATCAGTCATGTTTTGTATTAAGACCCCAAACTCCGAAGGGCCATCAGCAAACTCCTAGATTATCTTATTTTGTTCCTCGTCCAAAACCAGCAGAATCTGGGTCAGCCATATTACAAAAATAGCTTCCCTTCTAAAGTAGAATTTCAGAGTTTATCTAAGAAGTGGATTCCCAATTTTATTCTAAATGCAATTACATTTGCATATATGTTATAAACAACTGGCCTGGAACAGAAGGGCTGCATAAAGTGAAGTATATCCCTGCATTTTCACTTAGTAAGAAGCACAATACTCAGCACGGTGTCCTGTTTCACAGCTCAATGACTGATGTTATTAACAGCATATAAAAGTGCTCATTTATTGTTCTTCCTTTTTGCATCAATTTTCATGCCCAAATACGAATGCCCTGACTTTAGGCATTTATATTCTTGAAGACAGCACAGTGATGCCTTGTATTTAAAAACTATAGGCTGTGGATATGGACAGACCTGAATTCAAACACCAGGCCTGCCAATCATTAAGCGTGTGGTTCTGGGCAAGTTCACTACTGTGTCTTTGTTTCAGCATTTTCATTTGGAAAGCCCCCAAAGCTTATTGTGAGGATTAAATTAAATTTGCATTAATGTGACTAAACAGGAGTTTGCTAATATTAATTCCAATTATATAGTCTGACAACTCAACAAGTGGTTGTTAATTTTCTACTTACATCTAACTGCCAGAGTAGAATAGAATAAAATATTGGCGCAAATTTCAGTTAGTTTTGTTTTCCAAGTGTATCATTTGTATTAGTTTTGTCTCCTTATATTGCCTTCATTCCTATTAGAAATTATTTATTTTATAGTTTTGTTTTAAAAATATGTAATACATTCATATGGTTCAAAATTCCAAAGACGCAAAAAGTTAACAATGAAAAGTATCTTTCCCTTCCTTGTCTCCTGGCTACTTTTTCTCCCCAGAAGCAAATCTTCCAAATCCATTTTATGCATATGTAATTAAACAATTGGATTCACATATTCTATTCTGTCTCTTTTTTATGCATGAAATTAGCATACTATTAGCTTTGCCAAAGCAATGCATGACATCCAGTTAAATGTGTAATATTTGGGACACTCTTACACTAAAAGATTAACAGTTGTATCTGAAATTCAAATTTAATAGAGTCCTGAATTTTATTTGCTAGCTCTGGCATCCCTAAGTCACTGTTCACATTGCTCAGCATCTTGTTTGTCTGCTTTTGGTTTTCAACTTTTTTCATGGTGAAAAAATCTAACTGGGATAGTTTTAAAACTCCCCATACTCAAGTCACAGAATACAGACCAATTTCATTGAAATCTCTAGTGGCTGTACTTGGGCAACAGAGTTTTCTTTACGCAATTGCCTTTAATCGAGGAATAATTTACGCACAAAAAATACACTCATTTTAACTGTACCAGTTCAGTGATCTTTGATAAATGCATACTCCTGTTTTTACTTAATAATATATTTTGGCAATCACCCAAACATGATTTCTTAAGTGTGTAGGTGCTTTAGAGCAAGCATTGTATTTTATACTACTTTCTTACTAGCACTTGATCACTTCATATGTTGTGTTTCAGATGAATGCAAGTTGATTCACCACAAAGTCCTTTAATGCAGTCATTATTTAGGTTTAATGCACAAAATGAGCAATGTTATTAATAAATGTTTACAACACTAATTACAAAACATGCAGAAATTGCAAAGAATAGTTGCCAGCACTGCTTTATACCAGGGACCACCTCCACCTACTTACTGTCTCTCACTGGCCAAGTGATGAGACCGGAGCTTTACCCACACTGTAGACCCCCCTCCCCTCTTACACAAGCAGGATCTGAGACCCAGGTTAAATAAAATAGAAGCCAGGGAGCTAGTAAGTAGAGGAGCTGGGTTTTGTTTTTTAATTAATTCATTTGTTTTTAATTGGAGGATGCTGGCTTTATAATATTGCGCTGGTTTCTGCCGTACATCAATATGAGTCAGCCAGACATACATATATATGCCCCCTCCCTCTTGAACCCCCCTCCCACCTCCCATTTCTGACCTCAAAGTCTCCCTCAGGTCACCTCCCAATCTGGCTTAATTTTGAGACTCCAGTTCCCTTAACAGTATTCAAAACCTCCTCTTTTTAATTTGGAAAAAGATCCAGAACAGCAGTTTCTGTTTCTCGGTGGATGACGACCTCAACTAAAATGCCTTCTTGAGAGAACCAGCCAAGATAAACCAAAGAGGAAAAATTCCTCTGGGCTCAAGCTTCTTTCATGGCTGCTAAATCCTTTAAGGTCATTCTGGATTTTTTTTTTTTTTTTTGGTTCACCTGCTTTGTATCACCTGAGCGTGAATGGCTTATAAAATTAAAAGTTGAGCAAACATAATGACCAGTTGTGATTTGGGGGGAAAGGAAGCAGTGTCTCTTGCTAATGAACCGTATCTTTCTGCTCAAATTGGATGCATGTCATGTGCATGTCTTGATGTGTGACTAAATGAAGGAATTGAATTAAGACACTCGAGGGTGGATAACTTGTCCTGCACATAACAAGCATGTTCACTCTCTTCCTTTCTGGACGTGCTTTATGAAATGCACGGTGTACAGGCAGACCAAAAATGATTTCTAGTTTCTGCAGCAGAGAACACAATGTGAATATCTGTTTCACGGTCATCTCCAGATAATAATGTCTTCCAGTTAAGACACAGGTTCAGGGAGGAGAGAAGAAACTGACTTTTATTTCTGGCTTAACTGCTTTCATCTGTCTCCCTAATTATGGCACTTTTGAAAGTCTTGCATGTAGCCGATGTTCAGTGAATGTTTATTGAACTGTCTTGACATTCTCCTTTACAACTGAGGGTATACAGTGTTCTGGGTATTTTGGCAATGTGGAGACATCCATGGGGCTGAATCGGAAAGCATAGTTATCGTGGAATCAGAGACCATGGCGCTGCAGTGGAATCTTAAATTCTTTTAATTTTGACAACTTCAGTTCACATAGAAGCATCTTTAGAAGGGCAACTAAACTTGCAATCTTAACATTCAGCAAAAAAGTAGATGAGAAAGAACTCTTTAAGACCCAGTGAATTTCAGGGAGAGCTTGATGCTTGGCAGTGTGGCAATGCGGATTTACTTAAAAAAGAAAAAAAGACATCCATGAAACCACAGTTTCAGTTATTCCAGCAGTTTGGAATTGGGTCTCAGCCCAGATTCCAAAGGATAATGCTGTGACAGCATCAAAGAAGTTGTAAGTAGCTTTCTCTAAAGGCTATGAAAGAAGAAAAAAGTGGAAACCAATCAGCGTCTTCATTTTTATTAATTCTCTTAGCGTTTTGTTACTTTTGTGGACTGGCCTGAAGTCTCCTCACTCTTTTTCAGAAGTACCACGACGCGTGCTTCGCTCTCCGTGGGTTGCCTATCTCTCCATGTGTATTACTGTTAGTGTACCCTCTTTTCATTGAGAGATCAGTCTTTAGAAGCTCAGAATGATGTATTTCTCTTGCTGGGAGTTTATAAAATCTCTTTGGTCCAGACCAGGCCTGTCATTATCTCACACTATTTTCCACCTCATTTCATCCTCTGTCTTCAGGCCACTTGCATTTGAGTTTTTGGTGCCCTTTTGCCTATGGCTCCATTTGTTTCTAGAATCAGGTAATTCAAGTATGTCTTTGTAAATTCTAGCAGTGAACAATTTGGTGTCTCCTCTTGGCGTCTCACCATTTTACTGCATCTTCTTTCAACACACAGCTTTAGATTCAGTATATTAGTAAAAGTGCAAATTATTACAGATTTCAATAAATGCCACCAGTAAAGAGCAGAGCAGTTTCCCCAAGTTAATGATTTACAGTAGCTTTTAGAATCTTAAAGAACTCAACAAATGTGGGCTGAGCCCATTTACAGTACAGATATTTAGAATGTGTTATGACATCCTTGTGGCCAACGAGGAGCAAAATGCCAAGGGGAGGGGCTTGATAGGTTTGACTTTGTATCCTCCCCACCATCGTTTTCAATGTCCCTCCATCTGCCCATGGACATTACTCTACTGTTTCTTCTCTACTTCCGTTAATACAAGTATGTCCTCATCTAATCCTGTCCCCCTTTTCATTATCTAGTCAACAAAATATCTTCCATTTCTTTTTATCAGGTGCACTGCTAATCAAAATTCACTTTGGTATGTGGGAGTAATGAGTTAACTTAAGGCAGGGTAAGATGGAGGGAAGGAGAAGGAGGCAACAGAGGGTGAGATGGTTGGACGGCATCACTGACTCAATGGACATGAGTCTAAGCAAACACTGGGAGGTAGTGAAGGACAGGGAAGCCTGGCGTGCTGCAGTCCATGGGGTCGCAAAGAGTTGGACATGACTTAGTGACTAAACAACAACAACAATAATAGTGAGGAAACTAGTTAATATATTATTAATACTTCTTAGGGCGAATTCTTGCCCTAAGGCAGTTAAAATTATTTCTTTTACTAGACTCTTTATGAATGTCTATTTCATCATGACTTCATGAGAATTTAAGGCACTGTGACTTGGGCAGATGCTGGGGTCCAGGAAAGTTTCAGTTAACCTCAAAATAACTGTCCATTGAGGCCACTTTTGCTGAACTATGGGGAAAAAAAGATATGGGAACACACAAGATACAATGTGCATTGTATCAAACAGGGAAGATCAACCATAACCTTAATTTTAAAAATATGTGGAGGTTGAAACATAAAATGGGTAAATTAAGTAAAAAGTTTCCTAATTTCCTGTAAAATGCCTGTAATACAAGTTCTGAGAGTTTAGGGTAGCTAAAATTGGTCCACAAGCCGACCTGCCTCCAGAGTCTAATCCCTCACTGAGAAATTAAATTTATTCTCTTTCCAAGAATCAAGTCCAGAGTAAATACAGTGGCTCAGTAGCAAACTTCATTCTTCAGTTTACATATAATGTGAATTATTTGTATGCTATGGTGAGAATGCTTTCTTGAATTTCCCTGAAATACTAGCCCCTTTCATACATTTTAAATGTGATCTTGCTCTTATTTGAAGTACAGGTTACTTTTAGTATAACCCTCAATAGTGGATATCCAATACAATGTGTTGCTCCATTTAGAGCTTGCATTCTAGGGGAAATAATGAGTGACAATAAATAGGAAGACAGATACCAGTGGGGTAGAAGGGCTAGCCAATAAATTCAAGTAGGGTGATGCCCAGGGCTTCACTGGTGGCTCAGACAGTAAAGAATCTGCCTGCAATGCAGGAGACCTGGGTTCAATCCCTGGGTCGGGAAGATCCCCTGGAGAAGGGAATGGCTACCCACTCCAGTACTCTTGCCTGGAGAATCTCATGGACAGAGGAGCCTGGCGGACTATGGTCCTTGGTGTTGCAAAGAGTTGGACACGACTGAGCGACTAACATTTTCACCTTTCATGGAGAGCGAATGGGAGCCTTCTTTACATTCGGGTGCCCTCCAAGATCTCTCTGATGAAGAAACACTTAAACTGAGAACTGAATGATAATAAGGAGACAGCTTGTGAAAAGCTGCAGAACAGGGAACTTTCCTGGCAGTCCAGTGGTTAAGACTCCACGCTCCTATTGCAAGGAGTGGGGGTTTGATCCCCAATCAGAGAACTAAGATCACACATGCCTCACAGTGCAACCAAAAAAAAAAAAAGAAGGCAGCAGTGGAGACCATCAGTGCAAAGTCCTGAGACGGGATGGAAGTTGGCTCCTTCAGGAAAAGAGTTGGTAGAGGAGGGTCAGAGGAAGGTCATGCGGCACTTTGTAAGGTAAAAGGAGAACTTTGAGTTTCATGTTCAGTTTGATGGATGCCACTGGAAAATGTTAAGCAGAAGAGTGGCGTGGTCTGACATGCACATTTAAAAGATAGCTCTGCCTGTTCTGTGGAGGATGGATGGGGGAAAGGCAAAATTGGAGACCTGAAGACAAGTTAGGAAGCTCTTATTAATTTCAGTGAGCATACAGTTCGTGCAGATTAATATCCTTCTGAGAGTGAAAGGGGAGGCTATTAATAGAATAGAAGGGGGAGACGGCCTGGCTGAGCCTCCAGGAGATGTGGTTGCTTGTGGCTTTTATAGTTGTTCTGGGAGGATGAGAGGAGCAGAACCTGTTAGGTCACTTCATTTAATCCCCACTAACAAACACCCAAAGTACCCAGCACATAGTAGGTGTCCAGTACGTGTTTGTTGAGTGAGTGAATGGGTAAATGAGGGAATGTGGGAGAAATTAGCGTCCTATCCTTATAAATGTTGCTGTGTTACAAGTATGTCGCACAGTCTAATTTTGATTCTATTAATAAAACTCACACTCCTTTTTTCAATTTTTTTACACAGTCCTTCACTCTTTCCCTGTTTCTAAACCATCTCACACATACTTCCATTTTCTTCCTTCATCTCTTCCTCTCTCCTGGGGTGAGTGTCCTACATACAAACTTTCTGTAAATGTGCTTGCTGCACTAGTTTTTATCAAAGGCAGGAATCAGAGAGGCCACAGAGAGTCTAAGCATCCCCAGGCAACTTTTTGATCTTCTCTTTGAAGCATCCGGTGCCATTTTTAATGCCCAACCTTGGAAGGCCTCCACCTGGGCAGTCTGTCAGGGTTCATTTAACAAGGCTGATGGTAAGCAGTGCCCTAACATTCCACTTGCTCCTTTGACAGGGACCCCCCTCCTTGGTCCTCTTCTGTCCCTCCAGGAAATTAGTATCACCTTTCTCCCAGGTAAAGAAAACTAGGAGTCATGTCCATAAGACTGCATCCCACTTTTTACACGTAGAGATGCTTTTGCATGTTGTATGTGTGCATGCATGCTAAGTCATTTCAGTTGTGTCCGACTCTGTGCGACGCTATGGATTATAGCCCTCCAGGCTCCTCTGTCCATGGGATTCTCCAGGCCAGATTACTGGAGTGGGTTTCCTTGCCCTCCTCCAGGGGCTCTTCCTGACCTAGGGATTGAATCTGTGTCTCTTATGTCTCCTGCATTGGTTGTATAAATTTTGCCAAATTCTCAGTGTAAATGACTATCTCAGTCTCCTACTTTGCATTACGGGCACAGAAAAAATTCAACTTTGGTTATTTTATCAAATTTGTATTTTTTTTAAAGATTTGACTGCTCTGGGTCTTCATTGTGGCATGCAGACTTCAGTAGTTGTGACACACGGACTCGAGAGCACACACATGCTCTGTGGTTATGGCATGTGGGCTCTTAGTTCCCCAACCAGGGATCAAACCTGCATCCCCTGCATTAGAAGGCAGATTCTTAACCACTGGACCACCAGGGAAGTCCCAGATTTGTAGTTTAGATCGTAAATATTTCTGGCTTATTTCATAGACATTCAAAGCAGACATATCTTCCAACTAGATCAAGTTGAATATTAATAGAAGACTGGCTTTTAGGGAGTGTATACACGGGCCTAGTGATCTTCTTCTATGCTTGGTGAGACTGCATACATATGTTCTTTTGTGTGTGTGTGCATTTGTGTATGCATGAGTGTCTGTGTGCATTTATTCCAACTTGCATTCTTACACTCATTCCCCATATTTTATCCTACACATTTATGTTGCTTAAGAGAATGTAATTCTATCTACCATGAGAGAGTGTATCACTTGCCTGACTTTTGTAATCATTCAATGATGACACATTTCCTGTACTTGGATTTATAAAACTATTTCTGTTTAAATTCTAGGGAAATTCAGCTCTTTCAGCTGAATTTCAGCTGAAATTCAGCTCATGTACCTGAAAGGTTTCAAGGTACATGCTATCATTTGCTTCATTAGGGGAAAGGCGACTAACTTAGTGTTAGTTTCTTGTTTGTCATTATGTAAACATGAGCTAGATTAGCTGCTGAGTAACATTATCAGAGAAGAGCAGAGCGAACTTTTTTCTAAAATATAAACCCCCGGATAGACACTTCCCTGTGACCAGGGGCTTCCCTGGCGGCTCAGACAGTAAAGAATCCGCCTGTAGTACAGAAGACCCCGGCTGGATCCCTGGGTCAGGAAGATCCCCTGGAGAAGAGAATGGCAACCCACTCCGTTATTCTTACCTGGAGAATCCCATGGACAGAGGCGCCTGGAGGGCTACAGTTCATGGGGTCACATAGAGTCAGACATGACTAACACTTGGACAAAGAGTCACACACGATGGTGTGTATATTCACTTTAGCATATTCAACAGAAATGTTTAGAAAGAGCAAATGTCAGACTTCTGTCTTTTGTTACTCTGGGTAACTAAAAGTTATACTCTTGGAATTTAATATGCAAGCTTTTCACTTTCATAATTTTGCCTCTTATTGTAGTAATAAAATATACCAAAATGGACTTGAATTTCATCAGGAAAACCTTTAGTTTAACTATATGGTCAAAGTTACTGGAACCATAAGAAGCAAGAGAGTGAAAGAAATATATTTGAATTTTCCTTTTTAAAAATTTGATGGAAATGATATAGGGAGAACATTCTTTGATGTTGCAGAAATTTAAGAATTTCTTCAAGGTGCAGACCATCTATAAACTAGACAGTATCGGATACAGCAAATGTGTTCTGCGTGTCAGGTAGCTGATTATGATTTTTAGCCCTAAAATGCTAGCATTTATCTTTCAGTGTTTTGACTTACCATGGTGAATTATGATACTCGTCCTTTTATCCAAAAATGTGTGTGTGCTAAGTCGCTTCAGTCATGTCTGACTCTTTGTGACCCTATGGACTGCGGCCCGCCAGGCTCCTCTGTCCATGGGATTCTTCCCCACCCAGGGATCGAACCTGCGGCTCCTTTGTCTTCTGCGTTGCAGGCAGATTCCTTACCCACTGAGCCACCTAGGGAGCCCACACTACTAGGTACTAATATAAAATAGATAACAGATGCGGACCTACTGTATAGCCCAGGAAACCTTACTTCGTGACCTGCGTGACCTAAATGAGAAGAAAATCTAAAAAAGAGGGGAGAGCTGTATTGTGTAGCTGATTCACTTTGCTGTATAGCAAAGCTAACTAAACCTTGTAAAGCAGCTCTACTTCAATATAATTTTTTTAAATATCTGATTTAAAACAATCAAAGACACCCAGCAGCAGGAAAAGGTGGGATAGGTATCGTGTCCTTGTGCTAATGATGACTTTTCTTTTCGTGTCAGTAGCAACTGGAGATGAAAGTTGTCTAAGACAAATTATAAATGGTTGATATTGGAAAATGCTAGGTGAGGTTAAGACGTGGTTGGTTGGTCGATTAGGTTACTGCCAGGAAGTAAACAATAGACTCATTAAGGTTGTAATTAGTCACTGTTGACATATTGTATATTTCTCCAGCAGGGATCATGTGGCTGAATTAATCTAGTGCTTTGTTAAGGAGCAGTAAGACCTGGCTTTTAAAAATATAGCCATGCCTTCTCCTTGGGATTTCTATACCACCTTTGTTCTAGGAAATTTGGTGACTTCATGTTAGACTCTAAAGTGATCCATGTCAGTTGATGATTCATTGTGTGTTTTTGTTACCTTGTGCCATTGATCAAAACACTTTTTTATTGTTCTCTGTTTCTTGGCAAGTCTAGAATAAAGGGGAATTCCTCCTGACTGAATGCTTTGAGTCAGGTATTTTTACCTATTTATAACTTCAGATAAAGGTCCTAGGAATAAAGAGTTAAATAATTTGCCTGTGGCCACATCGTTTTAGTTGTTGTTGTTGTTGTTGGTTAGTTGCTAAGTGGTGTCTGACTCTTTGTGACCCATGGACTATAGCCCACCAGGTTCCTCTGTCCATGGGATTTTCCAGGTAAGAATACTAGAGTGGATTGCCATTCCTTCTCTAGGGGATCTTCCTGACCCAGGGATCAAACCCACATCTCTTACATTGGCAGGCAGGTTCTTTACCTCTGAGCCACTGGTATATGGCTATCACTGAACTTGCAAACAAGGGCTGTGGACTCCAACCTGAAACACCACTTACAGTCAACACTGGATCCTTCGGCTCCAACCACATCAGTCAAGGGTCCCCAGAAAGCTGCTTCTGCTCTTGTGCTTAGTCTATCAGTCATGTCCGACTCTTTGCGACCCCATGGAGTTACCCGCAGGCTCCTCTGTCCATGGGGGTTCTCCGGACCAAGAATACTGGAGTGGATTGCCATGCCCTCCTCCAGGGGATCTTCCAAACCCAGGGATCGAATCCAGGTCTCCTGCGTTGCAGGCGGATTCTTTCCTGTCTGAGTCACCAGGGAAGGCCAAAGCTAAGTTTCCTGCGGCCAGTGCCCCAGGGCACACGTGCTGCCTCCAAGACCAGTGAAAGTCCTCATCCCAGTCCTCCTCTCTCTCCTTTCCCCATCAAACTCCAGCTCTCAGCCCACCTCCTCTAGGAAGCCCTCCCAGTTATGTCTGCTGCCACCTGCATGTCCCTCTTCACGAGTTTTTCCTCTCTCCTCTCAACACCTGTCAGAGCTAGAACCTGAGATTTTCCAATGTAGACCTCATTTCATTTAAGTTATCAGAGAAAGGGACTGAATATTTGTCGATTTTTCTCCCCAACCACATAAGGGTTAAGAACTACATGAAATAGCCTTTTAAAAATTTTCTGTTTGGCCTCAAATCATATCTATTGCAGAAATAAAATTCCAATTTAGACATTCTAGTTAACATAAGCATCTCCATAATGTGGAAAGTGCCCTTGTGAGACAAATGAGCACTTTCTGTGAACCACAGGCTTCCCAGGTGGCTCAGTGGGTAAAGAATCTTCCTGCAATGTAGCAGATGCAGGAGATATAGGTTCGATCCCTGGGTCGGGAAGATCCCCTGTGGGAGGTCATGGCAACCCACTCCAGTATTCTTGCCTGGAGAATTCCACAGACAGAGGAGCCTGGCGGGCTGCAGCCCATAGGGTCACAGAGAGTCAGACACGACTGAAGCATCTGAGCATGCATGTGGACCACTTCATTCTTTTTCCACATTTATCAAGCTAATAAAATCCATCTTGTTAAATATTGGCTAAAATAATGATCAGGCAACATTTTTTCCCATAAAGAAGCATTGGACTCTTTAATCTTTCTTATTCTCGGAATCGTATGGCTCTGGGAGTTATCTAGAATTGTGTTTAAGGGAGAAAATTGTAATAACATGGCCCTCATTTTATTTCCGTAGATATCTGCCTGTGAGCTCCTAGATACCATCTAACTTGGCTTCCTCACATGTCAGAGAGGAAGCCTTTGCGGGCAGATATTTTGATTAGTGTGTCCCTTCTCAGATAATGACGCAAAGCAGTAGCGATTTGGCATGACTTTCTCAAAGCACAACCAGCTGGAAAACGAACCCAATCTGTAAGACTATTAGGCCAAAGTCTGGAAACTGTGCGTGCGTGTGTTAGTCGCTCAGTCGTGTCCGACTCTCTGCAACTCCATAGACCGAAGCCCACCAGGCCCCTCCGTCCATGGGACTCTCCAGGCAAGAACACTGGAGTGGGTGCCATTTCCCTCTCCAAAAGGAACTCTAGAGAGAAAGAAAGTGAAGTCGCTCGGTCGTGTTCAACTCTTTGCGACCCCATGGACTGTAGTGTATCAGGCTCCTCCATCCATGGAATTTTCCAGGCAAGAGTACTGGAGTGGGCTGCCATTTCCTTCTCCACGGGAAACTTAGTAAAACACCTTATTCAACAAACATCTCTTAATTGGAAATTGTGTCTTTTTTTAATATGAAGACATGGTTTAAGAGTAGAAACTTTAATTTACCTACGTATACTTAATGTACTTTTGTGTATCACATAACTCTACAGAGAAAAGAGAGATATTGACCTCGGACATAGAGGATGACATGTCCTTGTCATGATGAGGGAAAGAATCAGTTCTGTGACAGGGGCTGGCTGGCCCACTGAAGCAGAGACCTAGAGTAGGAAAGGACCATCTTGCTACCCAGTCACTGTCGCAGGGAAAGAGATGTCTTTATGAAGGCGGTCCACTCTTCTGTTCACTGTAGGATGGGGCTGAGATTACTTCCAGATTAGGAGTCATTCACTGGCCGTGGGGAGTCCCTGGGCTAGGAGGTAAAGCAGTGGGTCTCAAAGGAGGCTGCATATTGGAACCATTTGGAGAGCATCAAAAAATACTAACACTTGCCTCACCATCAGGATTCAGATTCACGTGGTTTGGGCTGTGGCCCAGGCAAAAGGGAATTTTAAAAGCAGCCAAATTTGAGAACCACTAAGTTGGAAAAACCTATTTTCCAATCTTGCTGATAGATCTCAGGGAAAGCATTGGCCTCTTTTTGTATACTTCCTAATCTGATTTATTGCATCACAAGATTTTCCAGCCTGGAAGAGATGTAATATGTCAAAGATTCTTTCCATGTAAGGCTTTGCAGAATTTCAGGGATTTACTTTCCTTTTTCTTGCTTCCTGGCTGATGTCCTGTCTAAAAGCATCTAGGAGAGCCTTAAGAAAAAAAAAAGTATGACTTCCTTAAAGAAGTAAGTCATGTAGTCCATTTATGGAGATAAATAGAAAAGGTTTTTAGGTCAAATATTAAATCTTGCAAAAAGGTCTTGAAGCTTAATTTATTTGAGCTAAATGTTTATGCAATATCTCAGTGATGTAGTGTTTAGCATGAGTAAAGTAATGATTTGGGGCTGAAAATTTTCAGGGAAGCAAAATTTAGAATATTTAAGGGAACAAAAGTACACACAGCTCAGAAACCATATTAAGGGCATTGTGACAATGGGTTTCAGCCAGAGAAGGAATTTACTAGCTCCATGCTAAGCTTTGCTGATGATGATCACCAAGAGGAAATTGCTGTCAACTGTAACAGGATCAGATTAGATAAACTGACTGCTTTCCTGACCATTGTGTTTTTCTATACTAGAGTGGGTTGCTGAAAAGAATCACAGGGTCTCAGGAATATAATTCCTGGAGTATATTCTATAGGCCCTTTTCCGTAGGCTTTAGGAGAATGTTACTGTCTGAATACACAGGACATTTGCTAGGAAGTGGCTTCATTGTAAACAAATATCAATTATTACCTAAATGGTGGTACTGGAACTAGGCCCAACCAACAGTTTTTAATATGAAACATGGTAGTCTTACACTGTTGGGTTTTTTAAACAATAGCTTTATTGAGATATAATTCACACACCTGAAAGTCTCCCCCTTTAGAGTTTTTTATATATTTTTTAATACATTTTTATATATTCAAGAAGAGGTCTCACCACTCATATCTAAATCCAGAATTTTCATCGTTTGTCCCCCACATCCTTATACCCATCAGCAATAATTTCCCCATTCTTTGTGTTCTGTCTCTATGAGATTGCCTATTATGGACACTTCATACAAATAAAACCGTCAAATAGGTAGCGTTTTGTCCCTGGCTCCTTTCACTTAGAATGATGTTTTCAAGGTCCATCCGTGTGGTCACATGCCTTGGTACTTCCTTCCTTTCTGTGGCTGAGTAATAACCGACTGTGTGGCTAGGCCACATTTTGTGTATACATTCATCTTAGTGGACATTTGGGTTGTTTTCAACTTTTTTGTGTGGACGTACATTTTCATTTCTTTTGAATATAGACCTAGGAGTGGAGCTGATGGGTCTGAGGATCACTGTATGTTCAACTGTTTGAGAAAGTGCCAGACTGCTTTCCAGCGTGGCTGCACCGTTTCACATGCCCACCAGTGATGTGGGAGCGCCCCGTTTCTCCACATCTCCACCAGCACTTGATGCCGTCCCTATTTTTATGGTAGCCGTCCTGGTGGGTAGGAAGTGGCATTTGATTGTGGTTTTGAGTTGTGCTTTTCTAGTAACTAATGCTAGTGTTATTCACTCAGCTGCGTCTGACTCATTGTGACCCCGTGGACTGTAGCCCACTAGGGTCCTCTGTCCATGAAATCCTCCAGGCAAGCAGACTGGTGAGTTGCCGTTCCCTTCTCCAGGGAAACAAATGCTATCTTAGCATCATGTGCTTATTGGTCATGTGTATATAATATTTGGAGAAATATCTCTATTCAAATCCTTTGTCCATTTTTAAATTGGGCTGTCTTTTTATTATAGTTTGGATTAAAATTCCTTTTCAGAAATATGATTTGCTACTATTTTTGCCCAGTCTGGGAGTTGTATTTTAATTTGTCCCATGGTGTCTCTTGAAGAAAAAAGTTTGCAATTGTGCTAAGATTCATTTATCTATTTTTTTGTTACTGGTACTTTTGGTGTTACATCCAAGAAACCACTGTCCAGTTTAAGGTTGTGGATAGGTACTCCTATGTTTTCTTTTAAGCATTTCACAATTTTAGGTCTTACATATAGGTCTGTGATCCATTTTCTGTTAATTTTTGGGTATGGTATAAGGCAGCACTCCAAATTCATTATTTTGAATGTGATTGACTAGTTGCCATGGCACCATTTGTTGAAATAAAACTATTCTTTCCCCACTGAATTGTCTTGGCCTTCTTACCACAAATGACCATAAATGTAAAAGTTTATTTCTAGACTCTCAATTCTATTCCATTGATCAATATGGCTACTTTGAGGCCAGTGCCACATTATATTATTTACTATAATTTTGTAGTAAGTTTTGAAATTGGGAAGTATGAATCTTCCAACATTTCCCACTTTGGTCTAGATTATTTTGGCTGTTCTACGACTTTTGCATTTATGTATAAATTTTAGGGTCAGTTTGTATTTTCTGCCAAAAGGCAGCTAGATTTTGGTAGAGAATGAGTTGAATCTGTAGTGTTAAATTGAGTTATGTTAAAAACTAAATGTGTTAAACCTTAGTACTTAGTTCTTAGTAAAATGCCTGGTATGTAAGGAGGCAATATAATTCTTGTTAGACATTATCATTTGAATTAGCTCAAGTATTCCTTTTTTTATTTGATATTTTTGTTATTTTTGCTGCAGCTGTCCTGTGTGTGGCATTTTTCTATTCATAGTCACAAATCACTTTCTTTGGTAAAAATTATCATGTTTATATGAAAATTCTGTTAATTGGTAAAATCCATTAGAATTTTCCAAGTGTCATTCTTATCAATTTGGAGAAGCAATCATAAAATCCTGCATTGTAACATTGTAGAGAACTACCTGTGAAGTTTCTCATTACTATTTCTGAATTTCATGAAGTCTTAAACTCAAGAATAATATCTACAGAAGCTCTTATTCCAAGCCATAAAAGAATTATTCTCCCATTTGCTTAATATATTGAAAATTGGGCTAGAAGTCAACGTCTTCCTTTAAAAAATCTATGTTGAGGTGAAGGCTAATGTGTACACTAGCTCATATGTGTACATTAGCTCATGTGTGTAAATTTTTGGAGGGAAATATCCAGAACCATAAGGCTTAAAACTAACTTGCAGTAGATATAGAAATACTGCAATGGAATAAACAACAAACACTTCTGCTACTGGATAGTTCACTGAGAGACCCTCTCAGCTGCTCATGAGGACATCCAAGCAATCCTTAATGTGGGAAGTACATGGCTGTCTTTCAAAATTAAAATTTATGAGTTTGTAGTAAGTTACATAGTGCTTCCCTGGAGGCTTAGAGTGTAAAGAATCTGCCTGCAATGTAGGAGACCTAGGTTCGATCCCTGGGTCGGGAAGATCCCCTGGAGGAGGGCATGGCAACCCACTCCAGGGTTCTTGCCTGCAGAATCCCATGGACAGAGGAGCCTGGCGGGCTACAGTCCAGGGGGTCACAAAGATTCAGACATAACTGAGCGACTGAGCACAGCATATATAGGAGATCCCAGATGAAATAGGTTTACTTTCCATGATACTATCTTAGCTATGAGTGTGCCAATTATTCAATTTCCTAAGCCTCACAAAAAGGCATATACCTGAAGTGAGATTCTCAACGTTCAAGCATTTGAATTGTTGTTGTTGTTCAGTGGCTCAGTCATGTCTGACTCTCTGTGACCCCATGGACTGCAGCACGCCAGGCTTCCCTGTCCTTCACCATCTCCCAGAGTTTGCTGAGACTCATGTGCATTGAGTTGGTGATGGCATCCAACCATCTCATCCTCTGTCTCTCCCTTCTCCTCCCACCCTCAATTTTTCTCAGCATCAGGGTCTTTCCCAGTGAGTCAGCTCTTTGCCTCAGGTGGCCAAAGTATTGGAGTTTCAGCATCAGCATCCGTCCTTCCAATGAATATTCAGGACTGATTTCCTTTGGGATTGACTGATTTGATCTCCTTGCAGTCCAAGGGACTCTCAAGAGTCTTCTCTAGCATGACAGCATTTGAATGTTTTCATTCAAAAAAGTAGAATCACTGTAAGGGATACAGAACGTGAGCTTTATTAATCAGCTTGGATTTTACACAGTTGTGGGAGCTGTTTAGGAAGTCTGTGTAAGCCTGTTGCTTTTTTATGTTCTGTTGGACCTGAAGTCATCAGAACCAGGGTCAGGAAAGAAAGATGGACATGAAGTCAGAGCAAGGTCAAACGGGGAAACCACAAGGAATCCAGAAGGGCGCCTGGAGCGTGCCTGTGTCTCTCGCCACCTCTAAGCTCAGAGATGCAGCTGACCTGCTGAAGGGGCTGCGCCTTCTCTGTGAAGCGGCACACACACTCAGTCTAGGATTTCAAGAAGCTAAATAAGGAGATCTTATGAGAGCTAGAGAAACTGTAGCCCAGTTCTTTCCTGTGCCAACAAGGTGAGGTGACAGGTCAGTGAAAACATCCGTGAGCTTCAAGGCCTGGGCCCTCAGCATGACCCTGCGCACACTTTGGGACTGCAAACAGTTAAGTTTCCAAGAAGGCTGTGAAGTTCTCTTTTTTGAGGGGGATTTCAGTTTATCAGTATTTAAAAATATAAGTACAAGCTTTCAGAGGTTTCTCGGCATCTGAAACAGCAGCTTTGTAAAGTACTGTTTTATTCCTGTTGACCATTTAAAGCCAAAAGCCTGAATTGCTTTAACTACCCTGAGATTTGAGTCATGTCTGCTAAACGGTGTTTTTAACCACACATCAGTAAGCGGTTTGCTTTCTACTCAGGGGTACATGCGAGCCCCAGGAATAATGCTAGGCCATTGTTCTCATGTCCTTTTCAGAAATATTCCATTTAGAACATGTGTCAATATGATGCTACAACTGGGGACTTTGTGTTTGGCAGGCTCCAGCTGATCTGTAATGATCCAATGTTAGGGAAACACACAAAAAGCATTGATCTAAATGGATCTATATTAGCAAACAGAATGATTTAAAAGCTGTTTCAAGTCAGGTAAAAATGTCTTAGACCAGGAAGCAGCTGTATCCTGACCCTGATTGTGAGAATTATTGGCAAGCCGCAGGGTTTTAAGAATACTCATTGAGCAAATTTGGGCTTTAGCTGTTTCAAGTCCAGAATTTCAAGGTCTACTAGATCTTGACCACAGAGTTCTTTGCTCCTTATGGGCACAAAGAAGCCAGAATAAAATTGAAGTGTAGTAACTCATGAACAAGGAAAGTGTGGATATGATTTGAGTTGAAAAGAAAGAGCAGGGTTAGAGTAGGACATTCTAAGAGAAATTTAATGATAGTAGAAAATAAGATTACTGCACAATGGGTTATAATATGAAAGTTAAAATAAACTCAAGGCAATAAGACTGGTACATTCACTGATTTTATAAAGCCTTTCACAAATAAATGCAATTATACAGAATTAGAAATGTCAGGTGGAAAAATGACTATCAAAACAGAATATTTTAAAAATCATATGAGAGTAGTTTGTACAACTGCATAAAGTACATTTGAATTTTTAGATGAAACGATTAATGTTCTACAAAATTACAACTTTGCAAATTGATCCTACTGGAGAAGGATTAAATGGACCAATTACCAGATAAGAAATAGAGAGTAATTGAATCCCCCTCCTCTGCAAACAACACACACAAATCACCCCGATAAGATGGTTTCGCATGGAAATTCTTTCAAACATTTAAAGATCAAATAACTTCCATAATGCTTAAACTACTCTAGTTCACAGAAAAAGAAGGAAAATTTTCATATCCTCTCAATGAAATGATTACAATGTAAAGCTCTAAAGCAAAGATTATTACAAAAACAGAATAAATCTTATTAAAACTGATAAAAAATTAAAGTGTAAGTGATAACTTACACCTTAATAATAACCCAATAAAATAACCCAACAGCACATTACAAGATACTACACCCTGAACAAGTGAAAATTATTTCAGAAAGGTAAAAGTGTTGCTCTGTAGGGATATATATCAATAAAAATAAGCTAAGGAGAAAAACCAGAAGATCATCTCAATAGACGAAGAGAATAATTGGCAAATTCAATATCCACTCATGTTAAAAACAGCCAGCCTATTCCTTAACGGAAAAATACAAGGGAATTTCTAACTAAAATCAGAAAACCAAGGATGTCCATTATCTCTGCTGTTCTTTACCTTTATAGCAGAGGCATCAGCCAATGAAAGTAGATAAGAGAAAGCAAATATAAGCATAAAAATTTGAAAGGAAGGTATACCTACTAATCAATGATATGATTGTACATCTCGAAAATTCAAAATAATGAATTGAATAAAGCACTAAAATAATAAGGAATTTTGGCAAAGCATTGGGTAATAAAACCAATATGAAGAAGGCAATAATCTTCATAAAAACAAGAAAACAATAATAGGCAGAAGTTAACAGATGAATCCCAAGTTACAAAAGCAAATGAAAAAATAAAATAGTTCATTGTGAACTTAACAAAAATATCCAAAATTTGTATTAGAAAAAACATAAAGTCATCCTGAAAGTCACAATAGATGACTTGACCACATGGAAGACATATGTTTGGGGATAAGAAAATTTAATTTTGTAAAGACGTTAAGAAAAGAAGAACAATGAGAAAGGGATAACTTTTTCAGATATTAACCATTTTATGAATAATTATATTTAAACTGGTGCTGCATGAAGAGACTGTCAGACTATGGGAAGAGAAATTTTACTATGTGACAAAAGTAGTATCTTAAGTCAGTGATGAAAAGATTAATTTGTACATAAGTTGTATTTGGACAACAATAAAAATATGTTTGAATCAATTTTTCATAACATGTTTTTGGTAAATTCCAGGTGACTTAGATATTTAAATATAAAATTAAAACCATGTAAGTAGTCAAAGAACACATGAGTGAATTCCTTTATTACTTGGGATGGGAAAACCTTACTGTGATTCAGAATTTGATTTCTCCTCCCCCAAACATCAACAACAAAAATAAAAATCTTTTGGGTGGCATAAATAGCACAAGCAAAGTAAAGAGACATGTGGGGGAAAGTATTGGCAACTTAAAAGCAAAGTTTTAATTTCCCAAAGACATGAAGAACTTCTAATAATAGGAGGAATAGCCCATTTTAAAAAATGAACAAGACATATGAGCCTTCCATTCACACAAAGAAGGAATACAAATAACCTTTAACCATATGAAAAGACACTTGACCTTGATCATTATAAAAGAAACACGGGCTAAAACAGTACTAGGATATGGCTTCTGACTATCAAATACGCAGAAAGCCAAATGTTTGATAGTCTTCTCTGTAGGTAACCACAGTGTCAGTGTTTAGTTGAGATGTCGTCAGGTTTATATTGAATTATTCATGAAAATAAAATGTTATGATGCCCTGGAATTTGCTTCAGAATAATCTGGTAAAGGGAGAGTTTTGGAAACATGAGACAAAATTAGCCATGTACTGGTAAGTTAGAAGGTGGGCAGTCAGTATGTGGGGGTACACTACTATTCTCCCAAACTCTGTATATATTTGAAGTTCTCATAAAAAGTAAAAGGGAAGTTCATGCAGTTTCAAAAGATACCGCAAAATTAAGCTAAAGGGAAAAATGTTACCTTACAGAAAAAAAGAATTTTAGAGAAATAAAAGTATTCATTGGTTTAGAAGTGTGCTTAGTTTGTGAGAATAATGATATATCAATGGAGGAAAAAAACAATTTAAGGCTGACCTGTGTTAGAATTTTTGCCCTTTATTTTCAGTGTGCATGAGCTCAATGAATTCTTGGTTTATCTCTATTATATTATATTCCTTGACCATAGAATGAAACAAAACGAACACACTTTTAAAAAATAGATAGATTTAAAAAATAGATTTGATTGCTCCAGGAGACACATTGACCCCCTGTCAACCTAAGTAAAAGTTGTCCTGTTAAGTTGATGTTGATTTATGTTTGCAATTTGGTTTGAATCTTCCATACGGGCTCACATCCATTAATTCTAAGTAGCCTTTAGGAAATATGGAAGTAAAAATTATCTTTAATAAACCTTGCTAGAGGAACAAAATGTAACAGAATACACTACAGAGAATGTTTGTTTGTTTTTAATTTACACCCCCTCTCCTTCAGCTTTCCTCCTTCCAGAAAATGCCTTCTGCTGTACTGATACAAGGCTGAAGGTCCCTAGAGTACTCCAGCCATCCATAATTTAACTCTAACATCCTGGACATGCATGTGGTTATAGGAAGCTGTATATCAAGGTCAGTTAATGAGAACCACCTTCAGGCTATCATTCAGATAATGAAGAGCTTGCTCAGAGAGTCCCAGACCTCAAATGCTCTTACTGAAGCCCAACACAAACCCATCAAATAAACATAAATGAGGAAATATTCAACAGCTGTCCATTTTATGCTTGCTAGTTTTATTTTATTGAAACCATCTACACTGAATGCAAAGCAATATCAGTGATATTTTATTTGTCTACCATTTTAAGCTTTCCAAAGTACCTTAAGAATATTAAGTTGGTTTTTATGAATTTAGTAAGTTCAGATCACAAGGTCATAGCTTGTCAGGATGTTCTTAAAGTTGTTATTTATGGAACCAGCTAAGTTCGTATGGATCAGTCTGTGTAGTAGTCATCCACACATATCTGTAGCATTGGTTAAGCTCCTTGCTAGAGAAGTAAGAGTCTTATCCGCAGAACCATGCAAAACGTCATGCAAAACAGGTCGTGCCAGTGGTTGTTAGATGGACAAATGGATGGTCTCATGGAGGAGCCCCATTCTCTGAGCTCTGAACTCTTCAACAGACAAGTTTATATCTTCTCTGCCAGCAAAAATCTCACTTTCAAAAATTATAGTTCCCTTGTACTTTCCCTCTTCCCAGGTTATTTGAAACTGTTCCTCTAAAGATATTCTGTTTTGAGGAAGTTTTTATACTCTTGTGCAGCTTAAAATAGAAAAATGAGCTCAGGAAGCCAGATCTGGACACTAACAAGGTCATTATTTCATCTAAATATTCACTTTATAGGTGAGGAAGGAAAGAGAATCCACGTTCTGAACTTGGAGAGACACCACTTCCACCAGCTATTCAAAGATGAATATTGTTAATCACGACACTGGTGTGGCTCTGAGAAGCTTAAATAGATTTATATACTAACACATATGTATTGGTCCTCTCCCAGGTGGCGCTAGTGGTGAAGAACCCACCTGCCAATGCAGGAGATGTAAAGAGACACAGGTTTGATCCTTGGGTCGGGAAGATCCCCTGGAGAAAGAAATAGCAACACACTCCAGTATTTTTGTCTGGGAAATTCCATGGACAGAGGAACCTGGCGGGCTACAGTCCATGGGGCTGTGAAGAGTCAGACAGGACTGAAGTGACTTAGCGTGCACACACATAGGTATTGAGCTCCTCCTACATGCCAACCACTGTACTGGGCTCTGTGGTTCTAGCAGTGGTCAAGGAAAGTGAATTCCTGAGCTAATGGAATTTATGTTGAACAAGAATGAAACATAAGAGGGTCAAAAAAGAGAGAGAGAACATATAGGCAACCTCATTTGAGATAGTCTGACTATGAAAATCATGTTCCTAGAGAAAGTTCCTCTCCCCCATAAAATGAAAATATTTCTACTTTCTACCTTTGTAACTCACTTTCCATTTCAAATCATGAACAGCAGTCTCGGGGTTCCCTCTATTAGACACTGCCACCCCATAAATTCTGTAACTTCCCTGCACATGATTTCTCATCTGTAAATCAAAGGCTGTGGGCTTGTGCATAGTCGGTTCAGTGATGTCCAACTCTGCAACCCTGTGGACTGTAGCCCGCCAGGCTCCCTTGTCCATGGGATTCTCCAGGCAAGAATACTGGAGTGGGTTGCCATAGGGTCCTCCAGGGCATCTTCCTGACCCAGGAATCGAACCTGCGTCTCCTGTGTCTCGTGCATTGCACTTTACCACTGAGCCACCAGGGAAACCCAAACTAAAGGCTAGGCCACATAATTACTTAGATTTCCTTCTACCTTTAAGATTCTTCATTAAACAGAGCCTCATGGCTGTGTTGAACTCTTTTCCCTACTCCTCCGAGCCTCTCTCTGTCCCACGAGAGGCTCTGAGGAAGACACTGCTATTTCTGTGTCTCAAAGCCTTGTGGCTCTTGTGGTGTAGTTTGTGACACAGAGATAATGTAGGGAGGAGTCAGACCCATTTCCTGAAGCATGACAATCTTCTGGCTTTTTCTTCCCTTTTAGATTCATAGAACTACAAATACTGTCAGTCATCGTGCAGGAATAAACAATACTGCTAAACTTGTCAGCTTTTTGATCCCTCCCAGATCTTTTTACTTTTTTAGCCCAGTTCTTGGAAAAAGCAGGCTTATCAAGGCTTTTATTTTTCTTTGCAGTGTTATATTTGCTGTGCCAAGGATAGATTATTGAAATAAAATCATATATTTTAGGACTCAGAAAATCACATAATTGTAAAAGAGGAACCAAACCAAATACAAAAGAACTTAAAAAAAAAAAAAACACACAAACTAAATGCAAAACAATTATATGTATATATGTATGAAATGAAGGCTTCCCTGGTGGTTCAGATGGTAAAGAATCTGCCTGCAATGCGGCAGAGCTGGTTTCGATCCCTGGGTTGAAAAGAGCCCCTGGAGAAGGGAACGGCTACCCGCTCCAGTAAAAAATGAGTCATAAAATTAATTTTTAAAAGAAACTTGGAGGCAAGCTATCTTATACCCAGCTTGCTATGTCAGTTTCTTTAATAGTCTATTGAAGACACTGAATAAATTGTTTCCACAGTGCCAAGTTTTGCATTCATTTCAGGTGGAATTTATGCTCAGTGCCACAAAATCTCCACCTTCTTTCACTTAAAGAAAAGATTCTGTGTAGGCTACAGTAGAACTGATCCATGTTAGCTAGGGGCATTGACTCTGAATAAGCATGTGATCGGGAGGCAACCCCAGGCAGTCTATGCACTGTGGATTGGCGTCAGGCCAAAACTACATGGTAGGTCGTGTAGTTGGCAAGGAGTGATAGTCCCATTCTGTAAGTGGCGATTAACATGGCCCTGAATCTCCTCGCGTACCTCATTCCTTCCTATGCTGTAAGGCTAAATGCAAGTTCATCTTCCTCCACAAAAGCGTCTCTGACGTTTGCAGTCCATGAAAACCATTGTTTTGCTGGAACTAAAAAGCACAATTATTTGACTCATTTATCAACTAATTATGTTCCACCACGTAAAATTATATTGTATTTTCTTGCATCTTTGTTCAACTTCTAAGTGTGTGCATGCCATGTCAAAAGCTAGATTACAGAATAATTTGTGATTAATTTTTGTAATTTTGTAATTTTATATGGTATAGTTTGTGACACAGAGATAATGTAGGGAGGGAGTCAGACACATTTCCTGAAGCACGACAATCTTCTGGCTTTTTCTTCCCTTTTAGATTCATAGAACTACAAATACTGTCAGTCATCGTGCAGGAATAAACAATACTGCTAAACTTGTCAGCTTTTTGATCCTTCCCAGATCTTTGTTTTTACCCCAGTTCTTGGAAAAAAGCAGGCTTATCAAGGCTTTTATTTTTCTTTGCAGTGTTATATTTGCTGTGCCAAGGATAGATTATTGAAATAAAATCATGTATTTTAGAACTCAGAAAATCACATAATTGTAAAATAATTTTATAATTTTCATCTTTGGACCTGATACTATATATTGAAGATATTTAACTAGATTTGCTCAAGGTTTAACCTTTTGTGACACTGTCACCTATAATATTGCAAAAAGCATAGTAGGCATTAAGCAAGATTTTTAAATGTGCTGATCTATCTTCTTGACTCTGTTTTCATTTTTCCAGGAAACCACAGTATCCTCCAAGTTTATCTTGTATTTAGGTAACCAGTAGCTTCAATTTCTTCCCTCTGATTATCAAGGTGTCTGGGAAGAATTTTGCTTTAATTACTTAACTATCTTAGAATATTTTAACTTAATCTGTTTTTTCCCCAAGAGAATTAACAATTTTATCCGATTCTACCAGTGAAATGACAGAGTTTATCACCCTTGGAGGAGCTTCGCATGAGCAAGTTTGGAAGGGAAGGAGAGAATAAGATAGAGTGATGGTGGTGGTGATATACCTTAAATGGGGAGGGGGAACCATATAACTTTGGCATCAATCTCCTCTAGCAACACATTTGGCTTAAAGACTAGGAGCAGCAGTATCTTCAACCAAAAAGTCCTGAGAAGACATTTAGTGCCATCCAAACACAGCACTAGTCGCTGCTACACCGTCCCTCAGGGCAGACTTTTTCTAAGAAGAATTTCACATCAATAGTGGAGATACCTGTATCGAGGAAGGCTGGTTGTGGATGGTTGCTAGGCACTTCTTCCTGAGCAGTGATTATCCTTTCTATGGATATTACAAAAGGAAAAGAGTACATTTGTAGTCAGCAAGCATCCACCCTGAGAGTCTCACTCGGTGAAGAAAGGATGATGTTATAAGAGGAAAGTTTTAGTGCAGAAATATGTATTGGCAGCTCTCAAAATACCTGTGCTCAAAAACCATCCACTAATTAAAGAAATAGATATCCACCACCCGTAATACATTTATTAGGATTTAGCATCAGTAGGGTTCAAATTTTAGAAAATTCTGGTGTAAAAACATTGTAAATCTTCCAAACGATGTAATAATTCTGGCTGGCTAACTACATGATTTTTTTTTTCCATCGTTATTTACCCAAAGGCTTGAAACCTTTTAGTTTTACCATGTGCTAAAATGACAATGCAAAATTTTAAAAGTTTTGTTTAAATTGCATCGTTTTCTTACATGTAGAAAAGTGATTAGAATTATGTAGCAATTTTATTGGAATAGCGTGTTGTTGATCTTTGATTTGGATCATCTCAGAACTCCTGAAGAACACAGTGTTTTCTGAACTGTAGAAGTGGAGGAATATTCCTCCCTCTCACCTAATAGAAGAGAATGTTTCTAATTCAGGGACATCTTCATAAGCCTTTCTCTACATAGAATATGACAAATCCATTTCTATAAGCCAAATCAGTTGTACCAAATGGCAAATAATTTTGCTACCCTGGAGAGCAGAAACTGCACCAAGTGTTTAGTGGATGATGGTGTAATTCAGAAGCATGTGGCAGTAGTTTTGGTGTCAACACTGTATTTAATATTAACCCTGGGCATCCATCATCCGTAGTTATTGTAACAACTGAAGAAATTAAGACTGAGACAGATGTTTAGAGCACTGGGAGAAATGGCAAGGGATGTTCCTTCAGGAGAAACGTGAGCAGAATTACCAGAGTTATGCCTCTGAATAGCTCTTCCTCTTTTTCCAAGGCCTAGAAAATATCCAGCAGATTTGCCAAATACAGCATATTTGCCATTGAAGAACAGAGGGCTCAGTATTTCAAAACAGAAGATTTTAAAACATGGCGATTGAAATGATTTCAAATCAATGTTTTTAAAGGTTGTCATTTTGTTGTTAGTTTTTTTAATTAAAAAGGAAATATTTTGTATTCATATAATACAAAGTTCATCCTGCAGGATTAGATGAACAATATCCCCCTAGGTTTTTGTCTTCCATTACTTATATATAATTTCAGTCTCCCTCTACACACCTGCATCGTCTTGGACATACTTTTCTGTTCCCTGTGACTTGTCTTCCTAGCATCATACTCCTGATCTGAAGGGACACTGGTTTGAAAAAAAAACAAAAGCTATAACTCTTTTAAGTTCTACTATTGCCTTGGCAATGGCCATCCATGGTGGATATCACACACTTTTTGCTCCATATTACCTGACACGAGAGCTTCACTGGTGGCTCAAATGGTAAAGAATCTGCTTGCAATGCAGGAGACCCAGGTTCGATCCCTGGGTCGGGAAGATCCCCTGGAGAAGGAAATGGCAACGCATCCCAGCATTCTTGCCTGGAGAATTCCATGAACAGGGGAGCCTGGTGCAGTCTATGGGGTCACAAAAAATCCAGACACGACTGAGCAGCTAACCCTTTCACCTGACATGATGTAAAAAGATAGGCACTAAGTGAAATCATGGAAGAGTTCTTAGTTCTGAGGCTGCTCTGAACTGGTTAATGCAGAATTTCAGAGAATAGAGGCATTTCAACTTTATAACTCTGAAAGCTAAATTTACATTGTTTTGAAGGAAGCCAAAAGAAAACAATTTTCATCATAAATGCTTATTTTTCCCTTAACACAGGCCCACCATCACGACCATCACTATGACCGATGGGGACTATGATTATCTGATCAAACTCCTGGCCCTTGGAGATTCGGGGGTAGGGAAGACAACATTTCTTTATCGATACACAGACAATAAATTCAATCCCAAGTTCATCACGACAGTAGGGATAGACTTTCGGGAAAAACGTGTGGTAAGTTTTTAACCATACTGTTAACCGGTTGCTGATCCTCCTATATATAAAATAAGAATTAAGAAACTATGTTTATTGCATTGCAAGGTGTCTGTCTTTTATCACATGAAATTCATAACCTGTCACTTTGATCCAATTTGAATATTATATATTACGGTCTCAACTCTAAATAACATTTTGCTTAGGAAAAAATCCAGTGGCACTTGTCTCCAGAAGCACACAGAGCAACTAAAATAAATTATTTATGGGTTTATATGGTGTGTTTTCTATGAATTCTTAAGGAATCTTTCCAAACATGAATTCGTTATCTAAAACCATTAAGTCCTGATCTAAGTTTCTCAATAAAAACAAAGTGTTCATTTCCCCGTGCTTAAGAAAGAGGTAAAAGAATGATTGGCAAATAGCTGGAACATGAGCTTTGTGAGATCCTGCTGCATTTTTATTTATGTGTAGACTCAGCCATCAATCACTAGCTTCTTAGGAACAGAATGTGAGACCAACCCATGCTATTTTTCAAGATAAGAGAGTTAAAGTGAGAATCACAGCCACTTCCTTCCCCTGTGCTAGACGCTAATGACAGGAGTAAGGATATTGTGGCGTGTGAGGCGTGGCGCAGAGGCGCAGAAGCGAGCCAGGGTCGCTCCTCCCAAGGTGCTCTTGGGCGCCAAGATGGCGGCGGCTCCGGTTCTTGTCACGAATCCCCTCAGTACCTCGAACGCGATTCACTTTGCTGTGTTTGTCGTATTAGAAACAAATACAACATTGGAAGGCAACTGTACTCCAATAAAATCTTTCTTAAAAAATAAATTCACTCATTCCCCATGAATTGGGGGGAAGAAAAGAAAAAAAAACAAAGAAAATGAGGATGGAGAAATCATGATTTCTTAGAGTGTCCCGTCCCTTTTCCGAAAGTTCAGTGCTGTAGTCTTAGCAAATTTGCTCCCAATCCCTCCAGTGTTTTTCTGTGCCTTCTCCCCATATGCCTCCACTGATCTAGCGATAAGTCCTTGCAAAGTTTTCCCTTTAAAATATTTTCACTCAACCATAAGGAAGGGAGCTAGGTAATATTAAAATTGTTGTACTTGGTTTAAATAAGAACTCAAAAGGCCATCACCTATAAAATTTAAACGTTTCTAAAAAGAGCCTTTGAAGAATGGATAAAAAGGGAAGACTCGGAAGAGCCTGTGTAAACTTATTGAGCAATCCTGTGTGCATTTCATGGCTGTCTTTTTGAAAGTCCCAATTCACAGCAGAAGATACTCAAGTACTTGTAAAATATTTTACTGTTTTAAAAATTCCTTAAAATCTGTTATTTCACTTAAGTTTGCAGTAACTCTGTAAAATAGGAGATTATGGGTCTCAATTTGCCAATAAGAAAGTAAGATTCTATGAAGTTAAATGAAGAGTTGATATCCGAACCTAGAACTTGGGTCCTTAATCGACTGTTTGCTGCTTCCTTGAGGAAATGACAGAAGGTGTCTAATTGAAGTTTGCAGGATGCCTAAATTGTGTTGAAAACCATACTTATACTTGACATTTAAATGTGAGACTATATGTGATAACTTCTAGGAGAAAAAAAGCAAATATTTATTCTCCACTGTGAACTTTGACTATAATAATTGAGAAAAAATATGCTGAGTGAACCCAGAGAATTTGAATGCTGACAAAATCAAAGCAGCATAAACTAATGACATTTGTGTTCTTTCAGGTTTACAACACGCAGGGGCCAAATGGGCCAACAGGGAAAGCGTTTAAGGTGCATCTTCAGCTATGGGACACTGCAGGACAAGAGCGGTAAGAGTGAACTATTTCGTTTCTAGCTATAAATCGCTTAGAAAAATTTACTTTAATATGAATGTGTGTTTGTACAGTGTGTGTGTGTTAAGTTGCTTTAGTCATGTCCGACTCTTTGTGACCCTGTGGACTGTAGCCCACCAGGCTCATCTGACCGTGGGATTCTCCAGCCAGGAATCCTGGAGTGGGTTGCTGTTTCCTCGAGCAGGGGCTCTTCTCAACCCAGGGATGAAACCCATGTCTCTTATGTCTCCCACATTGGCAGATGAATTCGACCACTAGTGCCATCTGGGAAGTGGTATTGTATGTGCCACTTTTAATACGACTACTGTATGTGAACTTGAAAAATGTAAGGATATGCAACCCTCCTCCTGGTTTCAAAATAGACATCTATATCAACAAATAAAAAGAAATTATATGTAGTGAATTAACCATAACTAGCAATTGTGTATTTGGTGCAGATTGCAAAAATCAAATTTTCAGAAATCTCTATGAAGATTCTTATATATTGTCTTTGCACTTTGTGATCATTAAAAAAAAAATCCAGAGTTTAATTGAACTGGGGTGGGAAATTAACATTGTTACAAGTGCTACTTGAAAAGTGAGTTGAAGGAAAGGGTGTTAATATATTTTTCATCTCTTTCTGTCTTTACACACAGCCACGCACCCTGTACCATTTGACTGACTTTACTATGATTTCGGTCACATCATCACCCTCCAGCTGGAATGTTTTATTCCCTTCCCACCATTCCTGAGCCTCTCAATAGGCCTGGCTTACATTACACGTGCGTGGTGGGGCTTTGCCAGACTCCCCAGCTGAAACACACTCCCTCTTTCTTGAACTCTTACAATGTCTATTCTTCCATGCCTTCGAGACTGCATGCATGCTGAGTCGCTTCAGTCATGTCCAACTCTTGGCGACCCTATGGACTGTAGCCCACCAGGCTCCTCTGTCCATGGGATTCTCCAGGCAAGAGTCCTGGAGTGCGCTGCCATCATGCCCTCCTCCAGAGGATTTTCCCTGCCCAGGGGTGGAACCCAGTCTCCTATGTCTCTTGCATTGGCAGGTGGGTTCTTTACCACTGTGCCACCCGGGAAACCCATCCATGCTTTAAGTTACTTTAATTAAATAAAGTAATTGATTATATACCACCTTATAATAAGACTTCCCTGGTAGCTCAGTGATAAAAAATTCGCCTGCCAATGCAGGAGACATGAGTTCGATCCCTGGGTCAGAGAGATTCCCCTGGAAAAGGAAGTGGCAAACCACTCCAGGATTCATGCCTCGGAAAACCCGTGGGCAAAGGAGCCTGGCAGACAACAGCCCATGGGATCGCAAGAGAGTTGGACGCAACTTAGTGATTAAACAACAACATCTTGTGATAAGGCGTGTCATTTATTTTTGTCTCTCACGGCTGTTCTTCAATTCACTTGTGGCCTTCTTGCCCCAACACAATTGTGAGCTTCATAAGAACAGAGACCATGATTGTTTTCTCAGCCTTGTCTCGGGTGCAGCGACCCAGACAAGAGACACCCGGTAGACCGTAGTGTTGATTGTTTAGAGCTGGTGGTGCTATGCCATGATTTGAAGAAAATACATTTCTTTGAGATCCAAGCTTTCAAAGTGCAAAAGACCCCAAGCTAGTGAAGTTTTTCAATATTAGATGAAACAGAAATTGGCAATAGATTGTCAGAGAAGATAAGTAGAAGGCACATACCTCCAAATTCTGCATCACATGTCTTACAATGTTTATGCTTGTAAACACTTCAGGCTTTGAAATGAGTCCAAAACATTCTCACGTTCAGTGAGTGTAAACGCCAGGAGAGGTGCCGGGCCCTCTCTGGGAGCTCTTTTGACTGTGAATTCCATTTACACACATCCTTCAACGCGGCTGGTTCCTCTGAAGTCGTTCCTCACAGGAATCTCTGTTCATGTGTCAGTTTTGTTGTCACAAAGATGTATGTTTTATAGACCAATTTAATTCATTTTTGAAGAAGTAATATGAGAAAATGTGGTTCCCATATGTCTTCGCACACGATATGTCAGCCTAGCATGATGGCAGGCTTCTCTCATCTGTCCCCTTAAGACAGCTGCTCTAGGAGAGAAATGGAAATACTAGGGATTGTCTTAGTAACACCAAGGTTATTCATCCCTTGAGAATTTTGCGTTCTGTATATTAAAGTGTAGCTAAGCAACAAGATAAACAATGCCTCACACCTCAAGCCTGTGCCCGAGGACGTCTGGCACTGTAACCCATGTAAGATAATGGTTATTGATAAAAGTCACATTATGGGAAGGAGGAAAAAGATCATACCCCTATGTAAACCTAAAGGATGCAGAGCACAGACTTAGTTCTCAGTGAGGGAGAAAGAGCTATTACGTGCCCCTGGGATCTGATTATTCATGGGGTCCTAGCTTTCCACATTCTGGGGACAAAATGAGGTTGGTGGGTGGAGCTGGAAATAAATAAGATTACTCATGGAGTAAACCCTAGGAAGGCTTCCCTGGTGGCGCCGTGGTGAAGAATCAGCCTGCCAGTGCAGGAGACACAGGAGACATGGGTTTGATCCCTGGGTTGGGAAGATCCCCTGGAGGAGGAAATGGCAGCCCACTCCAGTGTTCTTGTCTGGAAAATCCCATGGACAGAGGAGCTTGGTGGGCTTCAGTCCATGGGGTCGCAAAGAGTTGGCTACGACTGAGCGACTAAACATGAGCACAAAACCCTGAAAACTCCAGGGGCTCACGAGGGTCCTGGGGTGGAGTGGTCCAGGGTATGAGCCTGGCTCAGAGCAGAAGTCTCCTGTCCCTGTTGCTATGGATGCACAAGTGTTTGCTCCAATGAGATCTATCCAACAAGCACGTTTTAAAGTAACTGTCGTGGGCTGTAGTAATGAGAGGGGAGGAAGGCGCAGTAGATTTGTCCTCAGATGAGAAACACACAGACTCATAGCCTTAAAAAAGACAGGACAGAGAACAGGATCGGGGCTGACTTAGCCACACTCTTGTGGTTTGAGTAGGACACAGTTTTGTGAGTACAGATAGTCCCCAAAGAGGAAGAAACAACCATTCAGTGAAAGCACCATAATCTCTGAGCTTCTAGTGACTGGCAGGGTCAAATCCACAAGGATAAAATTGAGTGAGACTTTTGGTATTTCATAATCATCATGATTATATCCTACCAAAGAATCTTATTTTGGAAATAAATAGTCTTCACTAAAATATCTCTTTTCTGTGTCTCCATATTAAAAGTATTGTTTCTATTGAAGTCATTTACCTCCTTAATAATTTCATATCCTTTGCTATTTTCTATCTTTGTTTCTCTAAATTTGGCAAACAATCATAAAAAAAAAAAATTTCAGAGTCATGAAAATGCAATGGATAGTGCATTAAAAACACCACTTCTTTTCTCTTGGAGATTCCCATCTAGGATGGAATTTGGACAAATAAACAATTGCAATAAAGCTTCAGGACAGTAACAGGGAAACAAAGGCTGACTGGTGGCTGTCGGGTACAGCAGGAGAAGTCCATACCCAGATGGTGGTGTTAGGAAGTCTGCATAGGGAAGTGATCCTCTTATATGTATAAATATTACACTCATACACAGCGTATGAGTAAATCTTTTCCTGGCTAAAGAGGTAGGAGGTAAAGGAAGCCTGAAGGCAAGGTCACCCACAGGAATAACAGCGTGAGTGAAAGCCCAGGGGAAAGCGTGAACTTTCCAAGAACTTAAAGAAGCTCAGTATGCCTGTGGGTAGTCAGGAGATAAAGCTGGATAGATGAGCAAGGGTCGGTTCGTGCAGAGCCTTGGCGGATTATTGAAAAGTTCAGTCGTTATCTTTAGAGCCAGGTATCATCATCTGACATTTTTAGCAGAGGGTTTATAGAATCAATAGGAAGAAATCTGGGAGTGAGAGGACCCAAACCACACTGGAGACAGGAAGCCTGTTGAGAATGCTGTCGAAATTATCCTGGTGGAAGATAATGGCCTCGAAACTAGAGTAGTGGCAGGGTACGTGGAGAGACATGAGAGGATCAGGAGATATTTGTTGATTGCTTGTATATAACAGATGAAGGAGAAGGAGGCCATGGCACCCAAGGAGGATGGTGATGCCACTGATAGAAAAATCAGAGGGAGGGTGAGTTTGGTTTCAAACATGTGAGGTTGCTGGTACCTTAGTTTCCTCCAAGTGGAAATATCCAGCAAGTAATTGGGCATACAAGTAACAAGGCAGGAAAGATCTAGACCTATAAACTTGGGATTCAACGTATACACCAGGATAATTGAGCCAGCAAAGTAGACAAAATAACCCAGTGAATGCACGTAGAGGATGAAGGGGTCAAGAATAGAACCCAGAGGAAACCCAAGAATCTACAAATAGGCCAAAATAGGTGACCAAAATATTAGGAGGACATTTAGGATAGGAAGAGATCTGTTGCTCTGCTTAAAGTCACGTGTCTTTCTGAAAACCAGTGGCCAACTTCACTTCTTTATCAGTATAACCCAAAGCTTCTCTGGGCCCTGCATGTCATCTCCAGTTTTGCCGATTGCATACATTGAAGTGGATCTCAGAGCATCTTCAACTTCCCTGAGGGTGTTGGGGTGGGGAGGGTTGGAGCAAGAGAGAGAAAGTGTTTACATTGCACATGATGGAGTGTATTCTTCAAAATCCTCCCTTAGAGATGAGTGTTCTTACTTTCTGTCCTCAACTAGTAAGTCTTTCTGCTCTTCCCTCCAGTCCCCTAATCATAAAGTTTTCTTCTTCCTTTCTTCACTGTCTTTCTTCCTTCTCCTTAAGAGACATGCATGTTTTATCCCCAAAGAGTACGAATAAAAGCGTTCTCTCGCCAACGTTGTTTTTCCCTACAAAAGAACCCTAGCTTCAGCTGCTGACAAGTTGTGGTTCTCTGAACGCAATCACAGGCACTCATTTTCAGACTGCCATGTGCTATAAGCTTCCTTCTGGCCACAGACAGGAAAATTGAAAAGTAGAAGTTAAAGTCTCTGTCCTGAAGTGCCTTATATTTTAACTGTGGGCCACAAGATGCCTGTGAGCCAAAGAGAGAAGGATTCCAAGAGGCTGTGTAAGCAAGCGTGTGATAGAAGGTTACAGACTCTTGCCTGCGTGCCTGCTGTGGAGCATAAAGCCTCAACGGGATCTTAAATCTACAACCAGATGGACTTCTCTGACTCTTCAGCAGTCTTTCTGCCCACTCGCCCACTCGGGAGGATCATCCAGAGGGATGCCATGGAGAGTTCACATCTGAAAGGGACCTAGTGTTGTTTGTATTGTCATCAGAGTATCCAGCGAACTAACTTTCAGAACTGTCCACTGTGTTTTCTTGGCAGATTCCGGAGCCTCACTACGGCATTCTTCAGAGACGCCATGGGTTTCTTATTAATGTTTGACCTCACCAGTCAACAGAGCTTCTTAAACGTCAGAAACTGGATGAGTAAGTGGGACTGAATAACTTCTGTTGGCCACGTGGGGACCCAACAGCTCTATCTGCTTCTTGGCCTCACAAGGTGAAACCAGAAAGAGTCACAGGTTTAGTGTTGCCCATGTTACCTGCAAAGTGGTGGCTTGTATGTGGCTCACCAAAGTGGCTCGGAATTGGTTTTTCCTTTGACACCTTAGACGAATCACCGCCTGTGAGTAAGGACTTTATGATTGCAATGGACGGGCCATTCATTCCACGTGTGCAGTAAGTCTCCAAGGACTTCTTGCAACTGAGCAAACAGTCACTTCTACTTTGTCTAGCCTGGAGTGGACACAGAGAAGGCACGGCATTTTCTGAGTGGGCACACTGGCACCTATAGTGTGTGCCCTTGCACGTGGGTTAACTAAATAATTAACTCAGGGGTCAGTGAGGTGAGAAATTGTTTCAGAGCAGAGCAGCCACATGAAGATATCATATAGTGTGTCTGTCAATAAGCTCACGTTGAAATTTTACTTATTTTGAACAAGTGTTCAAATGTGAGAAAGACTGGTATAGAAAAATCTCCAGCTTTCATGGCAATTTAAACACAATAAGGCTTCAAATTAACCTAATCAGTTATTAAAACCAGATTGATGTAAACAGCACAGAAGAGTGGTATTTTATTTTTCCTTTTTAAAAAAATAGATGTAGCACTAAAGACCATATTTAAGGTTACAAATACCAGTTTTGAACCCACTGGGACACACTAGCAATCCCACGGGGCTGGTGCTACTTATTTCTAGAGTTGTTGGGGCCGTCTGTGGCCAGAGGGCTATTTTTTGAAAGATCAGATCATGTTATACCCTGCTCCAGATCCTTCTGGGGTTTCCTGCTTCACTTGGAAGAAAACCCAGAGTCCTTTGCTGACCTCTAAGGCCATCATGGAAGCCTGGTGTGCTGCAGGCCATGGGGTCCCAAAGAGACACGACTTAGCGACTAAACAACAGCAAAGACCATCATCGTCACTTCCTCTGTAGTTCATTCTCTCTGCCCCGCTCACTGGCCCCCAGCCGAGGTCTTCTGAAAAGCACAGTCCTGCCTTGGGGCCATTGGTCTCTGCTTCCTTCTGCCTTGATTTCTGTTTTCCCACTTACACCATGTGTTAATTCTTTCGCCTCCTTCAAGTTCTTGTTCAGACTTCATTTATCTCTTGGAAGAAGCTTTCCTGATGGCTCCAATCTAAAACTGTTCTTCATCACTCTGAGTGTGGTCAGGACACTTTCTGCTTCATTTGATCTCTGCCCCCACCTGACATCATATATATTATATTACATCATATCATATCATATCTTTCTTTGTTTTGTCATTGTTTTTCTTTTTTCTTTTTTTTTCATTTATTTTTATTAGTTGGAAGCTAATTATTTTACAATATTGTAGTGGTTTTGTCATATATTGACATGAATCAGCCATGGATTTACAAGTATTCCCCATCCCGATCCCCCCTCCCACCTCCCTCTCCACCCGATTCCTCTGTGTCATTGTTTTTCAGTCACTAAGTTGCATACAACTCTTTGTGATCTCATGGACTGCAGCATGCCAGGCTTCCCTGTCCTTCCTTATCTCCAGGAGCTAGTACTCAACTTCATGTCCGCTGAGTCGGTGGTGCCAGCCAACCATCTCATCCTCTGCTGCCCCCTTCTTCTTTCTTTGCTTCCTTGTAGTTTTGATTCTTTCCACTCTAGAATGTGAGCTCTGTAAAGGTTCAAACTTGATCTGCTTGTTCTGTTGCAATACCCCAGAGCACCTGGCTGAGTATCTGGCTGTGTAGATTCTCAAATATATGCATATCTTCTTATTTCATATTACATATAATTAATAAATATAGATATATGTAATGGCTTTAAATGTAAGCTCACTAACACAGTTGTGCTAGTGGAGAAAAATACTAACAAATTCTGACTTACTTATTTGCTTTTCCAAATGAGTGTTCATCCTAGGATCTGTTTCCATTTTCTTTTATTATTACATTTCTTTATCTAAAGTGTTATTATTGGATAATAGGTAATATTTTATTTTTATTAATAGGCAATATTATTAGATAACACACCAAATGTTATTATTAGATTCTGAGGAGATAAGGAGATAATAAGGCTATTCAGTTCTTTCAGAGTGATTTGTTCATCATTTTTCAAGGTAGATGAGATGCTCCCTTGCTTCTAAAATTTTCCAGGATACTGTTGGGATTTAAGATAATTAATTGCCATTTCTGATAAGGCTTTAATTTCTAATATCCAAATAACTGGTGTTACAGTGTCACTACCTCCTCTGGCCTCAACAAGGTTGCACTTAGCATGCCTTGAGGTAGAGAGTAAAATAGTCCCATAACCTTGAAAATATAGGTTGGCAAGGTTTTTCTCTTTTTAATCATTTCTTTCCTTCCTCCCTCCCTTCCTTCTCTTCCTCCTCCTTCCCCCATACCTCCCTTCTTTTGGAAAAAAGAGAAAAAACAAATAACCTGTCTTAATATTATTTCTACATGAATTTGGGGTGTTTAAAAAAGCTCTGCTCTTATGAATCATTACCTTGGATTTCAGGAAAGAAAAACGTAGCAGCGTCCTGAAGGAAAGAGCAGACACCCCTGTGCTTGAAGGGGCTTCCCAGGGGCGCCCGTGGTAAAGACACCACCTGCTAATGCAGGCGACATAAGAGACGCGGGTGTTCGGTCCAGGGAGGGGAGATCCCCTGAGGAAGAGCATGGCAGCCCGCTCCAGTCTTCTTGCCTAGAGAATCCCATGGCCAGGGAGGCTGCAGTCCAGAGGGTCGCAGAGAGTCAGACACGACTGAAGTGACTTAGCACACACGCACATACACTTTAAGACCATGTTCTCGTCTCTTCACTTATATTTGAGGAATAAATGGTCTGAAAAGCAGTATATTCAACTCAGGTGAACATTCCTGGATGTTCATTTACGGGGGGGCGCAGTGATAAAGAATCCGCCTGCCAATGCAGGAGACACAGGTTCAGTCCCTGCGTTGAGATGATCCCCTGGAGAAGGAAGTGGCACGCCACTCTAGCATTCTCGCCTGGAGAGTCTTATGGACAGAGGAACCTAGCAGGCCACAGTCCGTGGGGTCGCAAAGGGTCGGACATGGCTGAGCACACATCACCTCACCTGTGTTCATCTCAGAGGCTATTTCCCCAGATGTAGAAGATCACTGACAGGTATTCACACAGGTGCTTCACACACGCTCTTACTAATCTTCACAGCCTGCCACCTGTGAGGCAGTATCTCCACGTTCTAGGCAAGGAAACCGTGGCTGGGAAGAGTTAAGCACCTTGGCTAATATAACTCGGAAACAGCCAAGCTGGAGACGCACAATTCAATTAGGACCCTAAAATATGAGCAGTCTTTTGACATCACTTGTTTACAACTAACTTGCTGATTCCATCTGTTTTCTCTCCAAGGCCAACTGCAAGCAAATGCTTATTGTGAAAATCCAGATATAGTATTAATTGGCAACAAGGCAGACCTGCCAGACCAGAGGGAAGTCAATGAACGGCAAGCCCGGGACCTGGCTGAAAAATACGGGTAAGTCGGCTACGTGGAAATATCCTCTGACCTCACACACTGCTGCTCAGTTAGGGGACAGGGTCATAAAACTGATATTCGGAGGGATCCCCTTGATTCAGGAATGACAGATGAATGAAAAAGATCTCCCAGAGGAATATATGTGATGCTTTTAATGAAATTATTTAACAATAATAACCACTCACATTTACTGAATGCTTATTGTGTGCTAGCAACTATTCCTAGACTTTAATTTATCTAACCCCTGTAATTATATATAGGAAATTTAGAGTTATCCCATGTGATATATGAGGAATTGAGACACAGAAAAGTTGAGTAACTTATGGAAGGCCACATAGCTAGTGAGTATAGAGCTTGAATTCAATCCAGGCTGTCTGAGACCAGAGCCCATCATTTTGAACATTGTGTTCCACAGCCTCTCAATAGCTGCAAAACTCTAAGGAATAATACCTGACCTGGACATAATACTGCAATTATTATCCTGAGAGTGAAAGTGTTAGTCACTCAGTCTTGTCTGACTCTTTGCAACCCCATGCACTGTAGCCCGCCAGGCTCCTCTGTCCATGGAATTCTCCAGGCAAGAATACTCCAGTGGGTGGCCATTCCCTTCTCCAGGGGATCTTTCTGACCCAGGGATTGAACCCAGGTCTCTTGCATTGCAGGCAGATTCTTTACCATTTGAGCCACCAGGGAAGCCCAATTATTATTATTATTATTATCCTAGCGAGTTAAAAAATGTTTAAACACCCCAAGTAGTTAGAAACTGATTTCCAAGGCAGAAATTGTCATTCTTTTTCAAATTTAAGTTCTTTTGCCAAATGTGACAGTTCTTTACTTCCTTGTGAGTTTTACAAATAAATGTACATGTCTTCTTGAAACTTTGGATTATAAATAAATGTAGATTGTATTCACATGAATATCCTATGGTAGTGCCTGCTTAATTTCTAAATCAGACTTCTAGATAATTGATTATAGGGAAGTAAGAGTTTAATAGGCTTCCCTGGTGGCTCAGATGGTAAAGAACCTGCCTGCAATGCGGGAGACCTGGGTTCGATCCCTGGGTCAGGAAATCCCCTGGAGAAGGGAATGGCAACCCACTCCAGTATTCTTGCCTGGAGCACCCCAGACAGAGGAGCCTGGTGGGCTACAGTTCATGGGGTTGCAAAGAGTCGGACACAGCTGAGCAACTAACACACTAATAGTTTAATGGCAACACTGATCACTAGTTTAGGCATATTTGCCCTCTTCATTTTTAAAAAATCAGTGATGATGCTTGGCTTCAAGTACCTGTGCACCTCTTGTAGCAGTTTTCTTGCCTGTAACACTGGTTACACCCATATGTAAAAGCAACCCACCAGTTTTCACTCACTGAGGAAAACCAAGGATGTTTTCCAACTCAGCCAGCAAAATCGTGATTATTTCACAATCTCTCAGCCAGCCATGTTTTCACATGTGTGACTCACTGGCACATCTTGTTGTATCTTTTCTGGTTCCTTCCTTGCAAAAATATTTGTCATCTCTTCCATTCTAGCATACCATATTTTGAAACAAGTGCAGCGACTGGCCAGAATGTGGAAAAAGCTGTGGAAACCCTTCTGGACTTAATAATGAAACGAATGGAACAGTGTGTAGAGAAGACCCACATCCCCGACACTGTCAATGGGAGCAGCTCTGGAAAGCTGGATGGGGAGAAGCCAGCAGAGAAGAAATGTGCCTGTTAGACTTTACCCCAGCCTCTGATCATCCAGAACCCCAGGCAAACGTCACTTCCAAAAACAGCGACAAACCACACAATTTTTGTTGAGTAAACCGTGTATAACGGCATGTCTGTCTTTTCCTGCCAGAAATTTAAAAAAACCTGAATAGTCAACAGTGTTCAAAAGAGTTGACCAGTAATCCCCAAGGCCCCTCCAAACAAGATCAAAGATTTCCCAGTGTTATTGTACCATCATGGATACTCAATTTGTTTTTTTCGTAAAGAAGATGAACATAGAAAGGAGTGTGGAAGAAGAGATAGTGAGTTTTCTATCAGAACCAAAATTACCTTGTCACACTGGGGACAAGAATAGGTTTCTGGAGGGAGAACACAGAAAGATGACTTTTATTTTAAAGGTTGGATTTACTAGTTACATAGATTCTGATTTGGACTTTTAAGTTTGCATTGAGGGGGACATATTAGCTAAAAGTGCATTCACAATAAAGAATTCTAAGTGGTTCATTTAGAGTGACATTACTATGTATATCCTATAAGCTGTGCTAGAATGACAACATTACTGATAAAGTTACGAGAGGATGAACGTCAGACTTCTGAGAATATGTAAGAGACTGTGTAATAATGCCATTTGTATATTCTTAATAAATGGTAGATAGACAAGAATAGGACTGTGAATGACAGAGGACAAGAAAAAGGCCCAGAGAGAGAGATGAAGGTATGGGAAAATGGCATTTGGACAACTGAAATTAAATGTGTCTCTTACAGATGTCTGGGAGAGTTACTTAGCCAAATTTCAATCCAGCCAGTTGGAAGCTGGCATTATTGGTTGGCATTAAGAGAATGTCCAGAGGTTTCCATTCCCAGCACAGTTTTAGAAATTGGTCTAGTGTTTAGCTTCTGGTGTAGTGTTCAGCTTCACATTTCACATTTCTTAGCAAATCATGATAAACAGTCACAAAGAGAAGTTAAAGATTGCTGTTTATTAAATATCTCTTTATGAACTCAAGACAAACTATTTAGCCTTAATTTTTTAGATAAAATATGCTGGTGATATGAAATAAAAAGTGACTATTAATTCTAGGTTTCTAATTTACAAAGTACTAGAAACTCTATATCACATTACTCCCCTCCAGCCTACATCTACGGTTGCTTTGATTCAACCGTAAAAACACAGGTATGTCACTTTGTAGATCAACAACTTCAGAATTATGATGGATCAATTTTATGGTCACTGAATTTTCATGTCATTCATCACAAAAAAGTTGATGATACCTCATGCCATATTACAGTGTATCTAGCTTCTGTTTTTATTTTGCCTAAGGCAAAATACCTATGGGTGAACTATATTTGGGGGTTGGCAGAGATGGAACTGTATCCTGTCTCACCAAAATTGGTTAATGACTTTCTTTTTCCCATAATGCTGTCTTTTCTTTCTAAAAATGATCACAAAAGCATTTTCCATTGGCCTATTCTTATTACTGTGTCTAATATTACATTGGTTTTTTATTTTAGCTTCTGATAAACATAAGCCATTCCTTTTAAACTTTTATTTAAGTGTTTCAGTCAAGTTTATCAATAACAAAGTCATCATACTTTAAGTTTTCTCTGTTTATTATGAGTATATGATTTTTCTAAAGGCTAGTTCCTCTTTGTAGAAAATTTTGCCAATTAAACAGCACTTTTCTAGACTCTGTATATTTTTTGTTAAGTTACAAATGTAGGAAACTCTAAATCCCAGTCCCCCACCTTTAACCTCCTCTGTCAAACTCCATCTGGTACTAATCAGTTTTTGGAACACACATCCAAGGGAGCCTCCAGCTGTAAGACCCACAAATGTGCCATGAATCAGGTAATTTGGAAGCTTTTAAGTCAGTCCCTTAACAGACTAACAATCTCAGTGTTGGCTGCCCAGGTCCTGTGATTCCTGTGTGATGCCAACCTCTAAAATTGGTCATGGGTGGGGTATTCCCTCCCACGATGCTTTTCTCTTTGATGCTCTTCATGACCTCAGTGCCTGTGCCAAAAGGATATTAGATATTAGCTAACATCAAGGATGTTTCCTCTGGAAGGCATATAAGCAAAACCAATGTAACCATCGAAGTGGCAAATTTTGGTGAATTCTTGTGGTCATTATATCGATTTCTCCTTTGGATTCAAATTGTGATGTCCCCTGCATTTCCATAATAGGAAATATTTAGACTTTCTAAAATCCAAAATGCATTCTATTTTTGATATTTATTTCTTCTATTTATTTTCCAGTTATATGATTGATTTGCTTATGCCAAGATTCTGTCACTGTCAGTTATTTAACAAGCTTTTAGTTCAGGAACTATTTTAAGATTATTATTCAATAGCCATAGCATGAAGCAGAGGGTGATGATGCTTTTAATTATAGAACTATTCCTATAAAAATAACAATTATTGGGTAATAATATCAAGAGGAACAAAATTTAAAACAGTCAAGAGACTTATTTTAAAATAGTATTCTACTTATACATACTTGATCTAAAATATTTTATTCTCTGTTGAGTTTGACTTAATACCCCAAAGTCTATGTAACCATTACTAGTAACCATTATTCTTTCATTATTCCAGAATTATTTATTCCATATAATTCATGTTACAATTTTAAATTGATTTGGAGTCATGAAGTATAAGACTGCTTTTGAAGAATTGCATTGTTAACACATAGCAACATGTGTTACGTATTATCTCCCAAATGCTTTAGTAAGCCATATTTTATTTTGGAGAATTATTTAAAATGTACGTGAAGTTCTTTCTGATACAGAAACCATTTCTGAAGTGTTTACACTGGTTTGATGTTTACATTGTCCTAATACAGTGCCTCGGATACCTCCATGACCAAATTTGTCTATAGCCACATAGCTCAATTCCTATAATACCATGGTATAGGAAGGGCTCACAGAGACACTAGTGCAGCTAAAGTTATTCTGTTGTCTTCAGCAAAGGGTGTAAGGATATTATTCAAATCCGAAGATTATTACCACCATCTCTTGGTCACATTTTGGGAAATGGACATTTCTTGAGACTCTAACTGTGATTAGGTACAAGATTACCTTTTAATCTAAAAAAAAAAAAAATCCTTTAGAAAATGTATCAGAAGTCATTAAGAGAACATGTCTGTCTTGTTGTGATGAGGATAAGAAGTCACAGATTGGCAGAAAAAATGCTGAGTACTGGAAATTTAACTTGTGAGTCTTGACATAAGACTTTTAAAACTCTGACCAGTGACCACTCTAGCCAAGTTGCTATCATTTCCATATTATCAGCTGTCATGCTACAAATAATTCAAAACCAGCATTTTACTAAAGTAAATATTTTCCCTGTTGTTTTTAACCAGATAGGGCATTCTGGGTATCACTGAGTGCTTTTGTTATGCTTCTAGTATAAGTTATTCTCTGCCAACCCATTCAGATAAGAAGGACTGGGCAACAGTTTTTCCAGCCCTTTCTTGTCTCCTTTATGAAAGAGAGAAGCTTTGACCATAACGAAGGACTGACTACATTAAAAAACAGTTTAATAACAGCTGATGCATTCTTTAAAGTGTAAATTTTGTCCACTGGGAATCAACAAATTTGATGAAGCTCATACACGTTCTCACCAATGGAGCGGGTACATTGGTTAGAAGGAAAAGCAATATGTGTAAAAAGATACAGTATATAACTAGGTGTAGAATATAACCTGGAACTACAAATATGAGGGAGAATCCTCACCCATAAAGAATTTTGGAGTTTAAAACTCAAATTGTAAAGAGATCATATTGAAATTTCTGGTTTCCTAACGAACTTAATAATTTTTTAAAAGGAAGATGTGTGAGCTATGTTAGCCAAAGCAATAGAAAAGTTGTCCTTCACCTTCTACTCCCAAGCTTTAAAGCATTAAAAGACGTCTAATGTTTTTGAATATCTTAGGGAAAGTGTTATCATTTTTAAAGATACCAAGATGCTGTCTATATTTAAAACTATTGTTTAGGAATTCACCAAAAGCTATATTTTCTTCTTGATCTTTGACCAAAATGGTATAAGCTTATTTCTGGGAAGAGTGATGAGCTCCTAAACATGGAAAGTAGAGAATATGCCTTGAGTTGAGTGTTGTCTCAATGTTGTATAAATCTATAAAGATAGTTGCCTCATAAAGTAGCACTGTTAGATGAATAGGGAATTTTATAAACTTATTGCCTTGGAGTTCTTGGGTAGAGACCCAGCCATGATGACACTGTTGAGTAAGAACTATAAAGAAAGATTAGAGATTCAAGTTGTCTAAATAGAGTTTGTAACTATGGGAGAACATGGAGAAGACCATACTTAAAAGGTTGATTTTTATGTAGGAAAAGCAAAACAAAACAGAGAAAGAGTTATATATTTGGGGCTTCCCTTGTATCTCAGTCGGTAAAGAATCTGCCTGCAAGGCAGGAGACCTGGATTTGAATCCTGGGTTGGGAAGATCCCCTGGAGAAGGAAATGGCAACCCACTCCAGTATTCTTGCCTAGAGAATCCCATGGACAGAGGAGCCTAGCTGGCTACAGTCCATGGGGTTGCAAGAGTCAGACACGACTTAGTGACTAAACCACCACCACGGCAAATATTTACCTATTATTTTTATCTTCCAAGTAGAAGTTTAGGCCCTTAGAACTAAGCTAATAAAATATTTAAATACCAAATATTTCACGATTGGCATCAAAATTTGAGACGCTTAGAACCATTTTATTTATCCTATCTGAATCTAATTTCCTCATAAATTGCACTTTAATTTTTTAAGAAGTAGCATCACAAAGGCCTTTCTGTACAGTTCTTTTTACCAACAGTCTATGTTTAAGATATTTTCTAATCCATATTTAGAGAGAACAAACAAACAAAAAGATGAGTACCAACATAACACGGTTATTTAAAACATGTCATCTTTCGAAGAAAAAAAAATGCAAAGAGATCATCTCTGAATTGGGTTATTTAAATTTGTTCCCCAGTTCCTTTTCTTTCCAACAGGTCTTGGAAGTCATGGCTATTATCCCTCAGTAGACTAGTCGTCGCAAATTCTGTCGGAGCTGCATGTCTGTTCTTATTCTAACGGATCCCTTATTTAACCAATGGCTATTGTTGACACATCAAAATATTATTTGTCCCTAGCAAAGCAATAACATATGCTTATCCTTACTCTTCTCTTCTCCAGGTTATTTTTTCAAACACTGTTTGAGAGGAAGACTAGTATTGTAGAAAGGAAAGTGGCCAGATAGAACAACTTGGGAGCTGTGGGTATGTCATTAAATAAGGCTTCTCCTCACAGGCTTATAAAACCTGTGTAACTCACAGTGTTCATTTCAGGCTCCAAAGAGAACATATGTAGAAATTTATATTTCTATATATTATAAATTATGTTCCATTTCACAAACTGACACTATTATCCCAAGCTAAGAATAATAAAATATCACAGTCATACTTTCACAACCATATGTTCACAAGTGTTATAGCTGGCACAAAACACTAATTTTAGTAGCGATGTCGGAAACTTGAAATGGGTAGTCAGCTCTGGTCACTGTCTTTGATTGAAAATGTTTAATATATCTCAAGTTATTGAAAAAATAAATATGAGTTCCATTTCATTCTGTAGGTCATCTCATATTTCTTTCAAGGATTCCAATTACATTCTAGATAGTATATTAAAATTTGGTCAAAATCCTCCTTGTATAAATAGGGCTTTGTGTCCACAGCCTTGTAAAAGATACTGACTGTATCTGAAATTATTTGAGGAAAGTAAGTTATCCTGCTTAATGTGTTAAAAGTAGACAACATTTTGGCCTAACACTGAAGTACTTCACTGTATCCCAACAGTCTACATTTAAGTGGTATTATCCTCATATTTAGGCTAAGCACGTTCGATTGTTTTGTCTGTCATCTACTCAGATCTCTGTTTTGTCTAGTGCTATGAATGTAAATTAAAACCTTGAACATGGAGTTTTGATTCTCTGTGCCCCTGAATAGACTGTGGTGCCTGACAGACTCTGTCAGGTCATTATTTTGTTGTACCAAAGTTCTAGTAGCTTCAGAAATCAGAGCATCCAATGATTTTGTGGTGTGTGGGTTTAAATATTACAGTCGAGAACTGTATTCAGTGATTGTTTCCGCACACTTTTCAAATAAAAATGCATTTTTATCATTATTTTGTGTACTCAAAGCAATCTTATTTCTGTACTATAGTCAAATGTATGGAGGATGGGGAACATTAAGTGAACACCAGTCTGGAAACTGTATGACGTTAAAAGCGATGTCCATTAGGAACTAGGAAAGAAATGATTTAGATTTCGCCAAGTGATTTTTATCCATCTCTCTAAACTTTCTAATATGCGAAAGTGAAAGTGTCAGTCACTCAGTCATGTCCGACTCTGTGACCCCATGAACTGTAGCTGTCCAGGCTCCTCTGTCCATGGGATTCTCCAGGCAAGAACACTGGAGTAGGTTGCTATTCCCTTCTCCAGGTGATCTTCCTGACCCAGGGATCGAACCCAGATCACCCACATTGCAGGCAGATTCTTTAGCATCTGAGCCACCAGGGAAGTCCCACATATTATTTGTTTAAAGACTGGGATTTTCAAAGGAACTTTCCTAATAATTTTGAAGGATACACTTATAAAATTGGCAGTTAATATGCTGAAGTTATGTCAAGGTTCGTCAATACTTCAACATATTATAACCTATTTCTTTTCCATAAGAAAATGCTGAAGATGGTCATATCTCCTTTAGTCACGGCCTGGGAACAGGACTGATGTTCAAAGCCAGTTCATGACCACAGCCATACAGCTTACTTCTACATGTTCATTCGCAAAGTTGTTCCCAGAGCTGTTCTTCCTCCATATGCTACATAGATAAGCTTTGCCAAGATAATGATGAGTTTTTAACTTGAGGATAAACAACTCTCCCACAGTAAGCAAATAAATCCTTGGCACCATTCTCTCAACTTTACTCCCTGGTAGCGGTAGTGCCTGGAGAAGGGAATGGCAGCCCACTGAAGAATGCCTGCCTGGAGAATCCCATGGACAGAGGAGCCTGGAAGGCTACAGTTCATGGGGTCACAGAGATTTGAACACAACTGAGCGACTCACCACAGCAGTAATGCCAGTCACACAGGCAGAATCTTTTTCTCATGGGTTCATCTTAAATAATTCAAGGTAGGTCATTAGAGATTTGCCTTTCCTAATGGTTTTATAGGGTGTAAAAATAGTCATAGTGTGCCCCATACTGAAGAAAAAGTAAGACCATTGAGACATTCAACTGTAATGGTAGGACTTCTCTTTTTAAAACTGTATGTAGGGTATTTGTATGATCACAGCTCACGATACCAAGGAAAATTTTGTTTCTAATATAGATTGTTAGCTGTGGAGAAAGAATAACTATCATAAGAGTGTGAGCGTTACTCTTCTGTTAGAAACTCATTTTGGGGGCTTGCATTATGATTTAGGAAGCCAGCACACGAATTACAATTTGACTAAGGCTTTATTGTAAGTACTAGAAAGATTTTGTGATACATGTCAGATTTTTGAAATCATCATCACTTTGGCCCATTTTTGGAGGTTTCTGAGAGAAAGAATTTTTTTTTTTAACCAAAAGTTTAAAAAAAAAAGCAGCAGACTTCAATCTCTTTGATTAATTTTCTAGAGATATTTACATCATGAGCTCATTCATCCTCGTGAAAAAGTGAACCCGAAGGAGCGATTTGGCATCATGCTAGTTAAGACACTGGATTATGAACCCGTATTACCCAGCTTCATGGGCCCCTTCTTGTCCCTTGACTTCGGAGAGCAGTTCTGCCTGAGTTCTCTAGGCCAACAGGGTAGGTCAAAACAAGACCTCAACTTAGCCTTTTAAGGGCAGTTTTCTCATCACTGACCCTTCCACAGAACCTGGGCTTGCTTCATAGTCAGGGAAACGTGGGCAAAGGAGGGAATTGAGATACAGATTCCTGAAAATCATTAGCTTACCACTGCTAGGAAGTCAAAACCGAACCTGAAGGCTAACTTACTGAACAAATAAAAGGGATGACTTACACAACATAAATGTGAAGGAATATGTTGCATGAAAAATGATTTAGACAATACTGGGGCTTATTCTTCACCTGCCCATCCAGCTGACGTCCTGGCAATTCCAGAATACACCTGGCCTGTGGCACTCTTGCACCTATGCCCTGCTCTGTCTGGACCCCTCTTCCACCCAAAAATATCTCCTTCTGATCACTTCCCTAGCTTTCCTCCTATCTTTGCTTAAATATTACCTTCAAAGAGAGAGGTCTTATTTAAAATCGGCATCCTATGTAACTGACAGATCTATTCACAGTAATAGCTTCAAAGATCAGTCAATTAAAAGTTGGAACTACAGCTCTTCACCCCTGGTTACTCCCTATCTTCTTATGCCTTCTTATGCCTATCTTCTGCCTCACTTTTCTTCACAGTCCACGGGACTTCCCTGAGTGTATTATCTGTTCCTCGTCATTAGAAGAAATTTCCATGAAGACTGAGATTTCCCCCTTTTCTTTCTTCCCTACCACATGCACCCTCTCCCCTCTCCCTGCTGCTTTTGCCTTGGCATCCAGAAGGGGCCTGGCAAATAGGGAGCCTGAATAAATATTTAGTGGAATAAGAAATGAATGAGTCTTAAAGACGTGGTGCTCTATTGAAATAGAGCCACAGATGTAGATCACAAACATGGTCACAAGGGGATAAGGAAGGGAGGGATAAAAAGGGAGACTGGGATTTAAATAGACCCTGCTATATATAAAATAAAACTAGCAAAAACCTGCTGTATAGCACAGGGAACTCTTCTCAATATTCTGTGATGGCCTATACAGGGAGAGAATCTAAAAAGAGTAGATATATGCATACGTAACTGATTCACTTCGCTGTATACCTGAAATTAACAAACGCTATAAACCAACTATATTCCAATAAAAAATTTAAAAAAGAATACCTTGGCTAGAACAAAATCTGAGACACTAAACATTATGACTACTTCCCAATGTTTCTCTCTACTCCTTCACACTCTCTCCCTCTATGCCTATCCTCAAATACTGATTTACACCCTACCCCCATAAAATCATATGGTATTGAATATGTCCTCTTTTTTCTGGATTTTTTTTTCAAGTATCATAATTTTATATTTATCAATAGTTGTAATATTTGTGGTTTATTTTCATTGCTGAGTTATATTCCAATATGAAGGAAGGCAGAAAAGAAGGAATGGAATTATAATGATTTTATTTGTTTAAAGAGTTTTTACTTACTGAAAGATTGGGTGGGTCCCTACATTGATATTGGTAAAGATCCTATAACTATTTTCAGATCAGAGGATTTCAAGTCAAGTAAGAATTTCCAAAGTGAAACAATATGAAAGAATCTGACAAGTGTCTGTATGTTCTTAATTTTATAATGCTACCATTTTCTCAAATTTAGAATAAAAATTTAATAGATCAGTTTGCTATTAATTTGGATTAAGAGAAAATTAGGAGAAAAATTCAAGGTGCTATTTAAATACTTGCTCACTGACAAAAACTATTATTATGGATTATATTGTCATGAACAGTCAGATAACAACTGCTTGATTTATTTATGTGTAATAATTTTAATGTAAAAAGAAACAAAACCCACAAAATGATATCAACTTTATTTTAAGGCATATCATAAGCAATTATTCAAATGGTATACACTATACCAATTTTTTAAACACTTCTTAATGATAATTTATAACAATATATGTAATCAAAAAGTGAAATGAAACTTCTCTTCATTTCCCATCTTCATGTATTTATTTCAAAGCCCAACTCAGACCTTCTTATCCAATATATTGATTAGTATAATTATAAATACAAATATTTTGACAACCAATTAGCTAACAGTTTGGTTTTTTGTTTTTGTATTTTCTGTGTGGCACTACTTTTAGACTGTTAAATTTCATTATCCATTGTAATGATTTGTTTTGTCACTCAGAAATGTTTGTTTAAAGAAACAATTCAAATGGTAAAGCTGAAATGATGAGGATATAGGAAATAATCCACACATGACAAATAAATAATCTACTTGTGTTAGTAAAAAAATACTTTTGTACTTGAAGAGCAGATCTTTTTAGGCTTCTGAAGCTGCTTATTCTTATTCTCAAGAGATCCAAATACCATTCCAAAGCGGAGATGAAGATCATGTGAGCAGGTCCTACCTTTATTTTATTGAATGAAGTTCCATGTTCAAAAACAAGTATGGTGGAACTCAAATAAAACCCAACAATGTCTTAGATTACATTATTTTCATGTAAATCATCAAGGTTGTTAGGTCAGTTAAATGGATCCATTTTAAAAACACATTTATTACAACCCAGATTTATTGCAAGCCAGCATAATGGTTGGGGTATAAAAGGAACCTAAGTGATCTCCAAGTGAAAAGTGAAATTTCCTACCACTATGAAGATGCTTAAGGCAGAATTCATGCTCCCAATATCCCTACACATGTGTCAGGAAATGTATGACCAAAAATCCTGAATGTGGCATAAAGGCATGAATAATAAAGTTAAAATAGGCAGTTTTAGCAGGGGAGTTTTTCAGAACTAAGTATTCGCAAGGTAGACCACCAAGTAAAAGACCAATTCTTCTCAGCAAAATATTTCCTTGATGAGTGTTATTTCTCAGTGTCACCCACAGGGTGGTGAAGAAAGCCAATAAAACAGCTGTGTCTGTTTAAATGGCAAGAAGAGAGACGTTTCTGCGGTGGGGAGTATCAGAACAGCAAGGGATCAGGCAGATGCATCAGAAGCCAAAGAAAAGGTTCAAATGTTCACTGCATTGTCAGCTGTTAGAAAAATCACTTGCTCCTTCACAGTAACCTCCTCTGATCATAGGGACAATAAAATGACCTGTTTCGGAGGCTTGTTGGGAGAATTAAAGCAATTACATAGGTGAAGTACTTAGAATTGTTCCTGGCATAGGGTGACTGGGCTTCCATGGTGGCTCAGATGGCAAAGAGTCTGCTTGCAATGCAGAAGGCTCAGGTTTGATCCCGAATTGGAAAGATCCCCTGAAGGAGATCTTGGCAACTCACTCCAGTATTCTTGCCTGGAGAATCCCATGGACAGAGGAGCCTGACAGGCTACAGTCCATAGGGTCGCAAAGAGTCGGACACGACTGAAGTGAATAACACAGGGGGCGACTGTGTCCTAAATGTTATTAGGTAACTACACCTTAAAAACTAGAAAGCAATCAAAACAAGAAGTTGTGAAACTTACACATAGAGTTAGGCAGCACTGCAAGGATTACAGTACTTTGCTGAACTTACAGAGACATTAGATGTTTCACATTCCACTTTGAAAGGCATGAAGCATCTTTCCTGAGAAAATGCTCAGTTATACACCAAAGAGAGGGATCAAAAAGCCTACAGGTGATTCCCCTTTGCGGATGAGGAAGCTCTCTCATTATGCCTTTAGCTGAAGTGTGTTTTGCTTTCCTGAGTGCCAGTGCGTTTGCATTAAGTTAGACTTTGGTTTCACTCATATAACCACAAATTCCACCTGTAATGAATGCATGTATTGAAACACACATTCACAAAAGCAATAGACACATCATTCCAAGTTTATGAATTCAGATTCTTCCTCACTGCAGACAACAACCACTATTCCTTTGAATCCATAGTATTAATAAATACCTTTTTATGGAGGTATGAACTCAGAGCACTATGTTCTATTTATCCCTCTAAACATTTTACTTAGATAATATTAACAAAAATAAAAGAAAATTAGTCACAAAGGCAGAATCACAAAGTGCATTTCTTTGTGCTGATATGTGAGTTTCCTCTAGTAACCAAAGTTCAATCCCAAGTGAAGAACAGTAACCTTTTAAACTGTGATGAAGCAGTCAGGATTCTCAGCTTTGGAGGGTTGCGTAGGTAGGGGAATTCGTTAAAAAAACTTGCTTCTTCTTCTGCCCTTAATCCAGTAGAAAATAACTCTCTCACTAACCATGGGTTAGGAGATGAATTTACCTCATGGTAAGATATTACTTATTATCCAAAAGTCAACTTTAAAGTATATCATTTATTCACACACACACGCACACATACACACACTTGCAGCTTTGATTCCAGAGCACCACAATAATATCACAATAAAGTGAGTCACATGAAATTTCTGCTTTCCCAGTGCATGTAAAAGTTATATTTACATTATACCATAGCCTGTTAAGTGTGCAATAGCATTATGTGTAAAAATATATACATACCTTAACTTAAAAACACTTTATTGTCAAAAAATGCTATCATCTGACAATGCAGAGTTGCCACAAACCTTCAATTTGTAAGAAAAAAAAATACGGAGTGTCTGTGAAGCACAACAAAAGGAAGTATGCCTGTGCATTCTTCCTTATATTTATACACAGTGTGCCCTCTGTACCTGCCGGACCCACACCAATGACTGATGGAATCCACAGATGTGGAAACTATGGTACAGAGGGCAAACTCTACTTCACCATTTTACATACAGGACTTGACCATCCGCAGCCACATGGGTTTTGGTACCTGTTAGCGCTCCTGGAACCAACCCCCATGGATGCCAAGGGATGATGATGCATACAGAAACCACTATCAAACGGTCAAAGTAGACAACCTTAACCAGTCTCTTCAACAAATATTTGCAAGCAATAAAAATAAAAAAGATTCAGTTTTTTTTTTTTTCAGTGTAAGCAAAATTCATCTTCCATCATGGAAAAGCATCCAGTTTCTTCATCTGTTTAGTAAGTTTTGAAGAAAGAGTTCCTTTCCTTGAATATATATTTGTTTGATTTTATGAAACATCTTCCTGCAAAGCTATTGATGCATACTTTGAATACAACAAATTCCATTAAACACTGGCATTGAAGCCTTTTAATATGTGTTTAGACTGTTTCAAGGAACAAATAAGACCCAAGTAGTAATCGTTCTCATTCAGATCTCCAGCCAGCCAGTTCACTTCCGTAGTCTAACCAACATCAAGTATGGGGTTGTCCCTTCAGTCTTCAGTTCACTGTAGAGAAGACCACACAATGATCAAAGCCGGGCACATAAAGCTTTACCGGTACAGTTGGGGCACCACCACCACTACCATCACCACTCCTGCTCTACCACCAAGTCTTTGCTAGTTGCTTTAACCTAGGCAATGATGGTTAATTGGCTGATTCTAGTTCCCCGTGAGACACAGCAGAAAGCATGCTATGGAAGCCTTGTTGTGGTTTACTTGCTAACTTGTGTCTGACTCTTTGTGACTCCACAGACTGCAGCCCGCCAGGCTCCTCTGTCCATGGCATTTCCCAGGCAAGAATACTGGAGTGGGTTGCCATTGCCCTCCTCCAGGGGATCTCCCCGACCCAGGGACCAACCCACATCTCTTGCACAGCAGGTGGATTTTTTTTACCACTGATCCACTAGGGAAGTCCTATGGAAGCCTTACCTTATGTAAATGCATCTGGCTGTAAGAGGACAGGGTGAGGAAGAGTGACAGTGGATTTGCCCTTCTGCTCAGTGAAGACATGCGCCAGGGTGACTTGAGATGCAACACAAAAATCAACTGTCCCCTCAGAACGTTTTATCATAGCCTAAACTTCTCCCTTCAGTGTGTGAATCTAGTTTAATATGTATATACATATATATACATATTAATATGCACACACATTGATATCTGCATGCACTTGTATACATATATATATATATATATATCTTCATGCATATTTTATTGTTGCTGTTTTGCTATTTTCAAACAACCTGATCTTTAATATCCAGAAGACCATTTCTTTGGTGTTCAATTTGAGAAACGTCTACATGTTTTAATGCTTGGAAAAAAAATCCTTGTTTTTTGTACTTATTGAAAAATAGCACAGAACTCTATTTCATAAGTAACTTAAGAGATTTGCCAAGATAAATTTTAAATGTATGTGATTCTTTTTTTCCTTGCAAGAATGGCCACTTTTACATTCCACTTCTTCCCTAAAGTTACGATTGCATTTTATTTTGGTGACTCTAGATTTACCAAACCATACTACCACTAGAGAGTTGGACTGTGAAGAAAGCTCAGCACCGAAAAACTGATGCTTTTGAACTGTGGTGTTGGAGAAGACTCTTGAGAGCCCCTTGGACTGCAAGGAGATCCAACCAGTCCATCCTGAAGGAGGTAAGTCCTAGGTGTTCATTGGAAGGACTGATGCTGAAGCTGAAACTCCAATATTTTGGCCACCTCATGCAAAGAGTTGACTCATTGGAAAAGACCCTGATGCTTGGAGGGATTGGGGGCAGGAGGAGAAGGGGACCACAGAGGATGAGATGATTGGATGGTATCACCAACTTGATAGGCATGAGTTTGAGTAAACTCTGGGAGTTGGTGATGGACAGGGAGGCCTGGCGTGCTACAATTCATGGGGTCGCAAAGAGTCAGACACGACTGAGCGACTGAACTGAACTGACCTGAACTACCACTTACATTCTCAAGCAACCAATTGGTCAGATTTCATTTTGCAAACATGAGACATACCATTATAGATATATCATTACTATTGGAACTTCTATAAAAAAATCATAAACCAAAGGACGTATTCAGTCCAGTTTCCCTGCTTTGATTAGGAGATTTTCCCATTTGGCCTTTCCCAAGTCATAAGGAAGGGAAAAGTCTTTAAAACTACCTTTATTAATTAAATGCAGCTGAAGAATCAGCCATAGAAGTCATTGTCTCAAATCCATCCTCCTTGTACAGGCCCAAGTCTCAGTACTCAGCACTCAATATAGTCACTATAGAGACCACTTGTTGCTCCCTCCTTTGCTACATCTTGATTCCATTCCTTCCAGGCTCAGAACAGCTGAGACTGGCCATGATGCTTCACAACTCCAAGAGAATGCACCCAGTAAGGGAGCTAAAGTTGACCATCCTCCCTTCCCTTGGAAAGTCTGGCTTGCTGTTTTCTTTAAGATTTTTTTATATGGACCATTTAAAAAGTCTTTATTGAATTTATTCCAATATTGCTTCTGTCCTTTATGCTTTGGTTTTTTGACCATGAAGTATATGGTATCTCAGTTCCTCAAGCAGGGATCGAACCTGCACCCCCTCCTTTGGAAGGTGAAGTCTTAACCACCAGACCACCAGAGAAGTCGCCATATTTGCCTTTATATTCTAAACTCTTCATCTCTTCCCCTCATGAAGTGACTCTATTTTTTTCTTTGCTTCTAAAAGGTAGGCATGTCACCTAATATTACACTTCTGAGGCTTAATTTTTCTTTATTAGATGTTGCAGGGATACTGGCCAAAAAAAGTCGATAATTTAGCATCTGGGGGCCCAGAGATTTCAGAAAGCTTGGTCCTTGATGGCTCCATCTCTAGTCTCTGATTACATACATCATTAGCAAAGTGAAGCATGGCTGCAGGGTGTTTTGAAAAGGGTGATGGATCTGCCTGAATTCCTAGACTGATGCTAATCATAGGGGACATGATCTCTTCATGCCAGGCACTGTGCAGAAGAGAGTTTCAGAAAATGGGTTTCTGCCCTAGAGAGACCAGACGGGGAAATTTAAAAGCTGCCAGAACAGGAAGTTTTTAATCACTTTCAAAATGATTCATGTAATTACAGACTATGTTTTCTTTTAAGTGATAATTTCATGGAATATTATGGAAATGAGATTTGAACTCAGAAGTCTTTTTTTTCACCAACCTGTCACTTCAGATTCTGTCAACATTATAAAGTGATTTGATGGTTTCAACTATCATTTCTATTGCTTTAGGGGTCATTATTACTGCCTCATTCACTCATTATTGGGTAATTATTAAAGACACTTGTCCTTAACAATGCAGGAAATAAAGTGGAAAATAAAGAACTATTCTTGCCCTCTTGACATTTACAATCTCTTTGATTTGAGATACAGACATGGAAATTTAACTAAATACACACTTTTTATGATTAAAATGCCTATCAATGGCACAGAAAATACGAGCAATGGAGGAAAAAGAATGGTAGAGGAGATAATCTGTACTGTTTGGAGTAAGTGTTGAAGTGAAGACTAGGTTTGTTTTATACTGAAGAGGAGGGAAAAGATACCTAAATGTATTCATTCATTTACTCATAAAGTAAGTATTCACACATCAGATTTCAGGGATTCAGTCAGTAGTGAGCAAGATCAATACAGTTCCCATTCTCAAAGAACTGGAAGACAGACAGGAAACACAGGATTACACAAGTATTCACGGATTGGATTCTTACTCAAGTGGGATGAATGTCAAACATGTTCAACAGGGGTCACAAAGTCAGAAGGTGGTGGGGGAAGAAAGGCCTTACCTTGTAGAGACAGCCTTAGATACCTTCGTCCTATGAGTTTCAGGCCAGAGCGCCACCTTGGCTTTTAGTTCTTTGTTCTAAAATTGAAAAGAGACGAAGATCACACAGGCATCACCTTTAGGGGTCCCACACTCCGTACTCCTGGTTGACCCACCACCTACATCCCTCCTTCGCAGTCAGTTTGCTGTTCCAGTCATTCTGTTAGAACACAGAACAGAAGCTAGTTGAGAGTCCCTAAATATCACTTCCAAAAACACACACCTTGAAAAATGCCTCATTTACCAAGAGATTCAAATTTAGTATTTTGGCTCAGCTTCTGAAACTCAACAGCTGAACTGTTTCATTTTACAGGTTCTTTTATATGGACAGATGCAAAGAACTTCATGAAAGAACTTTATTAAAGAACCTTTTGAAAGATATCCACAATATTGATTACACATTTGTCTTTCTGGTGCAATCTCTTGATTAGAAAGTCCAGGAACACAGGCACCATCTGTTCTTTTGGTTCGTGGAATCCTTAGTCTTAATATTCTCATTGAAGCCTCTATTTTTTCCTCTCTATCCTAGTGGTAAATGATACACAGTCTGCCTATCATATATAAGGTGGAAGGAACATATCATATGATCATAATATTTCAAATCTGGATGCACCCTTGGATTTCCTTGGGCTTATTACCTGGACCTATAAGACAAGGTGAAATGGGCTAGGTGGAAAAAGGGGAGAGAAAAACAATGGAGGCACAGTTCTGGAAGCATAAGCCTGAGGTCAACAGTTTTAACATCCCCTGGGAAACTATTAGGACCGCACATCCTCAATTCCCAACCAAACCATTGAATCAGAAACCCAGGGTGGCCAAGTGATAGTTTTTAGGATATCTGCTCACATAGGAGAGCCTATTGGACTGAAGGAGTGGTTTTCAGTGTTGGCTGTATATTGGGATTAACTAGGAGACTTACAACCTACTGATGCCTGGGTCCTACACCCAAAGTTTGTTTCATTCGATTGCAATCAGTGTTCTGGAGGTCTCCAAACTCCACAGGTGATGCTAATGTGCAGTTAAGATGAAGACCCCCTGAGCTAAGGAAAACCAAGACAAGATACCAACTTTGTACCTTCTCATCCCTCAGCATCTACATGGAATAATAATGAAAAGATGGAGCAAAATTCTTCCTACATGAATCATTTTGCTGTGATATTTCAAGAGTTAAGTGCCTAAATCTCACTCAGGAAAGGTATTTCAAATTTGACAAACTGATGATAAAGGTGTTCTTTGTATAATGGAGATAAATTGAATATACATTCCAAACAAGTGCACGCATTTATCAGGGCCAAGTACAAGACTGAGAAAAACTCCTTTCTGTACAATACGTTATTTTTTTTGGGACAATACTTTATAAGTCATGAAGCACAACTTGAAACTCAATATCATGATGACAACAGCACTGGAACAAATATATTGCTGTGGCTGGACAAGTATGTAGAAAGTGTTGGGAGTTTTTCCCAAATAAACTCCTACTTTCTCAAGTTGTTAGGCTCCAAAAAATACAGAAGTGTAAGTGTTATCATCTTAGACTGTCTTTATTTTCACATATTTCAATTTCTGTGGTGATTTATTTCATCAAATAGAATTAGGTCTTTAATTTTTATTCATGGACTTTCATAGGCTTTAATTAGACCAACTAAAGGTATAAGTTTTATTATATCATTAGTTTACAAAATTATAAATTAATGGCCAGAGTAAGTCCACCATTATTGAGTCTACCCAAGGATAGTTCACTGACAAAATTTTCCAAAAGAACTGAATTTTTGTGTACTTAAGCTGCTAGCAAAACAGCCTTGGAAGTAAATTAAATTTTAGGGATGGTGGTGATTACATAAAGTAGGATACTCTTCAAAGTCTAGAAAATGGAGTAATTTCTGAAGATGCATCTCCGTATGAGCAGGTCATTAGTGAAGACGTTAGAAATGCATGAAATGTAAGATAAATTTCAGAGCTGTAAATTAGGATGATGAAGATATGCCAAGTAGAAAGAAAAGTAAGTAATTTTGGCAGAGTTAAGCAGAAATTTCCTGGTGAGACTTAAAAGAGGTTTAAATCCTTAAAGATTGAAAAGAAAAGAGAGAGCAGATTTAGATAAGTGAATTTTTATTCTCCCTGTGGAGGGAGGAAAAAAATCCCTGCTAGGTTAGAAAAAAGTATTTGTTTTCATGATTCAAAACTCTAGAAAATAGAAAAAAATTAATGTAATAACTGTGACAATGACTCAAATACATATAAATGACCCTGAAAATTTAACATTATAACTATTCATTTCTAAATGTATATGCTAAGTATATAGAAATAAATATCATTTTAAAATTTATATACCTATGTGTATATTGAAACACATACATATTTGCATATACACACACACTTATTTGACCACCCAGATAAGTAGATACTGGGGGAAGAAACGCATGTGCTTCAAGCCAGGAAGACTTGAATGCAGCTGAGTCATTTTGAACAAGTGTCTTAATTTTTCCGAATCTCAGTTTACTCCCTTAGGGAATGTAGTAATTAATAACTTTCACCCAAAGTAGCTTTGAGGATTAAACAAAATGAAATATGCAGCATGCCTTCAAAGAGACACGTGTGTTGATTATGGATGAGAAAAAGATGCTGTCTATATGGTTTAGAAAGTTGACGTCTTTAAAAGAGTTGTTCAGCTCTGGTGACCAATTTTTCATAAACAGAATCAGCTTACACTGTTATTTCAGAATAGGTCATGGTCTTAAGTTTGTAATGCAAGACAGTACACCCTGCACATGCCCCTCCAATTTAAGATCCTCATAACAAAGTACTGACCAGGGCTAGACTAGAAACAGGCTCACTCCAGCTCACGCGGTCACTCAGTTCAGGTACCTAGTTCAAGACCACAGGCTCAGAGATGCACTTCCTGACTCCCGTCACTTTGTAACTGTCATTGTTTTGCTCTTCTTGGAACGGTTACCCTTACCTAATTAAGCTGTGCATTTATTTATTCATGTATTTATTGTACACATCTTCAATTAAAATAAAGCTAGATGAGGTCAGGACAGTCTGTCCTGTTTATGCCATATATTTACCTCTTGGAACATTTCCTGGTACATCATAAACACACAGAACTATTTGCTGAATAAATACATTAATGTGGCTTGGATGAGTTTTATTAAAGCTGAAATGGGCATATAACATTCCCTGCAGGGCAGGAAACTATCTGCTGAAGATAATATATTTCAAAATCATAAAGACATTCATCAATACCACTATAATTTGAAGACTTTTTACGTAAAAAAGTGTTAAAAAATAGTAGCTTGACTTGGCTTCATACAGAGAATCTTAGGTGATACTGAGAGATGCTGTCCCATCACTGTGGGGTTTTTTTTTTTAGTGAAGAGGCTATAGGAATTGCAGCCTTGTATAGACGGACTGCACGCAACCAAGAAGTTTCATGAAGGGAATGCAGTCTGTTGCATCCTCCTATTACACTGAATGGCTAGTCAGTAATTATTTGTTAAATTTGAGGATACAGAAGCAATACAATGGGAGCAATACATTTTTCTGGTTTAACTATTACACCAAAAGGCCAATTGGCCTTAGTCGTGTATGGGTTGCCAGGTTACTTAGGGCAATAAAATTAGCTTTGGGGATGATGCAAATAGAGACACAACTAAAGAACATAAGATTGGCTTAGAAGCAGTAGCACCATTGATGCCCTGACTCTGTGAAGAGGGCCGGCACTTAATTAGGGATGACCAGAGCCTAAGACCATAATGAAAGATCAAAGAAAGACAACAGCCTCTCCAATTGAAATGTACTACAGATTATGATGGGCTGCCCTGGTAGCTCAAATGGTAAAGAGTCTATCTGCAATGCGGGAGACCAGGGTTCAATCTCTGAGCTGGGAAGATATCCTGGAGAAGGAAATGGCCATCCACTCCAGTATTCTTCCTTGGAAAAACCCATGGATGGAGGAGCCTGGTGGGCTACAGTCCCTGGGGTCGCAGAGTCAGACACGATTGAGTCCTCATTGAGTGAGAGTGACAGATAATGATAATTAAAGCAGAAGGAGCCAAACAGGCAGAGACACCACTGGAACTGATTTTCAGCATAAAAACTTAGCCTAGGATACATAGGCATTTCAAATTCATGATGGAAAGCCAGACTGCTCAGTAGGGAAACAACTAAAAAGTTAGATCCCTACCTCACACCTGACCGCTTTGAATTACAGATAAACTTGGATCTGAAGGAGAATCCCAGCTCAAAATGGGAATCTGAGCACTTGTGTTTTTCATCTCAGCTTTCTTAGATTTCATTAAAACAACAGCAAAGGATTTTTAAATATTGAAATCCCTTTATAATAAAGAGGGTAATATACGGAATTTAGATAGATGGTGGTGATAACCCTATATGCAAAACAGAAAAAGAGACACAGAAGTACAGAACAGACTTTTGAACTCTGGGGGAGAACGTGAGGGTGGGATGTTTTGAAAGAACAGCATGTATATTATCTATGGTGAAACGGACCACCAGCCCAGGTGGGATACATGAGTCAGGTGCTCGGGCCTGGTACACTGGGAGGACCCTGAGGAGTCGGGTGGGGAGGGAGGTGGGAGGGGGGATCGGGATGGGGAATACGTGTAATTATATGGCTGATTCATGTCAATGTATGACAAAACCCACTGAAATGTTGTAAAGTGATTGGCCTCCAACTAATAAAATAATATTAAAAAAAAATAAATAAATAAATAAAGAGGGTAAAAAAGAGGGCTGTTAGCAGGTCAGAAATGTCAGAGCTGAAAGACTGAACGTGAGCTGAAGGTGCAGCTATGGCAGTTGAAGGAGATGCCTGATCCCGCAGACACGGAAAACTGGAGCATGTATCAACAATCTTAAAAACGGATCTGTCTTTGAGTTACCAATTCTGTTTCTAAAACTTTATCTTGAGGAAGGAAGCAATTATACAAATAATCAGTAATACTTGTACAAGTACGTTGAGTTCATTGCTGTTTATGAACGCTATATTGGAAAGCAATCCAACAGTAAGCATTAAGTTAATTAGATTATTTCATAACAGTACAGTGGAAACTTTGGTGGCTAATTATATGGATGTTAATTTAATTTAACTGGTAAGCAAAGGCCTTCTTGTTACACCTTAGAACGACCTAAAGGCCTTTCATGATCTAACCCCTTAGACTAGAAGCACCCACAATGGTCTCCTGTCTGGCTACCTGACATGCCCCACCACCCAGCGTCCACAAAGTTCACACTGAAATTCATTTTGCTAGAGAGATTCTTCCCACCCACCAATCTAAATGGTCCACATACACTCCTCCATCCAGGTGTCATTGCCCAGAGCATCCTATCCTTTTCCTGCAGAACCTTTCCAGATACTGTTAGCTACATGTTAATGTATTTCTATCTGTCTCCCTCACTAGATAGTACATTCCAGAGAGCAAGGCTCATATCTATTTTGTTTAACACTGTTTTCCCAAACTTAGTGTCAACACCATAGTACCCACTCAGTAAGAATTTACAGACTTAATTACATAATTAACGACACGGAAAAAGTTGATGAAACAAATAAAAGTTTACAATAAAATGGTGCCACATATAGTCTGTGCCTTTAATATATGCACACGAGTATGTAACAGGCACAAAATTCCCACAGAAACAGAGATACACATAACCGTGCTGAATAACTGCCCATGGACAGTATATTTGAGTGATTTTCTTGTTATATTTGCTTATCCGTCTTTCCTACTTTGTACAGGATGAATGAACATGTTAGTTATGTAAAAAGAGAAAAATAGTTATTAAAATACTTTAAGAGAAAACATTTTATAAATAACGTTTTCCAAAAGGCTACTATGTAAGAAAAACTGTGAGGAAATGCCTTTAGAGACATTTCTTCTGAGGAAGAGGCTCTAACGTGACCTGAGTCACATCACCTGATGTAAACTAAGAAGCGGTTATGGGTGCTTGAGTGGACACCGATCTGAGCCAACTATTCTACAATCACTACACTTTTCAGCTCGACAGAGCTGTGAGCCTGGCCCTCATCAGTCCCCGATAACCTAAAATAGGTGAGAATTTAAGGAAAACCCAATATTCCAAGAGCTGACCCTCTAGAATAAAGACAACAGTGGTCCTCTAGGAAGGCAGAAATGGCAAAACAGGGATGATTACAAAACTGAAGATGCAAAATATCTACAGCCTCCCTATGTTATGATGACTTTTTTCTTCTGTTTGAGGAAAGCAGAAGGAATGTGAGGGTGGAAGGAATGGTGAGGCGGGTGCTGGGAGTTGGATCAAGGCGCTCCTCTCTGCTCTGTCCCGGGAGCAGCACAGCTCCAAAGGACGAGGAGATTTCCACGGAACGCAAGGGTCCACAATACCGAGGGACGAAGTAGAAATGGTGAGCAGGCCTAGGCAGCCCGTGAAGAAGTCACTCAACAGAGACAGGAGGGGTGACCCTGCGCACCAAGCAAGGCGGGGATGGAGGCACAGGCGTCCTCAAGCTCCAACAACCACGAGGCTTTGCTGAGCTTCCTATGAGCGGCGGGGCGCTGGGGGAACACCGCCAGCCGGGGACTGCAGCTGAACGCCTAAAGAAGGCTTCCCCATCAAGAGAGGACGAGTGGGCAGAAAATCACGGTGTATCACGTCAATTATAGTTTCATGATAAGTTTTAAAACACTGAAACATAAGAAAATTTCAATTAGGTTCTTGAAGTCAGTGAGCCCTGAGGCAAAGCCTGCATGCCCTGATGGATGTAGATGAAGAAAGAGGAGGAGAGAGGACATCTCAGGATGGGGGGAAAGAAGGAGACAGCAAACCTGGCTCTCTAGCTGAGCTGATTTCACACAAGAGGGGCTTTGCCCAAGCTTCTAATTCAAGTCTACATGGAGAGATAGTATCATTGACCTCCCCAAGAGAGAAAGTATTTCTGAAAATTTGAATGAACCTTTAACAATAACTTAATATTGATGTGTGTTCAGTCACTCACTTATGTCCGACTCTGCAACCTCATGGACTGTAGCCCGCCAGGCTCCTCTATCCATGGAATTTTCCAAGCAAGAATACTGGAGTGGGTTGCCATTTCCTTCTCCAGAGGATCTTCCCAGCCTAGGGATTGAACCCTGGTCTCCTGCATTGCAGGCAGATTCCTTACCATCTGAGCCACCAGGAAAGCCCATAGAATTGATAATAAATAATTATTAAGAGTACCTCCCCAGCAAAGCTATAATTCTTATGCATAGAAGATGTACACACATTCACAAAAACACACTCATAGACACATAGACCTGCATTCATACATAGACATACACACAGTCACACACAATCACACAGACACACACATTCACATACAGACATACTTGGACATAGTGTCACACCGGCACACCATCACACAAAGCATTCACACACAGGTGTGTCACACACACAGAGGACACATTCATACACAGACTCACAGATACACTGAGCATACACACACTCACATTCACACTGAAATATACAATAGATGCCCTCCTTACCTGGGCTTCCAGTATGTTAACTTTTTCTTGCAGATCTTCAATTCTCTTATCTTGTTCTTTTAAATTATTTTTTAAGGCCTCTATCTAAGAATTGAGAAACAGAAATGAAAAAAATCTTGCCAGACAACGGAGAATAGTTCCTTAAGTCAGAAATTGTGCAGGTTTCTGTGGTCAAATAATGTTTATCAAATAAACAAAATTAAATCCTGAGCATTAGCAGACTCAGCAGGCTACAGAAAATAGCAGGACAAATTGGCACCTGGGGACAAGAAAGCACACAGCTGGCGCGATTAAACATTTTCATCTTTAGAAAACCTGTTTAAGCCAAGCTCAGCAGGATGCATCTAGGAAGCAACACGGGTGCTCGTCTGTGACTCAGCCCCATAACGCTTTCCTCCTGCAGAAGCAGAGGCCAGTGGACATGGTGGAAAGCCCCAGCCTGGTCTAGGGTGACTCCCTGCCACAGAGATCTGGTCAACCAGCCGCATATTAAGGTGAGCCCACTTTGCTTTGGAGGAACATCTGCTAAGAGGCAACATGGGGGTGATGGGGAGGTGGGGTGATGAAGTCCTGGATGAGGCCACAAGAGAGGAAGCATGTGGATTCCAAGGTCACCTCTGCCATTTAACTACTGTGGACCTCAGCCTTCTCATCTGTAAAATGGGATGCCCTTTCCATCCTCCCTGGCTCTCAAGTTGCCAGGACTCAACACTGGCCTTTTGGTGAGAGCTAGCCAACCAGGTACAAATGCTGCATTTGTGTTAGGAAGGCATTTGAGTTATTTGGAAGGACTCCATTTAGAGATGAATATTATATATTATATATTATATAGCAGACAGCAATGAAGGTCTGGTTTTAAGTCTAAAGCAAATTCCCAAATCAGATCAATTGACGTAAATTGAGCGTGCAATTCACCATCCACCTGGCTGCCATCACAATGACCTTTCACCTGCCAAGGTGTTCCCAGTGAAGAAGGGCCAGACCGCATCTTGGTGCTAACACACCCCCTGTGTAAATTAACCATTTTTCATGAGGTAATGAAAACAGATCATTTCTTCCCTAAGAAGGCTGAATCTCTTAAACTAAAAAAATCTTCTAAAGAACAGTGTACTTTACCTGGCTCAGAATACTGTAAAAAAAAAAAAAAACCACTGAAACCTCTAAAGGGTAAATGTAATTTCCCAAATACGTTCATTGAGAACATCACAGGTGTGGGCAAAGAGACAAAAGAGGACACTGAAAACAGAGCCATGTCGCTTGGGAATAACAAGGAAATGTCAGTGGGAAGAAGAATCTCAGCGCTTGCAGAGTCCAGACAAGGCGCGTGTATTTGGTCTTCTCGCTGTAAACATACCATCTGCCAGAGAAACACACTTGATTAACCTGACCTCCTGGATGACACTGCGCAGGTTCTGATGCTGGGAGTGAATCACAAACTGCAGGTGTGAGATCTGCTCCTGGAGGAGGGAAATCTCCTTCTGAAGATCCTGGCAACTGGAAATGCAAAGGAAAAAAGAAAGATTTGCTAATGCCTTATACAGCTCCTTTTACAGCTGTGCTACCTAGCTCTCCTCACACACTACTCTACCCCTGGGCAACGTGTGGGTAGGATGTCTTATGCCAAACAAGACACATGCAGACAAACTAAGCAGCCTCCGATTAGCTCAGACATGAACTTGAATGAGAAGATCGGTTCATGTCAAAAGCGCCTCTGTGGCCCCCTGTGACTTCCCTCCTTCCAGCAGGTAGTTGAGTCAAGCTGGACTGAGCCAGATGAAGCCCTTACATAACTAATCTGTCTCACCTACGGGAGCACCCAGAGACCCAGCAGCCATACCACACACATGGGATAGTAGGATTAGAACACGGGGCCAGGGATTTTCATATATATCAGAAACCAGTTATAATTATCCTTACCTTTAGAGCACTACAAGACTGTATGGCACACTTTCAGAGGTAAAGTGAATGTGCTTTTGGAAAATGAGTTTTTACAAAGTACTATTTTGTTTTAGCTTGTTAAGGTTTTACAATTAGGAGCCAAGATCCAATGCAATTGCAATTCTGACTTTTTATACTCTGCAAATATTACAAAGGTCATGGAAATTCATGTGACACTACAGAACTTGTTCTTATTTTTAAAAAAGAGTTTCCATTGTTTTACATCATGTACTAAAGCACTGCTTCTCAAACTTAATATGTATTGGAAGATCTTATTAAATTGTCAGGAATCTTATTAAATGCATACTCTGATCCAATAGGCTGGGGTAGGGCTCTAGGTGTTCCAATGATTTTGACAGTTCATGAGCCAGGCTTTGACTGCTCTAAGTAGGACAATACTAAACACTACGATTCTCTCAATAATGTTTAATATATAATAAAGTTGCTTAAAACCAAGTAGCTTTCACGCAACTTGAAATATTTAAGACAATCTTAATTTCCCCCTTGTTCAGTCTTGTTTAAGAGAGCTTTAAAAAGAATTTGTTTTACTGTAGAAAAAATTGCTATAGAAAAAAACTATACTAATGTTTGCACAAGTAAAATGATGTATAAAGATAGTCATCATTATTTATCCTATGTAATGAAATAATTTCTACTATAAAGTGCTGTACAATTACATACCATGTATATGTCATAAAATATACATAAAATATAGTTCATTATTGTCCACAACATTAAAAATGGAAACAATCTAAATGTTCATCTACAGAAGACTGATAAAACTAATTATGCTATAACTACACCACTTTTATTTTACATTTACATATATACAGCAGAGATAGACCAACAATTTATATCAAAGATGATGCTATAGAATATTATTTTTTTTAAAAAGATGGTATTTTCAACAAATGATATTGTGATAAGTGGATACTCACAGGAAAAAAAGAAAAAGGAGATTAATCCTAACCTCACCTCATCAGAAAGTGAAGAAGAACTAAAGAGCCTCTTGATGAAAGTTAAAGAGGAGAGTGAAAAAGTTGGTTTAAAGCTCAACATTCAGAAAACTAAGATCATGGCATCTGGTCCCATCACTTAATGGCAAATAGATGGAGAAACGGTGGAAACAGTGGCTGACTTTATTTTTCTGGGCTCCAAAATCACTGCAGATGGTGATTTCAGCCATGAAATTAAAAGATGCTTGCTCATTGGAAGGAAAGTTATGACCAACCGAGACAGCATATTAAAAAACAGAGACATTATTTTGTCAACAAAGGTCCGTCTAGTCAAGGCTATGGTTTTTCCAGTAGTCACGTACAGATGTGAGAGTTGGACTATAAAGAAACCCTGAGCACAGAAGAATTGATGCTTTTGAACTATGGTGTTGGAGAAGACTCTTGAGAGTCCCTTGGACTGCAAGGAGATCCAACCAGTCCATCCTAAAGGAGATCAGTCCTGGGTGTTCACTGGAAGGGCTGATGCTGAAGCTGAAACTCCAGTACTTTGGCCACCTGATGCAAAGAGTTTACTCATTGGAAAAGACCCTGATGCTGGCAGGGATTGGGGGCAGGAGGAGAAGGGGAGACAGAGGATGAGGTGGCTGGATGGCATCACCGACTCGATGGACATGAGTTTGAGCAAGCCCTGGGAGCTGGTGATGGACAGGGAGGCCTGGCGTGTTGCAATTCATGGGGTTGCAAAGAGTCAGACACGACTGAGCGACTGAAATGAACACCTCATCAAAAAAATAATTCTATGTAAGATAAAACTGGGGACCCAAAAAAATTTCAGAAGATAATATAGAAGAGTATTTTAATGAACTTGGAATAGAGAAAGATTGTTAAAATCTTGGATTGGGAAAAAAGTTCATTTGGGTTTTTCCATATGAACTTTTTGGCCAACCCAATAGGACTCAGAACAGTATTAACTGCAAAGGGAAAGACTAATAAGTTTGACTAGACAAGAACTTAAAACTACTGATCAGCAAATGAAAGTTAATCAGATAGCCTCAGAATCTCAGTAACAGAAATGACTAATAAAGGCACTGTATCCAGAATATATAACGAGCATCTATAAATCAAGGGCATGGGAACTCAGCAGAAAAATTAGAAAGTGACTTGAAGCACTTCACAAAAAAGATGAGTTGTGGATACATGGATCAAAGAGGCACAGAAGGCAAACAGAATTCTGGCCGATAGTTGGTTCTCTTCTCTCTTCAGAGAGAAGAGAAAGAAAGAGAAAAGAAAAGAGGGAAAGAGCAGTCAGACTCAGGACTTTCCTGGGGGGTAATGAGAAAGAACTTGGAAAATCTGCACAGCCAGGCTAGCTTTAAAAATTCATAAAATATGAAAATATTGTATATTAGTAAAGGTAAGTATTCAAAATGGTCTGATATTGTCTTATGATGACCCAGAACTTAAGGACCAAATGTGAAAAGTGTTTAGAAGGATGGGGATAGGTAGATATGCTCCCCAAAATATAAAACTCGGGAAATTTCCCTGTGTATTTCACAAGGATATTACTATCAAGCTCATCATAGATAAATAAAAATCAAAAATAGGTCTTAAGATGGAAGAAAAGTGTTTCTGGAAGCACTCTTGAAAGTGTAGGGCTTTCAGAATTATCTGCGCTATACGCTAGAACAGTGATTAAAGGACGTTACAAAAAAAAAAAAAAATCCCTTAAGCTTATTCAATAAACATAAAACCCAGTCATCCATTTAAGGTCTTTAAATGTGAGAATATACTAAATAAGCCACCATTTGAGCTCCCTTTAATCACTGTTATTTATCTTTCAGTTGAAGCGCTCAGTCTTAATATTAAGATGTATTAAAGCAAAATATCAAGAAGAAATCTAACACAGACCAGGAAAGGAGGACAAATGTCTGTATCCAGGATTTATGCTGCCTCCCAATGACTCAATATAAATACAAACTCAGTGTTGAAATTAAAATAAAACTGGAAAACTTCCCACTTCCAGGAAGATTCAGAAGATGTAGTTTTTCCCCACTCTTCCCAGTAAGTACAACCCCAAACCTGAACATTATATATAAACAAAAGCAAGAAGAAAGATGAGGCTTCCCAGGTGGCTCAGTGGTAAAGAATCTGCCTGCAATGCAGGGGCCACAGTTCGATTCCTGGGTCAGGAAGATCCCCTAGAGGAGGGAATGACAACCCACTGCAGTATTCTTGCTGGGAGAATCCCATGGACAGAGCCTAGTGGGCTACAGTCCATGGAGTTGCAAACAGCCAGACACAACTGAGCACATATGTACGTAAGAAAGATGGAGAGAAAAGGGAAGACTGGTTCAGGACCCTGGGATCCAGGGAACAACATTAAGGATGAGTTCTTGGGATTTTATTTTTGAACATCCCAGGCTTGGAGCTGAGAAAGTCCACAGCCTGGGAATGGCAATGGCAGCAGACTAAAAAGCCCCAATTAAAAGAGAGGAAAATCTTGGCTCTATCCTGATGAAAAAGGGAACTGAGGATGCTCTCTCAGTTTACCGTGGAGAGAGGGTGAACAGAGTACCATTTCTGGTCTTCTTTATGATAGATTCCTTACTGTGCAAGAAAGGAAGTTAACCCTCTCTTTAACTTGCAGAAACATGAAAACAAACAGTTTTATCTTCCGTAACATGGGATGACCACATAATAAGTAAGAGGTGAGAAGCAAATCCGAAATCTCTCTGTTGGCTAATGTCTGCCAAAGATTTGGTCAAAGGAAATTGAGGTCATGGAGGACTGTCTCTCTGTCCAATTGTCAGGATACTTTAAAATCTATTTAGGGGTTAACTTCCACCATCCGAGGTAGCATTATTAAACTTTTCCATTTGTCTTCTGCTGCTCGCTGTGAGTATGGCTTTGATCGAATTATTCTCTGACATCATGCTCTCCTTTTTAAAAGCATCTTGTGAGGTACAGCTTCTGTGTTTACTCTAAGGATTCAGTTGAACACATTGTTCATGGTGCTTTCCAAAAGCAAATCCTAGAAACTGTTCTCTTTTCTCTTATAGACATATTTTTTAAAAAAGAGACTTCTCCCAAAGAACTGGTTGGTTTTAGTCACATGTACAGGGTGAGTCACAAAACGAATCACAGTTTCCTCATTGGGTTGGCTGCTAGAAAATTTAAACTTAAGTCAATGGACCACTGTGAGAAGGTGTATAGCGCTTTTCCTGGTACACATTTTGTGGACTAACCTCATTATATCCTGCTCTTGTATCTCCCTGATTTCCTCATCTAATTTACTTCCAGTTAAACGATTGTTATGTTATGTAGTTTTTGTACACAATCTTACATTTCTTAGAATTCAGGGGACATAAATATCTAATTACAAAGAGTATGAAGAGCATGATAGTGGCCACATTTACATAGTCTCAGAAGATAGCACTTTTAAATTTTCATAAAGCACGTAAAAGTCCGTCTAGTCAAAGCTATGGTTTTTCCAGTGGTCCATGTAAGGATGTGAGAGTTGGACTATAATGAAAGCTGAGCACTGAAGAATTGATGTTTTTGAACCGTATTGTTGGAGAAGACTGTTGAGAGTCCCTCGGACTGCAAGGAGATCAAACCAGTACATCCTAAAGGAAATCAGTCCTGAATATTCATTGGAAGGACTGATGTTGAAGCTGAAACTCCAATACTTTTGTCCACCTGATGCAAAGAACTGACTCATTAGAAAAGACCGTGATGCTGGGAAAGATTGAGGGCAGGAGGAGAAGGGGATGACAGAGGATGAGATGGTTGGATGGCATCACTGACTCAATGGACATGAGTTTGAGCAAGCCCTGGGAGTTGGTGATGGACAGGGAGGCCTGGCGTGCTGTAGTCCAGGGAGTTTGCAAAGAGTTGGACACAACTGAGTGACTGAACTGAAAGCACACTTATTACCAGGGGTTAACACATTATGATATTTGGAGGAATGAAACTTCCAGAGGACATATAAAGGGCTAGGTGCTGAGATGCAAGCAGAATGCAGGGAAAGTGGCAACTGAAATTACGTTGCCTCTATCAAGATGCTGCTGCTTCTAGGCACCTGCCACATATTCAAACACTGGGAACATTAATAATCCAACACGGAATTCCCACTAGAGAGAGAAGATAGTGAGATCAGTGGCATCCTGGAGCTTCTTTGAAACTGAAAGAATCACACTAGAATCTACAGGGACTCAGGTTTCCTGTTGTTTAGGATCTGATGTTTCTTCGGACCTTTATGGAGGCCATCACAAAACGAGAGTCCTCAATAGAAGAGAGGATCACAGCCAGAAGAACAGGAGAGGCCAGGTCCTTACCTTTCCCAGGCCAGACCACAGTAAAAGAATAAGCTAAAGCGTGGGTATAGCTCTGCTCACATTTCAACCAAACTCAGAAATTTCCATTTCTATTGCTGGTCAAAATCTTCCCCATTGTCATTTTCAGTGGTGGCGCTCAGTAGGGCAGGGAGGCTTAAAAGAACCCTCAAAACTACTGTTAGTAACAAAAGTATGCTTTAACACTCAACCCCAGGACTTCCCTGGTGGTCCAGGGGTTAAGACTCTGCCTTGCAAGGCATGGGATGTGTATTCGATCCCTGGTCTGGAAACTAAGATCCCACATGCATCTAACCAAGCCTGTGTGCCCCAGTGAAAGGCCCAGATGACACAGCGAAGATTCTGGGTGCTGCCACCAAGACCCGATGCAGCCAAGTAAATAAATCGTTTAAAAAATATGTAACCAAAAATAAATAAATAAATAAATAATTAAAAAAATAAAAAATAAGTAACCACATCTTCAAGATACCCTGTTTCCTCCTGTAAGGAACGTGCCATCCCTGAGCAGCTTCTGTAGATACGGAGAAGCCAACACACTCCTTATCTTAAGTCCCAATGTGTTTCCCTGAAGCATAACTCTAAAATGGGTCTGTGTGTTTGTCTGAGATGTCACAGGGCAGAGAGAGAAGTTGGAAAACTCCCTTCTGCTCACAGCCACACAGACTCAGGAAACCAGTCTGAGAGAAGGTCTCTGGAGTCTCCTGAGAAAGTCAGTTCTCCTCTATGGAAGGAGCCACAGGGTTTCCTCTTGCCATACCAGAGCCTAACTCCCAGCCCTACAAGTTCTGGAAGGTGGAGTAATCTTGATACATCAAGCAACCAATTGGAAGCTGTTTACTTCTGGAAGGAAAATGGAAAGATCAAATTAAATAAGGTACCTGAGGTTACTTTAAAAACTGAAAGGCGCATCCACGTGTCAATTAGTACTGACAGTAGTAGAAATATGGAGTGAACCTTGTTTTTAAGATGCTTCTGCCAAATCTTTTAACTCTTGTTAAAAGTAATTGTGAGGATTAGTTTACTATAATGATATATACATATCCACATAAGGCTGAGCACTGAAGAATTGATGCTTTTGAATTGCACTGCTGGAGAAGACTCTTGAGAGTCCCTTGGACTGCAAGGAGATCAAACCAGTCCATCCTAAGGGAAATCAGTTCTGAATATTCATTGGGAGGACTGATGCTGAAGTTGAAGCTTCAGTACTTTGGCCACCTGATGAGGAGAGCTGATTCATTGGAAAAGACCCTGATGCTGGAAAGACTGAAGGCAGGAGGAGAAGGTGGCAACAGAGGATGAGATGGTTGGATGGCATCATTAAGTCAATGCACATGAATTTGAGCAAACTCCGGGAGATAGTGAAGGACAGGGAAGTCTGGTGTGTAGCAACCCATGGGGTTGCAAAGAGTCAGACACGACTTCTTTCTTTTATGCAAGAAAAAGCCTTTTCTTATGAATTATAAAAGTTTAAAAGTTATCATCCTCCGAGATGCTTTCTAACATTAGAAATGCCAAGTTCCAATATATTAGGTCTTTTATATCTTTATCAAAATGATAGAATGACGCTCACTGCAATTCAAGAAAATCATGGCACCTATCTAACTCACTATCTATGTTTAAGGGAAATTAAATCACCCAAGCCACCAAATCAAATTTGGTGATTTGATTAAAGCACCAAATCGCCCACAGCTGCTTCCCTGCCCCCTAGGGAAGCAGGCCTAGGCTATTCCTTGAAAAAGATTGGGAGGGGGCGTCTGCCACAGGCTACTGGTTGGATGTTCCTGTAGGTGTTGGTCAGCATGCTCAATCTGACCAAAACAGGAAGTAGTATTAGGCCAATCAGAATCTTTCCTCTGGAATTTGAAAGGAAGAGATGGTGAGAAAAGGTAAGGAATCATCCAAGAAGAACAAAGAACAACAAAAGAGTGAAACTGCATAAATACACATTGCTAAGCAGGGTCAACAAAATAACCTGATTTTTCAAATCACATTAGGTGCTAAAGGGTGGTCCTCCTGTCTTCCCATGAGAACATCTTCCTTACAGCCATATCTATCCAGTCTTAATCTTGAACAGAAATCCTTGATGCTAGCTTAACCAAGTCTGTTGCTTTAACCAAAAGAATCTGACTCATACTGATTCCATTTTCTTGTCACTTAGCAAAGTGAATACCTCCACATACAGCTCGAAGTAACAAGTAAAACAAATATTTGTGATACCTACAATTTATGAAAACTGCACAAGCCAGGATGTTCAATACCTTTCTGGAAACACAAAACATCCATTTCCCTCAAGATATTTTTAAAACGTCAAGAGTTTTTTGAGAGTTCTTTATCATGACAGCTCATATATAATAGAACTGAAAGAACAGATCAGTTTGGTTTTTAAAATGGTTACATTTTTGGCTCAAACACTAACAAAACCTCTATTATCCATAAAAAAAAAAAAAACTATTTTTAAAGAAAAAATGGAAGGCACATTGTACCACCTGTAGTTTCACTGCATGGAAAAGCTCTCTTTAGAAAAAAAGAGGTAAGCCAAAAATTTACTTAGAGTTAAATTATGAGTAAATACAAGTAATTTCAAAGATTTATGGGTATTTTCCATAGTATTTTCTTCCTTATCTACAGAGATGTGTGTAGGCTCTTGTGTTGTGCTTATTCGTGTTCGACTCTTTGCAACCCCACGGGCTGTAGCCCACCAGGCTCCTCTGTCCATGGGTTTCCCAGGCAAGAGTACTGGAGTGAGTTGACATTTCCTCCTCTGGGGGATCTTCCCAACCCAGGGACTGAACCCACATCTCTTGCGTCTTCTGCACTGGCAGGCAGTCTTTACCACCGCACCACCCAGGAAGACCTACCTATAAGTTAGGGATGTGCAGTGCTACAAAGCTTAGCAATCCACCTTCTGGGGCTATATGCTTGTTCGCAGGCATTCAGGGAAATTGATATTAGTGGTATCCCAGTGTGTTTCAAACATGTAGGTACAGGGTCAGTCCAAAATTGTCAGAGTCAGTCCAGTTCTGGACTTTGGCTTCTGTGGTCCAATGAAGAGAAAGAGATAACAGGGAAACAAAAGGAAATAGGAAAAAAATAGTCAAAGGACCAAGATAAACTGATGTTTGAGTGTAAGTTATTAAATGACAAAAAGAATGTGCACACTTTGAGATTCATAATAGTGCCCAGTGCAATAGTTCTAGATGGATGAACTATGATCTTGAAACAGATTGAACTTTGAATGTTATATCAGAATATATAATGATTGTGGAAGGTTAAGAATTAAAAGAAAAGAAAGGAAATGAAAAGAAAAGGTTCAGGAAATTTCATATAATACCATTCATTCTATCATATTTTGGAGGATTTTTCAAATAGCAGCCAAGCAGTCAAGTCACTTGATATCCATAAACCCGTAAATCCACCCCCACCCCTAGCACACCGAGGACCAGCACACCAAATGAATATTTGAAAGTAAGCCCCAAGAACTAAGGATGCTTTTCACAGTAGTTTCTTCATTCTCTATAAAGTTGGGAGCATGACAAAGCCATCTTACAATTGCACTTGTGGGCTAGCTAATTTAATGCCAGCTGAAGCAGAGATCCATTAACCAAATCAGAAGATCAGGTGAAGGGAGACCTCAACAGCAACTGGTTCAGCACCAGGGGAGAGGACAGGCTCATTCACTCTTCAGAAGGATTAACGGCCCCCTCCTCACACACACTTCCGTCTCCCTGTACCCGCAGTGACCTCTGCTTCCTTCCTGATCCCCCGGTAGCTAGAAAGGGACGCATGGCAGTTAATGCAAAGAAATCCTTCCTCACGCACTCTCAGGCTTCCTTTCTCTTGTGGAATAGGAGCCTTCTATCTGCTCAGTGGACCAGAGGAGAGAAAATACACCAGGAAATGCTTTTACTGGTAGATTTGCAAACCTTTTAGCATTTGTAGCGCTGGATTTGAGATGCAGCAGCTTGTTTTCCAAAGACAGCTTTTTTTCTAGCAGTGTTCTCTTTTCCTAGGAGATAATAAGACACAATTTTTGCTTATTTCTTGTCCTCGGTGTGTGTGTGTGTATGTGTTTCGCAAGGCATTCTTGCAAACTGTTCACTAAAGATGCTTCTTGTAATACCAGAAGTACATTTTGAACTCGAGTTAATTTCATACGGAGCTGTTACAGTCCACCCCAGTGGCCCAGGCAGGCATTCTCCTGTATGGTTTCAGCTCAGTACAGTTCAGTCGCTCAGTCACGTCCAGCTCTTTGTGACCCCATGGACTGCAGCACGCCAGGCCTCCCCGTCCATCTCCAGCTCCCGGAGCTTGCTCAGACTCATGTGCATTGAGTCCGTGATGCCATCCAACCATCTCATCCTCTGTCGTCCCTTTACAAGTAGCTGCATGACAGGTCAAGACTAGGTGTCTTCACCGCCCTCCATTGTCTGGAGACCTTGGCTCCCTCCCTAGCCCACTTCTCGGTCAAACTTCTCTTGTGTCTCTCCATCCCACCCCAGACGCTAACTGCTCATCTCTCTCTAGGCACTGATTCTCCCATCATTCCACCTGCTTCTCCTACATTAGTCTCAGTTATTGGAATCCAAGGACACTGTCCTGCTGGTCTCAATACCCAGCTCTCACATGGCAACTGTCAGAAGGTACAAAAGTAGTAAATGTATTTTTAGTGAAGGCGCAAAGCCACAAGTGATAGAGTCACTTCCTAATTAGGATGGAACAGAAATTTTGACATTTTGAAAGGATACCTAAACAAATGTCTTAATGTCATTATTAAACCAAACTCTTTCCATCCGAGAGGAAAACAGACACACCCAAGAAAATCAAAGCTGTCGTGATTGTACTCTTTTTTATATTTGATGGAAATAGATGTTTTGACACTATTTGCAATGCTGGTTAAAATCATACCTTCTGCAGAATTTGTAAACTACAAGATAGTGACATTGTAGCAAAAATATCAGAATGTCTTTGGACAAGGACTGACCTGGTTTTGAAACCTGGTGACTATAATTTTTGCCAAGGCTTTAACCTCTCTAGCTCTTATCACTGTTAAGAAAAATTAACCAAAACTTATGGTTCAACATAACATGATTTTAATATCATATTGGGTCATTGTTTAATAACCAGACCCAAGGAATTTTTTTAATTCTTTTGGAGAATTTCTTTGTGTTTGACTTTATTATTTATTATTTGATTAGAACCCTGATTTTGTGAAGTTGCATGTTAATTTGTGGGGTTTTGCCTGGTAGAAAAGTAATCCCAAAGGTTATGGTTTCTTGCCTTAAAGAATATTAACTACTTTTGTATCTAACCCAGTAATCCTATCCTATGTTCTTTTTTTCAAAATGCGTGTAAATAGTCAATTTCAAAAGAAAAAAAAAATTTATTTAAATCAGCTTTACCATCTTACTGGTTCATTCATTACTTAAGGAGTTGAATAAAACATCTGACATGTATTCATTCTATCTGAGTCATTTTTTTTACTTTTTGAACATCCCTAAAATGAGACTAATACTACCTACATTGTTGGGATGATTGGGATGTATGTGAAAGGTCCACATGCTTTTCTGGAACATATTAGAACCTCAATATATAATAATTTGAAGATACCAAGTATGTCATATCTTATGTGTGCTGTTATTTTTAAAATTTATACCAGCTTTTTCAAAATTTTCTGTGGCATTCTAGTTTTATATACATATACATGTATATTATTCTGGTGTAGTCCTAGTTGATCTGAGGGAACAAGATACTCTGAAAGTTTATTATGATATTTGGATCACCAAAGAAACATATCACTTATAATATTTTGAATTTATAGGGATAAAAATGGTGTTTTAACAAATGTTCTTCCTAATGGACTTACTCTCCATTAATGGATCTTTATAACAAGGGTTTAAGGAGACCAGACATCTAGACAAGCAAATATTCTACCTCGGTCAAGGCTCCAGTATTTAGCTTGAAATTTTTTAAAAATTATTATTTTATATTTGAGTATAGTTGATTTACAATGTTGTGTTAGTTTCAGGTGTAAAGTGGTTCAGTTATACATACATCCATTCTTTTTCACATTCTTTTCGTGGGTAGGTTATTGCAGAATATTGAGCAGAATTCCCTGTGCTGGACAGTAGGTCCTTGAAGCTTGGACTCTAATGTTTCCTCTTTGACAACAGGGAGGATCACATTCCCCCAGTTAGCACTTTCACTTTTCAGGAACAGTATTTCTGGACAGGAAAGCATCCACAGCGCCACCCAGTGGACAAACCACACCTCTGAAGAGCTCGCGTTCCCTCACCCTATTTACTGAAGACGGCTTCCCTGATAGCTCAGCTGGTAAGAATCCACCTGCAGTGCAGGAGACCCCGGTTCGATTCCTGGGTCAGGAAGATCCCCTGGAGAAGGGATAGGCTACCCACTCCAGTATTCTTGGGCTTCCCTTGTGGCTCAGCGGGTAAAGAATCTGCCTGCAATGTGGGAGGCCTGGGTTCCATCCCTGGGCTGGGAAGATCCCCTGGAGAAGGGAAAGGCTGCCCGCTCTACTCTGGCCTGGAGAATTCCATGGACTGTATATATATATCACAAAGAGTCGGACACGGCTGAGCGACTTTCACTTCACCACTTCATTTATTGATCAAGGTGAAGTGGACACCAATTTAAATCATTGCCATATGTTAACATCTAAATGATTCCGGAATCACGGATATCCTTTTTATCCCACATCAGAGAAGCTGGGGGCCTAACAGAAAGGGTTGCAAACTGCTAACTGGTGGACTGTGAAATAGTTCATTGTTCACACGGTCCTCGTTTATAAAATGATGATGAGGAATTAACTGGTCTCCAAAGCGCCTCTGAGCTCTAAAATTCTAATAGAGCTAAATCAATGACACTGGAAACCAAATACTACGCCACAGTAGTGCACGCTAGCCAAAGGAACATATGCCATGTTAAAATGCTCTTATTGGGCGCTTTTGCTGGCTTATCACTGTGTTTATGGAATTCGTTCTCACTGCATTCCTGATTAAAGTGGGACAGATGGTGAAGGTTTTAAGTAATGTGTTCATTACCAGACCTCATGCCACTAATGGCTATTTACTGGGGCAGCGGCTTGTGCAAGTGAGTACAAGATGAATCCTTCTCCTGGGGCGTGCTCACCACCAGGCAGTATTTATTTATCAACCTTTGCTGGGGATGTTCATTTTTAATTTTCATTTCTTTTTGAACGCATGTCTTTTTCTTATTAATACTAACAAATTAAGAGTAACCCTTCCTCATTCTGATACACACTCCCCTCCTGAGAAAGCCTTCATCACAGCCTGTATTGCTCAGTACCTCTGAGAAATACCAAACTCTACCAAACTTTGCTTCTTGTATTTGTTTGATCATTTTACAAATATAATGTATCCTTAAACTAAGCATGTTAAAAAACATTCTTTCACATTTTCTTTCTACTGCATCCCCATCTACCTCCACCTCCCAGAGATCCCCAAAGACTCTGCTTTAGGAAGTCACTGAACTAGAATGTTCTGGAAGGTTCCTGCATGGCCGTCCTGAACCTTAGGCATCCTGTCCACCTACTGTGTCACAAAGCTCCTCGAGAGAGCTCTCCATTAAGGGTCAAAATCAAGACGAATGCCAGGCCGTCACTTCTCCAAATGTCTGCCAGTATCTAAGCTGCTTAACCTTATTCTGGGGTCCATCCCCCTGCTTTCAGTAGGATCTCAGCTTCCCTGAGGACCCCTGTGAGAATGAGTGAAAGGGGGGCTGGGAAGTTCCTGGAGTCTCACACGACCCAGATACATTATATTGCAATCTCCACAAAGAGATGGTATCCAGTCCACTCCAAATACATATCTAGCCCCTAGCTCTGCCTGGTACATGGTAGGAGCTCAAATATTTGTTGAATATATAGTGCAGTGAATATACCCCAGAATTCTGAGATGACCTCACATCCAGGGCAGATTTCCTTGGGTTTCCAGAAGACAGAAATCACATTCCATTATTTTTTGTTAATTTTCAGGGACTGACAGCTGGCCACTAAACATGACCCAGTGTTACTGGGTTTGAGGTGATTGCAAACCTAAATTCAAATGTCAAGCTGGTTAATCAAGTAGTTTAATTAAGCAACTCTATTTGAATTGAGGAAAGGAATTGTCTTCCCTTCCTCAATGCAAATGTTCCTTGCACTATCTTAGTCTGCCAAACAATTTTGTTGTTGTTTAGTCGCTAAGTCATGTCCAACTCTTTGTGACCCCATGGATTATAGCCTGCAGGCTCCTCTGTCGATGGGATTTTATTAGAGGACGAATAATCTTTTTAAAAAAGCTTTTTATTTTGTATTGGACTACAGCCAGTTAGCAATGTGATAGTTTCGGGTGGACTGTAAAGAGATTCAGCCATATATATATATATATATATATATATATATATATATATATATACATACACATGTATCCGTTCTCCCCAAACTCCCCTCCCATCCAGGCTGCCACATAACACTGAGCAGAGTTCCTTAGGCTTTTCAGTAGGTCCTTGTTAGTTATTCATTTTAAATGTATAGCAGTGTGTATAAGTCAGTCCCAAAGTCCCTAATTACCCCTTCCCCGTCCTCTCCCCATCCTGGAACCATAAGTTCATTTTTTAAGTCTATGATTCTGTTTCTGTTTTGTGAATAAGTTCACTTGCATCATTTCTTTTCAGGTTCTGCGTATAAGGATGCCGTATGTTACTTCTCCTTCTCTGTCTGACTTACTTCACTCATTATGATGATCTCTAGGCCCATCCATGTTGCTCTAAATGGTTTATTTCATTCTTTTTAATGTCTGGGTGATACTCCATTGTATATATGTACCATATCTTCTTTATCTATTTGCAGGATAAATATTCTAGCACTGCAAAGTATTCATCCAAACGTTCCAGTTTGTCCAAAACATCTAACTTATAAACAGTTACATGTGGGCAAATCAGCTACTTGAGGACATTCCAGCCCTGGGATTTTGGCTAAAGTAAAACACTGAACATCGCCCACAGTGCAACACAAATGTAGCTGCAGATTAGATTCAGTTAAGTTTAGGCTTCTAAACTAGGTCCTTATAGGACCTTCATTAAGATCACAAACTCAGCCAAACTCACAGATATAAATTAAATTCTTAGGAAATATGTAAAAAATTGATCAAACTTTTTTCTTAGGCAAATATCCTGAATTTTGAAATGTGATGCTTTGGAAGTGACATTTCTAGGAAAGGGAAAGTCACTCAGTCATGTCCGACTTTGGAACCCCATGGACTGTAGCCCGCCAGGCTCCTCTGTCCATGGGATTCTCCAGGCAAGAATACTAGAGTGGGTAGCTTCTTCCCCACTCTTCCCCCCTTCTCCAGGGGATCTTCCCGACCCAGGGATTGAGCCCAGGTCTCCTGTATTGCAGGTGGATTCTTTACCAAGCCCCCAGGGAAGCCCTAACATTTCTAAAGTAGCCTCAATTCAAGCAGATTCATAAAACAAAATAAGGCTGAGAAGAGTGGAGGCAAATTGGGAAATTCATATAATAAATATAAAAACGTATTGAGAAGAGGGCAGCAGAGGATGAGATGGTTAGATAGCACCATCATCAATGGACATGAATCTGCAAATTCCAGGAGAGCGTGAAGGACAGAGACTCAGTGGGCATGAATTTGAGTAAACTTTGGGATGAAGGACAGAGGAGCCTGGCACGCTGCAGTCCGTGGGGTCAGAGTCCCGACTGGACAACGACAACAGCATTGGGCAATATTTACTAGAAGTTAAAAAAGTCTGTATTCTTATCTACTCTAACTCAAAGATGCCAACTGTCTATTGGTTCATTATTAAAAAATATTCCATGGCTTGTCTGAATTCTGAATTCTGAGGCATGCCAAATGAAATGCATGTGCTCACTTTTTGTGTGTATTTGGGGGGCCAGCTACTTAAAGGAGTGCTGCATAAAACTTTTAATAATTTTTGTTCTATTAGCATTCTTCCCTGAATTGTCTCTTTTGAAAGTTACAATTTCCATAGAATGTCTTTTCTTATTTGTGAACTATGTCTGTCCTATCCCAGCCACAGGTTTTTACAAACCTAAAGGGAACACGGTTGGCCAGAAATAAACCCTCTATCGACTAGTACATAGTGCTTACGACTGCAGGGATTCACTACACTATTACTAGTAGTAGATGGACTTTGCGATCTTTTCCCTTATTTCTATTCCTGGCCTCACCTAGTTCCCCTTTCTCAGCCATACATTTACTAGGGGAAAAAAGTGACAGATAATATGACTGCAGTGTTTGTAGAAAGGTAAATCAGTAACTACAACACACATCATATTAAATGTGTAAGGCAAGAAACGAACATTACTGAGCACATTCTAAGATCTTCAGCTACAAAGAGTACTTTCACTTCATGCTACTTACTTTCATATTATTTTCACTCATTCTCATCCTAACCATGTCACGAAGAAGCGCCTTTAATTCTCCAAGGGCCTACCTTTTCCATTCTCTGTATAAGATTCTCCAACTCTGTGATCTGATTATGTTTTTCTTCAAGCTTCTCAGCCATTTGATCCAGATTTTCAACATGTTGTTTCAATTTTTGTTCTTTTTCAAGTTTGTCAACCTTTGGTTAGAAAAGCAGTTGTCAGACTATTGTTTTAACTAAACTTATACAGATATTATCTCTTGCTGTAATTTATATATCTATATATAAATTAATAATTTACACATGTTTAGAATTACTTCTGTGAATTCAGCCTTCCTTTAAATTAAACCTGGCAGACTACAACAACACTAAGTCAATGGAGAATTAATAGTACATAAATATTATTTCTAGAAGTTGATATTTGTTACTAAAAAGCATCCTCTCTGAAAGAGGGACAGAAAGAAAAGACAATGATTTTTAAAAAGCAACACTTTTGAATTTTTCTCAACAAAACTTCCATAGAACAAAACCAAGATCTTATGTATTCAAGTAAAAAATGTTCTATTTTTAATCAGAAATTGTCATAAAAGCAGAATATTTATCTCCACGGTGTCAGGGGGTTATCTCTGAGCCACTGAGCCTAGGACTTATACTAAAAGTCTTTAGAAGACAGGCCCTAGGCCACATGTGGGAGTGTTCCAACTGACTTACAACTGACATGAGTGCACACATCTGCTTCTGTATTTAATAGGACTTGAGATTTTTCCATGTAAAAAAAAAAGGAGTGTCTGATTTCCCTCGAACACAATAGGTGTGCATTCCTGCCCCGGAAGTCCAGGCTGGGCAGAGTCCCTTTTGCAGGGACACGGGCTTTTCCGTCCACCTGCTCACTCGTTCACTTAGGTACTCCACCTGCACCCTGCATGCCTACGAGTCTGTGACCGTCACCCCCAGAGCCAGAAGCCTGAGGGCGTGTCACCTAGGCAGTGGGGTTCCTACCATGCTCCCCGGGGCCTTCCTAGGGCCGGAGCTGGCAGAGACTCAGACACCCCACCCAAGCCTGAATGAGCTTTCCTGTTTTGAGTTTTGACAAACACACACACACATTTCCCCTCTTCCCCAGTCCTGGATACATTCTCCAGATACAGTTTTATTGGTCTTAGGATACACCGTTCAGGTTTAAAAACAAACAAATGTGTATGTGTATGATATACAGATATTCATATAATATTATAAGATTTTAATGTATATATGCATATGTTAAAATACAGAAATATAAAATATAATTTAATATGAAATATATATGTACATATATACATTCTTTTGTTTCCTCTGAAGAATCTTTCCAGGACCAAAACAATTTTGAACCTATTTATCAAGCCCAACTTTTTCATTAAAAAAAAATTTTTTTTAATATTTATTTTTTTAACTAGTTAATTAATTTGGTTGCGCCAGGTCTTAGATGTGACACGCAAGATCTTTGGCGGTGGCACGTGGACTCAGTTGCATGTGAGTACGTGGGATCCAGTTCCCTGACCAGGGATCGAACCTGGGCCCCTGTATTGGAAGTGCAGTCTTAGCCACTGGACCCCCGGGGAAGTCCCCCAACTTTTTCATTTTAGAGTCAAGTCCAGAGAGACAGAATGACTCAAATGGGGTCCCCTAGTTAGCCAAAGGCAGAACCAGAAGAGAAGCCACTGGCCGTGTCATGGGGCCAGTCCTGATTTCTAGGCTGACTGGCATGGCCTCTCTCCCGCTGGCATTCTGCAGGGCTCTGGGCAAGGGGGGGGAACAGAGCAGCTTGGTAACATCCAGGTACCAAGTACCAGGGCTGGGGGGAGGCCAGGGCAGAAGACGGGCACACTGCCCTTCCCGGGGCCTGCCTAGTCATGTGGCCACTGCTTGTTTCACATCTAACTCCTCCCTAAAAGGGAGACTCGGACAACGTGGGGGTTAGTTCAGTCGGCAAGCTGCTAGCTCAGTACCTGGAGGGAGCTCCTACTGTCCTCATGCTTTTTTCTAACTTCTTCAGACTGGGTTTGATAGTTTTCCAATAATCTCTGGGCCACATTTCTCAGAGCCGCTGCTCCTGCTTCTCTGGAGGCTTCGAGCTAGAAAGAAAAGGTCACTGTGCGTGCTTTGACATGAACAATAAGAAGGGTTACAGACAGGGCAATTTGAGGGGCAACCAAAAACACAGTCTGCAACCACACCATTTGCACCTTCATAGACAATGGCTAGGAGGAAAGATGCTGTTACCTGGGAAGAAGAAAACATAAAACGAGAAGGCCCTATTTACTGGGGCTGTCATGAAGGTGATTAGCACTGGGCAGCCGAGCAAGAGCCAAGACCAACACCCTGCATTAAAGACCACACCCTGTAAACTCTTCCCTGGCGCCACATTGGCTTATACACAAATTTGCAAGCGTTTTATCATCAGTGGCCATGACAGTACTAAAAATGTATTTCCTGAAATAGAAGCTGGACAAGATTGAAGTACTAGGGGCAATAAAGATAAAGTATCATGAATCTTTCAAGGATTTCACCTAAGAAATAATCAAGGATGGCTACAAAGATTTACCTACTCAATCACTGTAAGACTGTGTACATGCTAAGTTGCTTCAGCCGTGTCCGACTCTTTGCGACCCTGTGGACTGTAGCCTATTAGGCTCTTCTGTCCATGGGATTCTCCAGGCAAGAACACTACAGTGGATTGCCATGCCCTCCTTCAGGGGATCGAATCCCGACCCAGGGATCGAACCTATGTTTCTTACATCTCCTGCATTGGCAGGTGGGTTCTTTACCAGTAGCACCATTTGGTAAGCCCCATAAAACTGTATGTAAAATAAGTCAAAAAAAAAAAAAGGAAACTATAAGGCACCAACAATAGACTAGCTAAACAAAACAATGAGACATTTGACTATGAGTGCTCTAATTTATATGCAATTATTAATTTAATTATTGTATATGTAAAGACTTTGAAATTTTATTGCAGAAAAAACACTTAACATGAGACTTGCCCCATTAACAGATTTTTAAGTGTGCAATACAGTATTAACTATAAGCACAATATTGTGCCGTGAATCTCTAGAATTCACTCGTCTTGTCCATCTTGAAACTATACCCACTGAACTTGTGTAAAATCGTTTTAATAATAAAAATTATCTTCAAAATAAAACAGTGAGATTTACTTTTTATCAAGTGTAAAACTGCTTTGCTAAGTTTGTGAGCACATTGTGTGGACTTATGGAGGTATGTGGATGTCTATCTGCTTTCACAGAAGCAGGATGAATCTATCTTATTGGCTCAAAGGCTCAAAGTACAAAATGAGAACTTCCTCCTACGGGTCATACCTTGATTTTCAACACTTCATTCTCTTTGTTCATTTCTAAGAGCTTCAGGTCTTTCCCTTTTATCCTTTCCATGAGCAGATCCAAACTGCCACAAGAGGAATCCATGGCAGAGTCAGAGCCATTTTGAAAGTTTCCACAGCGCTGAAATGAACAAACAAGAAAATCACACACCTGACTTTTCTTTCACTCTACTAACTTTGATAACAATAATTATCGCTCAGTATTACTTCGGTCAGTGGAGTAGGAAATGGCAACCCACCCCAGTATTCTTGCCTGGAAAATCCCATGGGCAGAGTCGTCTGGAGGGCTACTGCCCATGGGGTCACAGAGAGTCAGATGCCTCTGGGCACAGCACATTACATGTATCAAGGAAGATTCAGGTCGACACAAATAAATCTTTTGACTCTAAGATATCAATGAGACATTCTAGATGAATCCGCTGGCCTCTATATTTGCATAAATTTGAATAGATTCTTATATTGAAAGGAAAGAAGTACATCTTTCACGCCTTTTACATTCTTTACAGTTTCACATACACTATTAAGACCTTTGAGGAGATAGATGGTATCCACAAAGCCAGCTGGCTTGTTTTTTTATATCTCTGTTGTTTGCTGACCTTCTGTGGTTTGAGATGCCCGAGGCAGACCCATTGGAAACACAGTTCATCTACATCCCCAAGAAGCTATTCCTATTAAGAATAGCTGCAACAACCTCCCCATTGTAATGGCTGATACTGGAGTGGGTTCCATTTCTTCCTCTGGGGGATCTTCCCGACCCAAGGATTGAACTGGCCTCTCTTGGGTCTCCTGCATTGGCTGGCAGATTCTTTACCACTGACCTAAGAAGCCCCAGGGGTTGATAACCAGCCCTCCTCACTTTCTGAAACCTGTTTTTGCTCATCGTCAATGACTCCATTCTCTCCCACCTTTCCTCTTTATTCACTAGTTTAACTTTTCCTCTCCTGTGATGATTTCTCCTCAGCTTCTTCTTCCCAGTATCTAAATATTGGAGATCTCAGGACTCCGTGCTTAGGTTTTCTCTCATTTCTATCCATACTCATGTGTTCGGTCATTTCCTCCAGTTTCAGAACTTTAAATACCATTCTTACTCCCCAAATCTCTACCCCATAGTCTGAGCCTTCTAGCACAGACCTCTGCCCTTAACTCCATACTCAGCTATGCAACCATCCATGAGAACCTTCACTTGGAAGTCTACAAAGCAACGCAGCATAGTCAGAACTGAATGTTTGACCTTCCCTGTCATTCACAACAGTAATCATTTTGCCAGTTTTAGAGGGCTTAAGAAAATAATTGGGGCTAGTTGTGGTAGTTTGGGAGATAAGGATGATAAAGACTATGCTTATGCATCATCATATGGTACTTTCTAGTATTTTCTGTGGCCATTCTACAGAGCAGATGACACTGTCATTCACGAGGTACCTGTGGTTCAGGTGAGGCTTAGCCTGGCATAACTCAGACAAGGGTGAGTGCAGAGTGCTTAAAATTATGACTAAAAGGCTGGTCATGGGGGAGGGAGTGCATTTAAATTTTATCGACTGTCTGATCACTCAGGCTAATGGCTCCAAATGGGTGTCAACTGGTGTGACCCAGGCGAATCTGAAAGTCTGTACCTTTGTCTATCACTGTAACATGTTGCTTCCACTCATCCTGACTGGGCCAACGTCTTCCCATACACTTTAGATGAGTAAGTCAAGTTTAAAATATTCAAGTAAGATCTGGCCACTTCAGTCTGATCCTACTAATGATATCTGTGGTTAAATATTTCATACATATGCTCATTAACATCTTTAGATACCAACAAAAGATTTAATACTTGACATAAAAAGAACAATTTAATAATATCAAAAATTATTTAAATGAAGTCTATATGGCTTTATGTTCACTTACTGAAGGAATAAAAGTGGAACATTTTGATAAATTCATTACCTTTGCATCTAGATTGTCATTTGTACTGCTATGTCTTACTTCATCTCTAAATATTTGGTTTCGGATCTTTTCCAGAGTAGTTCGAATCTAAAAGAAAAAAAATATATTTTTTTCAAAGGCATTAATCCCCAAAACTTTCTTTTTCTATACCAGTTACAGCGTACTGAATTTATCTGAAAGTAGTAGAGTCGGACACAACTGAAGTGACTTAGCGGCAGCAGCAGCAATAGTACATATATACCGATATCATATTTAAACAACTGCCATCAACTTAACTTACACTTATGCTAATATTGTTTAGATTGCAGAAAATAAGCATTTTTGTCTTTAAAACTGTTCCTTAGGCAAACCTAAAATATAACCCAAATGAATGTTATACCACAAAGTAATTGCTATTTAGTAATTAGTGTTTAAAACTATTTAGTTCTATTTTTTTATATAGCAATTTCCTACTAATTTGCTATTTGGTAATAACTATAAAACAATTACTATTGGTAATCACTACAAAATAATTACTATTCAGTAATTACTACAAAATAATTACTATCCAATAATTACTACAAAATAATTACTATCTAGTAATTACTAGAGAATAACTACTATTTAGCAATTACTAGGGAATAATTACTCAGAGGAGATGGTATAAATTTATGCATGAAATATAAGCTTCATGTCTTGGTGATCTATGGAACTGCAAGACACTCAAAGATGAATTGCTTGACCTGAATAAGTTACAAACTAGCTATGTCCAAATTCTTCCATCTGTTCTAATTTTATGAGAATACATACTTTTGTCAGCCATTATCACTGGATTCTGGTTAAGATTTCACATTTTTAATCATGTGCAACATGTAGTCATTGGCGATAGTTACTCTGAACTGCTTAAGAAGGTGTTCCTTGTTAGGTAAGGAGAGACAGGAACTTAGCAGGAAAGGTAAGCATCTAGTTGGCCACAAAGTCTCCATACTTATGAAAGAACTAAGAAATGACATGACACAGTAGGATAGGACTTCCTTGGTGGTGCATTGGATAAGAATCCAGCTGCCAAAGCAGGGGACACGGGTTTGATCCCTGATCCAGGAAGATGCCACATTCCGCAGAGCAGCTAAGTCCATGCTCCACCGCTACCGAGCCTGAGCTCTAGAGCCCACGGGCCACAACCACTGAGCCCACGGGCCACAACCACTGAGCCCACAACCCTGCAGACCCAGTGCCCCAGGGCCTGTGCTCCGCAACCGAAGAAGCCAACACAAGGAGAAGCCCGCACACCACAGCGGAGAGCAGCGCCCACTTGCCCCGCATCTAGGGAAAGTCCACGCGCAGCAATGGAGACCCAGAGCAGCCAAAACAACCAACAACCACAACGACGAAAACCCCAGGAGGGTGCAGGGGTGCAGCAGCGGACAACTTTAGCGCTGACAGGTGCTCCAAATCCTCGGTCCTTTACTCAGTTTTATTCCAAGTGAAGAACAGAGGCTCATACCCTCAGGAGAAATGGTTACACACGCAAGAGAAATGCACCTAAGTTTGCATGTCAGCTTTTAAGGCTGTCCTTTGCCAAACTAGGCTTGTTCTTCCTCACACATTCTAGGGAGGGAGAAACAAAGCCCGCTAATTTGCAGCAGACTTTATTGTAAAACTCATGTCGTGCTAACATGATCTCCAGCGCTCACATACCTTTCTCACGTATTCGGTTTCTTCAATAATGTGAGCAGATGGGGACTCGTACAAGGCAGAAGCATCTTCCGTCTTCCCCCTCTGCGGAACTGTCTCGGTCACTGTTACTGCTGTCATTGTGACGTCCAGCTTTAGGAAAACATAAATCAGTTGGACAAAACTAATTCCTTTGATGTTATAATTATGTGGTTGTAAACTGAATGGAGTTCTGTATTGGCACTGTAATCAAATACATTAATACTAGAAAATATTATAAATTATTGAAATCTGCATGTCTCTAAGAGCCAGGAATTAACTTAATATTAAAACACCACCAGTTGAAACAATCATTGATTAGAAATTTAAAAATTAAACTGAGATGGAAAAATATGGGATTTTCCATTTTATTCGATATTAATTAGACTATAACACCTCAAGAGTAGAGACTATGCCTTATTCATATTCATATTCTAGCACATTGTAAGTGCTTAATAAATGTCTATGGAGCTAAAATAAGATAAAATCATATGTATATAAAAATGCACACACACACACACATACATATAACTTACAATAACGGCTTCCCAGATGATACTAGTGCAAAGAATCCACCTGCCAGGAGATGCAAGAGACCTGGATTCAATCCCTGGGCCAGGGAAGTTGCCCTGAAGAAAGAAATGGCAACTCACTCCAGTATCCTTGCCTGGGAAATCCTATGGACAGAGGGACCTGGCGGGCTACAGTCCATGGGGTCCCAGAGTCGGACACGACTGAGAACACAGGACATATACAACTTACAAACATGTATGTATATCATTTTATACTTCACAGAGACCTTTAGTATACTGCATTTTATTTAACTCTCAAAAGCCTGTGAAGGCCACTTACCAAAGAACTATTTGTAGTAAGAAAATATTGAGAAAAGTGCAAACGCCCACAAAAAGAGGACTGACTAAATGAACTACCTACATCTTCTCTAGGATATATTTACTCAGTGAAAACGCATGGGGCAGAAGAGGATACATTGCATCATAATTTCTCTAAGAAAGGTGAGAAGGATGGAAGGAGAAAATCTGTGATTTATAGTTTTGACACTCAACAGTGTAATTATTTTACCTAATTATAAAATATAACTAAATTTTAACTAAATTTTAACTAAATATAACTAAATTTTACCTAGTTATAAAATATAACTAAATTATAAAATATAACTAAATTATAAAATATAACTAAATATAACACCTGGGACTGATTTTCCCAGGTGTGCTATGTCCTGGGAACAAAAAGAATCACAAAGCAATCTTAAACTGTACTCACTAATAATATTGTTAGTGGAAACATTGCTATTGCTATTTTGAAACTATGATGTGTGTGTGCATGCATGCATGTGAGTCACCCACATGACAGAAATGAAGAAGTCACTGTCTAAATGTCTTAAGAGCCAAGATTTTTAACATAAAAGAAAAAATTCTAAATTAGAACCAAAAATGTTCTGTAAAAAATCTTATAATCCAAACTGAAACCATGAGTATAAAATATTTATCTTCATTTTAAAATGTATATTCCAAGTCTACCCACTGAAAATTTAGAAATAGAAGCAATTAACACTCCCAGTGCTCAGATTGTGGTATTGGTACACCATTTTCTATGAATACGAAAATGTAGCCAGGGCTTCTTGACTGATTTCAATCTGAGGCAAGAAGTGCAGAAGGTGAGGCTGAGATAGCTCGTCGTAACAGGAAGCGGAAAAGTGATCAACCACTACTTGCATAAGACACAAACGGCCGACCCAAAGAGGAATAATTGTGATTGAGTAAAACACACCCAAATTTTTTTAATTCTTGAAATTATGTTGACAAGGGAAAAACCTCCACTATCACCAACAATCCTCAAACTCATCAGAGACAGGCTACCATTATACTAAAAATTAGCCCAGAAGAGAGGGCAAGAGAGAATGCAAGCAGACATTTATTTTGCCTTTATGATATGAATTTACCCTATGTCTCTTGGTAACCATATAGTTGATTATGAAAATTGTACTGAAGAATTCCTGCCAATAAATCCAAAAGGACCGATAGAATTAGAAAATCTACTTTTTGCAACCTCCTTATGAAGTGATAGATGCTAAGCAACAGTCATCAACCAGTGCTAAAAACACTAGGCAAGAGGTTGATGAAGAATGCACCCACCCCAGGGACTCCACTAATCAATCGTAACTGAAAAGTGGAAAAGAGGCAACCAGACATTATGTTCTCTAGATGTGGTACAATCATGAGTAGAAGCACCACCTTTGAAGTCCCTCTATCTACCCGTGGGAAATATCTGAAAAAGAAGAAACCATTCAATGACTCTACAAGGGTGAAGAAACAGCCAAGTTCAGATCACATAAAATCCTACAGGACAAATAATTATTCCTTCCACAAAATAATTATATGAAGAAAGATGAGAAGAGAAATTGTCATAAATTTTGAGTCTTAAATAACATATGACTAGATACAATATATGAATCTTTGTGCAAGTGTGTGCATGCTCAGTTACTCAACATATTCAACTCTTGGTGACCCAGTGGACTGCAGCCTGCCAGGCTCCCCTCTCCAGGGGATTTCCCAGGCAGGAGTCCTAGAGTGAGTCATCATTTCTACTCCAAGGGATCTTCCTGACTCAGGGATCCAACCCACGAATTTGGCGTCTCCTGCATTGGCAGATGGATTCTTTACCACAGAGCCACCTGGAAAGCCCTGGGTCTTCTTCAACTCCCGATTAAAATAAACCAGTTATATAGACATTTTTTTTTTAAAAAACTAGGGAATTTTAACACTGACTGGATAACAGATGCTGTTAAAGAATTAATGCAATTTTGCAAAGCATTATTTGCAATTATTGTCATTTTAGGTGTGATAATGGAATTATGATATTCCTTTAAAAGATCTTATCTGTTGGACATACATACTGAAATATTTGAAGGTGAAATAATATTACACTTGGAATTGTAAAGAGAATACTTTACTCTAGTATTTAAAGAGAGGGGAAAATGGGGTGAGATAAAGATGAAAGAAGTTTGATAAAATGCAGTGAATTATACAGTGGAATTCTCTGTAGTTCTCTACCATTTTGCTTCTGTTTGAAATTTTCATAATTAATAGTAAAGAGCTAAAAAAATAAGATAAAAGGCCAGTGAGGTAGTATTATTAATTTCATACTACTAATAAAGAAGTTAAGATTCTTAGAGGTGATATTAATTTACCCAAGATCACAGTAAAACTAACAGAGCTGAAATTCAAGCCTTTGTCTTTTGGACACCAAGATCAAGAGTCTTTCTATCACATTAAGGCCAGATTCCCTGGTGAGAAAAAAATTAAAATTTAGCAATGACCCATGCTGTTAAAACCCACAAAGAATGTTCATATTTGCTAGCATCAATTTAGAACTAAAGAGCTTCTGTGGATGATTCAAAGTCCTGCATTTATCCTTTAATCTTCAATGAAATTAACAGAGTATGCCAAGAATTTTCCATTTTATGTTAAATCCTCTTAGACAGCCACTGTGGCTTCTATTTGTTTCAGGCTAACTTGATTTGGCTGTAGCAGCTCTGCAAAGTCTGCTTTTTAATTTTTTTGCAGAATCTGAGCAGAACTACGTCTGTTATTTGGTCCTCTGAAGTCTCTTCCAGGATTAAGTTCTTAGCCTAAAACAACATTTAAATGGTGGAAGTAAAAGAAATGCCCATAGGGACAATAGACAATGTGTCTGGAAATGAGAGAGGAGTGGTCAGGCTGGCGTGGTGGTCATCAATTCACGGCCAGGATCCCAGTCTGCCTTCCCACCTGTTAGGACAGTCTATGAATGGTCCTGACGTCTTTTAATGGTTCCAAAAAAATCGAAAGAAAACTAACACTTCATGACACATGAAAATTATATGAAGTTCAAATTTAGTGTCCATAGACGAAGCTGTGGTCTAAAATAACCATGGCTAAGCATTTATGTGTTGTTACGCTGCTTTCACTGTAACAGCTCTGCTGAGTAGATTGGAGACAGAAAATACATGGAAAACAATGTCTAAGATATTTACTATCTATTTGGTCCTTTACGGGGAAATGTTTGCCCTCCGGAGGGGTAAAGAATGGCAGCAGATGGGAGCAGAAGGAGGAACATAGAGGCAGACAAAGAGTTTTTTATGCTGTTTGTCTTCAGTTCGGTCTCCCTTGTTTTACGGTCCCATTTTGGTGATTTCCTTTCTCCTTTCTTTTCAGTGGGTTATACACTGTGAACATGACCAAATGATAAGGGACATTACATCATAAGAATATATTGATCACTCTTTAGAATGAACTTCACTGCATTCTGTCTCTCATAATGTGAAAATCACATCAGGCCTCTCATTATATATCCTAAAATACATCCTCTTACATGCCTTTTATTCTTAATATCAAAAAAATTCTGCTCCACAAAAGAACTTATTTATGACTTCGCACAGCACACATGAAATAGAAATAAACTCATGGACATAGAAAACAAACCTGTGGTTATAAAAAGAGACAGTTGTGGGGATGGGGGGGAAGTAGATAAATTCGGAGTTTGGGATCAGCATACACACACTCCTGGGGCGTCCCTGGTGGCGCAGAGGGTAAAGCGTCTGCCTGCAGCTCAGAAGACCTGGGTTCAATCCCGGGTCCAGACGATCCCCTGGAGAAGGAAATGGCAACCCACTCCAGACCTCTTGCCTGGAAAATCTCATGGATGGAGGAGCCTGCTGGGCTATACAGTCCATAGAATCACAAGTAGTTGCAACACAACTGAGCAACCTTGCTTCTCATGAATACACTCTACTATGTATAAAACAGATAAACAACAAAGACCTACTTATAGCACAGGGAGCTGTATTCAACATGTCATAATAATCTAGAAAAGAATCTGAAAAAGAATAGGTATATATATATGTATATATATATAAAGAATATGTGTGTATATATAGATATAGACAGAGAGAGAGAGAGAGAGAGATAGGCAGGAGAATTTTTTTTTACCACTGTGCTACCCCTGGAGAAGGAAATGGCAACTCACCCCAATATTCTCGCCTGGAAAATTCCCTGGACAAAGGGTCTTGGCAGGCTGTAGTCCATGGGGCCACAAAGAGTCTGATGTGACTGAGAACACACACGCACGCATATATATGTATCCCTGAGTCACTCTGCTGTACACTTAAAACTAACACAACATTGTAAATTAACTCTACTCCAATTTAAAAAAAAAGTTTCTGCTCCACTGACACTTCTCAAAACATCCTACCTCCTCCCCTCACTGGCTGGACCATCTTAAACAAGTTCCATAAAATCTTAACCTCAAAAGAAAAAAAAATTTCTTAACCTCAACTTACATATCTGTAAAATAGGGGTGATAACCCCTCGAGTTGTAAAAATGAGCGATTTTTTACATCTCTGGTTGTAGAAGGCACTCAAGGGACAGTAACTGCTAATACTGTTGCTTCGATGATTTTATATCATGAAGGACCACAGAAAATAAGCAGTCCATAAGAGAGGGGATAGATCATGCCTATCTGGTTGCAAAGCTTATATGCAACTCTATGCATATGAAATCAAATCCCACCTTTCTCTTGGTTCAGGAAATGTCCATGGCCACAGTCCTTCATTTGTATAAAGAAACCCAAGAGGAACTTAAGCCAGCAAAGTCCAAATTGCCAGATGGCATTACCGTCCAGGGGAAAATCCATCTTAGCATTTTATTTCTGCCAGAAGTAGATTAGGCAGATAAAATTCTCAAAATAAAACACAATCAGTTAATTAAAGTGAGAAAAGAATTTTATTTGTTTTATGCTAGAGTGGGCTGAAGACAGCTTATGAGTGGCATCACGCCAAGAGGTATTATTTCCTAGATCTGGGCTTTTCAAACAGGGCTCCCAAGGGAAGGGGCGGTGCTGGGCAGACAGGGCTTTGCTGTCTGGACTTGAACCAAAGCAGTTCTGCTTTGTTCTGTCTCACACTGAATTTTTCCATGAGACTTTCTGTGAAGAAAGAAGTTTCTGCAGCTGAAAGACCCGGAGGCAGACTGCCCAGCTTCATGGCCTGACTCCGCTGCTCAGTAGCTCTGTGACCTTGAGCAATTCCTTAAGCTCTCTGTGCCTAAGTTTCTTTATCAGTAAAATTCAGATAGTATTATTATTAATGATTAATGACAGTATAAATAATAAACATGTGGTTGTTTGTGGGTTAACATTTGTGAAGCAGGGATAACAGTGCTTGCTGTTCGGTTGCTCAGTCGTGTCCGACTCTTTGGGACCTCATGAACTGGAGCACTGCAGGCTTCCCTGTCCTTCACCATCTCCCAGTGCTTGCTCAAACTCATGTCCACTGAGTCGGTGATGCCATCCCACCATCTCATCCTCTGTCGCCCCCTTCTCCTCCTGCCCTCAATCTCTCCCATCATCAGGCTCTTCGCATCAGGTGGCCAAAGTATTGGAGCTTCAGCTTCAGCATCAGTCCTTCCAATGAATATTCAGGACTCATAGCGCCGAGCACATAAAAAAAAAATGACTTGTACATGTTTGTCAAATAAGTAAATAAAATAAAGCCATTTTCCACAATTACTGCTAAGTAGTCTGAGAGGTAGAAAAGAAGCCAGTAATACTTTAAACAGTCTGCAGATCAAGCTGGGCTGTAGAGGAAAATCTGCTTTGGGCGATTTTAAGACCAGCAAATCCATAGTATTGATTCTTTCTTGATAATGCATCAATGATTTGTCAGCATTCCCAGCTGATTATGCTAACATCCAATGAATAGTTTACTATTTACAAAGCTATTCACACACAATTTTTGAATTATAATCTGTGTGGCAAACCAACATATCACTGGGTGCCCAGGATTATGTAACTAAACCTACTTGTCTGATTAATGACATACAAATGTCTCAGCTATTATACAATAAACACATATAAGGCACTATGTGGGGCTGAATTTTGTCCTCTCTTCCATGTATATGTTGAAGCCCTGATACCCAGAACTGCAGAATGTGACCTTACTTGGAAATAGAATCCTTGCAAACCTGAGTCTTCCCAGTGGGGCTAGTGATAAAGAATCCACCTAGCTACACAGGAAATGCAAGAGATGTAGGTTCAATCCCTGGGTTAGGAAGATCCTCTGGAGGAGGAAATGGCAACCTGCTCCAATATTCCTGCCTGGAAAATTCTATGGACAGAAGAGCCTGGTGGACTACAGTCCACGGGGTCGAAAAAGAGTCAGACACAAATGAGCACTCAGCATTTTGCAAACATACTTAGGTGCTCTGTGATGACCTAAAGGGATGGGATGGTGGAAGAGGAGAGAGGCTCAAGAGGGAGGTGATATATGTATAATTATGGCTGATTCCAGTTCTTTTACAACAGAAACAAACACAACACAGTAAAAAATAAATTAGAAAAATAAAGAACAACAACAACAAAAAGATAAGGTCATAGTAGAGTGAAAGTGAAAGTTGCTCAGTTGTGTCCGATTCTTTGCAACCCCATGGACTGTATAGTCCTGGATTCTCCAGACCAGAATACTGGAATGGGTGGCCTTTCCCTTCTCCAGGGGATCTACCCAACCCAGGGATCGAACTCAGGTCTCCAGCATTGCAGGTGGATTCTTTACCAACCGAGCCAGAGTGAGGTGGACCGTAATCCAATCTGATGTCTTTATAAATGGGGGAAATTGGGACCCACATGCACACAAGAAAAAGTCCATGTTCAACTGAAGGCAGAGACCAAGGTGATGTTACGACATGACAAGGAATACCAAAAATTGCCAGAAAACCACCAGAAGCTGGACGAGAAGCAGGAGACAGCTTCTTCTTTACAATTCTCAGGAGGAAACAACCCTGCCAACACCTTGATCTTGAATTTCCAGCCTCAGAAATGAGAGACGAGAAAGGACTACGTTTACGCCACTCTGTGGTACTTTATTTTATCAACCTTAGGAAATGAATACAGGAACTGTTAACAGACTAGAGATTTTAACAAAAGTGTCCTTCCTTTATTTAACCCTTGATTGATTGATGCATTCATTCATTCATGTATTAAATATTTATCAAATACAGTTGTTTTAGAAGCTTGCCACTGCAGAACCAAGATCAAGACCCCGCTTTCATGGGTCCTTTAGGACAGAAGGGGAGACAGACATCAAACAGAGCGACTACACAGAGAACATCATCAGGGGTGGTGTCATGAAGAAGAGCAGAACAGGGTAAAAGGATAAAAAGCGGTGTTGCTTTGGATGGGTGGAGAGAGACGGCCAACCTGAAGAGGTGGCATTTAAGCAAAAGATGTGAATAGAGGAGGTGAAGCCACGTGGCCATTTGGGAGAAGAGGATTCCAGGCTAAGGATGAGCAAGAGCCCAGGCTGGAACCTGCATGCAGTCCTGTTCCAAGAACAAGGTATGAGGGGTCGCCTACCATTTTTTTTCTTTAAATGGGTAGGGAAAAAAAATTTTTTAATAGACTGAAACATAAGACTTTCAATTTGCCTAAGGAGGCTTCTCCTTAGCCCACTTAAAACAAGTCTTATCATGCTCAGTCATGTCCAGCTCTTCACATCCCCATGAAATGTAACCCGCCAGGCTCTCCTGTCTATGGGATTTCCCAGGCAAGAATACTGGAGTGGGTTGCCATGCTGTCCTCTAGGGGAACTTCCCGGCCCAGGGATCGAACCCGTGTCTCCCACACTGAAAGCTGATTCTTTACCTGCTGAGCCCTCTGGGAAGCCCTGCTGCTGCTGCTGCTGCTAAGTCACTTCAGTCGTGTCCGACTCTGTGCGACCCCATAGACAGCAGCCCACCAGGCTCTGCCATCCCTGGGATTCTCCAGGCAAGAACACTGGAGTGGGTTGCCATTTCCTTCTCCAGTGCATGAAAGTGAAAAGTGAAAGTGAAGTCACTCAGTCGTGTCCAACTCTTAGCGACTCCCCCCATGGACTGCAGCCTACCAGGCTCCTCCGTCCATGGGATTTTCCAGGCACTGGGAAGCCCTAGACTATTGTAAATAGTGTGCAATGAACACTGGGGTGCATGGACGGGAGAGGAGTTTGGGGGAGAAAGGATACATGTATGATGTTTGCGTATGGCTGAGTCGCTCTGCCGTGCACCCAAAACGATCACATCATTGTTAATCGGCTATACTCCAATATAAAATCAAAAGTGAACAGCAAACAAACAAAAACAGGCCTAGCCCTGGCTGGAGAGGCTCCCTGAGGGTTGAGGGCAGGGACAGTGAAGTCTGGGGAGTTATCAGGTGCCACAGGGCATATGCAACTGAGTCTAGGCCCCCAGTGGAGGGGGCACTTGGTAAGAGCAGCTGACCACACCGTGGCGTTCCCGGCTCACTTCCGTGAGTGCTGACGCCCGCAGCACCCCGCTGGGTGCCCAGGTGTGTGGGGTCACCCTCTGCAGGAGTCTCTGCAGGAAAGACCTCTTCCTTCCTCTTCACTCCCCGGTGCTGGAGCGCGTGTACAACTCCTAGACTCAGTCAGCTGAGCGCTCCCGCCCGGAAAGGTCATCAAAGGGCTGGCCCTCAGGCTTGTTGCACTAGAGGCAGTGAGAATCCCCTTCGTGCTCTGGGCAGCAGGGACTCTGGCACAGAGCAGTGCTTTAGATCCAGCGGCAGGAACACCAATCTGGTATCTAGCGCCCAGTGGTGATGCCCAGGGGATTGTATCCCTGCCCTGTTACTGATCTTGGCCGAGGTACCAGCATTGGACTCTCTCATTTCCATATCTAGTTTTCCCATCAATTCTGGATGCCATGTGTACTTCCAGTAAATTCCTTTCCTGCGGCTTCCCAGGTGGCTCAGTGGTAAAGAATCCACCTGTCAATACAGGACACACAGGAGACATGGGTTCAATCCCTGGGGGGGGAAGATCCCCTGGAGAAGCGAATGGCAACCCACTCCAGTACTCTTGACTGGAGAGTCCCATGGACCGAGGAGCCTGGAGGGCTACGGTCCACGAGGTCACAAAGAGTAGGACACGACCGAGTAACTGAGCATGCACATGCACAAACTCCTTTGCCACCTAGGTGACCAGACTCAGGGCAGGAACCGAGAGCCCTGCTTTGGCGCTGTCTGAGTTCTCAGCTTCTCAGTCCTGAGCTAACGATACTGACAATTGTCTCATCATTCTTAGTCACTGTGGTAGAGAGCTCAGATACTAGACGCTGAGAGAGTTAAGTTACAATAAGACGCTACAAAGATAATGAGGTTATATGAGGGGGAAAGTAAAGCTAATGTGTCTCCAGGCCCTTGAGGAGACTGGCCGTGTCCCGAATACTGAACAGCACACCTGTTCTGCAGCGACATTACACAGCACAACGGTGACATCCAGTGTCAGCCGGCCAAACCTCAGGCGGCTGTGCAGTTCACCTGAAAAGGATGCGCAAGTGCATCAAAAGACACGCGTGCTAACGCCGAGCCCGAGTCACAGCAATGCTGTTTGCAAGCAGGAATCTGAGATTTTTAAAGTAGAATTAATTGCTATTCATTTCTAAATGCCACTCATTTGTAAACACATGTTTATATCATAGCCAGTGCTATAGAAAGCTCTTAGATGTGTAACAAAGGCAAATTCATTTGGGGGGATAAAAGGATTGAAATACTAGTCCAAACACGATAGAACATACATACTATTGACTGTGCCATTTGCCAAGGAATTATGTCCCATGTGTTATCAAAATTAATCATCAAAACACAGTGGGCAACAATTGTGACCTCTATACTTACATCTATCTATATGTATGTATAAGACAACCAAGTCACAGAGAAGTGATATGTTTTCCAAAATCATAAGTCAATCTCATCACCTGAACCTAGAAAGTCATTTTTTTCCATTCTTTATCACCACTTATTGAAATTATTCTTCTTTACACATGGAATTACACTTTTATCTTTGTCAAAAATCAAATGGCTTTGATTTCAATGGATTATGTGTTTGGAGAACATTTCTGGATTTTCTTCTAATCTATTTCGATGTCTGTTCTTTTCATATTTTTAAATTTAATTTTGATTTAATATTGGAGTATAGCTGATTTGCAATGGTTGTGCTCATTTCGGGTGTATGGCACAGTTATTCACATGCACATACATGGATCTATTCCTTTTGAGTTTTTCCCCATATAATTTATGACAGAGTATTGAGTAGCGTTCCTTGTGCTATACAGTAGGTCTTTGTTGATTATCTATTTTATGTATAGTAAGTAGTGTGTATCTGTTAATCCCAAACTCCTCCTTGGAAAAGTTTTAATCTCCCTTAGGCTTTAGCTTCCTCAACTGAAAAACCCAAGTGAAGCTGTTAACTTCCTCACAGAGTTGCTGCTAAGTCGCTCAGTCATGTCCGACTCTGCAATCCCTTGAACTGTAGCCCGCCAGGCTCCTCTGTCCGTGGGATTTCCCAGGCAAGAACACTGGAGTGGGTTGCCATTCCCTTCTCCAGGGGATCTTCCCGACCCCTGCATCTCCTCCTGTGTCTCCTGCATTGCAGGCGGATTCCTTATTGCTGGAGCCATTGAGTCATATGATGATTAAACAGGATAATGCAGAAGTGCTTAATGGGGTATCTGACTATAATACACATTCAGAGAATATTAAACAATTATGTTTAGGCTCACAGCTTGTAATGGACATTTGCTTGTGGAGCATCATTTGGAAGCTTCAAGGCCTAAACCCAGCTGTCCTCTTTCTCTTCCCACCCCTCAAACCCCATCAGTCAGTTATACCTGCTGCTTTGACCTTCTCGGCTAACAATCTATTTTAAAGCCACTTATGACTGCTCAGTGAAAAAAACACGAAAAGTACTAGTTGTCACTCACATATATCTCAGTCATTTGCAACACTGATTAGAAAGGTGCCCTTTTGGAAAATTTCTTCTGTGGCTTCATGAAATATTTTAAGAGTAAAAGGCTCAGGGATTTAGAAAATAGCCATAGCTTCCCAAACTGGTCTTGGGATATCTGGGCTTCACCTACATCGCTTTAAAAATTATCCAGAGAAGGAGGGAAAGACAGACAATCCCACGCGTGGGTGAGGATGGGGAGAAGCAGCAACTCCTGGGTGTTGCCGGTAGGAAAACAAAACACAGCCATGCAAGACATCAACGCTTGGGCAGCTTCCTATGAAGCTGAGCACGGACTGCACAACCCAGCAGTCCCTCTCCAGCGGATTCTGTATGTCCACAGAACACATTTATAGTGGCCAAAGTCTGGGAAAAATTCAAATATTCATCAACAAGTGAATCCTATTCATCAATACAAAAGAATGATCAGCTGACACGATGTGAAGAGCTGACTCATTGGAAAAGACCTTGATGCTGGGAAAGATTGAAGGCAGGAGGAGAAGGGGACAACAGAGAATGAGATGGGTGGATGGCATCACCGACTCGATGGACATGAGTTTGAGCAAGCTCCGGGAGTTGGTGATGGACAGGCAAGCTTGGTGTGCTGCAGTCCATGGGGTTGCAAAGAGTCGGCTATAAGTGAGCGACTGAACTGAACTGATATAATATAGATGAATCTCAGATGCATTATGCTGACTGAAAACAACCAAATCCCAAAGGCTGCATATTCCATAGTTCCATTGATATGACATTCCAGAAAATTGGAAAATATAGGGTCAGAAAACTGAACTGGGGATTAAGAGTGGAGGAGGGGTTGACTACAAAAGAGACACTTGGGAATATTTTAGGGGACTAGGGAGTGATGATGAAACTTCTCTATCTTGATGGTGATGGTGGTTCCATGGCTCAGAACTCTATACCAAAAAAGATGGATGTGTATATTTTTATTTGCTAAATAGTAATTAAACAGTACCCTAGTAAAAGCTAAGTACAGTGGAGATTTCAAAATACAATTAACTGCAAGCCACAATTAACTAAATTTATTTCCTTAATTCAAACTGTTGAGCCCTCTAAAAGTGTAAATGGCCAAAAAAAAAAAAAAAAGTGATGGAGTTAGAATTGTTAAAAAGCAAGTAACTGAGTTGCTGACAGGCAGCTAGAGCTATTGCTCTTACAAGAATAGCCCATGAAGCCTGACATTCAATAAGGCGACAAAAGCAAGGGAAATCTTAAACATCTCACTAAAGTTAATCATAATTATTACTTACTGAGGTGGAAAAGTAGGAAGAAGTATATGAAAATATATAAGAAATACACAAGAAAACTTGCAACAAGAAAATTTAAATTTAATTCTGAAATAGAACTCATTTCACTTACCCATTCTTTTTCTTTTTTTTGCAATTTTTTCTTAATTGGCGTACAGTTGCTTTACAATGTTACAGCTTCTGTTTCAAACATGCTAGTGTGTAGACGTCAATCCCATCCTCCCAGTTCACCTCATCCTCGCCTTCCCCTCATCCCACTGTCCACACGTCCATTCTCTACGCCTGGATCTCTGTTCCCGCCCTATAAATAGGTTCGTGTGTACCATTTTTCTAGACCCCACACGTATGCACTAACATACAATTACACAGCTTGTTTTTCTCTTTCTGACTTATTATGCTTCACTCTGTATGACAGACTCTAGGTCCATCAGTGTCTCTACAACCGACCATTTCCTTTCTAAGCATCTTCTAGATGCAGAGATGCATGTTTCCCTTCTTCACAGTAGAACATAAGCACGTGGACTGCTGGGGCAGTGATGACAAAGTCTGTGAAGGTTGCCCACCCCTTGAGGCAGCGGGGACCCTGTACCAGGAGGAGGTCAGAACAATTTCAGCATCCTACCCAAACCAAGGGGATAACAGAAAGATACAAGAGCAAGAAGCAACTCCTGGTTCTGGGTGAAACCAAGCTCCTTATATCAAATCCCATGAACATGAGTTCCCCAAAATAATTAGGAGATGCTTGTAGCTCAATGCTGAGCAAGCCTTCTTCCTGCTGGCAAACAGACACGACAGAGGGAACATGTCCACTTCGATTTCCAGAAAGTGAAAAAGATGAAGATGGATTCCTATAATTGGCATTTCACCCTCAGGAGACATTTGAAATGAAATGATTGGTTTAAGACTAGAAAAATGCAAGTGTTCTAGAAATTTTTAAATCAATACCGGGTTAAAAAAAGACTTGCCAACAGTCTATCAATTCATCTAACCACAGATCAGGAAAACAGCAGTGGTCTGAGCCAGGAGTTCCAGCAAGTTGTTTTGACAATAGCAGACAAACTGATCTCCAAATGAACATACCCAGCTTTGAAAAGCTGTACTATTCAATTTAGCCTACTTTAGTGTCAAACATAAAACCCTTCGCACTCCACGCTGTCAATAAAATAGACCTTTAAGTTATCTGAATGCTTTTTTTCCCCATAGGAACTTGCAATTTCAGCAGTAACTTACAGGTATTCAGAGACAGTGTCTTCTCTTTAGCTGCACAGAATTGGCTGACTTTTTTATAGAAGAGTTTCCACTCAACTGGAGAGATCTCCCTAAGAGGATCTTTAAGCATAAGTTGTCGAACGTAAACCACTAAAAATGCATTTGCCATAAGAATTGACACAAAGCAGGGTGAATGGGGGTATAGAAGAAAACATCTCTAAATGAACGCCTAAGAAAGGTATATACCAAAATGCTTTTGTAGTCTTAGAGAGTTCTTCCTTGTTCACAGAAAACATCACTATTTAATAGAAACCTGGAATAATTTATCATTTGGTCTAGCTCCTCTAAATGCCCTAGAGGAAAAAAAGAGTGGCATTTCTTCTGTTTTAGATTTTAAGAGTTCGAACTAGTGCCTGGTTTGATAAGTGAACACCAGTTGCATCAGTTTCACCCTTTAGCACAGTGACAGAAACGACAGAATAATAAAATGAAAAGCATGCAAATTCAGATGCACTCCCTTCTGCTTTTTGGCTTAAGGCTACAGATGACTCTAGCTTTATGGTAAGTGTGCCACTAAAATATGCTATTAAGGAGGGCTCATAATTTTAAGAGTAGTTCAGCTATCACGGTTGGATCAAACATGCGTCAAAATTCCCCCATTTAAATGCATATTATTTGCGAAGAAAACACACAAAGGAGATGTGTGTGTGTTTAGTCACTCAGTCGTGTCCAACTCTTTGCGGCCCCATGGACTGTACCCCGCTAGGCTCCTGTGCCCGTGGAATTTTTCAGGCAAGAATACTGGAGTGGGTTGCCATTCCCTCCTCCAGGGGATCTTCCCAACCCAAGGATTGAACCCAGGTCTCCCACACTGCAGGTGGATTCTTTACCATCTGAGCCACCGGGGAAGCCTGGGCTCTTTCCAAATGTTAACATTAAGAGTTAGCATCTTCCAAGTCCAACCTAGACTATGAAATGACTGATGCTTTCTGCTGCTGGCTTGGGATTTACAATTTACTATTTTCATGGAGAATCACAGAAAGATCACAGCTATGACATTTGGTAAGTATCAGGATTCTGTATCAGGAATATATGTTTTCATAACTATAAATAAGTGTTTGGCTCCTATCAGTTATTTTCAAATTATGGAAGTTGGACCAAAATGTCTGTCTTACCACTTCAATGTGATTGCAGCAACATCCATCAAGGTAAGCAAAATATGGCATAGCCATCCAATGGAAGGAACATTAGTAGCAATAAAAAGGAACCACCATACTACAACCTGAATGCACCTCAAAAACATCATTCCAGGTGTAAGAAGTCAGATGCTAAATACCATATATTCTGTTATCTCATCATGTGAAGTGTCCAGAAAAGTCAAATCTAAAGAGTCAGAAAACAGATTAGTGGTTGCCTGGGTCTGAGGGTGAGATTGCTGAGTGCTACAAACAGGCACTCAAGATTTTGGGAGGGGGCAGAGATGAAAATGTTCTAAAATTGGATTGTAATAATGGTTGCACAGCTCCATAAATTTACAAAAACTCATTGAATTGGATGGTGTCATGTATTTGACAGTATATAAATTATATCTCCAATAGAGCTGATTAAAAAAAATAGCCAAAACAAGGCAAGAATGTCTTACATAAAGTCATTTCCTCTGAGGTTAAAAAATAATCGTAGTCATGTTTTTCAAAATTTACAGGAAAAAAAATAACTTGATGGATAACAATTTTCTCAGTTTGAATTTTTCAACCCCTAAATTATTGGCATCTACTACTACAAGTTTAAATTTTATTGAGTTCACATGGAATTGATGTTGTTTCTAGGTATTTCAGGTTTAAGATCTTAATATTTCATAATATTAAACCCAGGACACAGGATTCCTAAATTCTTTCCCAACCTAAGCAAAAGAAGAAACTGACCTGAATAACATAAATTCCTTGACAATTTTTTAATTTGACTATTTAAATCAGTGGAAAAGAGTCTGTGATTTGAAACTAACCTAGTTTCAGTCAGTGTCAAAAAACGATAGATGCTGACCGATATGGTTCCTGATTATGGCCTCAGGGTGTTCCAGAGGATTCCAAAGCTGTGTAAATTCCAGAGGACAGAAATGTGTCTCATTTACACCAGCATGTATCCCCCTGTGTCTCCAAGACAGACCATGCTGTCCCACACAATAAATGTTGGTTCAGTGGTTCAGTGAACATGTGAACAGGCCTGAAAATCCCCAGGTGCGCCAAAGACTTTCTAAAACTGAGCACACATACGTGCACATATTTTTGTTTTCCAAACTCAGTAGGTGACTGTTTCCATGTTCAGATGCTTAGTAAAATGTAAATTCACGTAAACATGCTACTAAATTGATAGTAACATGTTGCCATTTTGAAATGTTTTTCCAACAATAAATGGCCATCTAATTTTAATGTAAAAATCTCAAAGATTCAAGCCCACTACTGTAAAAGACTTTGACATGACTCCAAGGAGCTCCAGGTAAGAATACTGGAGTGGGTAGTCATTCCCTTCTCCAGGAGAAGAGCGAGATCGTCTCAACCCAGGGATCAAACTAGGGTCCCCTGCATTACAAGCAGATTCTTTACCATCAAAGCCATCTGGGAAGCCCTTAGAAGTCTTAACTGTTTCCTTTCTCAGTCATCATTCCAAACAAATAAATACATGCCTCATTTTTTCAGTTTTGACCAAATCTAGCTTAGATTTTTCCAACTTTATCCAAAACTTGGATTACAACTCAAGCCCACTTTCTAGCACATTATAAATCACTACACTAACAAATATATTAACATGCTTGTTATTATCTTGTGAAATCATAAACATGCAAAATACAACTGAAAAAGTGTCTGCATTTATTTCAAAAACCTCTCTTCAGTTAGTGCAGCTTTGGTTACTAAATTTATTTAGCAAATTAAAAGGTAAAGACCTTGTGAAGCTTGCCAAGGTCGCAGAAAGTGTAAGCCATTTTCATTCTTTCTGTAGTGAGTTGGGAAGCCCCTGCCTTAGGCACAAATTCCTCTGAGTCAGGGACCGTCACACTCGAAGGGCCAGCGTAGGGTGGGAGGGAGGCGGGACGGCCCAGCAGCAGGAAACAATCGACCTGTTGTGTCTGCAGGGGTACCTGAGACTGCAGCTCCGATCATATTTCTGAAAAGCCAGAGCTGAGTATTTAATTCCATCAGGTACATAAAAGGGCAGAGTATCTTTCCCCAGTTGCAAGTGAGAAATAATTCCCTTTGAACACTTTATCTAGCCTATGTATACAGCAATAAATTAAAAAAAAATTTTTTTATTTCTAAAAATAAAACAACTATAGTGAAAATGGCAGACCCAGTTGGAGCTAACTGCTTCTTTTATATATGTAAATGTATTTGCTCTCCAAGAAGGTTAAGAGTTTACAGCCCTGCCATTCATGCAATCTAAATCTCCCCTCTCACGGTCCCGTATTCCTTCCCTAAGATGACGCTGCTCCTTTGCAACCTGCCGGGGGGATCAGTAACTTTCGGCCCTAGAATCCCGTGAAGCAGAAAACTCATCCAACAGGTTGCTCTCCCTTCTCTACACCTGAAGCTAACAGAAGCCTGCGCGATGAACGTCTGTGCTCTTAAAAGTCCAGAGCAGAGGCAGTTGCCAAAGTCGTCCCGCGGGGGTCCGTAGGGGACAGCCAAGTTTTCCGGAAGGCTTTCTCCACCGCCCCTGAAGAGGGGGACCCCCGGCCAGGGGACTGCCTAACAGCAAGCTGAATAAACAATCGGGCGTGCGCAGGGCGAAGGAGGGGGTAGCCTTTCTCCGGGACGGCAACTCTGCTCCTTGTCGTTCAGTCACCGAGTTGTGTCCTATTCTCCGCGACCCCACGGATTGCAGCACGCCGGGCTTCCCCGTCCTTCGCCCTCTCCGGGAGTCTGCCCAAGTTCATGCCCACTGAGTGGGTGATGCCACCCTAGAGGCGCAGAAACTTCTCGCCCAGGGAATCGAGTCCAGAAGAAAGGTTTACAGGGAGAATGCCGTCCTCACCCAGGACCCGTGTGCGGGAAAATGCCCTTGGTGTTCTAGGCGGCACGGGGGGAGGGTGGAGGGGACCCGCTCCAAGGGCGCCTGGACCCCCGCTCGCCTGGGAGAGAGGGGGTGACCTGGGCGCAGATCGCTGGGGCTCGCCTACCTTGGAGGGCGCTCGGGGAGCGCTGGGTCCGGGCGCCGCGCCTCCCCTGGCTCAGCACCTGGGCGGGTCGGGCGGGTCGGCTCCGCGGGGCCCGGTGGCTCCGCCGCTGCTCCAGGCAGCTCCGCCCCGCACGGCAGGGCGCGCCCCGGGCAGAGTCGGGCGCCCGAGCGGCCCCGGGGCGGGGCTTGGGCTCCTCCGCGGCCGACCCACGCGCCCCGCTCCAGGCGCCCCGGGGAGCCGTGTGGGCACCCGGACACTCAGGTCCCCAACCCTGCACACCGCTCAGTAACCGGGTTATTCTGTTGGGGAGGGGGGATAGTTCCTGCTGCTTTTTTTAAAAAGGTCCTGTTTCCGCTCCAAGCTCATATACTTTTTGGTTTTGGTGTTTATACTTTGGCCACGTGATGCGAAGAACTGACTCCTTGGAAGAGACCCTGATGCGGGGATAGATTGAAGGCGGGAGGAGACGGGGACGACAGAGGATGAGATGGTTGGATGGCATCACCGACTCAATCGACATGAGTGTGGGCAAGCTCTGGGAGTTGGTGATGGGCAGGGAGGCCTGGCGTGCGGCAGTCCATGGGGTCGCAGAGTCGGACACCACTGAGCGACTGAACTGAAGACTATTTTGGAGTAAATTTAGATTTACCGAATTTGGAGGAGGAAATGGCAACCCACTCCAGTATTCTTGCCTGGAGAATCCCATGGACAGAGGAGCCTGGAGGGCTAGAGTCCATAGCGTCACCAAGAGTCAGACACGACTGGGCAACTGACACATGTTAGATTTACGAAAAAGTTGCAGAGAGAGTACAAAATTCCCTAAACCTCCCTTGCTGGTGTCCCCTAGTAGACACGTCTTACGTCTCCACGGTACAGCTGTCAAAACTAAGAAATGAACATCCATCCTTCACTATTAACTAAACTCGACCTAGTGTAGATTTCACTAGTTTTCTGCTGATCTTTCTTCTGCAGATCTAGTTTTCTTTCTGATCTTTCTGCTCCGGGATGGCCTTCAGGACTCCACGCTCCATTTCAGTGTTGTATCTCTTTAATCTCCTCTTATCTGGGACAGTTTCTTGGTCTTCTCTCGTTTTTTTCTTAACTTTGACAGTCTCGAAAGATTTTGCTAAGCCGTTTTGTGGAGATCTACCATTTGGTTTCACTTGATGCTTTTCTCATGATTAGGCTGTGGTCCGCCTGCAATGAGGGAGATCTGGGTTCGATCCCTGGGTCAGAAGATCCCCCGGAAGGCGCTCATGGCGACCCACACCAGTATTCTCGCCTGGAGAATCCTATGGACAGAGGAGCCTGGCAGACTACAGTCCATGGGGTCACAAGGACTCTGACAGGACTGAGCGGCTAAACACATGGATTTGAGAGAGGCGACCACACTTGCAAAGTGTCATGTCAGGGGCTACATGATGGCAACAGGACTTAGTACTGATAATGCTGACCTTCATTGCTTGGTTAGAGAGCTGTCTGCCCTATTTCTCCCAGGCAGTTACTATTTCTCTTTCATACTCTTTTTTTGGATGAAAGTCACTAAGTTCAACCCACACTCAAGGGGAGGGTGTGGGTGGGGGAATGAAACTCCATCCTGGAGGGGAGGGTATCTTCTTTATTATTTGGAATTATTCTGTAAGGAAGATGTATGTGTCCCTTCCCTCTTAAAATATTTATCTGTTCAATCATTTACTTACATCAGTATGGACTCACGCGTGTTTATTTTATGTGATTGGGTGCTCAGTTGTGTCCGACTCTTTGCAACCCAGGGGGTTGTAGCCCGCCAAGCTTCTCTATCCGTGGAATTCTCCAGACAAGGATACTGGAGTGGGTTGCCAGTTCCTTCTCCAGGGAACCTTCTGACCCAGGGATTGAACCCATGTCTCCTGTGTCTCCAACATTACAGGGAAATTCTTTACCTGCTGAGCCATCAGGGAAGCCCCTGATGAGTTATAGATATTATTTTTTGTTTCTTGAATAGTTACAGTTTTGGCTGAAATGCTTTCAGACTGGCTCCTGTAACCCTTTGAAAGTTCATAAACTTTTAGAGCTGGGAAGGAAAAAAAAAAAACCAACTCACTAATTATTTGCTCCCCTCCCTTTCATGTAACAGAAAACTGCAGCCCAAATCCCCCCAAATCTGAGGACTTTTCAGGGTCTTCCTTGAAACCCTACAATTGCTGATTCTTACTCCAGTAGTAGGAAATTTAAAAAAAAAAAAATTTCCCAACGGATTAATTTGTGGGTTGGGACCCAGTTAGAGAAGTGAAAGTTGAGAGTGCTTAGGTAAGTTTTGGTTAACCAATCCATATGGTTCTATGAAACAGGTATATGTATATGTAGAGATAAATCACGTTCCAAAGATAGGCATGGAAGTTTATTACTGCTTTAAACACTGAAGAATTCCAGCTGTGAGATCCTTTGTTATATTGCTTTGGCTGATTCATGTTTGCATTTGCAAGTTGATCCCATAAAGACAACACTTCCTTCTTCTGAGCTTGTGTCTGGCTCAGAATCTGATGCTGCCTGGCGTTCTGAGACCCTCCTCACCTCTGCTCCTTTCCTTAATCTTCTTGGGGAAGGGAATCTACTCCATTAGTTCAAGATTTTCCTGGTAGACATAGGACGGATGGCTCAGTGTCCAGCAGGACCGAGCAAACTGATTTTCTCTAAGTGACTACAGATAATAATGGCTAAGGGAAAATACTTTACATTTCAGTCCCACTGTTTTGTTCTCGTTGTTCAATAGTGTGGTCGTTTCCGACTCTTCCCATTATATCCCAGAACAAATGGACGAGATGAGGAGAAGGTGCACTTTTTGTGCACTCTGCTGGGAGGAGATGTTAACTGAAGGTAGCAAGTCTAATCGGTATGAAACACGGACTGTATTTCATAGTTCTTCAAATGTACTAGTCCCTAGGTAATTTTAATATATCCTGCGTGGAGGGGAACAGGCAACTACCCCTTAACAAGAGTGTGGAATTAGAAAATATTGGCAACCTACATAATGTAGTTCAGGAGAATCTATAAATCACCCATAAATATAAAATGCCAGTGGTGTGTCTTAGAGGTTGGAAACTGGGGAAGGACAGATCAATGTGTATAGATTTATTTTATCGCTTTAGCATTTGGCTGCTATTGTTATGACCGAGTAAATACAAACCATTTCATGTACCCAAATAGGGACTTCCCTCGTGATCTAGTGGTTGGGAATAGTCCTGCCAATCCGGGGGACAAGGGTTTGATCCCTGGTCCAAGATAGCACATTCTACAACTCTGCCCCTCTGCCCCAACTACTGAGCGGGCTCTCTAAAGCCCAGACTCTCCAACAAGGGAAGCCATGGCCATAGATGCCGACACACCACGACTTCACCCCACACGCAGCACCGAACGCTCTGTGCAGACATAAATAAATACATTTTCAAACCAATCAATAAATAGCCAAATATTCTAAAGCTTGTTTTCTTCACACTTTTCCTAAGATTACCTATTTTTCTTTTTGGGAGGGAGAGTGGGGTGAGGTGTCAACTGGCTTCACTTTATATTTATCATCATTAACTTCAAGTGGGCTGTGATGCTTCCATACCTGTTTCTCCTATTCTCCCACATGACCTTTTCATGTTTCCGCCTCTCTTCCCAGATTTCTAGTGACAACTGCCCTCCAGCCGGCTCAGCTGATAACCCTCTTCTCTGCTGAGCAGATAAGACCAAAGCATCTGAAGATAAACTCTATCTCCTCTAACCTGTTTGAAGTTTATTCCTCCAACTCCAAACTTCTAAATTGTTTTCAGACTTGTTTTTCTCCATCGCACTAATTACTACCTGCACCTTAGTCAGAGAGGGAGAGAATTTTGTCGTTTTCGTTTTTCTACCTCCATTGCCTAAAGTGGTTCCGGACTCACAGTATTTCACACTAACTGGAGTGAATGCAGGCGATGGTGGTAGTTTACTGGCGGTGATGAAAGAATCGTAGGGGTGCATGAGGGTGCCACGGGCCGAGGCAGAGAGCTGAGCAGAAGGTAGTCTGGCCTCCACACCCGCTCCAAGCAGAGCCGCTCCCAACCTATCGGCTTGATAAGGCTGTCCATATTTTATTAAAGTATTAGTGTTATGTATTTTTTTTGGAATGGCTTGGGTTGCTCTGATGGAGATAGTGTAGGAACCAAAGCGTCTCCAAACCTGAGTCAGTGCCCTCATTGAATGGGGGCCAGGAGGAGGGGGGTGTGGGGGCCACGAGGAGGAGGGTGTGGGGGCCACGAGGAGGGGGGTGTGGGGGCCATGAGGAGGGGGTGTGGGGGCCACGAGGGGGAGGGGTGTGGGGGCCACGAGGAGGGGGGGTGTGGGGGCCACGAGGAGGGGGGTGTGGGGGCCATGAGGAGGGGGTGTGGGGGCCACGAGGGGGAGGGTTGTGGGGGCCACGAGGAGGGGGGTGTGGGGGCCACGAGGGGGAGGGGTGTGGGGGCCACGAGGAGGGGGGTGTGGGGGCCACGAGGAGGGGGGGTGTGGGGGGGCCACGAGGAGGGGGAGTGTGGGGGCCATGAGGAGGAGGGGGTGTGGGGGCCACGAGGAGGGGGGGGTGTGGGCAGAAGAAAGTGCCTATGCAGCCTCCTCGCCCAGCACAGAGCACACTGAGGCCCAGGAAGAAGGAGGGTCTGACTGTGATTCAAGCACCCACATTCGGAGGCTGTGTCTCGCGACACTCAGCCACCAGGGTTTATACTGGAAATCACGGTGGTTCATTTCTGTTTGGAAGGTGTGTGCTAACAGGAAGAATTACATATACACACATATACTATACGTATATGTATGTGGTGGTTTAGTCGGTGAGTCGGGCCTGACTCTTGCGACCCCATGGACTGTATGGAGCCTGTCAGTCTCCTCTCTCCCTGGGACTTCCCAGGCGGGAATACTGGAGTGGGTGACCATCTCCTTTTCCATGTATATGTGTATGTGTGTGTGTGTGTATATATATACATCCATATGTACATACCTAGGTGTGTGTGTATATATGTACATGTATGTATGTATACTCAGTTGTGTCTGATTCTTTGCAGCCCCCTGGACTGTAGCCCCCAGACTTCTCTGTCCATGGAATTTTCCAGGCAAGAATGCTGGAGTGGGTCGCCACTTCCCAACCCAGGGGATCGAACCCTCATCTCTTAAGTCTCCTGCATTGACAGGCCGATTCTTTTAACACTAGCACCACCTGGGAAGCCCCATATGTGTGTATATATGATATGTAAGACATATTTTTCATGCAAGTTCTTACTATGTCATTCCAACCCCCCAATACGCACACATACCGCAATTCATTAAAAAAGGTAAAAGAGCTCCTTCCCTCCGCATGCCCGCTGATGACTGTCTAAATCCCTCCCCAGCCCAGAGGAGCCCTCTCTCCCCATCCTTCCTGCTGCTTCTCTTCCCGCGCTGCTTGCTGGCGAGGTGGGGCAGCTTGTAGGGCTCCAAACTGCCTCTCATTTCTCACCCTGTTCCTTTCTGTTCTTGTCCCCTCGGCACACATTTTGACCCCACTGACTACAATGCCCTTTCCCCTTCTCTTAGTCTTGAATATTCCTTCTCTGTTTATTTGCTGCATATAGAGAAGCCGTCCCTGAACTCTCCAGCTTATCTTGGCCTTCCCAGTTAGGTCATCCCATAAAATGCTTGATATATTGCTTTTGCTACTGTGTCAGTTTCTTTGGCTACTGTGACAAATTACCACAAACTTGATTGCTTTAAAAAAAAATACACATATATTACTTTACAGTTCTGTAGAAGTCTGACAAAGTCCTCACTGGGCTGAAATCAATATATCAACAGGGTTGTGTTCTTTCTGGAAGTTCTTGGGGACAATCTGTTCCTTTGCCTTTTCCATTCCATTTCCTGGCTTCTGGGCCCTTTCTCCATCTTTAAGACCAGCCCCATCTCTGGCTCTCAGCCTGAATTTCCCTCTTCCACTTATAAAGACCCTTGAGATTTCATTCAATCCGATTAGATAGTTCAGGACAATCTCCCCATTTTAAAAGCCTTAACTTTAAAACATGTACAAAGTAAAATTTTTAAAAAAATATTTATGAGTCCCAGAGATTGGATATGGACATTTTTTGAGGTCATGATTCTACTAACCACAGCCATGCTCTTAAATCACCTTATAATTCAGACGTTAATTAGATTTCCTCATTAAATATTTCAGTTTCTAAGGGTATAAAATCAAGAACGCTTGGCACAGTCATGAAGGAGGCATGCTCCCGTCTCCTCTTTAGTGATGCCTCTGCCTGCCCTTCTCTCCGCTCCATTTCCCAGGACTGACCCCCACCCCCACCCCACCATGCTGCCCTGAGGAGGACCTGAAGTTGGCAGATTTTCTAAGCTCTTCCCCTTACCCCTACCTAAGTCTTCCTGGGCTTTCTAGGACTTATTCGATGGAGAAGGATATGCAAGTGTGAAAATGAAGGCATTTGATCTTAACAAACTTGAAATCTCTGGGCCCCCTGAGTCTTGCAGACTGAACTCTGAGCTAGGGAAAGTGAGTATTTAAATGTCTCTCCCCAGTTTGGGACAACACTCCTTCTCCTCCTTGTAAGCTGTTGTGCTGTTTGTTTTTGCTAGTGTTTGTGGTCAGTCGCTCAGTCGTGTCTGACTCTCTGCAACCCTGTGGACTGTAGCCTGCCAGGCTCTTCTGTCCGTGGGATTTTCCAGTCAAGAGTACTGGAGTGGGTTGCCATTTCCTCTTCTAGGGGATCTTCCCAGCTCAGGGATCTAACCCACGTCTCCTGCATTGGCAGGCGGGTTCTTTACCACTGTGCCACCTGGGAAGACCTGCTATGCTGAGTGCTGGGGTCAGTTTTTATCATTTTAAATTTCAGTGAGTTTACACTTGACATGGATAAGTCACACATGAAATTACATAATAAATTAATATTACCCCAAACAAATTACCACTGGGTAGCAGGAGAGCTAGCAAGCACTAGAAGACTGAGAGGGAAAAAATGATTTTAGTTAGTGACCAAGGGGAACCCTCCAGAGGAGGCAGGCTTGGAAGAGGGTGTTGAGTGTCAGCACCCTGTTACACTGGGACAGCAAAGGAGGCTTCTGAGATCAGGCAAACACAGAGGCGCAAAAGCAAGTAAATATTCAGGCAGATTTGGGAGCTACCCAGTAGACCAGTCCAACTGGACCATGGGACACTGTGGGGAGGTGAATCAGAGAGGTGGACACACATTGTGCAAAACAAAAGGCCCAGGTAATATATTTTTCTTGTTCATCTCTGCTAAGAGAGAAAAGAAGAAGTCACCATAGGAAATGAAACTCTGGTTTTTCTGAGTTCATGAATAAAACACTTAACAAATATTTATGAACAATATATGAGTGCTTGCTTGTATACACATGTCTGTCTAAACAGGTAGATCTTTCTCTAAGACTCCTTTGGTATAAAAGATACAGAAACCATGACATAACCAAGCTGGTATTCCAAATATGTGTCTATTGGTTGAGCCATGGCACCAACCAATCAGAAAAGCTGTCAGTGGTGATGAGCTGGTATGGATGAACCAGTGTGGACCAGTGGGAGATCAGCTCTAGACATCACTGTTTAAAACACCTGCTGCTTATTTAGCAAAACTAGATGTCCTTTCATTTTCTTTTTAAAAATATACCATGTCAAAGAATATAGTTGGGTATATTTTTTGGACTTAACAAGCCATGATTTTTATTATCTTTTTTGCTGTGATTATCACAGTTCACTCTGCCTTAGCAGTACTTAGAGTAATCAGTGTCACGTCCCTCTATATTGTAAAGACAAGAAAAGGACCGGGTGCATCTCTAGAAAAGACCAGCTGAACTTTAGGAGATGTTTGCATATGCTGGGATGATCATCTAGAGTCTATTACAAGAACAGATGGTCAATTTGATTTTGGTAATCACTGGGGCTACATTTGGAGGATGTATCTTTCCCTGATTGTTAAATGCTACTGCACAGCCATGGAGAAGGGAATGACAACCGACTTCAATATTCTTGCCTGGAGAATTTCATGGACAGAAGAGCCTGGAGAGCTATGGTCTGTGGGGTCGCAAAGAGTTGGACACAACTGAGCAACTGACGCACACACACATAGACATTGCACAGTTATTGTGATATCAGAGGTTGGAATAACTCACAACAAAGAGAGCAGGAAACACAAGCCCTACCCCAGCGACAGACAACGTATTCTGGACAGGCGCCTGATCAGTAAATTCATAGCAATGGTGAAAAGCTGCATATCCTAGATCAGTGCCCTGTGGCACAACATTACTTACCTTTAGTCAGAAGTGGGGACTGAAAAAGGGAAATGCAGGCCCTGGTAGCCAAGAGATAGCATGATACCGTCAACTGACCTTGGCATCACTGGGCAGTGACCTGGTACTCACAGCTAGACCACCGTACAGTGTAACAAAACCACTAAAAGAAAGGAAAATGACAAGCCACTGTCCTCTGTGATCACATACATAATGTGCTCAAACAAATGTTATCAAATTGAATCCAGGAAGTTACAAAAAATGTCATATATCCTAACCAAGTCAGGCTTATTCCAGAGTTATAAGACTGGCCTAACTGTTAAAATCCATCAGTAAAATTCTCCACATTAAGAAGAAAAATATCTGATAATTTTTTAAAAATAGAGAAAAATAATCTGTTAAAGTTCAGTCACTGTTCATGACTTAAAAATAAGCAAAATGCTTAGTAAACTAAGAAAGGAACTTCCTTAATTTGATCAATGACTATCCACAAAATTTATAGAAAGTGTCATATTTAATGGTGAGAAATTGAGAGCATCTGATCTGAGATCACAAATGAGGTAAGAATGTTTTCATGACAGTTTTTGTGCAGTTATATTGGAGATTAGCCAGTGAAAGAGGCCAAAAAAAGGAACTAAATTATATGAAGATTGAAAAGGAAAAATTATGTCCTTATTTATAGATAACATGATTTTGTGTGTGAAATGTGCAAAAGAACCTATAAACTACTACAACTAAGAAATGAATTCATCAATGTTGCTAAATACATGGTTAACACATGAAGAAAATCAGTCAATTCTATTTCTATATGAAAGAAACAATTATCATAGAAAATGAAATGATGAATTTTAGGAAGATACCATTTACAATAGCACCAGTGAACACAAATAAAACAAAAATGAAAGACCTCTACACAGAAAACAACAAAACAGACTGAGCCAAACTGAAGAAGGCTTGTAGGGAAAGGAAGACTGTATTATGATCATAGTCTGCAGCCTAATTAGTAAACTAGAAGATATAGCAGAAAGATGTTAGTTGTACTCATATTGATCTTTCTTGTTTTAATGAAATCACAATCAAAATGATATTTTAAAATTTAAGTTGACAAGTTACTTATCAATTTAAAAGGAATGTAAAGGTCCAAAGATAGTCAACACAAACTTAAACAAAGATAAGCTGAGTTGGAGGATTTCTATAATCAGATATCAAGACAGGGTAAAAAGCTATGGTAATTAGTTTTGCCAAGTGGTCCAAAGTTGGACAGTAACCCAAACTGGATAGAATAGAAAGTTCAGAGACACACCGCATATATACAGTAAAAGTCAACATTCAAAAAATGAAGATCATGGCATCTAGTCCCATCACTTCATGACAAATAGATGGAGAAACAATGGAAACAGTGACAGGCTTTATTTTCTTGGGTTCCAAAATCACTGCAAATGGTGACTGCAGCCATGAAATTAAAAGATGCTTGCTCCTTGGAAGAAAAGCTATGACCAACTTAGACAGTATATTAAAAAGCAGAGACATTACTTTGCCTACAAAGGTCCATGCAGTCCAAGCTATGGTTTGTTCCAGTAGCCATGTATGGATGTGAAAGTTGGACTATAAAGAAAGCTGAGTGCCGAAGAATTGATGCTTTTGAACTGTGGTGTTGGAGAAGACTCTTGAGAGTCCCTTGGACTGCAAGGAGATCCAACCAATCCATCCTAAAGGAGATCAGTTCTGAATATTCATTGGAAGGACTGATGCTGAAGCTGAAACTCCAATAATTTGGCCACCTGATGAAAAGAACCGACTCATTGGAAAAGACCCTGATGCTGGGAAAGATTGAAGGCAGGAGGAGAAGGGGACGACAGAAGATGAGATGGTTGGATGGCATCACCGACTCAATGGACATGAGTTTGAGCAAGCTGCAGGAGTTGGTGATGGACAGGGAGGCCTGGTGTGCTGCGGTCCATGGGGTCGCAAAGAGTCGGACACAACTGAGCAACTGAACTGATTTATGGAATGAAAAAATTGGAAAAGATGTCTTTAACAGCAATAATCAATGATGAATCTTGTACTGTACCTCACATGTCACATAAAATTAATCCCAGGTGGATTTTATTTTATCGGCAACTTTGAAATGTCATCTATTTATTTATTGTTGGCTACCCTGGGTCTTTGCTGCTGTGCAGAGGTGTTCTCTAACTGCAGTGGCCAGGGGTCACTCTTTGTTAGAGTACTCGGGCTCCTCACTGGAGTGACTCCTTTCATTGTGGAACACAGGCTGTAGGCGAAAGTCCCCAGTAGCTGTGGCGCACGAGCCTAGTTGCTTCACAGCATGGGAAATCTTCCCGGACCAGGGATCGAACCCATATTCCCTGCTTTGGCAGGTGGACTCTTACCCACCGTATTACCAGAAAGTCCTGCAGGTGAATTTTAGACCTAAATTTTAAAAAAGTAAACAAAGCTCTAGAATTTAACAAAGGAGAAGAGCTTTATAACTTTGGCCAAGGCAAACTTTTTTACACAGAACACAAAAACTGCACACTCGAAAGAATAAAATTAACAAATCTCACTATATTAAATTTAATTTAATTGGATGGGCATGAGTTTGAGTAAACTCCGGGAGTTGGTGATGAACAGGGAGGCCTGCCGTGCTGCCATTCATGGGGTCGCAAAGAGTCGGACATGACTGAGCGACTGAACTGAACTGAAAGTTAATAATTTATTTAATTTATTATTTATAATTTATTTATTATTTATAATTAAATAATTTATTATTAACTTTAATAATTTATTAGATTATTCAATTTAATAAATTAAAATTGATAAATTATTTTCATCACAATTAAGTCTGTACAATTAAATACTGTACAGAAATAAGAATAAACGCCCTCTGCCTGCATGCAACAACATGGATAAATCTCACGAACATCATTTAAGGAAAGAAGCCCATCACAAAAGTGTACACACTAAATTATTCCACTTACATAAAGCTCAAAAACTAGAAGGAGATATTTGTGGAATCAGAAGTCAATGCAATGGTAACCTTTGGGTGCCTAGTGGCTGGCTTGAGTACAAGGGTATCTTCAGAGTGCTGACACTATTCTATTTTCTGCTTTAGTGTTCACCTTATCAGTTTAGTCGCTCAGTCATGTCTGACTCTTTGCGACTCCATGGACTGCAGCACGCCAGGTCTCCCTGTCCATCACCAACTCCCAGAGCTTGTTCAAACTCATGTCCATCAAGTCTGTGATGCCATCCAACCATCTCATCCTCTGTTGTTCACCTTATATGGGCTGCCATTCCCTTCTCCAGGGGATCTTCCTGACCCAGGGATGGATCAAACCCAGGTCTCCTGTACCACGGGCTGATTCTTTTCCATCTGAGCTACCAGGGAAGCCCTTAAGAAAATACTTCACAATCTACACTGAACACTTTTGCACATTCTATGTTTTTTACTTCTGTTGAAATCTTTAATAAAAACAAAGGAAAAACGTGGTCTTGATTCCATTTATCATCATTCCTTTGGACCAACACATAGAGGAACCCCTAAAAAGTGTTATTATCTCAATGTCTCTTTTTTATCTCTCTTAAACCAGTTCCAAATGCTGAACTCCCTCACCAGTTTGAAGTCCCAATGCCACCTCGATGTCGTCCCCTTGACCGCCTTATTTAACGATTCTGGCTTTTTCCCACTGCACCCCGATCTCATTTTCTTTTTAATTTTGTTTTACAAATCACTCTGACACACTAGGTAATTTATTTGTTGCTTATTTTCTCCCTCCTTTTTTTATTCCCTGATGAATCTGGAGCAATATCTGATATTTTATTATCATAATATCTGTTGAATAGAGTAATTTTGAGATTGGAGAAACAGAAGAAAGGACAAGTCTTAGAGAAAATTGAGTATTTTGTTTTCAATCTTGAAGGACTAAAATGCATTTTGGATATTCATTGAAGACAGATAACACTGAAGTAGTTGAACAAATGAGTCTGGAATTCAAAAATGAATGTAAATATATAAAAATAAATATAAATTATTAAAGGCATGGAAAAATATAAAATTGTATGAAGGAATTAAGGGAATGAGTACAGAGAGGGAATATTGAGATCACAGAAATAGGAGGATGATGCACCAAAAACTGATTTAAAAAAAAGCCAAAGAATGGGGAGAAAAACTGGATTTATGTAGCTTTGAAGTCTTAGATTTCTTTGTAAATTTCATGATGCCATAAAAATAGGGTTCAATTACAAGTTCAACTAATGAATTAAAATGGCTAGTATATAGCCATTTAAAGCTTGTGTATGTATATTTTCATGATGATAAAGTGTGAAATTAAAATTTTATTCAAAATAAAATAGGAAGCTAATTAAGACTGTTGAGTCAGTTTAAAATCTGTAAGGAAAAATAATTTGTATCTGAAAACAGAGTGGCCAGAGGTCACAGCTTATCTTTACTAGCAAATTAAGTGTCCCCTCTGGGCACATGATATGTACGCGTGGAGTCAAGCAGTCACAGACGCCTGGGGAGGAGACTGACTTTGGTAACAAGCAGGCGTTTGGGACCCAAGTGTCCACAGATGACCCTGAAATTATCTGGTACCTCATCTCCATCTGTCCCCCATCACTGATTCTCTCTTGGCTTTTAGGCTCAGACACCCCATACTTGAGTTGGAGTCACTGCTCCCCTCTCTACAACCTTAAAGAGACCCCAAACGAGGAACGTTTACTTAAAAATTTAGCTAAACCAAGTAACTGGGCTTCCCAGGTGACTCAGTTGGTAAAGAATCTGCCTGCCAATGCAGGAGATGTGGATCTGACCCCTGGGTTGGGAAGATCCCCTGGAGGAAGAAATGGCAACCCACTCCGGTATTCTTGCCTGGAGAATCCCATGGACGGAGGAGCCTGGCAGGCTACAGCCCATGGGGTCACAAAGAGTCAGACACAACTGAGTGTCTGAACACACACAAACCAAATAACTACTACATTGCTGGGGAGAACTATCCTGCAAACTCCAGTGGAAAGGGTTCCCACCGATGTGAAGTGCCAGGGTCATGGGTTTTGGGTGTGGTGGGAGGCTCCATGAGTCCTGGAGGCAGTTTCTTTTTGGTTATTTGTCCACCTTTTCTTTCTTGTGATAAAATTTACCTAAAACTTATGTATCTTGACCGCTCTTTTTATTCTTTCTACATGTGGTTTGTTTACTTTTGGCTGCGCTGGGTCTTCCTTGCTGTGCGCGGACGTCCTCCAGTTGTGGTGAATTGTGCACGGGCTTCTCGTTGCAGCGGCTTCTCTTTTTGCAGAGCACCAGCTCTGGGCACACAGGCTTCAGCAGTTGTGGTACCCAGGCTTAGTTGCTCCAAGCCATGTAGGATCTTAGTTCCCAGACTAGGAATCCAACCCACGTGCCCTGTGTTGGCAGGCAGATTCTTCACCGCTGGATCACCAGGGAAGAAGCACTCTACAGTGTACAATCCAGTGGCACTGAGGCCCTTCACACTGTTGTGCGACCATCACCACCATCCACCTCCAGAACACTCTTCAGTTTGTGCAACTGAAACTCTGTACCCATTAAACAGGAGCTCCGCCTTCTCTCCCCCATCCAGCCCCTGAAAACTACCACCCTACTTCCTGTCTCTATGATTTTGATTGTCCCAAGTACCTCATATAAGTTGAATCACAAGTTGTTTGTCCTTTAGTGATTGGCTTATTTCACTCAGTATTATGTTCTCAAGGGAGCTTCCCTGGTAACTCAATGGTAAAGAATCCACCTGCCAATGCAGAAGATGCGAGTTCGATCCGTGGATTGGGAGGATTCCCTAGAGAAGAAAATGGCAACCCACTCCGGTATTCTTGCCTGGAAAATCCCATGGACAGAGGAGCCTGGCGGGTTACAGTCCATGGGGTCGCAAAGAGCCGGACACAACTCAACGACTAAATGGCCCCACTCAGGGGTCATCCATGTTGTGGCAGTTGTTGGAATCTCTCTTTTTTAAGGTTGGATGATATTCCATTGCAGTGGATAGACCTAGTTTGCTTATCCAGTCATCTACTGATGGACATTTGGGTTACTTTCTGTGTTTCAACTGAATCATGTTGCTACAGAATATTGATGTACAAATACCTCTTTGAGATCCTGCTTCTAATTCTTTCGAGTGTATGCCCAGAAGCGGAATTACTGGATCATATAGTAATTCTATTCTTAATTTTTTGAGGCACCACCGTACTGTTTTCCACAGTAACTGTATCACGGTGCATTCCCACCAGCAGTGTACAATCCCAGGCTGGGATTGTTTCCTAAGCATCCCTTCCTGCAGTCCTTGCTGGCCTTTTCGGAGCAGAGTCATTCCCTGTCTGCTCTCTTCACCCTCCCCTTCCAGGGCCCCTCAAGCTTTGCTCTGGCTCTTGGTTTAGCTGAAGGAAAAAAAAGACCACCACCCCCACACCTCTGAGTCTTCCCTGGGCTCCAGGCTTCTAGCAGATTCCGCATTCCCTCTACAGGAATGCCTGCAGAGCCTCTACCCTGGAGGGCCACCCCTGCCGCGTCCCGTCTCCCTCCCAGTCTCTGCCTTCACCGCAGGTCAATCCCACATTCACCACTGTCTTCCTCGGGGGAGAGAGCATCTTTATTTTTCAGAGCCCAGCTTCAGATGGTCCAAGTGACCACCTGGAAGCTCCGCCTTCATCTTGTGGGACTTGGCAGGCATCATCCCTCTTTCCCAGCCAGAGGAAGGATCCAGCCCTTCCAATTCCCAACCTTTGAACAATTTTTGGCTTCTCCCAGCACATTACTTTTCCAGGCTGAAGAAAATCCCCTGTTCTTGGTTTTTCTGCAGAATGAAGATTATTGTTAAGTCATATGCCAAGGGAATCGTCTCCTTTCCGTGGAGCCCCTGAGACTCCAATATGTAAGGAAATAATTCTCTAGACTTTAACAGTGGCAAAATGACTTAAATGTGTGTTGAGCACATTAAGATAATTCCCACCAAAGGCAGGACTAGAGCGGGGAAAGATTTTCCACAATTTATTTCAATATACTTCTTTACATTTAACAAGGTAGTTTAGCATCGTGATGAGTACAATAATAAAAATATGCTTTTGAAATTGAAACTAGGATTTTAAAATGTATTTATCTACACTTTACATCTTTCCCAAAATAGCTTGAGGTAGAATATCATAAATATTCCCAATTATCTTAATAGTTGGAAGCACATAACATTTACTAAGAACTGGGAATTTAAAGTGAGCTAAATATCTGAGTGAAATTGACTCAGAGAAGAGGCTCCAAGTATTCAAATATTGATTTTCACTGCAAGGCAATACTGTTCCTTGCCTTACAAAATTAATTAAGCTCTGTGTTAATTAATCACTACGCCTCTATAATGAGAGGCTGCCAATCACTCTGTCAGATTGTTTACAGCTGAAATCCTAGCCGAAAATTCATCTGGTTAATCACCTAAGTTAAATTTAACCTGTGTCTCAGGACCTCACATGTAATTCTAGATCATATCTGTGATCCTAGCTTGCAAATCTCCTGTGTGCCTTTTTGCTTCTGCATGAAGGTAGCCAAGTTCCAAATCTCACAGAACCTCAGACTAAAACTTATCTGAACCTTCCAAGGCTATGACAATAGAACAAGCACACAGAAAATCTGGGCATTTGTTTTTTCTGCCTCATAGAGCAGTAGTTTGATAAATAACTTCATCTGAATTTTAACCATAAATTAAATTCTCAGACAACTTTGCATCTTAAAGAGTTTCGAATATGAAATCAATATGTCACCAATCTGTGAAAAAATATAAACAATCATTTCAATTACAACACCATGTATGTTTTACCCAGAAACGTAAGGCTTTTGGCCTATCACCTTTTGCTGATCTTTATTCTCTTTCTCTTGTGTGTTGTGAGTTAGGCTTTCAGTCATGTTCGACTCTTTGTGACACCATGTACTGTATATTCCCCCAGGCTCCTCTGTCCATGGGATCTCCCAGGCAGGAATAGGGAGTGGGTTGCCATTCCCTTCTCCAGGGGATCTTACTGACCCATGGATCGAACCTGAATCTCCCACATCGCAGGCAGTCTTTACAGTCTGAGCCACCATGGAGCCAACTTCCTTGAAGGGGTTTCGTAGGCGGTTCAATGGTAAAAGAATCCACTTGCCAAGCAGGAGATGCAGGTTCCATCCCTGGGTCGGGAAGATCCCCTGGAGAAGGAAATGGCAACCCACTCTAGTATTCTTGCCTGGGAAATCCCAAGGACAGAGGAGCCTGGCGTGCTACAGTCCATGAGGTCGCAAAAGAGTCAGACAGGACTGAGCGACTAAACAACAATAACAGCAACAATTTCCTTGAAAAGGAAAGCTTTAGGGCTCTTTCCTGCTATCCCAGGTGAATGTTACTCTCTCTGGCACTTACGATTTTTAAAACCAGATTAAACAAGGTCTTCCTGGACTGAGACTCTCGTTAAGCCTCCCGGGTGATGACAAAAACCTGTCCAAAGCAAAGATACAATGGAGTCATGCCACATTTCAGCCATTTAACATGACCCGAGATGGGCAACAAGGTCCCTTTAAGCCCCACTAGCTGTTTTTGACACTGGAATTTTCTTTTACGCAGTTTCCCCTCGAGCAAAGGCATGGGAGTGTGGAGGGGAAGGACAGGGGTAGGAATTTGGAAAAAGGAAAAATCACAGGATAAAACTGGCCCGGGAACCAGCCCAAGTCTGTGGTCAGAGAAGAATGCAGCGGTAGGACCGGTGATCCGTTCAAGGTCAGTCACGTCCTGAAGTTCAGGGTCAGGCAGTGATTTCAGGCAGCACTCTTCGTTAGGGCAGGCACGAGCCACGTGTGGCCATTGAGCATTTGGGATGTGGCTGGTCTTAATTTGAGTACCACCAGTTAAGCGTGAAACATACACCAGATTTCAAAGACTTGGTATGAAAAAAAAAGTCAGTGATTTCACTAATTGTTGATAATGATTACAGATTAAGATGATGGATATACTAGGTTCAATAAAATCTGTTATTAAAATTAATTACATCTGTGCCTTTAATTATTTCATGTAGCTACTAGAATTTTAAAAATTGCATCTGTGGCTCACATGGTGCTTCTGGGGGTCGGCTGTAGTTGAGAGCCATCTTCTCGGGGATAAGCTAAGCTTCTCATAGCCCTGGAGCAAGGGATCCTGTCCGCATTGAAACGCATTGTGTCCAGTAGGGAACTGATTTTACTACCCACACACTTGACCTTTATATAATCCTGTGTGAACATATTTTCATGTTCAGCATTGCTGATGAAGGTTACTGTGGTACCTACCCAGAGGTTTTTTTCACAATTTAAAGCATCCATTGAGACAAATCTCACACTAGACCAATGGTTCCTTTTTTAAAAAATGTGATTTAAAAAAAAAAAAGACAAAAACATTATTTTTTGGCAGCTCCAGGTTTTAGCTGCTGTGTGCAGGATCCACTTCTCTGACCAGGGATTGAACCTGGGTCCCCTGCATTGGGAGTGCAGAGTCTTAGCCACTGGACCACCAGGGAAGTCCTAGACTTGTAGCTCTTAATTATGGTTTCCAGAGCAAGAGTTTTCCCTAGGAAACGTGAGAAACACAAATTCTTCTTCCTCATTCCAAATCCAGTGAATCAGAAACTCTGAAGATTGAAGCTTAGGACGTTATTGATAAATCTTTCCAAGGGATTCTATTGCAGTCTAATATTTGAGCCAGCTCATTGGAAAAGACCCTGATGCTGGGAAAGATTGCAGGCAAAAGGAGAAGGAAGCGGCAGAGGATGAGATGGTTGGATGGCATCATTGGCTCAATGGACGTGAGTCTGAGCAAACTCCAGGGGAAAGAGAAAGACAGGGAAGCCTGGTTTGCTACAGTTCAGGGGGTCGTAAAGAGTCAGACACAACAGAGTGACTGAGCAGTGATTTGAAATTCATTTGGCACTCTGGAATAAACACTAGACTAGGACTGCCAGATAAAACTTAGATGCTCCATTACATTTGACTATCAAACCAACTGAAAGGAATTTTTTAGTGTCTTTAAGTATGTCCTATGCAATCAATCCTGGGCGTTCATTGGAAGGACTGATGCTGAAGCTGAAACTCCAATACTTTGGCCACCTGTTGAGAAGAGCCAACTCACTGGAAAAGACCCTGATGCTGGGAGGGATTGGGGGCAGGAGGAGAAGGGGACGACAGAGGATGAGATGGCTGGATGGCATAACCGGCTCAATGGGCATGAGTTTGAGTAAACTCCAGGAGTTGGTGATGGACAGGGAGTCCTGGCGAGCTGTGATTCATGGGGTCTCAAAGAGTCAGACACGACTGAGTGGCTGAATTGATTGATTGATTGATGTGATATTAGAGACAGACTTATACTAAAATATAAAAAAGCATTACTGGCTTTACTGTTGTTCTAAAGTTCAAATGTAACTGGATGTTTCTGTATTTTATTTGTTAAATCTGGCAATTCTACTTTAAAATAGTGGGTATCAACCCAGACTGTAAATTAATTTAACTCATCTGGTATGGTCCCCAGGCATTGGGATAGATTTATTTTTTTAAACCCCAAGTTATTCTAATGCTCAGCTGCATGCTCCTACATCAAAGTAGTGTTTTTAAACTTTAATATGCATTCAAGTCATCTGGAGGTCTTGGTAAAACACAGATTCTGGTGCAGTATTTTGGGGGTGGGGCCTGAGATTTGGTCTTCCTGACAGACTCCCAAGTGATGTCAGTGCTCCTGGTCTGGGGACCGCATTCTGAAAAGCAGAGCAGAAAGAGTGCAGAGACCAGTGCTTTGACATCTGGTCAACGCCACCCAGGAGGCTACCTGGAAGACAACCACGCGTCAGGGAAGAGGTTCCAAGTACTTAGACCGCAAGAGTCTTGAAAGGGAGAAGCCACATCTGTCCCAGGAGGAAAGGCTTTATGGCAGAAGTGGCATTTTTTAAATCTTGTAGTACATTTAATAAAACATGGCTGCAGTATTTTGCAAGAGATTAAAACTGGTGCTGCAGATGCTGCCATGAAAATAAATGAAAACTTGTAAAACTCGTGCTCTTGACTTTCCAACCAGAGAGCAGGCAGAGGCTGGAGCAGCAGCAAGGGCGATGTTGTTGCTGTTCAGTTGTTAAGCCACTAGGTCAGTAAGTCGTTAAGTTGTGGATTCTTTCCCGACCCCATGGACTGTAGCCCGCCAGGCTCTTCTCCTGGAATATAAAAGAGTAATACTTAGAAAACAGTTTTTAAATGTACCTAATGGACTATGGCTCTGATTAAGGAGATGGGAATAGCTATCTGTTGCTATGTAAAAACTATGCTAGCATTTGTTAGTTTTAAATAACCATCATTTATCAAGTCTTAGAATTGGATGCTGTGAGTTGCTCCCTCATGAGGCCTCAGCAGGAGGATTGATGGGGGTCAGAACTGCTTGCTCGTTCATCCTCAAAAAGGCTAGACCAGATTTCATCACTTGGTGGCAGCAGTGTTCTCAGAGGACAAACTCTAGTACACAGGGCTTTCTTTATAAGCCTCAGTATCTGTGCGTTTACTAACATCCCATTGGCAAAGTAAGTCACATGGCCAAATCCAGTGTTAATGTATGAGGGACTCCCCAAAAAGGCATGGTTACCAGGGGTGTGTTTCACTGTCAATCTTTATTATTACAATTTACCCCAGAAGGCTAATGTCAGATAATGTATTGATTAGAGAGCAGAGTATAAATAGGAGAAATAGTAGGAAATAAAAATTGAGAAATAGATCATTACTTGAAATTCATGCAATATGAATGAATGCAATATGCCAGAAATGAGTGCAATATGCCAGATCAGAGGGAATCTGAGATTGCTTAGATAGAAAAGCCCCATAGGCACAGGCCAGGATAGTCTTTTTTTTTTTTCTACTCTGGTGGGTCTTTGCTGCTACACGCAGGCTTTCCCTAGTTGTGCTAAGCGGGGGCGACTCTTAGACGCAGTGTGCTGGCTTCTCATTGCGGTGGCTTCTCTCTAGAGCACAGGCTCGAGACGCTCAGGGCTCAGGAGTTGCAGTTCCTGGGCTCCAGAGCACAGGCTCAGTAGCGGCAGCACACGGGCTTCGTTGCTCCCAGGCATGTGGTATCATCCCGGACCAGGGATCAAACCAGCGGCCCCTGAATTTCAAGGCGGATTCCTAACTGCTGGATCACCAGGGAAGCCCCAGGATAGCCTTTTAATCCCAAGAATCGGTCGGTGTTCTCAGTCAGCCTGCAACAGAAACTGTGCCCCATACAGAATTAATTGAATTATTTCATTGGAAAGAGGTCACAGATTGAAGGAAATGCGGCGCAACCAAGTCTCAGGAAGAAGACAAACCCAGATGACACTCCTGAACCTGAGTTCAAGGAGCAGGACCCAACAGGAAGTGTTTCCAAGACACTGTTAAAATGAATCAGGACCCAAGATTCTCTCCACCCAAGATTCAAACTTCCGAGACAGAATGCTGAGGGTCTCTATGAGTCATCGCTCACTGTCTGGCTGAGGTTAGGAACAGCCTCCTGGTCAACAGTCCCAAAAAGAATGCATGCAGTGGGGACAGATAATTTTGCAAGGAATTTCCAAAAACAGGCAAACAACTGAAAAGGCATGAAGAGGAACAGGAAACGATGCTCAACATCACTCACTGTTAGAGGAAACGCAAATTGAAACTACAATGAGATGTCATCTCACAGGGGTCAGAAAGGCCATCAACCACAACCACAACAACAACAACAACAATCTGCAAGCAATAAATGCTGGAGAGGGTGTGGAGGAAAGGGAACCTCCCTATACTGTTGATAGGAGTGTGCAAATCCCATGGACAGAGAAGCCTGGTGGGCTAGAGTCCATGGAATCGAAAGAGTTGGAGTCGACTCAGTGACTAAACCACAGCCATTATGGAGAAGAGTTTGGAAGTTCCTTAAAAAAACTAAAAATAGAGCTACCAGTTGACCCAACCCCAATCCCAGGATTGCTCAACAACTCAAAAACCGAATAGCTCAAAGAAAGCCAGCCCCACACTCCTTATTCCACAGCCTTCTTGTTACTTGGGCCACATTCAATACATATTCCACGTTCCGGTTCTCCAACCCTATTTCCCTTCATGGATTTCCTCCTCAATGCAACCCTTCAGCCCTCACATTTGGCACAGTTTTTTTTCTGGCTCTTCGTCAACCACAGTTTGGATTTTTTTTTTTTTTTTTTGTAAACTCTTCTGATTTACTTTACATGGTCCATTCAACTTGCCTCTGGACCCCTTCCATGCACCCCTAATCCAGTCCTCCTCTCCCGCCCCTACCTGCCCCCCAATATCAAACCTACTCCTGCCCAGCCCCACAGACCTTTCAAGAAGGACTTGGGCAACCGAACGGAACTGTATTTTAGGGAAATTAATCTGACCACCACGTGTAGGGCAGGCTGGAGGCAGCAGGCTAGCTGGGAGCCTTCTACAAAATGTGAGAATCTGAACATGGAATGAACAGGGAATGGAAAGTGAATAAAAATGAAGTGAAAGACACAGGCCCTTGGCTTTGTATTGGGCTGTCAGGGGAAACATTTGATATCACTGAAGTCTTGATTTGAGGGCTTAAGGAGGAAGAAGCTTTCTAAAGTGGAAGCAGTGGGTATTGGACTATTGTTAAAGAATTTTGGTGAAAAAAATTACAGTGAGATGCAAAAACTGGGTTAAAGTAGAATCATAGAAAATGATTTGTAAGTACTTTAAACATTTCACTTTAACTAAAACATACGTATACCTTTATTCATCAATATTTTGAGTCAGAGTCCAAGTCTTTGAGTAAGTGACTGACTTTTGCTGAATCATCACAGGGTATCTCAATCCTAAATTTTGTTGTTCTTCAGTCACTAAGTTGTGTCCAACTCTTCACAGCCCTAAGGACTGCAGCACACCATGCTCCTCTGCCTTTCACCATTACCCAGAGTTTGGTCAAATTCATGTCCATTGAGTCAGTGATGCCATCCAACCATCTCATCCTCTGTTGCCCCCTTCTCTTCCCGCCTTCAATCTTTCCCAGCATCAGGGTCTTTTCCAGTGAATCGGCTCTTTTCATCATGTGCTCTAAGTTTTGGAGTTTCAGCTTCAGGATCAGTCCTTCCAATGAATGTTCAGGGTTGATTTCTTTAGGATTGACTCATTTGATCTCCAAGGAATTCTTAAGAGTCTTTTCCAGCACCACAATTCAAAAGTGTCAATTCTTAGGCACTCAGCCTTCTTTTTGTTCTCACATCCATACACAACTACTGGAAAAGCCATAGCTTTGACTATACAGACCTTTTTGGCAGAGTTATGTCTCTGCTTTTTAATACGCTGTCTAGGTTTGTCATAGTTTTCCTTCCAGGAACAAGCATCTTTTAATTTCATGGCAGCAGTCACAGTCCACAGTGATTTTAGAGCCCAAGAAAATAAAGTCTGTGACTATTTCCACTTTTTCCCCAGTCTTTGCCATAAAGTGATGGGATCAGATGCCATGATTTTAGTCTTTTTTCAATATTGAGTTTCAAGCCAGCTTTTTCACTCTCCTCTTTGACTCTCATCAAGAGGCTCTTTAGTTCCTCTGCACTTTCTGCCACTAGAGTGGTATTATCTGCATCATTAAAGATGGTTGTTATTTCTCCCGGCAATCTTATTCAAGCTTGTGATTCATCCAGCCCAGCATTTCCCATGATGTACTGTGCAGATAAGTTAAGTAGGCAGGGTGACAATATACAGCCTTGTCGTACTTCTTCCTAATTTTGAATCAGTTAGTCGTTCCATGTCTAGTTCTAGCTGTTGCTTGTTGACTACAAACAGGTTTCTCAGGAGACAGGTAAAGTGGTCTGATATTCCCATCTCTTTAAGAGTTTTCCACAGTTGGTTGTGATCCATACAGTCAAAGGTTTGGGCATAGTCAGTGAAGTACAAGTAGATGTTTTCCTGGGACTCTCTTGCTTTCTCCATGATCCAACAATCGTTGGCAATTTGATCTCTGGTTCCTCTGCCTTTTCAAACCCAGCTTGTACAAGTGGAAGCTCTTGGTTCACACACTGCTGATGCCTAGCTTGAAGGATTTTGAGCATAACCTTGCTAGTATATGAAATGAGCACAATTGCGTGGCAGTTTGAACATTCTTTGGCATTGCTCTTCTTTGGGATTAGAATGAAAACTGACTTTTTCCAGTCTTATGGCCCTGCTGAGTTTTCCAAACTTGATGATATATTGAGAGAAGCACTTTAACAGCATCATTTTTTAAAAGATTTTAAACAGTTCAGCTGGAATTCCATCACCTCCACTAGCTTTGTTCATAGTAATGCTTCCTAAGGCTTCCTTGACTTCACGCCCCAGGATGTCCAAGTCTAGGTTAGTGACCACACCATCATGGTTGTCCAGGTAATTAAGACCTTTTTTGTACAGTTCTTCTGTATACTTACATACACTCAAAAGGCCATGTCTTAGAATGTCCCAATTCTGTTCCTCTAAAAAAAGCAGAGACTTAAACACACTTATGAAGCAATCTAAGTCTAGGACTCTTCTTGATTTTTACTATTTCTCCTAACCCATTAATTTTCTTACCTGTACCTATTTTAAAAGCAAACAATTTTTATGAATCTGCTTTGAACCTTCAAAAATTTCAACTTGTTTTCATAAAAACAACTACTCTTTTTTTACACTATTTTATCAGTTTATACACTATTTAAATAAATTGAAAGAATAAAATGCAGTGTAGAACCGGCACAAACAGGTTTGGGAAAAATGTAATTGAGACTTAGTAAGCAGACAATTCACTGGTATAAATCAAAGTGTCTGAGGGTTCTAGAGACATACCTTACCAGCGGCCAGTATCCAGAGGCAGAGCTGTAGATTATGTACTACTAGCTTGAAGGATAGAGGGGTACCAACAAATTGGTAATGTAACGCCCTTACTGATTATTTGAAAGATCATTAATTATATTAAACAGTACAGGGTCTTATGAGGAACTGTTTGTTTTACATGCACGAGGCATTGATTTTGCCAAGTAGGGTCCAATTCTTTGCGACCCCATGGACTGCAGCAAGCCAGGCTTCCCAGTCCATCTCTGCACTCCCAGAGCTTGCTTAAACTCACGTCCCTTGAGTCAGTGATGTCATCCTACCATCTCATCCTCTGTTGTCCCCTTCTCCTCCCACCTTCAACCTTTCCCAGCATCAGGGTCTTTTCAAATGAGTCATCTCTTCGCATGAGGTGGCCAAAGTATTGGAGTTTCAGCTTCAGCATCAGTCCTTCCAATGAACACCCAGGACTGATCTCCTTTAGGATGGACTGATTGGATCTCCTTGCAGTCCAAGGGACTCTCAAGAGTCTTCTCCAACACCACAGTTCAAAAGCATCAATTCTTTGGCACTCAGCTTCCTTTATAGTCCAACTCTCACATCCATACATGACTACTGGAAAAACCATAGCTTTGACTAGACAGACCTTTGTTGGTAAAGTAATGTCTCTGCTTTTTAATATGATGTCTAAGTTGGTCATAGCTTTTCTTCCAAGGAGCAAGCGTCTTTCTTTTTTTTGAAGTGGAGTATAGTTGCTTAGCAACACTGCATTAGTTTCCGCTGCACGGCAAAGAGGGTCGGCTCTGTGCACACACATCCCTTCCTCTTGGCCCTTCCTCCCGCTCTCCCCTCCCCACCCTGTAGGTCATCATGCAGGGCCGGGCCGAGCTCCCTGGGCTACAATAGCAGCTTCCCACCAGTGTCTGTTTTACACGTAGGGTATACACGTCAGTCCCGATCTAATTCATCCCTGCTCACCTCCTCCCCGCCTGTGTGCACACATTTGTTCTCTATATCTGCATCTCTAGTCCTGCCTTGAAAATAGGTTCACCTCCACTGTTTGTCTAGATTCCACATCTATGCGCTAATACACGATTCTTGTTTTTCTCTTTACTTCATTCTGTATGACAGGTCTCCAGGTCTCCAGGTCTCCAGGTCTCCAGGACCTGTCTCCAGGTCCATCCGCATCTCTACAGGTCTGTACTCTGGGGAAACTTTCTTCTTTAATTTCAAATCTCCACTAGGCCGACTTCCCACGGCTGCTACATGTAGTACAAATGTTTACTTATTGCCTGTTTCCCTGTTAAAATCTATGAGTAATTGTGAGGGCAGAGGCTATGGCTGTTTGGACTCACCTAAGTCAGGAAGTCAGTAAATATTTGTTGAAGGAACAATGATACACTTTGTTCCTGCCAAGGCTGCATCCTGCTCTCAGCAACTACAATGCTCAATAGTCCTAAACCACCCAAGGCTGACAGTGCTTCACAAGGCAAATGGGTGAAACCCCACTACGTGACACTGACATGCATTACCACCTTAAGACCTATATCATAGAGTCAATATTTGCTTAATCAACAATGATATATTGGGTTGACCAGAAAATTCATCCAGGTTTTTCCATAGATGCTTTTTGAAAAAACCCAAATGAACTTTTGGCCAAGGCTACGTTTCCAGTTCTCAGCAGTTACGGCTTTACATAATTCTAAACCATTCAGGTACTGACTGGGCGTTCCGTACAAAACAGACAGATAAAACCCTACCTCACAGCATTTGCAAATATTTATATATATTACCACAGGATGACTTTCAATTTAACTGGAAGTGTATGCTAGCTAATCCTTCCTCAATAATACACATTGTAATCAATAAACCTCCCTTTCCATGATGGCTCCTGTACCGTCAGTAATAAAAGCAAAGGTAATTTTGAAAGTCTGCTTAAAAATCTGAGGTTGAGAACGACAATTTTAAACAGGCCAAGAGGTTCATTTTCAAGCAATAGTTGGATCATGAATGAGTTTTAATGAAAAAGTAAAGACTTAGAGAAGGAAATGGCAGCCCACTTCAGTGTTCTTGCCTGGAGAATCCCAGGGACGGAGGAGCCTGGTGGGCTGCCGTCTATGGGGTTGCACAGAGTCAGACACGACTGAAGCGACTTAGCAGCAGCAGCAAAGAACTAGCATGTGTATTGATCAAGAATGTATTACTATTTTATTCTAGGCTGTGAGATTTCAGAAGCAATGCCTACAGACAGCACTTGTTCTGGAACTTCGTTCGTTAATGTCAAATACTCCTCATCATTTAATGCTTCACAGTAAATATAAGGAAGCCATCAAATGTGTCACGGCACTCTCAAAGCGCTTTCAACAACGTCCTCAAATGTACATTATGTAAAGTGCCAGTTTCATCATGCAAACTTTTTCCAATCATCTCCTTATAATGGTTTTGTTATATAATTATGCTATCCCTATAAACCTAAGCCCTTCCTCTGGATATAAATTTTTAATGCCAATTGGAATCACTAGAAGTGTTTTCTATCTCATCCACAAACATTTTTATTTAATCTTTGTTCTCATATTGATAGCTGCTTCCCAAAGCTTTGTGTCAGATTCATCTATTTCTTCTCCCTTGTGTCTTTTCCGTGCCTCTCCACATAAACACACTATAAGTGAAAGTTGCTGAGTTGTGTCAGACTCTTTGCGACCCCATGGACTATACAGTCCATGGAATTCTCCAGGCCAGAATACTGGAGTGGGTAGCCTTTCCCTTCTCCAGGGGATCTTCCTGACCCAGGAATCGACCCGGGGTCTCTGACATTGCAGGCGGATTCTTTACCAGCTGAGCTACCAGGGAAGCCCAAGGGATTGCAAAAGAACATAAAGTAGGAGTTCCCTACAGAAAGATTACTTGGATATTTCTGGGGGCAAGTGCCCCCTTGTTTTACCACACAATCAAACCCGTGTGCTGTTTCTGACTTTTTTTGTCTGCATCAATATTTTCTTCAAAGATCATAAAATCCATGAGAAGAGGAAACTTCTTTATCCTTTGCCACTCTAAGTGGCTAATATCATGGCAAAAAAGGAAGGGCAGGCAATGAAATTTTTTGAATCATGAACATCTTTTAAATTCTTTATCCTTTGTCAGGAAACCAGCAAGTTAAAATAGAACATTCAAAATTTAAATAAATAAGAGCCCAAGACCAGGAAATAGACAATCCTAGAGTGTAATAGTTAACACTGTTTTGCTTTTATGAAACAAGGATAACAAACTCAAATGTGAATAAAAAAATATTATTTTTAAACAAGTCACTAGTTTGAGCTTTATTTTTTCTTTTAATGATGACTGTAGCCAGTGCATTTTTTTTTTAAATAACAAACTCTTAATTATCAGTTGAGGAGAATGTACAAATCTCAGGATTCCTGCTTCAAATTTAGACAGTGAGGACAGTAACTGTGACAACATGTCGCCACCTAGTGGACATTTTGGAAAATGCCCAGACATCCAGGTTTCCGTTGTAATTATACTTAGGATCATAAAAACCGGGACTCAGGGAAACTTTTCACGCTGCCCTCAACAGTGCTCTGGTTTCACATGGTGGTCATAAGTGCTAGCATCATCATCATTTGCACTGTAAAATCAAGTGTCACCTCTGAGACACGTCTCAGAGAAACGTGTCTAACATTTATTGAGCATCTACTTTGTCCCAAGTTTACCTAGATTATTTTATACAATTATGAGATCATCTGACACACATAACTCCATATTTTACAAATTAAGAAACCAGAGCATAGGACGATTAAGTAACTCACCCAGGTCACTTGGTCCTAAGTTGTGCAGCTGAGGTTTGAACGCAGAGCCCACATTGTTAACTGAATAGAGATCACTTCCTCTCCCAGGTTATCTTGTGCAAAAGACAGGGAAGGGCCATCACTAAAATATTGCACTGGGGGTGAGGTGACTTCATGTTTCTTATTGAATGTATATGACTCTTTCGAATTGTAGTGCTGGAGAAAACTCTTGAGAATCCCTGGGACTTCAAGGAGATCAAACCAGTCAATTCTAAAGGAAATCAATCCTGAACATTCATTGAAAGGACAGATGCTGAAGCTGATGCGCCAATACCTTGACCACCTGATGTGAAGAGCCAACTCATTGGAAAAGACCCTGATGCTGGGAAAGGTTGAAGGCAGGAGGAGAAGGGGACAACAGAGGATGGGATGGTTGGATGGCATCACTGTCTCAATGGGCATGAGTTAGAGCAAGCTCTGGGAGATGATGAAGGACAGGGAAGTCTGGTGTGCTGCAGTCCGTGGGGTTGCAAAGAGTCAGACACAACTGAGTGACTGAAAAACAACGACAGTGATGCTTGGAGTAGCTCTAGGCTTCCAAGAAAGAAAAGCACAGGCCCTCAAGCAGTGAGTTCCTTGGGCTGGAGCAGAGAAGGCGGCCGCGCTGGCGTCGGATCGCTGTAGCCACACCCTCCTCACCCCTTTGCGGCAAGCATCTCTCGACTTCAAACTTTTGCTGTCCAGTCACTGAGCGGTCACTTTTTAGGGGCCAAGATATCACTGGGGAAGCTAATCCAGAATCTGTGAACATTTATTTGGTCGAGTTAATCCACTTTTGCCTGTTTTTCTGAGCTCCACCAGCCTCTCTTGCTGCAGTAGAAGAGAGGAAACTTTGAATCTAAGAACTAAAAAATCAAGGGATTGTCTGCCTACTGGGGCTGGAATTTCCATGTGGAATGAAGGACAGACAGTGTTTTCCTCCAACACACAGCAATTTGTGTGAACCTTTTCTTTCTAGCACTTGGCTCTGTTATGATGAATATTTCCATCACCTGCACCTTTGCCTCACACAGGCTCCTAAGTGCGAAAAAAAAACCAAAAAAAAAAAAAAGGAATTTGCATCTTGTACCCTCTGGTATCCAGCACAATGCCAGACCTCTGGTATTTATTTAATACATTTTTTTGTATGAATAAAATAAATTTGCCCATTGGTCGCTCAGTTGTGCCTGACTTGACTCTTTGCGACCCCATGGACTGTAGCCCACCAGGCTCCTCTGTCCATGGAATTCTTCAGGCAAGAATACTGGAGTGGGTTGCCATTCCCTTCTCCTGACTCAAGAATCAAACCCACACCGCCTACATTGCAGGCAGATTCTTTACCATCTGAGCCACCAGGGAAGTCCCATAAAATAAATTTAGGTGTATCTGAAAGCCAATAACTAAATTTATTAAATTTTATATAAATTTAGGTATATCTAAAATTAAAACACTTGAAAAACAATTTGGTGGTGTGCTGGTCTTCTCAGCTCGGCTGTTACTTTGCCCTGAAAACGATATAGGGGATCCTCTTAGGGATTTTTTAAAAAATATTATTGGTAATTTATGTCAACCAAACAAAATTCATAATTAGGAAATAACATAGCTGGGTCTATGCTGATGAGGAATAACTGTTATGTATGCAAATGTTTAGGTCAATAAAATGGCAATGCAATTTAAAAGTCAAACTAAAGCAAACAAATTAATAATCACCACGCTTCCAGAAAATCAGAAATTTAAGAATTTCTGGGCCTGCATGTATGATTTTAGAAGAAGCATTCCACATCACAGGTCCCAGAAGACTCCCCGAGGTATGTTCTCACCAACATCGCAGGGGACAGAAGACATGACAAGGGGAAACACGCCTGGGCCCCTGTGGCCTGGACTTGGAACCATCACACGGTGACTTCCGCTGTGGTCAGTTTACCGAAGCGAGTTACAAGTTCGGCCCAAACCCAAGGTGGGTGGGCGGGAACAGAGTTCACCTCTTGACTACAAGTGCAACTCCACATGGCAGAGGGCACAAGTTTAGGAAGGAATCAGAAATACTTGAAAGTGTTTGTCGCTCAGTTGAGTCTGACTCTTTGCGATCCCATGGACTGCAGCACACCAGGCTTCCCTGTCCTTCACCACCTCCCGGAGCTTGCTCAAACTCATATCCATTGAGTCGGTGATGCCATCCAGCCATCTCATCCTCCGTCATCCCCTGCTCCTCCTGCCCTCCATCTGTCCCAGAATCAGGGTCTTTTCCAGTGAGTTGGCTCTTCTCAACAGGTGGCCAAAGTATTGGAGCTTCAGCTTCAATAGGAGGGGTGTAATAGATGGTGTTCATGGCCCCAGGTTGGTTTGTTTGTTTTCAATCACAGAAAATCTGGGGTCATGAACACAATCCACTACACCTCTCAGGCCCGTGCTCTACATAGATACTACATGTCAGCCATACTGTCAACTCAAGCACCCTGAACCATCATGCCTCAAATTTCTATACTATTTGGGCAGGTCTAGATTCAAGGGACCCTCTAGCTTCAGCCAACTGCTGTGCCAGAATTAGCCATGCTCTGAATGTGACTCTACAGTAATTTGATGAAGCAAGGAACATTTCAGTTACCTAAGGAAAATCAAATATAAGGGACAAATAAATAGATGAAGAAATTGATGTCCTTATAAAGCATCACTCTATGCCCAGCTCCGTACTGGAGACTGGGGAAGGGATATTGACACAGTTTTCATGAGACAGCAATTCTCTAATGACCTCAGCATAAGGTACCCAAGTTAACATAGTGTGGAGGAAGGACTTTAAAAGACAACAAGCAGGATCGAAGACAGTAGACACAAACAACATAAGCCAAATAAACAGAAAACGGAGGCCCATATTATTCAACACTTGGCCTCAAAAGGATGGTGCATGTTTGTGCATATATGATATGTGTACTTCTCATGGTATATATATACCAGACACAGCTTCCCAGGTGGTACTGGTGATAAAGAACCTGCCTGCCAATCAGGAGACGTAAGAAACACAGGTTTGATCCCTGGGTGGGGAAGATCTCCTGGAGGAGGGCTTGGCAACCCACTCCAGGATTCTTGCCTGGAGAATCCCATGGACAGAGGGGCCTGGTGAGCTACAGTCCATGGGGTCGCAAGAGTCGGACACGACTGGAGAGAATAGCTCGCCCACAGGCATGTACCAGACAAGCATCTACAATCCCCACTCCCTTCTCTCCAGGCTCCTGGGTTGTCCTTGAATAATTTCTTCTCCTTTGAAACATGCCTTTATCATACACTTTAAGTTTATTTTAAATCTGTGGGAAGAGTTTGGAAAGGGCTGTAACTTAACGAGCATAGGCCTTGCTTTGGTGTTGGACCCCAGAATCAATGAATCTGGAGACAGAAAAGTAGAGACTCGACCTGGCTCTCAAAGACCTTACAACAGAGTTGGACTAGCATGCATGAGTCCACAGTAAACAGGGCAAGACAGACTGGATTTGGAGCTAAATCCAGTGGTGTAGACTGGAAGCTCTCGGGAGAAGTGCAACCATTAGGAAGACACACTTCCTGCCCAGAAAATTTGCCACTGCCTCAGTGGATTTTGGAATTACAGTGCTAACAAGTCATGTCTAAGACCCAGAGGAAGCCACCATTTCTCCATGAACCTTGACTTGCTTCTGCAACCTCAGAGATGACTGTGCACCCAATCCTTAGAATATCCAGAATTTGTACCACCTAATTGGATACCTAATTGTATTTTTTTTTCCTAGCAATCTTTGCTGTGTTTTCAGGATGGTTAGTCTTCCACTTTTACCAGATTGCAAACCCACTAAGGCCTGCGAACATATGTGTCTGCATAGCATTGAATGAGACCTTCGAGATCTTTCTGTATAATCTTTCCATTTCTACAGCTGGGAACATCAAAGCCTAACAAGTTGTGACTCACCCAAAGCTCGTACAGGCCCTTCAAGTTCAGAAGACTCCTTAAGATTCTTTTCTTTTCTCTCCCTTTCATTTATGACTCAAAGTGAAGACGAAAGGGTGATGCTGCATCTAGGGACTTTGTTAAGAGTATAATGCTTGCTTAGGATTTCCTCACCTGGAGCTTTAGGAGTAATAAAAGCACAGCCTTAGCTTGGTTATATATATATATTTTTTTTTAGAACATAGATTAAGACTTCCTTGGTGGTTAAGAATCCACCTGTCGATGCAGGGGACATGGCTTCGATCCCTGATCTGGGAATTTCCCACATGCTGCAGAGCAACTAAGCTCGGGCTGCACAGCTCCTGATCTCGGGCTCCACAGCAAGTGAGACCAACGCAGTGACAAGCCCCGCTCTCAAGAAAGAGTACCGCCGCTCACTGCAACTAAGTAAAGGCCACGTGCAGAAACAAAGACCCATCGTAGTCATAATTAAATAAATAAATTTTTTTTTAAAGAATGGGGATTAGCTATCAATCTGAGCTGGTCAGCACGACTTGAATGTAGCAATGATGAGATTCTACACCCTGATTAAATTCTTTCTCCCAACTCAGGGTAAGCAACTAGAACCTGTAAGTTTTCTAGGAGGGAGTCAGTCGATGCCCTAAGCCCTGAGCATGGGTAAGAAGGGATAGTTAAGAATCCTGTGTTGGTAGGACCAGAGAAACAAAAAGGAGCATTGTAAGGAGCTGGGTCTGGGTCTGGAAGTGAGAGGGCTGTGCTGTCTCTTTAAAGATCTAGAATGAGAGATGCTTTCTTTCCACCTGGAGTCTTGAAGGTCCAAGACTGGCTATCACCAGTCACGTCTATTCTGAGCTGGGATGCCTGGGAGTTCATTGCCTTCAGCCCTGAGAGCAGCAGTGGGAAAAGCCCAGGTAGATGGGGATATTTGCCTTTCTCTCCGCTATTGCTAATAAGTAGCTCGTTTGCATTTTTTATTTAAAAAGTGATCAGTGTTGTTTGATCTCTTAGCCAAGTTAGACAGGATTAACATGTGCATGCTGGGTCGCTAAGTCCTGTTTGACCCTTAGTGACCCTCTGGACTGTAGCCTGCCAGGCTCCTCTGTCCGTGGGATTCTCCAGGCAAGAATACTGGAGTGGGTTACCATTTCCTTCTCCAGGGGATCTTCCCGATCCAGGGGTCAAATCCGAGTCTCTTGCATCTCCTGCATTGGCAGGCAGATTCTTTACCACTGAGTACCATATAGCCCATCTCTAACTTCCAATCAGTTTAGAAACCATCTTGAATACTAATACTCTTTCCTTGCATGAGACTGAACTATCCATCCAGTTGGATTCTCTCCAAAGGATTGAATTCGTCTATAAAGCTGATGATTTTTATTTTGGGATGTTATAGCAACCTTATAACACCCCCAAAGCCTTATAACCTTGTAACACCTCAACCTTGTTTGAGTAAGCCCCGGGAGTTGGTGATGGACAGGGAAGCCTGGCGTGCCACAGTCCATGGGATTGAAAAGAGTGGGACGTGACTGAGCGACTGAACTCAACTGATAACGACCTTATGGGGGTACAACTAACATTCAGAAAGCTGCAGATATTTAAAACATAAACTTGCTCCATCTTGACATATGAATGAAAGTGAAAGTTGCTCAGTCGTGTCCCACTCTTTGCGACCCTATGGACTGTAGCCCACCAGGCTCCTCTATCCACGGAATTCTCCAGGCAAGAATACTGAAGTGGGTAGCTGGTCCCTTTTCCAGGAGATCTTCCCAACCCAGGGATTGAACCCAGGTCTCCCACATTGCAGGCAGATTCTTTACCATCTGAGCCACCAGGGAAGCCCTGAATATGACTGCAGTGGTGAAATATTGAAATTTTGTTACACTTTTTGTAACCTCTTTCTATTATCCTGGCCCTGCAAGCCCAGGCAACCAGGGATCTGTTTCTGTCACTCTAGGTTGGTTTGCATTTTCTAGAATTTTATGTAAATGGAGTCATACACTCTATATTCTCCTTGCCTTGTTTCTTTCACTCAGCAAAATCATTTTAAAATTCCTTCAAGTCCATCATGTAGTTCATTCCTTTTTGTTGCTATCTAGCATTCCACTGCATGGATGTAACACAGGTGAATGTTTATAACACCTTTTGACAGACATCTCCGTTGTTTGCAGTATTTGGCTATGATAAATAAAGCTGCTTTACATATTCATATATACAAGGCTTCGTATGGATATTTAATTTCTTTTAGGTAAATACCTAGGAGCTAAATGGCTGAATCATATGATGTGTGTATGTTTAACTTTTTAGGAAATTGCCAAAGAGTGGCCCTGTTTTATATTCCCACCAAGAAGTCACTTCCAGCTCTCCCTACCCTTGGCATGTGAGACTTTTTCATTTTAGCCACTCTGTTTGATGGGTAGTGCTGTCTCACTGTGGTTCAAGTTTGAGCTTCCTTCATGGCTTAGGCTGTTGAGCATATTTCCATGAGTTTATCTGCCATTGGTATGTCTTCTTTGGTAAAAAGTGTGTTCAAATCTTTTTCCCATTTATAAAATGAGGGTTTTTGTTTCCTATAATTAATTTTCAAGAATTCTTTATATATTCTAAATTTAAAAATCCATTATCAAATACATGATGCACAAATATTTTGTCACAGTCTCTCATTATATTTTCATTATCTTAACCAGCGTCTTTCTAGAGCACAAGTTTTTATGTGTGATGAAGTCCGTTTTATCAACTTGTTCCTTGATGGATTATGTTTTTGGACTCATATGTAAAAATTTCTAAAGTCACAGAGGTTTTCTCTTGTGATTTTTTTCAAGTAGTTGTATACTCCTGGGTTTTGTATTTAAGTCCATGATCCATTTAGATTTAGATTTACATATGCATTTCTTGTTGTGATCACACAGTTTTTCTGGTTTGGTGTGATAGTATGATAGATTCTATTGATATTGTGTGTGTGTGTTTTTTGATGAATGTTTTTATGAAGAAAATATGGCACCATTGTAGGAAAAGATTCTGAAGCCTCATTCAGATTCAGCAGGTCACAGCAGAGCAATTGATGAGTGATGTCTGAACTGGCCTCAGGAAGTGGAAAGGCTGCTTCTGAGCCATGAAGTTGCCTCTAAGCGATGCTTTCACTTTCCTCCTTGCAATCAGCTTGCTGGTCACTTCTGTTGGTGACAGTCTTACATGCAAATGCAACAGCGATGGCAGACTAGCTTATGAGCCCCCGATACTATGCAAGTTGCATGTCATTACATTTTAAAGTTATTCCCCCCAAAAAACTCACCCTCTTCTCAGTGAAAATAAAAAAGAACCTGATAGACAAAGACCAGGCCAATGAATATATTGAAGACTAGAGCTCCCATTTTTTTTTCCCGTGGATAAATTTATCCTTTTTTCCCTCCGCTTGGATCTCCCTGGGGTGTGATTTATCCAGAGAAATGTGTTTCCTTTTGAAGCTGTAGAGTGTTAACAAGATATTGGCATAGGGATTATTTTCGCCTCTGTCACACAATCCGTCCTAACCCCGCATGCCAGTTCTTCTGTCCCCTGCAGAGAAACCACTGAATGGGGAGTGATGTGTTTCTGGTATGTGTTACTGGAATTCAGAATGAATTTCTTATCATCACGGTGGCTAGGTGCCATTAAAATATTGCTGAAAGTGTTTTAAACCGATGCATTATGGTTTAAATCATTTTTGTGTGTGTTTTTCTTGGACTCTACCCTTTAAGGCTACCACTGTTTCTCTGGGGAGATGTGTGCATGCACGTGTGTGTGTGAGTGCTCAGTCACTTCAGTTGTGTCCGACTGTTTGTGACCCTGTGGACTGTAGCCCACCAGGCTCCTCTGTCCATGGAATTTTCCAGGCAAGAATACAGGAGTGGGTTGCCATTCCCCTCTCCAGCGGATCTTCCCCACCCAGGGATCAAACTCACAGTCTTCTGTGTCTCCTGCATTGCAGGCAGATTTTTACTACTGAGTCACCAGGGAACCCTGGGGAAGATGTGTAACATGCTTTAAAGGATTGATTAAAGGGGTTTTTAGAACTTAGCCAATTTGGGAGCTGGAGACAGTTTGAATATTGTCCTATTCCATAACGCTAATTCTTATACCTCCTATGTGTATTTAATGATATGTGAGAACATTTCAGAAGGCAAGGAAAAAGGAAACAGGTTTCTTATGCAGCAAAACGAAAATGGTAGGGAAAAAAATCTCAGACTGCTACTGAACTCTTTGAGACAGCTAAAGTTGAAATTGATTCTGGCAAGGCCATTACGGGGGTAATTGTCCAAGAGAATGTTTTCTTACACAGGAAATTAGAGACAGGGAAAACATTATTAAAAGTAAAAATTTGTAGATTTTTGAATCCGCCAGCATGTGTAGCAGTTATTGTATTCCCTTATGGGATTAACAACCGAATTAAATTTTAGTTAGACTCCAATTTGGAGCTGAATTCCAAGCTTGAAGAGCCTGCGAGGAGGAGGGGAAAAAAAGGCAGAGGGATTCAAGATGCTTTTTGACACAGTGAAACAGCCCCCAGCCCCCCCACCCAAATCACATGCTTTACAAAGTTACAAAAAAAGGTAAAGTGAAGGGGTTTGTTGCTTATATTAAATGAAAGATCAAAATGTTTTGATTTGTGCTTTAGAAAAAAATCTGGTCATGACTCTGTACCAAAATTCACCATATGTACGTGATTCTACAAGTTTAGATATGACAAGATATGAAAAATATCTGTCACTAAATCTTATGATTAAACTCGACAGCAATACGGAGACTTGGGTGACTAATCCAGGAATGCGAGTGTGTTTTTGTGAACAAGTGTGTGTGTTTGTTGTGTGTGCTTGTGTGTTGTGGGTTATGTGTTGTATGTGTCGGAAGAGTGTATGTATTTTGAAGAGGGAGGAAGTGGCAAGATTGAAAATGTTCATCTGAAAAAAAAATTCTTGGATATCTGAATTGCAATAATTATTCATATTAATTCAATTTACTGAGTAATCACTTTATTTTTTGCTTATGTATCTATCGTTCTTGGATTTTCATTTGAAAATACACCTGTATTGAGACACAGCTTCTACTGCTCTGCATTGATTTAAAGGAATAGTGATTATATTCTGTCATGTAGATAGACATTTTTGGACCAGACATGATATGCATTCATTAACAGCTCATTCATTTACCACTATGAGTTTGGCATAAGTGAATTTTCCAGATAACCAACATTATACCCATAAAGTTTTTATTTTAATCATCTTAATGGAAAGGTCCCAATGTTCCTCACATCTTAAATAAATCATTCTGATGAGGAATCCAAGTAAGTACCAGATAATTGTGAGAAGGAAATCCTGTTTCCTGGTGAAGAGGAATTAAAAGGTCCAATTTAAATGATACTTTTGCATGACATTTACTGATATGGTGAAGTGAAGTGAAAGTCTCTCAGTTGTGTCTGACTCTCTGTGACCTCATGGGCTATACAGTCCATGGAATTCTCCAGGCCAGAATACTGGAGTGCCTCTCCCTTCTCCAGGGGATCTTCCCAACCCAGGGATGGAACCCAGGTCTCCCCAGGTCTTCCACATTGCAGGCAGATTCTTTACCAGCTGAGCCACTGATATGGTAAATGCCTACTTTATAATGGCGAAAGGCAGAAAAGGGGTAAAGCTATATTCTGCGTTATCTCAGTAATGATCTGCAGATGGACTCTGTACAGGGAAGATTAGCTCTTTAGGTCTGCTTTTGAAAAATGATCTACAGGTAGACTATGCCCAGAAAAGTAGGAAACACTAGAAATTGATCCATGGTTCTCTTTGAATGGGAAATTGAAGAGGATTTTCATTTTTTCCCCCTTTCCTTTTTTATTCTTCAGATTTCTACACCGAACCTTTTTTTTGTGATCAGGTTTTTTAAGGTTGTTGGGTTTTTAAAAATTGTATCATAGATAAACTACTTACTGCCCACTCAACCATACCTATATTAGGTAAGGAATACATATTTTTATGTAATAGATGCTCAGAGAACTTTCATTCATTCATTTATTTTTACATAAAGACACTCACAAATATTCTGAGGACCTTTCCCTACACAAGCTGCTTTTAAACTATTTCACTTAAGACAAAGCTTTTGGAGGGACTTCTCTGGCAGTCCAATGGTTAAGACTTTGCCTTCTAATGCAGCGGATACAGGTTCGATCCCTGGTCAAGGAGCTAAGAACCTACATGCCTCCCAGCCAAATAATCTAAGCATAATATAGAAGCAATATTGTGACAAATTCAATACAGACTTTTAAAAAATGGTCCACATCAAAAAAAATTTTTTAAGAAAAAAGGAGAAAGCTTTTTTGGTAGCTTCCTTATATAGACAAAGGTTTTTTAAAACTATATCTGCACTCATTTATTACAGAGGCTAAGTGACACAGCCAGACGTTATAACACGGCTAACTACCATCACCTTGTATGTGCTCTCTACAGAACTGAGTGAGGACTTGCTGTTTACAGGCTTCGGTCAGAGCAAACCCTTGAGGATGTGTTCCTCCAGCCCCAAATTTCTGCCAAAATTTAAAAGTTATCTGACCTGAGGCCAATGTTAATCACGTGACTGGAAATCCAAGGGATATCAGTGCACCGTAGAACAAGGAGGCTCTCCACCAACTAATACCTCTCCCCTTGGATTCTCTGTGGAGTATCAAAAGACAAGAAGAAAAAGCAGTTACCTTTGGCTCAAGTACTTCAGAGTGGTTTCTGAGGTCATGATATTCAGCCTTTAGTATCACCTGAGGACGGGCGATCACTGATGGCGACGTTGTCACTTCTTTGGTTACCGCTGGCTCAAACACACCAGACCAGCCGTTGTCCCTGTGATGTCATTGGATTTATAGTTCTCACACCTGGAGTCACGTGTTCAGATATGCGGGAGGCAGCCCTGAGCAGTGCTGACCAGCATGGGGTCTGGAGGTCGACCAGTTGGAATCCTTTCAACAGGTGATCTTGTGCAAGATACTCAACCTCTCTGTGCCTCAACTTCCCCATCGAAAAAATTAGACTCATTACAATCAACCGCATGAGGTCATGGTGCTAATTAAATGAGGCAATTCACCTATTATGCTTGACATGGTGCCGAAGACATACTGAGTGTCAAAAAATTTGTCATTATTACGATTATTAGATTTTCAATGGTTAATAATTAACATAACTATTTACATTTATAACTTCTTAATGTGCCAAAAGTGGGATAGGAGGCCAGCCAATCTGACCTGACAGGTGATAGCCCGAAACAGAGGTGGGCAAACAGTGACCCACAGGCTAAATCCGGTCTGCTGCGTCTTTCTGTAAATAATGTATTATTAGGCCGCGGCTACAGCCATTTGTCTAAATCGTGTCTGAGGTCCTTTTGTGCCGCAGTGGGAGAGCTGAGTGGTTGCTACGGAGACAGCTTCATCCGAAAACCCTAAAATATTTACTACATGGCCCTTCACAGAAAAAAAAAAAAATTTTACCACTCCCTTTTCCAGACTAAAAAGGGAATACAAGGAATTTGGGGAGAATGTTCTGGAGCTAAAGGAAGTCCAGCATTTAGAGAAATACCAAAGGAAGAGGCTGTCTGAGAATGACCCTGGTTCACTAATTAGCAAGCAAAACAGGAGTGGTAACCATGGGAGAAGCACTGATTACCTGAGCAGAATAACCTCAAGGAATAAACAGAAGCTGGCTTAGTTGCAGGCAAGAGTGAGGATCGCATTGAAGGGACAGGGAGCAGATGAGGAAGAGAGAGTACAATAAAGTCTCATGTTATCAACCAAGGCAAACAAGGAATACCATCTTCATGCTGAATACTTCTGTATCCCAAGGCAGTAATAACACACAGAAATAAAAAGGCATGCGTGTGTTCACATTAAGAGTATTGACACTAACTATGACACGGCTTAGGCAGAGAAAATAGAACGTAGAGTATTCCCCCAAAATCTAGTTCTCTGATTCCGTAAAAGTAGGTGTCGACCTCTTGGAAAGTATGTGAAGATAATACGGGAACCACCTGCCAGAGATAACAATTGGATGATGCTCGGGGCGGAATTACCTAATCTTCAGAAAGATAAAGACAACAGCACCTTCCTGAGACAAAAGGTCAAAGAAAAGGTCAGACCAGAACTCCTTTCCTGAGGAAGAAACCACTGACTCCGGGGTAAAGTTGCCAAAGCTAGAAATTCGTTTTCTCTCAGGTAGAGTTGGCTCCTCATGTATGAAGGCTCCCAATGCTAACACTCACATAAGCATACATAATTTGAATCTGTAACAGTCAAGTCTGTAAACCACATCGGTGATCATTAATATCAAATCTGCATTTGCAAATTTAGAATAACTTCTCTTGTGCCTCCACTGGAGACAACAGTATAAAGGTCAGTCGGCTGAGTGACGGGTGGTCGGAGCTGAGCTTCCGAGGTCTCCTGAATCCTCACTCAGGCAGACACAGCACAGCGTTCAAGTCGGGTGAGTGTGAATGTGCGCCGTCAGGGGCAAAGTCCGCTCCTAAAACCTGAATTTCCCACGGAGTGATCCACACCTCCCTTCACTTGGAAGACGTCGACTGTTTTTCGCATCAATCTTTGGTAAAAGGCTAAGCCATGCAAAGAGCATCTTACACTTTAAACTAATGGAATTAAAACAGACCTATTACTGGCTAACGTCTCCTGGGAAGAAAATTCTTACCATGTATTATGTTCCAATTTTGGAACCCTTGGATACCTCCTGAGACATTCGGTTCATTAGATTTATTCTGCACTGACACTCTGAATGGTGCGGGTTCTTCATTGACGCTGCTTTCATGGTTCCATCATCGTTACGAGGCACTGGGGAGAGAGGCTTGGGAACAGTACACGAGGCCCTGCTCTGTGGCACATACGGTTGGATACATCAAAAGCAGTGAGGGATGCAAGGCTGAAATTAACTCAGTGTAGACTAAAGCATCATTTCTGTGGGCCTCAGAGCAAGATGCATGAATGTTTTGTTGCTTCTTTTCCATCTGGGAGAAAACAGCAAGAATGTATCTAATCATTATTAAACTCTGGATATTTTAGTGGTTTGAAAAACTGCTGGTTTAAGCCTTTAAGTGGTTATAGGGGGGAAAAAAGACTGGAGGGAAGGAAATTCACTAAAATGTTAAGATTTGTTTCCTCTGGGTGATGAGAATAATGAATTTTTTCCCTTGATTTTTCTTTATTTCAGAGTTTTCTAACAAGGACGTGAATTCTTATACAGTAGAAAAAGTATATATAATAAACTACATTACATTAGCTTATCTAATTTCTTCTAGTATATTTGGGGGGAAAAAAAGGAAAGAGAAAATTAACTTATTTCCTGATGTGACAGATGGAAGTCTGGGAACTACATTTTAAAATGATTTTAATAAATGAGAGTAGGCAAAATAATAACATTTTTCTGGCATTTGAGCCTAATATAAATGAGTAAAAAAGGCACAACCCTACCTTAATGAAATATTTCTGCCAAAAAATCATTCATTTTTATTTGTCATATGGATAAATAACTGTTATTTCCCCAAACTCCCACCATTATTCTATTTCTGTTTCCTTCCCTTCTATTTTTCTTTCTCCAAGTTTCCACCTTGATGGTTCAGACTGAACAAGCTCAGTTGTTCAAATACATAAAATAAAGGTGTTTGTCTTTTGAGGTAAAGGACGTAGCATTTTGTACATTTATTTCCCATCTTGCTTCCTACTCATAAATTACGTATGTGTGAATTGCTCTATATTGGTCATCAAAATGAGGTAGGCATTATTCTAATTCAAGAAATAGAGAGTAACTGAGATGTATTTGCAATTAATGAGAATGTTTGATATGCCTACATCACAAGTCAACATTTAAAAAGACATTTCTCAGCACTTATACACTAAAATGTGCATTTTAGGCTGTTATAAGTACTCTAAGTACAAAAATTGCTCATGTCTAAAACAATTTGTACTTTTGCACTTGCAATTTTCTTGGTCTATTATAAACAATGTGCATTCTGTAGAGCACATTTAAATGCATTATTTCCGTGCTTAAAAATGTACTCTTTAAAAAAGAGCATTAAAAGAAATGTTAATGTAGCCATTTTACTAATTTCACGCGGGCAAAAGGTGAATCAGTTGAAGGTCGGGAATTCAGATCAAATATCCTGTGTTGACAAGATCCGTCATCCTGCATTTTCAGTACCACGGTGAATCCACCAGACTGACCCTCCATCTAACAAATATTACCAGACCAAGAAGACATTCGACAGCATCTAGTGCCAGAGGATTCCAAGCCAGAGAAATCGGTGTGCAAGGTCTACCGCTTAAAATGGTGAATAGTACCCATCTCAAAGGGCTCAGTGCTTGTGAAACATTTCACATAATGGGCGTGGGCTTTGGTTTCACTGTTGGCACAGCCCTCCTTCAGTCCATGATCCGCTCATTTATCCCACAGAGCAGAGCCGAGCTCTCTCTGGACCAGAACTGGTTCCAGTTGCTTAGCCACAAGACCAGCTTCCCTTATTTCCTGTGATGCCTGCAGTCCAGCAATGTACATTAAAAAGGCTCCCACTGTATGCCCAGGGACAGGACAGATAAACTACTTCGAGGAAAGAAATAGCTTGGGGTGTGAAGTAAACATTAACAGAGCCTTTGACACCAAGAATCTTGGTGCTACGATTCTTCCAGTGCACACCGGGTTTCTCAGGCCTCCTACCCTCCCCATCTTCCCTTGCCTATGAATTCCCAGTTTGGTCTTTTCCACTGGGAAAGGTTAAGAAACTTTGACATGAAAGTCCAATGTTAAAAACACATGCACAGCTACTACTTGGCATTGAAATTAGTAAAATATTCGTAAATTTTCAATTTTAACTACCAAGTGTTAATCACTCAGTCGTATCTGATTCTTTGCAACCCCATGGACTGTAGCCCACCAGACTCCTCTGTCCATGGAATTCTCCAGGCAAGAATACTGGAGTGGGTTGCCATGCCCTCCTCCAGGGGATCTTCCCGACCCAGGGATCGAGCCCAGGTCTCTTGCATTGCAGGCAGATTCTTCACCATCTGAGTCATTGAACTTGACCACATTTCTATTATATGGATTTGCCTTTAGCCCAACTGAACACTCTCCTCTCTCTGTCATCTCTGTTTCTCCCTCTCTCTTCTGCAGATGTCGCTGTCTGGAGGTATAAGACCAGTCCTATATTTAGTAGGGAGCTGAGAAGGGTCCAGAACCCCAGACGTGCAGAGAAGGCCTCAGGTGGACCCCTCTGCGGAGCTGCCCTGCCCATGCTCAGCGGAGGGTCTGCTACCACCTTTGGGAACCATCTCTCCTGGGTTCTGACTTGTTCCTCCTGAGCCTAGGTCCATGCTCCAATGACCTGTCTGGTTCTGCTTTCAAGAAGGATGGAGATCTTATTCCATCCCTTATATTATTACAGAAGTCCTGTGGCTTAATCCTGCCAAGGACACAGGGATGGGGGCCTGCCCCGAGTTCCCCTGGGAAACTCCCCTTTGGAGTCACTCTTTTTCTAAACTCTCTCACCCTGATCCAGGCCCCAGCTGTCGGATTCCCCTGCAGCAGCGCCTGCTCCTTGGTCTCGGGGATGTTGGTACCCACTAATCAACTCTCTAGGCTGCCTCTCGCTCCTTGCCAGTCCACTCTGTGGCCACAGAACTGCTGTAACTGGCTGCCTGTCTTCTGTTATCCTGTGTTGTCCCAGTCACCGCACCCCCATCCTTAACCTTGCACCCCCTCCCCCAGGCTCAGGCACTTCGCCCACCTCTTCCCACCGTCTGCTGGCTTTGGGCTCCTTCTCTGACGTGGAGGGTGAAAGAACACACCTGTAGTTTCAGCTTTTGAGGCCAGGAGTGTCACACTCAAAACAGGTAGAAACATGGCTTTCATTGTAAAGGCTTCGAGTTATATGGATTTTTTCCCTCCCTCCATTAATTTAGTTCTGACTCTGTAAATGCCATCTGGGATTCTTTCAAAGTTTTCTCAGTGTTTGTTGCTTGAAAAATACCCCAACTTGCTTCGTGGCTGGCTGTTGAGAGAATTGATGCTCTGTTCTTTGTTCTGCTCTACCTCACCTCCAAGGTGTCGCCTCCGTTACAAACGCACCGAGAGCAGTATTTTTAACAGACGAGAGGGTTGGGAAAGTAGTCTTGGAACAGACCCAAATCAAACAGAAAAAGGATAATATTAAGGCTGCTTGAGATGGAAATGTTCACATTCCTTCAATACAATCTATCTGTCTATATGATCAAGGAAGATATATAGAGAGACATATCTACACATATATGTATCTGCCAGGATTTGTAAGCGAGACCTCTCTACCTTCCCAAAAGAGAAGGAACTGGAGCCTCAGCAGGGGTAAATGAGCTTCCTGCAGGTTTAAGAAGCCGTTCCCTGATCCAAACCGGGGTGCTTGAACAGTTCCAATAATGAAATGAAATGAATTTTCAACTGCTCTAGAAATGCCGTTCAACCGACCCAGACAGGCGTCTCCATGGGTGCTCACACAGAAAATGAGTTTATCGCAGATGTTCCATCTCTTTAAAGTCTTCCTCTCATTTTATTTTAAGTAACTCGCTCCCTGACGGGGTTCTTCGCGAGGTTATCCATCTCGGAGCAGCAGGAAGGGCACCTAGCCGGGGCCTTCCCGGGGAGCGGTGGCAGGGAAGGCGATTGTGACCTGGCCACGCCGCCGGCGTCAGAGGCTGGGGCTGGGCTGGCAGCAGCCTGCAGCCCCCTGCGTCCACAAACATACCCACCCCCTCCCGAGCTCTTTTAGGGAGGCCCTGATTAGAAAGATTTATTTACTTCTGCATTCGCAGTTGTCATTCTTTCCAAGTGCCTGAGATTTGAACACAAAAGAATATTACATTTCTGTGACTGAAAAATGACCACAAGAAAGCCAAATAACAGACCGAGAAAGATATTGACAATAAATGACAGACAGTTTATTATTCTTTTACAGAAATAGGTCTTACCAACTAGTAAGGAGCCAATAAAACCTCCCATTCACCCTCCCCTTCAAACTTCATAAAGGTCAGGATCAGGTAATGTCCAAAAGATAATATACACTCGGGATTCCCAGGTGGCTCAGTGTTAAAGATTCTAAATGCCAGAGCAGGAGACACAGGTTCAATCCCTGGGTTGGGAAGATCCCCGGAGGAGGAAATGGCAGCCCACTCAGTCTTCATGCCAGAGAATCCCATGGAGAGAGGAGCCTGGCGGGCTACAGTCCATGGGGTCACAAAGAGTTAGGTACTACTCAACGACTGAGTACAGAGGCAATATATAGTTAGTCAATCAGCGCGTGGAAAAATGCTCAGTCTCCACTAATCAAATAAATATTTGCTAGAAATTAAAGTGGTACCCATTTTTATTTGATTACAATGAAATATTTAGTGCTTACAGGTTTACAAATGATGAATGCGCTTCAACATTTCAAGTTGAACTATAAATTGGTTCTCTTGCTTTAGTAGTCAGTTTATTTAGACTGCATGTTGATTGATGCAATTGGTAAAAAGTATTTAATAATGCAATAAAATGTTCATTTTATTATGTTAGCCATTCCAGGCACTTAGAAATAAATAGTATAATTGCTTATATATATAGATAATATTATATATATATATAGTACTAATTAATAAATTTTTCTATTATAGACTTTTGGGTGCCTTTTTTCTTTCCTATGTTTTCCACCTTTTCTAAAATACCATTATTTTTTCATATTGGAGAAAAGATAAACATTATACACGCAACTTTAAAAATTAGCTACCTAACAAATACCTTGATACCTACCAAACACGGGGATTCCCTGGTAGCTCAAATGGTAAAGAGTTTGCCTGCAATGTTCGATCCCTGGGTTGGGAAGATCCCCTGCAGAAGGAAATGGCAACCCACTCCAGTATTCTTGCTTGGAAAATCCCATGGACGGAGGAGTCTGGCAAAGAGTCAGACATGACTGAGTTGTCACTGAGTGACTTCACCAGATACCTTAGTTTTCTTGCTAAGTAGTTTAAATATCTAGTTCTTTGAACAGTTTTACATCCCTCCTTATATTTAAACAGTTGGTAGTCCAGAAAGATTTTCTGGCAGTGGAAAGTCTTCTCCCAGCGGAGACTGGAAGACACAGGAGGCCCATCAGTCTCATTACTCTAATTATATTTAATGTTGTAAATCCTACTTTTCAGTTTGCTCCTCATATACTTTTTGTTTAAAAAGAAATCGATAACACGTCTTTTTATATATGACCACCGTCAGTCTACTTTCTTAGAAAATGAACTGAACTCTGAAACCTGGGCTTTCATTTTAGCTTTGTGGCCTGAGGTTAGTGATGCCCTGGGCACGGCTTGCACTTCACTGCCAGGTCCCGGTGTGGTTTAAGCGGGGTCTTTGCTTATGCTTGCATTTTATAGAACCCTGCAATCTACAGTCCACTGCATAACTCCAAGTCTGAGGGTTTGCCCCTGGCCCAGCTGAGCTGGCCTGGCAGGACACAAGCTAACAAAGGCAGAAAGCTCCTAGGTATAGGATGGACTCAGAAAGAGCCAGTTGTGTTTCCAGAAAGTCTTATATGACTTTCACTCATCTTTAATATCCACACCCGTGACCACTACTGCAGCTTTGGGGACCAGCAAACAGTACATTGTCAATCTCAGGGGAAGTAGCTACATTTTGCCATGTATGTTTACTCCAGTGAAGATCTGTATCAATTTTCAATTGTAATAAAACAAATCTATCACTTACACAAATGATTATCTGACCTGGTTTTGGTATCAGTGTAAACCTCTGACTTTATGTCAATAGGGTGGTCATTCAATTTTGTGTGCATTTCATACATATGTATGTGGCTGAATATTTTACAAACAATATTTTGTAAAATCTTTTAGAAGCCCGTGAATTTATAACTATCCCATTGTACAGAAAGGGGAAACTACGTCTCACAAGAGGTAAAGCAATTGCACATTGCCACAGAGCTAGAAGGGCTTCCATGGTGGCTCAGTGGTAAAGAACCTGCTTGCCAATGCAGGAGACGCAAGAGACGGTGGGTTCAATACCTGCGTTGGGAAGATCCCCTGGAGAAGGTAATGGCAACCTACCCCAGTATTCTTGCCTGGGAAATCCCACAGAGGAGCCTGGCCAACTACAGTCCATGGGGTCACAAGAGTCAGACACGACTGAGCTACTTACACTTTCACTTTCCACACTCTCACTGATCAGTTACACTTTTATTCACTAATCCAGTCATTCAACAGATAATGAATGTTATATAGCAGGAACTCTTCCCGGTGCAGGGAATATAGTGATGAACTTGATCAGTCCCTGAACAACTGGGAATGATATTCCACCTCCGGGAAACTCAGACTCTGCCATGGGCTTCTCCAGATAAGCCTGCTCTTCATCCAGGAGGCCTGATTTCGTGAAATCCTCTGATTCCCAACATAGAGAGGAACTTGACTAGGGAGTCCATCTTGAAGGATTATCTCATTTCACCCACTACGCTGTAGGGTTCCCAAGGTAAGAGAATATGATGTGCTTCTTTCATACCTTCGCTTTTCACCCGCTATCTTATCATAAAGTCCTGTTCGTTGACTCATTTCTTGGCCAAAGAGGAGAAATTATAAATCTTGCCAAAAATGCCTTTCCAGCAGCCTCACCCTCACTTTCAACCACCGTGTGTCCTTCCAAGCAGGTTAGAAACCCGAGCCAGGTCACTGACATTTCTGTCCTCTCTGCGCGCGCTCTGGTTTACTCAGCCTGTACACGTTAGATTTATTTACATTGGTCTTGGTTGACGTTTAGTTCCTACAGTTTCTGCTTTGGGTAGACTGCACATTTTCTCACACTTCATGCCATTCCTTTAAGCTACATTTCGGCACAGAGCTCTTTTGTTCACAGGAATTCTGAGAGCGTCTCACCGCAGCTGCACACAGCTATAGGAATGTGTCCACCACTGATTCAGGAAGAGAGATACAGGCATGGTTTCCAAAATACCGCGGCACAATGAAAGTATAGAGGAAAACTGAGGTCAAGATTTCGTTGCCAAGACAGCTGTAAGCTTGAAACAGAAAAAAAATAGAAAATGCAAGTCTGAAATGGAATGCACTTGCTTTGAGCAAGCAAAGTGTCTCAGATCAGTGAAGGAAAGTATCCTGTTCCACATTGATTGACTATTAGCATATGGTAATTTAACCTCCTAGTGCAAAGATTCTTCATGCAAATGGTTGGGGGAAAATCTGTAGGCAATTATTGTTAATATCAAGCAGTCGACAGAACACAGGGATCCCAAAGCCTGTCTTGAACTAGTGAACAGCATTGTTTCAAGCTCACCATTGTGAAAAAGAAGCTCGGAGAGGCTAAACAGCTTGCAAAGATCCCACAGTCAGCCACAGGGAACAGCAAAGCTACAAGAAGCTGGGAGTCAATGGAATTGATCCCTGAAGTACCATTTTCCCCCCAAGTCCCTTGCACCATAGCAATCCCACCAACACTGTGGTCCTCATCTCTCTAGCATTCCCATCTCATCCATTCATCACATTCTTCTCCATGGTCTATTAACTTGGCAAGAGTTGAGCAAATATAGTCAAAGATATCACCATGGATATATGGATGCAATGGAATTTGAACACCTGCATGGGAGTAACATGCAAAAAACCTGACAGAAACCAGTTACTCCCCCAAGTAACAGATCATTTTAATCAGTGTATAGGTGACTAGATGTAGTTCATTTGGGCCCAGATAATTCTTCATCTTTCTCCCTTATTCTCCCTGTCAGAGATCTCTTCTGTAGTGAGTCCAGGTTAGAGAAACAATCATAGTGGCAGTAAAAATCAAACAGGGGCTCTGTGCCAACCTAGAGAGGTGGGATGGGGCAGGAGATGGGAGGGAGGTTCAAAAGGGAGGGGATATGTGTATATCATGACTGATTCATGCTGAGGTTTGACAGAAAACAACAAAATTCTGTTAAGCAATTATCCTTCAATAAAAAAAATAAATTTAAAAATTTTTAAAAATAAAAAATAACTTTAAATCTACAAAAAGCTATGCAAGATGTTCCTACCTTTCAGAGAAAATGAAAATATCCTGCAAGGCAGATACATGTGTGGAGAATGAATGAGGGTCTGTTGGATGTACAGTATCTTTTTTGGGATGCAAGGTGAAGCTTTAAGATTGACAAGATTGATGGTTATGGAAGTGGATGCTGAGGATAGTATTTATTTGAGGGAGAGAGAAAAATAGCTGTGTGTTAGGTTTCCCACCATTCTGCCTAAGGGAATTTATTTGTTGGATTCTAGCCCTGACTTAAACTCATTTGTCGAACACTGAGCCCTCACAAGGTTGAGCTTGGAGATCTTCTCCTATGATTTCTTCTGAGATTCCTGCTTGCAGATTCCTGCTTGTGCCAGTTCATTTTGCCATGAGGCTGCTCGTATAACCTAAACGGAGGAAAGCCTTTTGAGCCCATAATCACAGGATCCCCAGATGAGAATGTTCTCAAGCCCACTGTCCCCCATGAAGCTCTCTTTGACCATTCAACCCAAACAATGCAGCTCAACGCAACCCTGTAGTAAGTTTTGAGGATGAGTAAAGGAATGAGAAGGAAGCTGTCTCATTCTCCAGGAGCATGCAAAACCCTTCTTCTCTAACTATCCAATGTCCAAAATATCTTTATGACGCATGTGACATTTAAACAGATAGTGATCTTTACTTTTGAGGGAGGGGACATATGGATACCTATGGTTGATTCATGTTGATGTTTTCAGAAACCAACACAATTCCGTAAAGCAATTATCCTTCAATTAAAAGATAAATACATTTGAAAAAGAAAAAAGATTTTAAGAAAGCACAATAAACCGAAGCAAAGCTGAGAAGCGGGACTATGTCAAAGTGAAAAAAATAAATAAATAGACATGATCTTTATTTGTATTTAACTTTTGAAGGTGGAGGTGGCAGTCTGATCTCTCCAATTATGTTGTCAATTCTTAAAAGTCAGAGATCTTATCCTTTGTGTTTTCCAAAGCACCCAGTAAAACTCAAGGCCTAAAGTTATTGCTACTCCTCAGACATGTTTAGTCAATCAATTAATAAAATTACATTAATTGCATCTTTATAGGAAGGATTATATTAGGCTCCTGACTCTTCACTCTAAAGCTTCATATTAGGGATTTCCATCTAAGTGAGCAAATGTGATATTCACAAGCGATCAAAATTGTATAACCATATGCTGGAGATTAGAAATTACTTCTGTATGTATATGGAATTAGCTAAGAAAATTTCCCAGAACTTTCCACTAGTCTTTTCATCCCTCTAAAATTATCTGGAATCTTTAACACAATGAGCATAACAAAGCTGCAAACAACAAACAGAAATCACAGATATTTGAAAATATAAAAATCACCCCTCTGATATACAAAAGCTTGATCAGAAGCCCTTTGTTTTTCAAAAGTGTTGTGCAGGATGCTAATATGCTAATAGTTTACCAGTATGAGAAATAGGAGTAAACAGGGCTCTTAATATCACAGGTTGTCTCAGCATATTCACTTGATTAGAGTGCATTGTGAATCTTGATAAGGAACATATATTCTGCACTATTTCCCAAATACACTTGAAAATGGGACTCATGTTTTCAAAAGCAAACTTGTGGACTAGGGTTCCAGCAAAACATGGTTTGATCAGTCTGTGAAGTTTCTAGGACATTGGATCCATCCTTCAAAGAATATGTAGAACACGACTCAAGTTCTCTATCAATCTGAGCGTCTTTAAAAAATATGAGTAGAAACTTGCAATAACTTACAATTCTACATTGATTTTTTGGAAAAAAATCTCTACTCTTATTACATACTAATGTTGGACATTTGACTTCTCTAAACGTGCTCTTAAACCATCCTTCTGATCGGATTCTACAGCAGTGTATAAATAGCACACTTTCTTGCATCTGGGCTTCCAGAATATCTAGCCATGGTAGCCTGTACCCACCATTCTTGAGACAATGATCAAGGATTAGATAATTTCTCTAAGAAAGCACATTTGGATTCGAAGGCCTAGTCCTGGTATATTAACCTCAAACCCAGTACATAGGAGAATAAGCAAAACAGCGAATGTAGAGAAAATCCTGATGGCCTCCCTAGAGAGAATTCCTTGTTTTCATGGCTTGCAATGTTTTCTGCAACCACCTTGATCTTCATCATGCCTAAGTCCCCTCTTTTGTTGAAGAATTTACATCAAAGCAAAATATCTGACAAGGTTTCTCTGTTTAACAAATTTCTTAATTAAACCCAAGAGTTCCTTTCCTTTCTCACATAGAAGATTTATGTGCTTACCGAAAGGCACCATATGCCCCTGAGTTTTTGGATCCTCAAAACCGCCAGCCCTGATCCTTATTGTTTTAAAAACAGAATACACTCACACCTGAAATAACTACAAAGGCTCCTTCCCCCAAACGTTCACCAATCAGACGACACCTGGCCCCGGCCACCACTAATTGATCCCACGCGCTGTACGCGCAGAAATATGCCCGTTGCTGTACTGAGCCTCCTAATGACTTCCAGAACCCAGGACGTCGTGAATCACTGCCGGCGTGTGTCGAAGCTTTAATTGGAGGTTGTGCCTCTCGTTATTTGTTTTTAATAAGCACTCCTCAGAAAGGAACATTTTCTGAGATTTTTTGCTACCCAAAGAGCAGCCCTCAGACCAACAGTATGGGCATCTTGTGGGATCTTGTTAGAAATGGGAAACAGCTCCAGTCAAACCAACTGAATCCAAGTCTCCAACTGAACAAGAACCTCAGGTGATCCTTAAACACATTAAATTTGAGAAGCTCTGAAGTCTGGGGCAGGTTTAATCAAATTTCCCTTTGTAGACTTGAAGCTCATGCGCTCATTGTGCAGCTAATGATTTTGTCCCTGTCTCATAGAAATAAAACATAATTAACAAATCATGGTGTATTATGAAGTGATACTAAAAAATTTGATAGTTTTCTAGAAGGTAAGAATCAGATGTTGCAGAAAAACAGGGTATGTAATGACTGTAAAGTTCCTTTAAGAAATCTTTTCTAACCAAAATGGTGCTAATTAATATTGCTGTTGAGTTATAGAGGGGACTGTGGGCCTCATGTCACATAGGGTAATGGGTTTATGACTGACTTTCATGAAAGTCAATCATTTTTGTCTTGGGGAGTTTATAACTGCTATCTATATTTAATGTGGATAACCAACAAGGACCTACTGGATAGCACAGGGAACTCTGCTTAAAATTATGTAAAAACCTAAATGGGGAAAGAATTTGAAAAAGAACAGATACAAGTATATGTATAACTGAATCACTTTGTATGTGAAACTATACTCCAATATAAAATAAAATTAACCAAATTCCAATATACATTATTAATCAACTATACTCCTATATAAAATAAAAAGTAAAAAAAAAAACTATCTCATAGTACAATATATAATCGGGGGAAGAAAGTTCAGAAAACCATGTCCCTTTAAAGAAACTTGCTTTGTATCTGCTTCCCCACCAAATGGCTTGGATTTGGGGGAAGAGATTATTTTAAGCCAGGGACTTGGCCTAAATTAGGCTCAGACTGTAAAGAATCTGCTTGCAATGCAGGAGACCCAGGTTCATTCCCTGGGTCGGAAAGATCCCCTGGAGAGGTGAATGGCAACCCACTCCAGTATTCTTGCCTGGAGAATCCCATGGACAGAGGAACCTGGTGGGCCCCAGTCCATGGGATTGCAAAGAGTCGGACACAACTAAGCAACTAACAGACACTCCAATATAAAATAAAAAGTTTAAAAAAAAGGCTGTATCATAGTACAGTATTATAACAAGAGGGAAAAGTTCAGAAAACTGTGTCCTTTTAAATCAGCTTGACTTGTATCTGCTTCCCTACCAAATGGCTTGGATTTTTGGGAAAAGATGATTTTAAGCCAGAGACTTGAACCAGAGTGGTGTTTAACACTCCGGAGAGAGAGCAAAACAGCAGAGTACATGTTCTCCATCTCTTGGTGTAATATTCCTGCTCTGTCACTATTTTTTAAAAGTACTCCCCACCCCCCCCAAAAAAGTCCCCACATTAAGTGTCTCCAGAAAAGAGAGTCATCCACTGATTTGAAAAATCAAAGAAGTATTAAGAGAACAAAGCACATCTCTAAAGAAGAGCTGTCAGTTTTTAACAAGCTTCAGATTTTGTATATTCAGGTTTGTTTGATCCCCTTCAAATGAAATATTCTAAAAGACTCACATACTTTTATTCCCATGGTGACACCATCACCAGAGGCATATTTTTCCAACTCATCTTTGAAGACTGACCTCAAAATAATCTGGTGAGCATCACAGAAAAATGACATGATTTTGTCCTCCCTGGTTATTTTTAATTTTAAATATTACTATCCAGCCTGGTCTACTACTCTGTCTCCCAAAGTTACCTCCCAGAGATCTCAAACAATTTCTCTAAAATGGATAAATCAACTTTAAAATGCACTCTTTGATTCACTAAAATAAGTTTGTGTCCCAGCTTTGTGATTCGAATAAAGAATTTCTAAGCTGTTTTGGTCAACAGCAAAATGATGGCAGCATATATTCCCCCAGTTTCTCTCTATGAAGATAGAAATTACTCAGATGAAAATAAAATGCTCAAAGAGTTTCATAGACCACCAAGGGGGATTAGAGTCCTGCAGACTCAGGGATGCCTGTAGGCATTCTGGTCGGTTTTGGCAAAGATCACTCAGTTCAGTCTCCAGGCATGTCTCATGCTGTGTAATAGCCACTGAATGACATATATGTGTATTACACAACTAGTGAACGCAAACGATTTCTCCATTTCTCAAAACACTTACTCCTGACTCCTCTGCCCTAGCTCCTTAGAGAGTGAGCCAGAAATAGAGGTCGTGAGATGTCCCAGAGGGATCTCCTATGTGCATATGTGTGTGTGTCTGCACATTCATAGCACTATCACATCATTTTGAGTCTATTTTTCCTGCACACATCAAGTCAGTTGTAATATTTTCAGTGAATATGTGTGCTTCCCTTAACAGCATGGATAGTTGGGAAATAATAGAGGTAATTATAATAGTAGTACATTTTAGGTCCCCATCCATGGGGGAGAAAATGGCTAGACCAGTCCGCCCCCATCATGGGGGCACTGCCACATGGGCACTGTGGATAGAGCGTTGGCAGAGCCAGGGTCGGGGCTGCAGTTGTGACTTGCAGCAGGGCAGGGTACCATGTGCTGGACCCCGTGAGCGCCCCGGTGTTGGAGAAAACCCAGCCCTGCAGTGGGGAGGCCCAGCACCGCCTCTCAGTTCCAAGGGTCAAAGGTCGGGCCAAGTTGAAGCGGCATAGTCCGCACATAGAGCTGCTCAGGAGATACCATAGATGAGCTGTCGGTCCCAGGGAAGCCGGACAAGCATCCGCAGAAACAGAGCTCTTGAGAGTCCTTGGAGGTCCCCACGTGCTACCGTGTAAGAGCTTCAGTGGTCTGCAGAAGAGAGTGGTGACTACTTGTAGGAAGTCTGGAATCAGACCACCTGGGTTCAAATCCCAGCCCTGCCATTTCTAAACTGTATGATCTTATCATTGCCAGTCATCCTACACGACCAAAAGATAAATATTTTCATTAACTACCACCCAAATAATATTTAGGTTTCAGGAGACATAACAATAAAGAAAAGTCCCTATCTTTGATAACTGCACTAAAGCGATAATTGTTGCTCAGTCGCTCAGTTGTATCCAACTCTTTGAGACCCCGTGGACTGCAGCACGCCAGGCTCCTCTGTCCTCCACTATCTCCTGGAGCTTGCTCAAGCTCACATCCATTGAGTCAGCGAAGCCATCCAAGCATCTCATCCTCTGCCGCTCCCTTCTGCTTTTGCCTTCAATCCTTCCTGCAACAGGGTCTTTTCTAGTGAGTCTGCTCTTCACATCAGGAGGCCAAAGTATTGGAGCTTTAGCTTCAGCATAGCATTCATTTATTAGGCTCTTGCTGTAGAGCTGGGTTGATGCTTTATATGCATCATCTTAATTAATTCTTCAAATAGTCCCATGAAACAGGTATTAATTATATCTACTTAACAGTTGAGGAAATTGAGGCTTAAGAAGTTAAATTACTGAAGTTTACAGAGTTAGCAAGTGTCAGACTGGGAGTTTGAACTCAGCTATTTTCTGCTCACAAAGCCTGAGTGCTTAATTGCTATACCAGCCAATAGGTCATAGGGAAAAGCCATGATAGGATCCTAAAAAGTCACGTGACAGGTATAAATACATCCTGCAAGGATCAGGAACCACATGAGTGTTACAGAAGGAAGAAGCACATCTACATATAACCAGGGGATATCAGTGAAGTCATCCTGAAAGGTGGAAAGCACAGGTGGATTGGAAGAGCTTTCTAGGTAGAGAAAAACATATAGATGAATAATAATGGTCTTCCCTGTAGGAATTAATAAGAAATTGCTTATATCTTTCTCTACAGAGCTCAAATAATTGCCCCAGCTTTATACTAATTAGCTTCTTCCCTTGTGAGGGAAGAAATAGGGTACTAATTTTGGTCTCTCATTTGCAGAAGAGGAAAATGACATTCACAGAGCTTAAATAAATCTTTCAAGATCACACAGAACACTAGTAAAAAAAAAAAAAACAACAGCTACAAGTTGAGATCTGGGACTCCATTTCAGTCCAGACTCTGTTCACATAATCAGTCTCTTATTTAAACACAGGCCTGAACATGGCCTATGATATGTGCTATTATTTGCAAACACATGCACATCTTTTCTTTTTCTTTTTTGCACATATAGAGCTTTCTCAAGAAGACTGTAGGAACGTGTTCAATTTTTGAGAAAAAAGTGGAGAATTCATCTCTCCACAGTTTTCTTGGTAAACCTGGAGATCACAGTATATTGTTTGAAAAAGGTTTATCTGGAGTCATTTCACTAGTCCTTCTTACCTGGAACTCTAGTGCACTTGATCGATGCTTACAAATGTGAAAAGAAATAAACACAGGGTAATGGTAACTGAGCCCCACCAAAGCCATTTAGTCACCCAGCAAGGACAAGAAAAAACTGGTGGTAGGTCTGAAAATGACCAGCGTTTCCATCCATTTTTCTTACCTTTGAGTCTTTTCAGGATGTGGACTGGCCTGTCAAAAAGTATAGGGGCTGGTGCCCATAAATGGTGATTTAGGAGCAGTATGGCAGAAACTGACAATTATCTTCTCCACTTCCCTCAATAACAGAGATGTTTTTGTCTGATCATTCATTCATCCAGAAAAAGAGAAAGACTATTTCCCAGGCTCTTGCAATCAGTTGAGTCAGGCAACTCACTTCTGTCCAGTACAATAGAGAAAGAGGTGAGTGTACAGCTTCTAGGAAGCATCCTTAAAGACAAGAGGAAGAGCCTCCTCCCTCTCCCTCTCTTATCCATTCTCATGGTTGGAATATGGACTTAATAGCTGGAGCTCCAGCAGCCACTTTGAACCATAAGGATTACTGCAAATGAAAGCCACAGATAGAAGAGCAAGATAGAAGGAAATGATGCCATGTCTTACCAGAGCAGCTCTGGACCTCATGATTTCCTGAAGTGACAAAGAAATACACTTCTAACTTGCTTAGGCACTCTTACTTAGAGTTATTCTATTACTCATATCTGAATTGAGGAGAGGGTGGAACAATCTCTTGGTTTTTGTAGTATGCTCATTAATCAGGGAGAGGGGTGAGGAACTCCCTCTAGATTTCTCTAAATAGTGACTAGTGTAATATTTATTGGCTAGAATACTTAATTTGCAATTTATTAAGAACTTCTGATGCTTTGTTGTCATTGTTTTAAACTCATATTTAAAGTATGAATTGCAATTCAACTTGTGTATTTCCATGGACTAAGCCTATTTTCTCAGTTAAATTGGGAGTTTCTTCCATTGTTGAATTTCACCTATGAATTCCAGATTTTCAAGTCTCAGTGATAACTTAGGGATACATTTACCACCTGTGTTAAAATTGGAAATGTGCTTTTTCTTTCAGAGGTGGTCTGTGCATTTGTATACTTAAGAGTTCGTTCCTGGAAAGCAAAATAGCATGGAGTTTCAGAGCTCGGTTTAAATCCCAGACATATTACCTGGTGAGTTACTTATCTTCCTTGTGTCAGAAAGCTTTGCAAATGATGGATAACAACAACAAAAAAGGGCACTGATGCTAACAGTGTTTTTATTTTCCATAGTCCAGGTTTCCTAGGCTTCCCTGGCTGCTCAGCAGAAAAGAATCTGCCTGCAATGTAGGAGATGTGGGTTCGATCCCTGGGTCAGGAAGATCCCCTGGAGAAGAAAATGGCAACTCACTCCAGTACTCTTGCCTGGGAAATCCCATGGACAGAAGAGCCTGGTGGATTATAGACCATGGGGTCACAAAGAGCTGGACATGGCTTAGCAACTAAACCACAATGAAAACAACAACAACCATCCCTTCTTAGGATAAGAGGAAAATGGCACAAATAATATGGAACCCAAATATAAATCCTACAAGCCTACATTGACCAATGCAATTTGTCATAGACATTCTAAACATTAAAACAATTAGTCACATAATCATCAAAATGTTCATTGCCTATGTTTCTCTTTAATGAGTGGTGGTTCATTTTGTACATTAATACACAACTACTTACTAATCGCTGTTTATAAAGGCCACAGCATATTCTCAGCCTCTAGTAAAATCAAATTGGTGGGAAAAAAATGAATAGTTAATAATATGACTGCCAAGATCTATCAAAGACTTACTACTAAAAATGTGTATTATTTTAGATATAAAATTACCAATATGAAAAACCAAATTTAGAGAGCAGTTAAGTTAGGAGATCATAATTTATGTTTATAAAATAGTCTTCACTAATCAAAGATGTACCATAGATTTACTCTGGAAAAAACGTACTTTGAATGTCTATTCACAGATACAAGCATTCTACCAAATGGAAGTTGCACTGAAGTTAGTTCCATTTTTAACTGAAGGTGAGGATAGAATAATTATAACAGGATCTTGTAACTGTTTTGGACTTTACACTTTGTAAATCACTTTGACCTTCACTGTCTCATTTAATTCTCATTTGAATTCAGAGGCAACCAGTATTACCACCTTCTTTTTTAAGTCTTTATTGAATTTGTTACAATATTGTTTCTGTTTTGGTTTCATGTTTTGGTTTCTTGACTGCAAGGCATATGGGGTCACAGCTCCCAGACCAGGGATCTAACTCCCACCCTCCGCGTTGGAAGGGGAAGTCTTAACCACTGGACCACCAGGGAAGTCCCAGCAGGTGTTACTGTGCTCAATAGATCATTCTGGCCCGACTCTTTGCCTCACCTCACGGACTGTAGCCCACCAGGCTCCTCTGCCCACGGAATTACCCAGGTAAGGATACTGGAGTGGGTTGCCATCTCCTACTTCAGGAGGTCTTTCCAGCAGGTATTATTATCTATCCCCATTTTACAAAATAGGAAGCCAAGGATCAGAGGAGTGAAGTCTCTTACTCTCTTTACATGGTTAAGTAGCTGACCAATTTATTTTAGGTCCAAATCTAACACTCCTCCTAATGCAGTGTGCTTCAAAATCCTAGCATTGTTCAGTAACAAACTTCAAGTCCAAAAATCTGACTTTTTACCAAGCTTAACAGGAAAGGTGAAATGAAGAAGTATAACTTTAATAGGTACATTGCACAAATATGTTAAAATACTCTTGTCTGCAGTCTAGCAGAAAAACAAATAAAAGAATGCATAAGAACAGATCCATTAATTCTACTCTCAGTGCATGAATATTATCTATGGGGGTGGGTAAACATCAAGTCTACATTTATCTTAGGAGGCACAAAAAGAAATCATTTGAATTAATCAAAACAGCCACAATAACCAGAGTCAAAAATCCTTGATGTTTTCCCCAATCAATAGAACAAGCCAGGATTGCTAAAATCTTCCTTCCTTCAGTACTGAGGTGCGCATGCCCTTTCATCAACTCTCCCAGCAGTTGCTTTTGCAGAATTAAACCCTGAGTGTGGAGCCTATGGCCTTCTAGGGACTGGGTACACAGGGGAACTGTACTGGATGATGTGGGCCCAGGTGCAGAATAAACAAATGTTCTTCCTAAAGTCTTCTTCATTTTAATAATAATAATAAAGTTATAATCACTTTGTCAATAAATTTTTCCACATTTGGAAAAGCGCGGTCCGTGAGTGTGGCTCTCTATGGTCCAAAGCATACTGTTTGTGCCTGTTAATGATCGACCCCCATAGTTTACTAATCTCAAGCTCATCTTGCTTTAGTGGGTTCATATTGGCACTCAACTCACTTATAAAGATGATTTATTATCAGTTTTTCAGATTAGCAGTTGATTAGCATTCAGCATAACTTCTTTGGAGGGACAGTGTCTTTGTATACAACCAATTAAACTAAGAAGCTCATCTGTTCAAAGTTGCAAGAATTAGGATTGTGAAAAAAATAACACTTTTTGCCTCAAAATTGCTATACTCATATGTACAAAGTTTCTATATAATGTGATGAAATAATTATTGTAATTAGCATCTTAATTTGAATTTAGATGCAATTTGGGTTTTTTTTTTCTTTTTAGAAATCTAAATTAATTCCCTGGGAAACTGATGAGAATTTTTCAAAGTAGAAATAAATGCCTGTAATAAATCAAGAGATAAGGGAACAGGCAGAGATTATTCTGCAATTAAAGTTTACTAAATTAATTCCACTTAAACTCCTTGGAGTTTAATGTGAAAAACCTAGGAAGTATGTATCTTCTTGAATTAAAAAACTCACACACTGAAATTTAAAGGCAAAGAAGAGAAAAGAACCACATAATCAATATTTCCCTAAGCATAATCAGGAAATAAGTGTTAATAGTCCTCTCACAGGTTGATGTTAAAAATATAAATAAAAGGCACCAAACTTGAGAAAATTAAATGAAAGCATGGACAGGTGATTGGAACTTGAATGTGAATATTTGTTTTACCCCAATGAATGTAAATTTCATTAGTTGATAATTAAAAGGAAATTATACAGACATTACAATTACTGCCAATGGCATAAATTATAAAGCTGTATGGCAAAACAATTTAGGAACCCACATTGCTCTTACTATTGTCAAACTGGTTACCAGAGAAACCCAGGATAAATAATATACTCTGTGACTATGGAAATGAGGCCTTGATGTGTTGCTAGGCGGTTAAGGCTAATGTCATTGTATAAAACAATAATGTTAAACATTATTAGTTTTTTAATTATGTCAGTTAATTAGAATTGTTCCTGTTAATTGCCTATGATTCATCTCCAGATGAAAAATGCTCAAGTAAGAGCTTTGGTTTTTTCTCTCCCAACACACCATCTAAGATCAGGCCTGAGTTTTGCACAGTTGGATTTTACAAATACCATTAGCCTGAGCAACAACAATAATGTGGATCAGATTCATCCATAATAAAAGGTACTTTAATAAAGATGTGTTATTAAGGAAGCTACTCAAGCTACTTCAGTTTACACTGAAGAAAAACCATTTTTTGAAAAATAAGTTATTTTTTCAGTGGCCTTACTTTAGGATTAAGTATAAGAAAAAAAAGCTAGAGAATTTCATTTATATTTTGATTAGAATCCTGGTTTTTAAAATATTTAAAGTTCTAAGCAAAAGAAGAGACTCCAAAAAGCAATTTTTCATACCACAGTAAAATGACATCTGTGATACAATTGCTTCGATCTCTGACAGTATGTAATAGCAAGGAAGACTCATTTTATAGATGAACAAAAGAATCAGAACAGGACTGGCCATCAGCCATCCACCAGCCATCTGCAAGACATACTGTTCAAAGAATCTTTCAAAAGTGTTTACCATCATCTGTGTGGTAGCCTAATTAAGGCAAGACCCTGGTCCACCAATACTTGCTTAGGTTCTAAAACAAAGCTGATATTTTAGATTTTATATTTCCATTTGCGCTTTAATGAGAGGGAGAATTTTCTGCTCCTAAACCACTTGAATTCGTTGCAGTGATTTCAATTTGGTGGCAGGAGGGACTGACTAGGACAACGAAAAGATGCTTTAACATCTACCAGTTTCTGGAAATCTCCACATGTCATATCCCATATCTAGAATCTGGACCAATGGCTTGGGGTAGATATGTCATAGAAACTCACTATTCCTGGATTACAAAGGAAGCATTAAGACTACTTATTTAACAATAAACAAAGGACTAGATGATGTTAACACACAGGATAGTGGGTACATGTGTACCTTTCTAGACAATTTCCCAGCTTGTTTCACATGCTATTCAGCAGTCAAGCTGCCAAGCAGACATTTTGTCCTTCCAAAGATGGTCTCATTCCTTGAAGTTTCAGTTTTTGTAATTTGGTTGATTGGAGAACTTGGCTGAGCAAAGCATCATCAGAGATGATTTCTCTTGTTGTGAATTCAAAAGGCTTCAGCACACAGCATAAATGATCCATTAGCGTGCATTGTCTAGAGTTCAGGAAAATACCTCCTGCAACATTGTCACTACTGTGTGTGGGTTTTTTCTTTCTCTTTCTTCTCCTTCTATGGCAAAAGCATGCCTCTTGACCTATAGAATCACTGGTTTTTTAGTATGTGAGTGCTTTACGTATGATTAACTAAAGTTAGGGGAAATTGTCACATTTCAAAAATTCTCGAAGCATTCTGGCAAATGGGAAGAACAAGTTCCAAAGAGACTGGGGAAGACTGCCATATATCTAAGTTTATTGAAAAAGCATGAGTCAGATAAAATTGCTAGACATAAAAAACCCCAACTAAGTATTTAATGTGCATGGGTGCACAAAATATTTTTGGTTGGTCAAAGCCAGCTCTTTTAGCTTACAGTTCTGTTGTAAAAACAAGGGGGTAAAATAATACATTGGGAAAAACAGTGACCAAAATAACTTTGATAAAGAACAAAATTGGACAACAAGCACTATCTGATTTAAAGACTTATTATAAAGCCATAGTAATCAAGAAAAAATGGCAATTGGTACAAAGATAAATGAATGGATCAATGGAAGAGAACAGAGTCAAGAAATAGACTGATATATATATGTATGTGGACCAATGACTTTCAACAGAGATGCAAAAGCATTAGATGGAAAAAGGATAGTCTTTGCAACAAATGATGCCAAACAATTGAATTTCTGAATGCAAAATAAAATTTACTTTGATTTATACCAATATAAATACTAATTCAAAATGCATCATAGATCTAAATGCAAGATCTAGTATTTTAAAACATTAAAAGAAAATAGAGGAATAAATCTTTGTGACCTTAGGATAGATAAAAATATCTTAGATTCAATATCAAAAGCATGGTCCATAAAAGAATAAATTGATGAATCACACTTTGTCAAAATTAAAACTTTCTGTCATTAAAATCACTGTTAAGGAAATGAAAAGGCAAATTACCAAATGGGAAAAAATATTTGCAAATCATATATCAGCTGAAAGATTTGCATCCAAAATATATAAAGAATTCTCAAAACTCAATAATATGAAAATGACACTTTTTAAAGTGGGAAAAACACTTGTACTGACTTCACCAAAGATACACAGATAGCAAAAAAGCATATTAAAAAGATACTTGATATCATTCATCCTTAGGAAATGCAGATTAAAATCACAGTGAAATATCATTACACACCTATCTTAATGGCTAAAATTTGTAAACACTTATCACCCCAAGGGTTAACAAAGGTGTGAATCAAATGAAACTCCCATACACTGGTGATGGGAATATTAGCTTATACAGCCATTCTGGAAAAGGGGCTTCCCTGATGCTCAGAGAGTAAAGAATCTGCCTGCAATGCAGAAGACATGGGTTCAATCCCTGGGTCGGAAAGATCCCCTGAAGAAGGGAATGACAACCCACTCCAGTATTCTTGTCTTGGGAATTCCCATGGACAGAGTGGCCTGGCAGGCTACTATCTCAAAGAGTCCGACATGACTGAGCACACACATTCTGGAAATAACTTGTTCATTTCTTAAGAAGCTAAAGATACACCCACAATGATATGATTCAGCCATTCAATTCCTATGCAGTTATATAAGAAATGTGAAAAAAAAAAAGAAATGTGAAAACTTGTCCATACAAAGACTTGTATTATTATATAACTGCTCATAGTAGCTTTGTTTATAATAGCTAACTCAATGTCTATCAATTGTTGAATGAATAAACAAATTGTGATATATATGTTCAATGGAATACTACTTGGCAATAAAAAGGATTGAATTAGTGATAACCCAACAGCATGGATGGACTCAAACTATGCTTAGTGAAAGATGGAAGACAAAAAGAAAGAGTACATATTTATGATTCTGCTTGTATAAAGTTCCAGAAAATACAAATGAACCTGTAGTGACAAAAAGGCAATCAGTGATTGGGGAAGGGAACACAATGAGAGACAAAAGGAGCACAGGAAAACAATTAGAAGTTACATATGATGTGCTAATTGTATAGTTACGTCAGTTCAGTTCAGATCAGTCACTCAGTCATGTCCAACTCTTTGAGACCCTATGGACTGTAGCACACCAGGCTTCCCTGTCCTTCACCAACTCCAGAGCTTGCTCAAATTCATGTCCATCAAGTCAGTGATGCCATCCAACCATCTCATCCTCTGTCATCCCCTTCTCCCACCTTCAATCTTTCCCAGCATCAGGATCTTTTCCAATGAGTCAGTTCTCCCCATCAGGTGGCCAAAGTATTGGAGCTTCAGCTTCAGCATGAGTCCTTCCAATGAATATTCAGGACTGATTTCCTTTAGGATGGACTGGGTGGATCTCCTTGCAGTCCAAAGGACTCTCAAGAGTCTTCTCCAACACCATAGTTCTAAAGCATCAATTCTTCAGCATTCAGCTTTCTTTATAGTCCAACTCTCACATCCATACATGACTACAGGAAAAACCATAGCTTTGACTAGACGGACTTTTGTTAGCAAAGTAATGTCTCTGCTTTTTAGTATGCTATCTAGGTTGGTCAGAACTTCTCTTCCAAGGAGCAAGAGTATTTTAATTTCATGGCTACAGTCACCATCTGCAGTGATTTTGGAGCCCAAAAACATAAAGTCTGTCACTGTTTCCACCGTTTCACCATCTATTTGCCATGAAGTGATGGGACCAGATACAATGATCTTAGTTTTCTGAATGTTGAGCTTTAAGCCAACTTTTTCACTCTCCTCTTTCACTTTCGTCCAGAGACTCTTTAGTTCTTCTTCACTTTCTTCCATAAGGGTGGTGTCATTTGCATATCTGAGGTTATTGATATTTCTCCCGGCAATCTTGATTCCAGCTTGTGCTTCATCCAGTCCAGCATTTCTCATGATGTACTCTGCATATAAGCTAAATAAGTAGGGTGAAAATATACAGCCTTGACGTACTCCTTTCCCGATTTGGAAACAGTCTATTGTTCCATGTCCAGTTCTAAACCTTGCTTCCTGAACCACACACAGATTTCTCAGGAAGCAGGTCAGGTGATCTGGCATTCCCCTCTTTTTAAGAATTTTCCACAGTTTGTTGTGATCCACACAGTCAAAGGCTTTGGCATAGTCAATAAAGCAGAAGTAGATGCTTTTCTGGAACTCTTTTGCTTTTTTGATGATCCAATGGATGTTGGCAATTTGATCTCTGGTTCCTCTGCTTTTTCTAAATCCAGCTTGATCATCTGGAAGTTCATGCTTCATGTACTGTTGAAGCCTGGCTTGGAGAATTTTGAGCATTACTTTGCTAGTGTGTGAGATGAGTGCAATTGTGCAGTAGTTTGAGCATTCCTTGGCATAGCCTTTGGGATGGGAATGAAAACTGACCTTTTCCAGTCCTGGGGTCACTGCTGAGTTTTCCAAATTTGCTTGCATATTGAGTGCAGCACTTTCATAGCATAATCTTTGAAGATTTCAAATAGCTCAACTGGAATTCCATCACTTCCACTAGCTTTGTAGTAATGCTTCCTAAGGCCCACTTGATTTTGCATTCCAGAATGTCTAGCGCCAGGTGAGTGATCACATCGTGATTATCTGGGTCATGAAGATCTTTTTTGTATTGTTCTTCTCTGTATTCTTGCCACCTCTTCTTAACATCTGCTTCTGTTAGGTCCATACCATTTCTGTCCTTTATTGTGCCCGTCTTTGCATGAAATATTCCCTTGGTATCTCTAATTTTGTTGAAGAGATCTCTAGTCTTTCCCATTCTATTGTTTTCCTCTATTTCTTTGCATTAGTCACTGAGAAAGGCTTTCTGATCTCTCCTTGCTATTCTTTGGAACTCTGCATTCAGATGGGTATATCTTTCATTTTCTCCTTTGCGTTTTGCTTCTCTTCTTTTCTCCGCTGTTTGTAAGGCCTCCTCAGACAACCATTTCCCTTTTTGCATTTCTTTTCTTGGGGAGGGTCTTGATCCCTGCCTCCTGTATAATGTCATGAACCTGCATCCATAGTTCTTCAGGCACTCTCTCTATCAGATCTAATCCCTTGAATCTATTTGTCACTTCCATTGTATAATCGTAAGGGATTTGATTTAGGTCATACCTGAATGGAGTACTGGTTTTCCCTACTTTCTTCGAGTTAAGTGTGAATTTGGCAATAAGGAGTTCATGATCTGAGCCACAGTCAGCTCCTGGTCTTGTTTTTGCTGACTGTATAGAGCATCTCCATCTTTGGCTGCAAAGAATATAATCAATCTGATTTCGGTGTTGACCATCTGGTGATGTCCATGTGTAGAGTCTTCTCTTGTGTTGTTGGAAGAGGGTGTTTGCTATGACCAGTGCGTTCTGTTTGCAAAACTCTATTAGCCTTTGCCCTGCTTCATTCTGTACTCCAAGGCTAAATTTCCCTGTTACTCCAGGTATTTCTTGACTTCCTACTTTTGCATTCCAGTCCCCTATAATGAAAAGGACATCATTTTTGATGTTAGTTTTAGAAGGTCTTGTAGGTATTCGTAGAACCATTCAACTTCAGCTTCTTCAGCATTACTGGTCAGGATATAGACTTGGATTACTGTGATATTGAATGGTTTGCCTTGGAAATGAATGACAGAGATCATTCTGTCGTTTGGGAGATTGCATCCAAGTACTGCATTTCAGACTCAATTGTTGACTATGATGGCTACTCCACTTCTTCTAAGGGATTGTTGCCCACCATAGTAGATATAATGGTTGTCTGAGTTAAATTCATCCATTCCAGTCCATTTTAGTTCACTGATTCCTAAAATGTTGATGTTCACTCTTGCTATCTCCTGCTTGACCACTTCGAATTTACCTTGATTCATGAACCTAACATTCCAGGTTCCTATGCACTATTGCTCTTTACAACATTGGACTTTGCTTCTGTCACCAGTCACATCCACAGCTGGGTGTTGTGTTTGCTTTGGCTCCATCTCTTTATTCTTTCTGGAGTTATTTCTCCACTGATCTCCAGTAGCATGTTGGGCACATACTGACCTGGGGAGTTCATCTTTCAGTGTCCTATCTTTTTGTCTTTTCACACTGTTATGTCAAACCTTATCAAACTCTGCTCTTTAGACTTGTGCAGCCTAATGTATGTCAGTCATACTTTGTTGAAGCTGTTAAAACAAAAACAAACAGGCTTCCCTGGCGGTCCAGGGGTAGAGTCTGCCTTGCAGGGCAGGGACGCTAGTTCGATGTCTGGTCCAGGAAGATCCCACATGCCTCAGAGTAAATAAGCCCGGGCGTCACAAATACTGAAGCCTGCTCACCACAGAGCCCGTGCTCCGAAACAAGAGAAGCCACAGCGCTGAGAAGCCCACGCACCATAGCTATAGGGTAGCCTCTGCTCACTGCAACTAGAGAAAGCTGCGTGCAGCAGTGAAGACCCAGCACAGCCAAAGTAAACACAGACAATGAGTAAAAAATAAAATAAGCAAATGAGACCCAGAGAAACTTAACAAGCTTAAAAAAAAAAAAAAAAGAAGGAGCATGTGGTCAATTCTAATGAGGTGGATGAACCTAGAGCCTATCATACAGAGTGAAGTAAGTCAGAAAGAGAAAGATAAATATTATATTCTACTGGAAAACCCCATGGACGGAGGAGCCTGATGGGCTGCGGTCCATGGGGTCGCTAAGACTCAGACTCGACTGAGCGACTTCACTTTCACGTTTCACTTTCATGCATTGCAGAAGGAAATGGCACCCCACTCCAGTGTTCTTGCCTGGAGAATTCCAGGGATGGGGGAGCCTGGTGGGCTGCCGTCTATGGGGTCGCACAGAGTCGGACATGACTGAAGTGACTTAGCTGCAGCAGCAGCAACACATATATATGGAATCTAGGAAAATGGTATTGAAGAATTTATTTGCAGGGCAGGAATGGAGAAACAGACATAGAGAATAAACTTAGGGACATGGAGAGAGGGGAGGAGAGGATGAGATATATGGAGAGAGTAACATGGAAACTTACATCACCATATATAAAATAGACAGCCAACAGGAATTTGCTGTATGGCTCAGGAAACTCAAACATGGGCTCTGAATCAGCCTAGAGGGGTGGGATGGGGAGGGAGATGGGACGGAGGTTCAAAAGGGAGGGGATGTGTGTATACCCATGGCTGATTCATGTTGAGGTTTGACAGAAAACAACAAAATTCTATAAAGCAATTATCCTTCAATTAAAAAATAAATAAATTTTTTTAAAAGGAGTGTGTGAAAAAAATAAAAAGGAGTGTGTGATGAAGTTGAAAGAAGATGACTTGGGGATGCTGAATTGTAGGAATTCTAAGAAGATCAATATACCGCATGGTCAATTGGAAAGCTTTCACGGAGGAAGTGAGACCTGGCACTGGCCCAGGTGAATGAGGAAACCTTAAATCACACAGATCAGTTCACTGAATAGTTTTTGAGCACCTACTTGGTGCTAGGTGTGGTTCTAAGATGCTTATTGTGTAATGGGACAGACAGAGACATAAGTACTGCATTTCAAGATAATTTGGAGTCAGAGTGGGTAGAAGTTTGCACAGAATGTTCTGAAAGCACAAAGGAAAGTGGATTCGTCTCACCTAGAGGTTCAGGGAAGGCTTCATAATAAACACTTTCTGAGCTAATTCTTACAGATGAACTTGATTACCCAGGAAAAGAAAAGTGTGAGCAAAGATATTAAGGTGTGGAGCAAAGACCAGAAGGTGAATTCTGAGAAATCAAACCAATCGATGTTAGTAGGTAATAAAAATGAGGTAAGGAGTGACACTCATGTATTCATCCACTCCATTTGTTATTCAACAAATATTTACGAAGTGTTTCTAGGGAGCAGGCAACAGCAGGACGAAACAGGTGAAGTTCCGAACCTTATAAAACTTCCAAAATGGAGAGGGAACTCACTCCAAAGGGTGCCCTTGATTCAAAAACCCATAAAGGTCAATGAAGACCAAATGATGAAAAGCCTCAGAGAGCATCCCAAGGTGCTCAGGCTTTATCCTGGAGACAACGGGGATCCGTGAAGAATTTTAAAAGAAGAATAGTGTGATTAGGTTTGAAGATCCTGCAGATTTAGAGGGGAGGGCTGATCTGATGAGAACAAGACTGGGGAAGGGGAATCCTGGTGGTTCAGTGTTACAAGAACCAGGATTGGAAACAGGAGAATAAAAGGTTTGGGGTGGAACAGTGATGAGTTTAGTTAGAGACATGTAGCTTTGAGGCAGCCTGGAAGCAACAGATGATATTCACCTGGGGCTCCCGGCAAAGGGGAGACTTAGAGATGGAGCCGAGTGCTAAGAATCTGAATCAAGAGAAGGAAGTAAGCCTGAAGGGACAAATTTCTCAATGGTGTATCTGTTAAATATTGGATGCTCACCTAGTTTTTGTTTAAGGCTTCCTTTGTCTTGGCATTTTTCTCTTATTTACTGTTCTTACACAGCTACCCTCAGCATCATATACTGCCCTGAGGAGGTACCAGTCTGTGGTAGCAGACTTGACATTATCAAATCAAGCCATATTGGATTCAGAAGACGTCTAAGAGATCATCTCACCCATTCTCTTCCACTTACAATATTATTGCTTCAAAAGTACTATTTTGATACTCTACCATCTATTGTCACATAAACTGTCCAAAGTGATAGACCGCCTGCACGCCTGCTGTCACTTCAGTTGTGTCTGATTGTCTGCGACCCCGTGGACTGCAGCCTACCAGGCTCCTCTGTCCATGGGATTCTCCAGGCAAGAATACTGGAGGGGGTTGCAAGCAAAGTGGATTACTTTTACAGTGACAGGAAAATAAAACTCAAAACCTGAGTGAAGTTTATTGTTTTGATGGTGGTGATGGTGATGTTGCCCTGCCTCCTCTCTCTCCTCTTCCTCCTCTCCCTCCTCCTCTCCCTCCTCCTCCTCCTATGCCTCCTTATAACTCATCCAAGTGAAAACAGTAACTGTTACTCATCCCACCTGATTCCAGGGAGCCTAAGTGAACTGTGTAACTCCCGAAGCTAAGAACACCTCAGACACCAGGCAAAGATCAATTGGTTTCTCTCGTGCACAGCCAGTTATGTTTTTCTGGACTTGCTTTGATCTGTCTGGTGACACTTTGGTCCTCTGTACCCTTCCAATGACTGAGAGAGTTGGACGGGCTTTTGAGACAGCCAGCTCAGCATCCTAGTCACAAAGATCCCAGTTGACGGACAATGCGGAAACTCAAGGTTAGAAGATTGCTACCTAAATTCATTATTTTTGGTAATATCTGCAGAACCCCCTTCATCCTGTGCTTTAGCACTAACGTTGCAATGAGACTCTATCCTTCATCTTCACTCGAATAAGAGGCCGCCTTATTTAGCCAAGGTATAGTCTCACTTCTTCTGTTGAGTATTTTACAAACATAATTTGCATCAAGTTTAGATAACTGACACACATTCCCTTTTCACATTTGCTAGAAGTCTCTGACAAAATCGTCACAATTCATTTCTTAGCTCAGAGTTTTATAGTAGAGAATGTTTCTGTATACTGCTTGGGACGGTCTTTGTCTGGAGAATTGGGGCATCATTATAGCGTTTAAATTCAGAAATTATATGCAGTAATTCTTCTCAAAGTGTATATTATTTCTAAATGAAGTAATCTTAGGATATATTTTGTTACAACCTTCAGTTCATAGAGAAGTCCAATCACCATTCTAAAAAGAAGGTCTTGAAACTTCACTAGTCAGGGTGTTTGCGCTTTTATCTGAATGACAAGGATCAAAGGCCTGAACTCCAGGGAGCCCATATGTTAGTTTTGCTTGACACGGCAAAGGTAACACATAGCGCCTCCCATTTAAGTTTATTAAGCTCACAAAGTCCAGAATCTGGGTCCTATGGTGGATATAAGTGAAGATGTTATAAATTTCTAACATCTTCTCTGGACCAGCATTAAAGGAAATGGGCTTTCATTGTTTCTCTCTTATAGTTCACTAACACAAATCAGGCAATTCAGGAAGAAAATGAAAGGCAAAATAACTAAATGCCGAGTTACAATTTCCATACTTCGATCTTGCTGCTCCACTGCGGGATGGGGCTCTTTAATATTCTACAACACCCGTGACAACTACTCCTCCAAGTGTGGGATATGCAATTTCGATCTCTTATTCTCTGAGTCTTTGTACCTTTTAGTCTAACAACAAAGAGGAACAAAGATCCTAATTATACCCATAATCATTATTATCTGAAGAAGTTCCCAGTAATTAAATTTTAAAGAAAATTTATTTAATGAGCTTTCTACAGTCACATCCAAGCAATACACTTTCAAGTAGATAGTGATTAGTATGAAATAGCACTAATTTGAATGACTTGATAAAAGCTCCTACTTCACTACTATGTTTTTAATAATTGTGTAATTACATAGAGAATTATTCCTGTAAATATCGCTTGTTTTATATAGAATAGAGGACATGAAGATGTGTTCTATCTGGAGCAAATTTCCAATATTTTGAAGCTGTAGCTCCTTGTGTCAGCTAAAAAGTTAATATGTACGTCTTAATTACACAAACACACACACACTCTCTTGCATCGAATATACACCTTTCATTTGCATGAGTTCAGAATAAGTGCTTAGCTTGGTAGAAGCGGAGGTGGAGAGAAAATAAATCTTCTCTGAAGGAGTGCATGGTCATTACCAGTGAATGGAAATGAAAAGCATATTTCAGTGAACATCCCCTAATTATCCCATAAGAGAGGCGCGATAATTGGCATAGACTATATCGATGTTGTCGCGTCTATATCATTTCCAGTGATTCATGGAGCTTTAGAAATGTTAGCATGTAATATTCTGCATTTGTTCTTTTCATTTCAGGGCAAAATAAAGTGCTGATCTTAAATACAACTATAGAAAGAAGAACTACAGCTCAAAGCAAACCTCTTTCATTTGAATATTTTTTCATAGCGGGGGACAAAGGTGCCGAAGGATCTCACATATCCTCAAATAACTATTATAAGGAACAACCAGACGAAGGGGACGCATACTGGCCAGGGACACAGGAGACCTAGGACCAAATTCCTGTTCTACCGCTAATTAGATGGGGTGATTTAAAACATTTTTTTAATTTTATATTGGAGTACAGCCGATTAACAATGCTGTGAGTCTCAGGTGGACAGCGAAGGGACTCAACCAAACATACACGTATCCACTCACTTGACGAGGTGACTTTTAATGAGTGACTTGCCCTCCCTGGGTTTCAGTGTCTTCATCGATGAAATAAGATGAGAGAGCTAATTTCTAAGGATGCTCCCAATTTTCAACTGCAGTTTTTCTCAACACCACTAGCTCTGTGATAATAACATTTAATTTTACAAACAGAAACAATTTGCTCTTCCCACAATTCAAAATGAAAGGCAATATTTATTACCCTCAAAAGGAAACATCTGGATATAGAGCAACTGATGCAACTCTGGGTACCCAAAATATTTATTCAATATTTTACTTCATACACCAATGACATGATGTTACACTGACTTGTTCAACGGGCAATAAAAAGAGAAAACAAGCTTAAAATGGGAAAGTAAATAAGATAGATTTGACATAAACTTTTACTGTCATGCACATAAAACAAATTGTCCTGCTTTTCTATCTCCTACCAAACCTTCCTTTCAACCACACACGGTTTTACCCTTGGGAAATAGGACTTGACATAGAAGGCAAAAATGCTAAAAGCATCCAAGGTCATTGGAATCCAGCTCCTTGTTAGATGTCACCTCATCAGTAAAAATCGATTGTACCAATTTCATCCTTGGTGTCATTTATAATCTGCAAAGAACTATCAGCAGTTTTAGCGTTCCTGGAATGGAATAAGCAGAAGCTGAGTAACTCAAATGGCAATGCCCTGGGACTCCACTCCGAAAGCAAAATTGATTCTGGCTGATATGACTGGGCTCAGAGACCCTTGAACTGCAAAAGAAAATGTGACTGATCTTGATCTAATCAAGTCTGACTACGCATTGTTAAGGATCCCTCATTTGGTCGACTTAAACTTATCATCCCAGGACCAACAAGACACAAATTAAGTATGCGCAACCCTTAGAATAGTTTTCCTAAACTGAAACAGGTTTGGAAAGAGCAACTTTATCATCATTTATGTACAGAAGTAAATTTGAGTGCAGAGTATCCCAACTGAAGTTCAACTGTTTACATAATTCACTTCGACTTTCAGGAATCCAGGACTTGGTCATTCACATAGGGAATAACTCCAGGTTCCCCGGTGGCTCTGTGATAAAGAACCTGCCTGCCATGCAGGAGATGTAGGAGACTCAAGTTTTATCCCTGAGTCAGGAAGATCCCCTGGAAGCGGGCACAGCAGCTCACCCCAGTATTCTTGCCTGGAGAATCCCAAGGACAGAAGAGCCGGGTGGGCTGTAGTCTATAGGATTGCAAAGAGTCAGACACGATCAAAGCAACTGAGCTCGCATGCAGGCTACTAGAAACACAACTAAATTTGTGCTGGGTATTTATTGAAGGTTAGAAGAATTAAGGAGCTCATGCTAGGTGTTGTCAACTTGTCCTCTTTCTTATGGTTCTCACTAAATTAAAAACTCCTAAAAAAAAAGCACAGCAGGGACTTCCCTGGTGGTCCAGAGGCTGACTCCATGCTTCCAATACAGGGGACTCAAGTTCCATCCCTGGTCAGGGGACTGAGATCCCATAGGCCGCATGGTATGGCCAAAAATAAAACACAAATTAAAAAAATAAAAAATTTTTAAAAGCACTGCAAATTTTGAAGCTAGTTCAGCTGCCATTTAAGGTTCTAGAGATACGTATTACTCAAGTCAGCCTCAATGATCAGCGTAGGGCCAGTGGCCGCATGATAAGAACACAGTTAAATTGTTTCCAGATATCTAGATTTCATGAAAAAGGAATCTTTACATAAGCTTTCCAATTTGGTGTGATCCTTCTGTGGAAGCTTTTCCAAGATGTATAGAGAATCGAATATAGCTAGATAAAAGGACAAAACTTAAAACTTCAAAAATTATAGATTTTAAGTATTCTGTCAAGTATCTGCCACTTAGGGTTTTCTGCTTCGAGCCGGCTTTCAAATTTATGGTTGAAAAAGATATTAGCTGTTTTCAATTCGAAATTGTATTTACATTTGTTTTAAGTTCAATGACTACCACATTTCACATTATTGCATTCTAGTCAGTGCACTAATCTTCATTTTAAAGTGTTTTGTGAGCCCTTAAGATGCGAAAAAATTAACATATCATGAAAAGGGCAATTCATTTGAGGATGAAATTTGGATAGGAGAAATTTCTTCAGTAAATACATATGTGAGCAGGCTGGATTCAATATAAACCACCTTGAGGTTTTCCTGTTTCATTTCAAAAATAAAGCAGGCAAATTTAAAAACAAGAAGAAACCTACAAGTAAACGTAAGTTTGATAGCAACTCCTTGGTTCTGCAGAGAAGCCGCCACTTTCCTGGTTGATTTTGTTTTCTATGCCCATGATGTGAGAGAAAAATACCAGCGAGGAAAAAATAAAAAGCTGAAAAAATGGATTTTGATTAGTAAGGAAATGGTCCTGATTGTGAGTTTCTAGTTGCTCTCATTCTTCTGGCTTTCCTTTCAAAAGCCTTTTCTTTCATGTTTTACGCTCCCAAGCTGTTAATGTTCCCTGATTTGTCGGTTCTGCTTTCAAATCAAGCATTCAGTACCTATACCTGTGCTTTTCCGTCTCTTTTATTGCTCTGCATCTTTTGATGCCGGCAGTGATTTAGGTATGCTTTTATCAAGTCCCCAAGATTCCCTGAAAAGACGTCTTTCTTCTGGCTCTTTAGGATAGCACATTCAGCTTCATTCGCTTCAATTCCACAAACCTTCTCTGAGCAACCTACTTGTGCTAGGCAGCTGGTCAGCAAAAGCAGAGAATCCATGGTCTCCATTTACGGGCAAGCTCTTCTTAATGTTTCTTCCAGCAGGATATTCTTACTTCTGATGTCTCACGTCTCTTAATCCCAATTCATGCATGTCTGCTCAGTCGCTCAGTCGTGTCTGACTCTTTGCGACCCCATGGACTGTAGCCCGCCAGGTTCCTCTGTCCCTGGGATTTTCCAGGCAAAAAGACTGGAGTGGGTTGCCATTTCGTCCTCCAGGGAATCTTCCTGACCTCGGGATCGAACCTGCATCTTCTGCATTGGCAGGCAGGGTCTTTATTTCTGAGCCACCTGCGGAGGCCCCAATTCCATCACAGACCTCATACTTTGGATAAATGACAGCCCAGGTCATGAGCAATAAGCTAAGTTTCAGAGTTGGGAGGAGACTGAACTTCATGTCGTGAAGCCATACCCAGTGACCAGACGGTCCGCTCTCACCATTTCTGTGTCTGAATTCAGTGACTCAGTCAGCTGGCATTTAATTAGTTAATAAACAGACCGCTTCATGGAGAGCCTGCATTAGCATCTGACACCGGCTGGCAGATGAGCTTTCTTGATTGATTAAAATATACATTTAAATATATTCCCTTAATTTATATCAGTTGCAAAGTGAGGCAGTTATCTTTATAACTGAGAGCATTAGCGTAAATTATTTAGTATCTTCATTCTAATTTGCACCATATTATAATATCTATCTTGATCTCAGAACTAAATAAATCATCTGTCCCAAATTCTAAGCACACTGACTCCTAAGATTTTTATATCTCTTTCCCATCTTCGCCTCGAAATTCTTCCGAAGGAGACTAGGACTTCCAGGAATAGCTGTAGATTGCTAAAAAAAAATGCTGTGGTCATTTTCAGAAGATGTTGGGTTCAGATTCTGATTTATGTTTATTTAAATATATTATCATACTTTGAAAATAGAGACTAGTCTGAACTTTCTCAAGGTGTTATGGGTTTTTATTTGTCATTGTTGCTGTTTTGGAGGTTTTGTTTCTAATCTGGATTTTAAAAATCCTTCTATTATCAATCATCGCTGAGAGCTGATTATGTGGCTGGTTTTGCCCTAGGCTCCCTAGGTAGGATGGCACAAAAAGAAAGAAGAGATTTAACCATAGTTCTGAAGAATGAGGCATACAAGAGATAAACAAAGAAAAAGTAAAATATTGCACAATGAGTTTTGTACAAATATATGTAAAATACTTTTTCAAAATAATTTTTACTGGTAATAAATACATGTTAATTACAGAAGGTTTAGAAAATAGAGGAAAGGACCAACAAAATCAAATTGCCTATAATCCCATAATTCAAAAATAACCATTACTGACATTTTGATGCTTAGCCTCCCACACTTATCTTTTTTTTCTTTTGTATTTTTCTTCCCAAATTATGACTATACTAAGCTTACTATTCTATGGTCTTCTTTTCCACTTAATGTTATAACGTGAACATATCCCATGTTGCTAAATATTATTCTAGGATGTCCTTTAATGACTGCAAAGTATTTCACCATGCAGATACAATGTAACTAAAGTTAACCAATTCTCATTGCTGAATACTATTCATCTTATGGGAATATTTAAAATAATACTTGAATATTTTAAATAAACCTTTGCACATATCCATAAATAGGAAAGTTTCTTGTGGTAGACTTTACTAGTGCTAACTAACATCTGTTTCCTCTACTGCATGAGCAATTATAAGAGAGATTTATGAGACAGGAGACCACTGAGGACCTTTAGAAGACATTTTAGAAAAGTTTGGGGTCAGAACCAAATTAATCATGGTGGTGATGGGGAATAACAGATATTTGTTATTAGATGGAAACTTAGAAATCAGATCACAGGGAAACCCCCCCACCCCAGTGGTCCAGTGGTTAGGGCTCAGTACTTTCACTGGGTGGCCCAGCTTCAATCCTTGATTGGAGAACTAGGATTCCACAAGCCACCTGGTGTGGTCAAAAAAAAAAAAAAAAAAAAGGAAGGAAGAAAAAGAAAATTTGATACCAGATCCAAGAAATGGTAATACAGATAAGCTTCTGATTCATTTAGGGGATAATACCAAACAGACAGGAAAAAATCACATGACAGTTAAAAGTTTCAGTAAATTTCAAGACAAAAATACAGGCACAGTGAAGGAGTGAATGTCAGGATTTTTTAGACCAGAAAATTCAAATATTTTGTTTATATTACTGCTAACATTTTTAAAAATTAAGTATCCCCTTAAGCAATTTAAATGTGCATATATATCTTGTATTATATATTTATAATTCCAAAACTCTGTTTTGAAATATACTGCAAAATCTCTAAGTGCCCTTAATTAATATATTTTGAGCTATGAATATATGTTAAATTACAGATTTAGCTCATTCAATTTGTGGAAAATATTTGCCATAAAACCAAATAGTCTGTAAGTCCTCATTCTAAGAAAAAAAAAATCAGCCAATCAGATTTACTGTATGCTAGAAAAAGAAAATCTGACTTTATTTTTCTAATTCAAATAAAATGTTAATGAACGTCCCCATGGCGATCTTTTTATTTCTGAATTCTCTCTTTAATTATATCTGAGATAGCTAGATAGTTAGGTTGATAGATAGGTGGATAGATAGATGACAGAGAAGGCATGATGTTTTGCCCTGAGTTTTTTACCTTGATGAAATAAAGTAGAGCATTCTTCAAGATTTCATATAGTAGTTTTTTGCTTGGATCTCAAAGAACTGTTTCTTAGAAGTGACACATCCATAAAGGACACTATTGTTTTATGCTACATACGTGTTTACATTTTTTGCAATGATTTTTGTGACCCAGAGGCTTTCACAATGGGGCAAGAAGATTAGAATGGATGAAATTTGTAAAGTGGAACAATTTCTAAAGAGGAGGCAGGAAAGGAGTGTTGCCCCACCACAGACCTCAGGCAGATTAACTGCGGGGGACAATGCGATTGAAGTTCATAATCAGAAGAGTGATGCCCTGAGAGTTTCCATCCCCAGACACTCTCCGGAAAGCCTTTCTTACGTCCCATGTTGAAGAGCCTAGATAAGGGACCAGCAAACTCTAGCCTATGGGCCAAATCTGACCTGCTGCCTCCTTTTGTCAATAAAATGTTATTGGAATACAGCCACGGTCATTCATTTACGTATGGCCGATGGCTGCGTTTACACCACAAATTCCTGCTGAATAGTTATAACAGAGACTGAATGGTGCTCCAAGTTTAACGTATTCACTATCTGGGCCTTCACAGAAAAGTTTGCTGACTCTTTCTAGAAATTATAAAGTTGCATAAGTAGATCAGAGAAAGAGAGAGTCCTTAAGGTTGTGCTGGGCAGCCTAAACTGTGCTACTTAGCTGGAAAAGATTCGTAAAGGGGAAGAGAAAAATAAATAAACAAAAAGCATGCTATTACTGTATCAAAGATGAAAAGTCCATATCATAAATAAGCAAGCCCATGCTTGGTTTTATAGACAAGAGAATTACACATGAAGAAGAAAGGTCCACGAACAATGCTTTAGCCAAAACAGAATGAGCCATTACAAACACATGGTATCATCCAAACCAATATAAGAGTAAATTATTCCCAATCACATGGGCATCTCCCCTGGAAGTCTCAGAGTAGCAGTTGGCAGTCAATGAGATCCTTAAGCAGGTTTTAATAATGGCGGATGTCTTCACTAATGCCTCTAATTGATTCAGATATGAAACCCAAGCTTGGTAATGTAATCTAAATGGTATTTAGTTGTCTAATGTGACTCTGATTTCTCAGAAGAGGCGATAGTGTATAGGTTAACTCCCACTAATTTTTTCTTCTATCTACCATTTCAGTAAAAATTATATTCATTCAATGCATTCTTAAAATTAGCATAGACAAACTGTAAAGAATATCAGCAATGACAAAAGTAACAAACACCAATACAACACCAACTTGAAGGAACTATGGTTGAGATTATTTTATAAATATTAGGAATATGACTTTTGTGTAGATGCAGTAAATCCAGCTAGGAAGACTACGTGTATCTTAGAAGAAGGTCCTAGAAAAACTCCCTTAATAAACTGAAAAATTTGCTTGTATTCACCCCATCAGTTGCAGTATCATCAGCATGTCTTAAGACATTGACTACATCTGAATGTAAGATGGCAATTTTTAAAACAGCAGATGTGATTGTCCTGTTCACTTATAATAAATAGAAGAAATTTTTTTCGTAAGGAGGCTTTTTGAATTATTAGAAGTTTAAATTTGAGAGTGTCTAAATTCATTGTTTTTTTCCTCTCTAGTTTCCAAGTGTGATCAGAGACTACTTCCAAATTCAGCATTTAATATTTAGTACAATAAACATTAAATGTCTTATGCAGAGACAGATATACCTACGGTGATGGTGGTGCTCAGCCACTCTGTCAGTTTCAACTCTGCAACCCCACGGACTGCAGTCCTCCAGGCTTCTCTGTCCATGGACCTCTCCAGACAAGAGTTCTGGAGAGGGTTGCCATTTCCTCCTTCAGGGGGATCTTCCTCACCAAGGGATGGAACCCATATCCCCTCAGTGGTAGGTGGTTTCTTTACTACTGTGCCACCTGGGAAGCCCCAGATAAACCCATAAACTTCACTATACCTGGTAGACATTGGTTCTAAAGTTCCAAAATAAAAACAATTTCTACACGCCTGTATTTAAGCATTGGTGTATTAATCACAACCCAAGAAGGAGACAAAAACCACATGGTGATATTTTTTCTTAATACATATATTTTATTGACGTATAATTGACTTACAGTGTTTCAGGGGCACAGCGATACATATATGCATATATTTTTTAAAAATTATTTTCCATTACAGGTCGTTACAAGACATTGACTACAGTTCCCTGTGCTATATAGTAAACCTTCGTGGGCAGGGTAATACACAGAACCACTCACAGAGAGTTGGAGTAATGAGGGCTTGGTTAGTAGGAGTTAAAGAAAACATCGGAGAATACAGGGGTGACAGAGACCGGAGCAGCCACGGTGCCCACGACAGAGGCGCAGCTCCGAGAAAGACCGCTCCCCAAACCCGGCTGAGACACAGACCCCACGGAAGAGGGTCTGGCTGGAACTCAAGGAGTAAGAAGCAGCGGAGGTGTCACGCTGGCAGGACTTGCTGGAAATCTGTCCTCTTGAGGTGCTGGGGAAAGCAATCCTCCGGCAGGTGCCAAGCCTCGGAAATCACTGTCAAGTCACCCAGGAAAAAGCGGCGCGCGAGGATATGCATGCGTGCGCGCCTTGCCAGTAGCACTCCACCCCGAAGCCATCCGAGGAGGTTCTGCCGCAGCTGCTGGCTGCCCTGCATCACTCTGAGCTTCAGGAACGGAGATCTAGAATAGCCCTCCACCCCGGGAGCCAAGTATTGGGGACACTCTGCCTGGAAAAACCTGATGAGCCAAAAAAAAAGGCGGGGGGAACTTTCTTGGTAATCCAGTGGCTAAGACTCTGCTGTCCCAATGCAGAGGGTCCGGGTCAGATCCCTGGTCAGGAAACTAGATCCCACATGCCACCGCTAACACAGCCAAATTAAAAAAGAAGTAAAAACGAATAAATGTTTTTTAAAAAGTGTGGTGAGCAAGGCACACCAGATCGTGGACGCAAAACCCCTTTTCCCTTCACTGGCCTGCCAGCATCCTCTTTAATGACAACTCTTCATGCTTTTCCAGTTGGGAGAGGAGAAATATTTACAAATCCCACCTCGATTATTACAGAGCAGCAGACAAAGAAGAGCGTATTTTGAGCTAAAAGGTAATACATCAGTACCTGCCACACTTGGCTTTTGTATTATGTCTTCAACATGCTGTGATGGTCAACATTGCTGAGAATTTCGTGATTGTCCCTTTTTCCATACAATATTTGGGAGCTTCTCGGTAACCATTCATTCAATAAATATCTTTTGAACGTGCTTGGTGACTCTAGAATGTTTTCAAAAGTCAGGAGTAAAAGATGAAAATTGCTAATTCAGGCCATTTTGTACACTTGCGTGGAAGAGGCAAAAGCATCACCAGTTGGACACAATGGGCTGGGGATACGACCAGAGATGTAAATACCAAGAGCCCGTTAACCTCAGAGGAGAAGCTAAGTCTGCCTTAGCAGAGAGAACGGTGAGGAGGCACAACATCCTCAAGAGAAGGCAGCATCTTATTTGCATCTTGAAGGATAAGTGTTTTCCAGAAAGACGAGAGGCCTCTTCTGAGAGTGCAAAACATGCAAAGGCCCAAGATGCTACAATAATGAGTTATTGACTAAAGGACCAGTCGTTCCAGGAGGCTGGATATACCCAAGTAGTTAGCAGCCAGATGGGATGACCCATTCTGATGGAAAAATTACAACTTGACTTTAAAGGTTATCCTTTCTCCTGAACCATTTTTGTAGAGAAATATGCCCTTTTCATTTGTCTTCCTGGGGAGATGAAGATGGTAAAATTAAATCCTTAGATCTGTACTTGCTAAAAGAATCAAACTGAATACAAAAAAGAACAAACAGTATTTAAAAAGAATTGACTTGCTCTGTTTTTTGCTTTGCTCTTTTTTAATTCAAATGTGACTCTGGAGAGCCACCAACATAATATACTGGAGGATCAGAACATCTGAGCCACATCACTGATTAGCCTGCTTTTTCACCCAAACCGAAGGAAAAAATATTGATGAATGAAATAAATGACTCATTGAAAATGACTGAAGGTGCAACATTTCAGCAACTCTATTGAGCCGTATTCTGATTTTGAACCACAGCAGAGGGCAATGCAATTTCCTGGTCTTCAGTTTAGAATTTTAGAAATGCTAATAAAGGTTTAACATTATATTGTGGAGATCTGAGGAGCTGCCCAGAGCCGAAGAGGAGGGGAGATTGTGGGGGAAGATTCATTTTCTTATTTTCTCTATTGTAGGGAAAATATGTGCCCTAGGCATGGCGAGCCCTTGCTTTCAGAACTCTTTGTTGGATGTAGAATTCACATTCTGTAACAAATTCTGTTCCAACTCAAGTTAGAAGTAAAATACTAGCTCTAACACTTTCACATGGCTCTGCAGAGACTCACTGCAAAGCCTGGTTAGGGTTCATAGCTACTTTGACCCATGGCTAGAGCAAGTAATCTTTTATATAACCCTTTTCACCAAGCAATGTCCCAAATGACTTGAATGCCCTGCTCTGTGGCCTGGCATTTGACTATGTTGCATAATTCTTTGTGAATGTTGTAAATATTGAGTAAGTGATGGGGTTAAGCTACTGCTTTTTCCAAAGATCTTCTACTAACCATGTGTACCTCTAGGATAGATAATAATGTGTGTGTATGTGTGCAAGTGTGTGCACGCACTGCATGCTCAGTCACTCAGTTGTGTCCAACTCTTTGCAATTCCATGGACTGTAGTCTGCCAGGCTCCTCTGTCCATAGAATTTTGCTGGCAAGAATACTGGAGTGGGTTGCCATTTCCTCTTCGAGGTGATCTTCCCAACTCAGGGAACCTGCATGTCCTGCCTCTCCCGCATTGGCAGGTGGGTTCTTTACTACTTGAGCCATCAGGGAAGCCCGTAGATAATAATAGCTAACGTTTATTTGGCACTTGCTAATTCATCCCATGTCTATATTATCAAAAATAATATACCCATTTAACCCTCATTGTAAAATAGTTTCTTTGAGTAATCCTATTTTCCAGATGAGAAAACTGAAGCACAGAGTGTGAGGCTGTCACGGCTAACGCCATGACAGGCAGCCTAGAGTAGGAGTAGGCCTGGTTTCCCGGGGTAACATAATTATCAGGCCTCCTGGAGCCAGCCAATTAACATATACCTAGCCAGAAGAAAGGGAACCTATCAGGGGAAAGCTGAAAGCCCCACGTAGGGCCAACAAAAATTACCTTGCAACTGTGTAACCAATCCGCTTACGCCAACTACCCACTGTGTAACCAATCCAATTGTACCAACTACCTGCTGCTTGTTTTGACCTAATAAATACCCGAGAGAACTGGGGCTCGGGGCCTTTTGTCCTCACAAACCTGGTGAGGGCGGGAGGCCCTGGCTCGAGTCAGTAATAAATTCCCCTATTGCGAGTTGCATTGTTTCGAGGAGTCTTCTTTCCCGACCGGGGACTCAGACTACGGGCAGAACACAGAGAAATTAAGCAATTAGCCCAAGGTCCTGCAACTAGCACACACTGAAGCTGCTACTTGAAGACAGGTGGATAAACATCTTGAATTGACTTGTCACTTGCCACTAGGACCTTAATTAGAATTACATTGTAGTACAAATTCAGATGAGGGCTACATGAACAAAGAACTGCTTTAAACATTTTTTTTTCTTTTTTCTTTTTTTTTAAATATTATTTTATTAGTTGGAGGCCAATCACTTCACAACATTTCAGTGGGTTTTGTCATACATTGACATGAATCAGCCATATAGTTACACGTATTCCCCATCCCGATCCCCCCTCCCACCTCCCTCCCCACCCGACTCCTCAGGGTCCTCCCAGTGCACCAGGCCCGAGCACCTGACTCATGCATCCCACCTGGGCTGGTGGTCCGTTTCACCATAGATAATATACATGCTGTTCTTTCAAAACATCCCACCCTCACGTTCTCCCCCAGAGTTCAAAAGTCTGTTCTGTATTTCTGTGTCTCTTTTTCTGTTTTGCATATAGGGTTATCGCCACCATCTATCTAAATTCCGTATATATGTGTTAGTATATAAACATTTTTTATATATTATTTCATGTCCCCTGTAAATGTAATATTCGTATTCATTGGTAAATACTGAATCAAAAAGGAAACTGAGGTGCAGAAAGATAAAGAAATGTTCCCAAGACCACACCGTGAATAAGGACTGAAGTCAAGGTCAGCATGATTCCCAGCCCTACAACCCAAGTAGATTTCTCAGTTCTCCCAATGTCTATCCAGCCACACCAGAACATTATATACATTTTTTGCCATGGATATTATTTCTGCAAATTTTGATAGAATTTCAAGAGTTAGAGTTGCCAATATAGTTGGAAAAGGGCACTAAGCATTTAAATTTTTTAAAATTGATTTGCATAGCAAGCTGAGAAGTGGAATATGTCCTGCCGTATCAATAAATAAAGGATGTCACAGTCATCAGCAATTGCAGCCATTGCAGAAGGTGAGCAAGTGAGCCCTGAGAGAAATCAGGAAGGAAACTATTAGTGTTAGTCACTCAGTCGTGTCTGACTCTGTGACCCGATGGACAGTAGCCCGCCAGGTTCCTTTGTCCATGGAATTCTCCAGGCAAGAATACTGGAGTGGGTAAGCCATTCCCTCCTCCAAGAGATCTTCCTGACCCAGGGAGCGAACTCCCGTCTCCTGCACGGCACACAGATTCTTTACCATCTGAGCCACCAGGGAAGCCCCTCGGAAGGAAAGAATACCTGCCTACTAGCAACCATCAGAGTGCGACCACCTCCTACGGTGAGCCCTGGGGAAGCTCAGGCCGGGAAAAGACAGCTGAGGCCCCAGATCCTGAGGAGCATATCAGAGGAACAATTTCAGGGAGTCTAGACTCTTGCATCTTCCCATATATAGGAATGAGCCAAATTCCTTGGCTTGGGATGTCTGATTTTCTTCAATTTACAAACAAACTTTTGATATTCAGACTACCTGCCCTATGTTGCAGAACTATATAACCTGGCTCCTCCACCACCTCCTGGGAGCCCTTCTCTTGGGGTTACTTGAGATGGGCTCAAGCCCAGATGCCTCCTGGGCTTAAGTCCTAACAATTTTCACCGAATAAAGCTTAACTCTCAACTTTTGGGTTGCATGTAATTTTTCCGTCAGCAAAGCCCCATGGACTCATGCAGCAGACTGTAGTTGTGAGGAGGAGGTTAGAACCACTGAGTCAATCTCTAAGCACCACTGTTGTTCCAGTATCTCTCTGCTTATCCTTCCTCTTCAGCTGAGGACAACTGTTCCATGCAGCAATTTGGATCAGTTTCAAGACACCCCTCCTCTGAACACTCAATCTTTTTTAGCATTGCCACCAATTTTATGGCTATTGTGTATGAGGAAAAAGAAGAGGAAAGAATCATTATTTTATTTCTTTTTTTTTTTCATTTATTTTTACTAGTTGGAGGCTAATTACTTTACAATATTGTAGTGGTTTCTGCCATACATTGACATGAATCAGCCATGGATTTACATGTGTTCCCCATCCTGAACCCCCTCCTACCTCCCTCTCCATCCCATCCTTCTGGGTCATCCCAGTGCACCAGCCCCGAGCACTTGTCTCATGCATCCAGCCTGGACTGGTGATCTGTTTCACACTTGATAATATACATGTTTCGATGCTGTTCTCTCAGATCATCCCACCCTCGCCTTCTCCCATAAAGTCCAAAAGTCTGTTCTATACATCTGTGTCTCTTTTTCTGTTTTGCATATAGGGCCATCGTTACCATCTTTCTAAATTCCATATGTATGCGTTAGTATGCTGTAATGTTCTTTATCTTTCTGGCTTACTTCACTCTGTATAATGGGCTCCAGTTTCATCCATCTCATTAGAACTGATTCAAATGAATTCTTTTTAACGGCTGAGTAATATTCCATGGTATATATGTACCACAGCTTCCTTATCCATTCGTCTGCTGATGGGCATCTAGGTTGCTTCCATGTCCTGGCTATTATAGACAGTGCTGCAATGAACATTGGGGTGCACGTGTCTCTTTCAGATCTGGTTTCCTCGGTGTGTATGCCCGGGAGTGGGATTGCTGGGTCATATGGCAATTCTACTTCCAGTTTTTTAAGGAATCTCCACACTGTTCTCCATAGTGGCTGTACTAGTTTGCATTCCCACAACAGTGTAAGAGGGTTCCCTTTTCTCCACACCCTCTCCAGCATTTATTGCTTGTAGACTTTTGGATCGCAGCCATTCTGACTGGCGTGTAATGGTACCTCATTGTGGTTTTGATTTGCTTTTCTCTGATAATGAGTGATGTTGAGCATCTTTTCATGTGTTTGTTAGCCATCTGTATGTCTTCTTTGGAGAAATGCCTGTTTAGATCTTTAGCCCATTTTTTGATTGGGTCATTTATTTTTCTGGAATTGAGCTGCAGGAGTTGTTTGTATATTTTTTGAGATTAATCCTTCGTCTGTTTCTTCATTTGCTATTATTTTCTCCCATTCTGAAGACTGTCTTTTCACCTTGCTTATAGTTTCCTTTGTTGTGCAAAAGCTTTTAAGTTTAATTAGGTCCCATTTGAACCGTTATTTAAAAACCATAGTGGTATAAAACCTGCCTGCCAATGCAGGAGACATAAGAGACATGGGTTGAATCCCTGAGTCAGGAAGATCCCCTGGAGGAGGATCCAGGCTTGTCTGGAGAATCCCATGAACAGAGGAGCCTGGCGGGCTGCAGTCCATAGGATCGCATAGAGCTGGACATGACTGAAGCGACTTGGCACGTAGATACACAGTATTGGGTACATACAATGCTGTACTGTGTAGATCTCTATCTTGTGGATTCTAAAAGATACGGTACTTTTTACATCTTAATGCCTCTGGAATCAGGATGCCCCTTACAATCTACTGGGTCTGGCCATCACTACTGACCAACCAGTAGTCATGACATCATTATCATTGTCCAATTATTTTTCTTGGTAGAATGACTGGACGGTGCCAATGCTTGGCATTTTAGTCAACAAAACACGTAAGGATTATCTGAAGAAGGAATGAAAGTTCTGGTTGATATTTGAAAACCTCGATTGAATCCCAGCATCAAAACATGTTCCATCAGTGTGAGCATCCTGTGGAGAAATCCCAGATGCGAGAAGAGAACATTCTTTTAGGAAACACTGCATCACCATCGATCATACAGGGTGAAGTTGTAGAAAAAGCAGAGACCTCAAGAACTCCAGTTCAAAAACTGATACAAAATACCAGATGAAAAGTCTAGGAATTCTTGCTTTGTTCGTTTCTCATATTTTTCTCCTTTTATGTATGCCCAAGGTCAGATTTGCATTTTTAAATACTGTGTCTAAATAAGTCTAAAAGAGGTCTCTGAATAAGTAATAAATAAAAATTCTAAGTAATAAAAAGATTCTATTGGGAAATTAACTGGCATTTTTCTCTTACTGAAACAAAATAATGATGCCACTTACAGTAGATGATATCCTAAATTTGGGGAAGCACGGTGTACCTCATTTATTCTTAACAATAACCCTGCAAAGTAGGTCTTGTCATTCTCAGCTTATAGACACAGCAGATTGCTCAGCTATAAAGAATTAGCGTGGAGGTTAAGTCATGTCAGACCACACGCTCGACCTTTTTATAACCCCGTGTGGCCTCTACAGGGCTTGGAGGGTCTGTCTCTTACCAGTTTTGGAATCTTAGTCAAGTGACTTAATTTGCCTGAGTTTCAGTTTCTGCTTCCATAAAACAGAGATTACTTAGTTAGTGTTGGTCGCTCAGTCATGTCCGACTCTTTGTGGCCCCACAGACCGTAGCCCCGCCAGGCTCCTCTGTCCATGGGGCTTTCCAGGCAAGAATACTGGAATAGCCATTCCGTTCTCCAGGGGTTCTTCCTGACCCAGGAAGCAAACCCGGGTCTCCTGTATTGCAGGCATATTCTCTACTGTCTGAGCCACCACGGAAGCCCTAAAACAGAGATGCAAACACTTCTATCACAGACATGCTGGCAGAATTAAATGTGGCCAGACTTCAACACCTTCCAAACCTGTAAAGATGGGAGGAACTCTCCTCGTCAGGAATCAGCCTGAGCCCCAGGGTAGCTTCTTGAAATGCCTGCCTTTTGTTCGAGCATGGTTAGAAATGCTTTCCTGCAGATGCCCAGTCACAACTAGACGGTCAGCACTTTGAGGACAAGGATCTACTGTTAAAAATCACATTGTATGTCTATAGCACCCTGAGCACAGAACTGGCGCTGAATGGATATTTGTCTACACGGAGAAAATCACATTTGAAAACTTGTGAAGCTTCCATGCTACTGATGTTATTCCCTGTGAACCTGTTGGAACAGAGGACAGGCTGGGAACAGCATATGTTGGTGATGATTTGGCTGCAAAAAGTGTGAGACTTTTTAATAAAACTGCACTAGACCGCATTTTCTCCCATAATGATATTTATGACATTTTAGGTAGCAGAAGACTCTGGAGAGAGGGAATAACAGGAGAGAGAAGAAAGAGTTGGAAACACTGATTTTTCTTTTTTTTAAGGATGCGTAGCCACAAAGGAGTCCCACTTACTGTGTGATACATGACTTTCATCATGTACTAAGTCATAGGAGACCCAATAGAAGAGCTTCTGTCCTTAGAAAGCCATTTTCAGTCAACTTCCAAGATAATGTCAAATAATTATCTCTTTCAATACTTCTTTATGTATGGCAATTAACTTTAAAATCAGCCTTTCTAATTCCCAGCGCCAAAGACATTCCCTGGTTGTAAGTTAGTTATTGAGGGACAGGCATCCATCCCGGGCCTGTAAATTTTGTTTAAAATTGAGCAGTCTTCCTGCTGTTTGTTTAACAGCCCTGTGTTGTCTGCAGACAAGTAACGCATCTCCCTAAATGCACCTAACTCTCTGCCAGCGAATGGGTTGGACACAGGGACCTCGATGTGTAATACAAAGAAGAAATTTGTGCATATGAACACACACTGACAATGCAGTGTTTTTTGTTTGTTTGTTTGTTTTTTAAATAGCCAAGATGTATGTGATTTTTGCCTTCTGGAGCTTCTCAGCCCAGTTTGACATCAATTCCATAGAGAGGGTTCCTTGAAGCCCGCATATGGGGGTGTTGATTCGAGAGACTCCACAACCGTTCCCCCTTGGAGAAGATTCAAAAACAAATTAATAAGCATGGAGCTGGGGACTAAAGATGTGTTTCATCGTTCTGATGTATTGTGAGACCAAGGCTACATGCAGAAGAAAAGGGAAGCTGAGTCTGAAACCTGAATTGAGGGGTGCTGCCAAGTCCTGGGGCTCCAAATTCTTCAACTACTCTCTTGCCATAGCTTCCCCATTTTCTGCAGTGAATATCATTTTTTAATTTTGACTTTTTAAGATTTTATTGGAGTCTAGTTGATTTACCATGGTGTGTTATACATATACGTATATCCACTCTTTTTCAGATTCTTTTCTCAGATAGGTTATCACAGAATAGTAAGGCCATTTTTTGGTGGCTCACACGGTGAAGAATTTGCCTGTCAATGCAGGAAATGCTAGTTTGATCCCAGGGTCAGGAAGATCCCCTGGAGAAGGGAATGGCTACCCACTCCAGTATTCTTGCCATGGACAGAGGAGCCTGGCAGGCTACAGTACACTAGGTCGCAAAAACTCAAACACGACTGAACACCTAAGCACGCACTCCAAAGTAAAAGTGATACAAAGGACTGAGTGTAAATCATTTATCACACAGTCCTGAATTGTGCGGAATCTCTTTCCCTTATATCAGACATCAGGTTCTTTGAAACTAGCCCATGAATTAGATACACTTTAACATTCAAGTTTAGAATTTAAAATAACTGGGGAGGAGGTCTCCAGTTCAGCTAAAGATCAGACCATCTAAAGAGGTGTGATCCAGTTGGGGATGGCATTCCATCCTGGGAAACATGCCTAGGAGTGGAGCAGGTACAGAGGGAGAAAGTCAAAGCAACAAAGATCAATTCTATGTCTTTAATGATTGTAATGAGCTTGGAGGTTTTAAAATAACAGTATGTCGTTTGATGACGGCTGTACCTTTTTTTCTATTGGAGTATAATTGCTTTACACGGTTGTGGTCGTGTCTGCAGCACAAACGAGTGAATCAGCTGTGTGTGTGTATGCACCCGCCCTCATGGACCACCTCATCCCTCCTACCCCACCGCTCTGGGTCATCACAGAACACCGAGCTTTCCACTAGCGGTCTATTTTACACACGGTCGTGTGCATATGTTAGTCCTGATCTCCCAGGCCATCCCACCCTCCTCTCCCCTCCCTGTGTCCACGTGTCCATTCTTTACATCTGGGTCTCTATTCCCACCCTGCAGGTAGGTTCATTAGTACCATTTCTCTAGATTCCACATACATGCGTGAATGTACCATATTTGTCCATCAACAGATGAATGATAGTGCAGAGGTCTGCCAGATCTTGACAGACCTTGCAACATGTTACTAACATAAGGCGATGGGAATTTATATCACATTTTAGCAAGAGGGTCGGCCAGGACCAGGAGGAACAGCTGCAGAAAACCCAGCGCACCTTCGTGGATGGTCAGAGAGCTCACAAAAACCCGTGAAAGCGGGCTGCTCCACATCACAGAATTCAAAAGCTCTAAGCAATTGTTGTAAAAAGACAATGGAGATACATGCTGCAGCTTTTTCCCCCCTTTTCCATTAAATCACAACAGAGTATCTCTGGCCTAATGTCCCCTATGAGACGGATTGGGGTGATTTGTGCAGAAACTCTCCCCTGACAAGCAGCTGTGAGGGCAGGCTGGCTGGGTTGACAAGCACAGCAGAACACCCTCTACCCAAGAACTCAGGAACAAAAAGCAAATCAATAGACATAATATTGCAAAACACTGCAGCAGGATCAACAGAGCTCTCACATCTATTTGATTTTTTTTTCCCTCCCTCATCTGTCAACACAATTGAGAAGTCGCACTTGCTAATTGTCTTCAATTGGCAGACTCCACGGACTCTGGAGCTGCGACACTTGGATGTCACACTCTCTGCGACTCGTGGTCGCCAGCCTGGCAGCCTTGGAAGCGGCCTTCCTTTCGGGCGGGCTGCGTGCATCCACCCCGCTTCTCTGGGTCTGGATGAGGCTCACTCTCCATTATGCAGCTCTTCTCATCATTAGCACCGACGGAAGAATCTGTGCCATGTTCTCTGTATCCAAAATATTTGAGGGAGGCAAAGAATCCCAGGAAGTCAATGAAAATGCGCTTCTATTGCCAGCTAGCATTTGCAACTGCCAGACTGCCTTGCATTCAAATTAGATTACCCAGCCAAGGAAGGACAGAGAGGGGCTGGTTGCACAGTCGGCTTGCTTTTGTGACTAGATGGCTACATTTAAAAGAGGTACGCTGGATTCTCTTTCGAAGAGGTTATGCTCTGTTGGACCCCTTGCTCATGCCCTGCAAAATCGTGAAGTCATCAACAAACTTTGAAACTCCCCCAAAGTCGTGAATGGTGAGCTCACTCTCCCCCTCGCACCCAGCCTGGTGCTCAGCAAACAGTTGGAGCTGACAAATACTGGCCATATTTGAGCCAATGTTGCTAAAATCACAGGAGAACAAAGGTGCGTTGACCCAAAAGCTCACGGTCCTGAATTTTTCTCAGAGTAAGGCAGGATGACTGCATCCTTCTCTAAAACTCTGCATAGGTCTGGATAATCTGTCCAGGGTGCTTGGCAGTGATGTTCTGAGTTGCCCTTGCCAGACCCTAGGAAGCAGGTTTCTGAGAACTTGACAGTCAAGATATAACATGCTTTACAAGGTGAACCCGAGTAAGCGGGTCTGGCTGGCTTGTTGAGTAACCTAGTTGAACTCCCCATGTTCCAGCCTTGAAAGACCTTTCATTAATTGCCAGGAGGAAGGCTGGGAGCTTTTCCCTACTTGTGGGTCTGCCTTCTTCATAATCCTGGGGTCACCAAGCAAAAGCTGATCTTCTTTCTGCAAATTAGTGCCTTGAAACATGCTATTGTTTCTGATCTGTTCCACTGTCCCCAAGTACCTTTGCCTGGCTTTATAATCTCAATCTCTCTCTCTATCAACCTAGTATCAACTCAGGGCTGACTTATTTTATTCATTTTCCTTCTCTCGCCGTGATATCATTGAGATGCAAACCTCAGGTAGCCTATCACATGATTTGCAAGTATTTAGATACAGAACTCTAGAAGGAAATGATCATCTCCAAGAAACCTCTGAGTCGTCCACTTTGTGGATCCCTCCTTTCCATTTCCATGACTCTTTTTCTTGCTCCTGACTAGAACAAATTTGGTAGCCAGATTGTCTCCCTTGCTGGAGGGTAAAATCGTGGAAACCAGAGAGCCTAGCCTCACAAACTTAAGCTGGCAGAGCTCATTGTATTCAATGGATCAGCACACCTTCCACCCTGACTGCTTACCCTCCCAGCCCCTAACTCACAGAGACACAGAGGGAAAGGAGTCACCCCGTTTGTTATTTCCCTTTCAGATAAACCATGGAGATGTTGTGAGATGTGGTTTGTAGACTTTGATTCTTAAGGTTTTTTGTTTGTTTGTTTGTTTGTTTAGGGTTTTTTTTGGGGGGGGGGGGAATCTCATCTTTCTTCTTTGAATGGCTCTTAAGCAGTTTTCTTTTTTAATTTTTTAAAATTTTTATTATTTGGCTGTACCTCGAGGTATGTGGGTTTCCCTTGTGGCTCATCTGGTAAAGAACCTGCCTGCAGTGCGGGAGACCTGGGTTCGATCCCTGGGTTGGGAAGATCCCCTGGAGAAGGGAAAGGCTACCCACTCCAGCATTCCAGCCTGGAGAAACCCATGGACTGCACAGTCCATGGGGTCACAAAGAGTCAGACATGACTGAGCGACTTTCACCACCACCGCCACGAGGTATGTGGGATCATAGTTCCCCAATCAGGGATTGAACCCTTGTCCCCTGCTTTGGAAGCACAGGGTCTTAACCACTAGACTACCAAAGGAGTCCCCTTTCTTTGTTTTTAAATTTTAAACTAGCCACTGTTCCAGTGTCTGTTCTCAAAGGCTCGGGAATCACCAGCCCAGTTTCCCAGCATCCTACAGACAGCCTCACATCTTCACACTTCTGAGCCAGAGTCTGAATTTTCCTGCCAGAAAACACAGCTTTAGGTTATAAAATCACAGCCACTGAAATAAACTGCCATCCATTTCCATCTAGATTTTTCAGCTGCAAAAATCATTGTCTTTTTCAGTGTTTGTACAGATCATCAGTAAGTAACCACCCTCTACTTTTATTTTTGATGGTGAAAAAATGGTGAGGAGGAAAAAATATGGATTTTATGAGAGTGTTCAAAGTTTTACATTGCAAATCCAATCTCTAATTGTAATTTCCCTATTCATCACTCTCCTTAAGTTTTAATACATGGTCAAATTACTTGGCTATAAAGTCAAAGAGTGAAGAACAATTTTGATGTTCCATGTTAGAATAACTACTTTAACAAATAATCAGGAGAGCCATGTGTGGCTTTTATGTTAATTGTTAACAGTGTCATTTTATGAACTAGAAAATCTCTTGGGACATAAGATATCTGAAAAATGAAAGAAAAATGTTTTCATTTTTAAATCCACTGATTTAAGATGTTTGTACATAGAATTATGAAGGGCAACATGTCATAGAATAGAAATAATATGATTTTATGAGAGCCAGGTTCTAGTGGTGAATGTGCCATAAAGTAGCTCTGTGACCTTGAACCAATCATTCAAGTTCCCTGGATCTAGGGTTGCCAGATAGAATATAAGATGCTCAGTTAAATTTGAATTTCAGATAAATGATGACTACTTTCCAGGATAAAAGTGTCCGTAATATTGTATTGGGCTCATTCCCCAATTTTTTTTAACTTTTTATTCACTTGACATTTAAAGTTAATTGAGAATTCTATATTTTGATTTACTCAATCTTGCAACTCATCCTGGGTCTCATCTTCAGAGGCTCATAGTCCCTTTCTTAGCCCTTCCTTTTCCCTTAACAATTTTCAAGAGATATTTTTACTAACCTGAATTTAACTCACTTGTACGTTAAGTTGTTAAAGGAATATTTGTTCTATTTCCTCATTAATTTTGCAAAGGTGTTTTGGATTTATCCTATTCCCTATGAATATATAATCATTTCTGGATACATTCTTAGAATATAGAATTTATCCAGTTCAAAAATAAAAAATGTTCCCAAGTCATTTCAAAGCTTGTAGAACTGAAAACAAAGAAAGAAATAAACCCAAGGTGTCTTTCCTTTTATAACCATTTTTCCTTAAGTAAACATAGCATTGTAAGGCATGGCCTCCATCCTCCTGCATGGCCAAGAGCAGAAAGGAGATTCAAATCCAGTAATTATTAGTAAACATCACAGTTACAAGAGAAGATAACATTCATGGCCAGAGAGTTAAAAAAAAAAAAAAAGAAGCTTGGTACAACATGAACTCTTCCTTATTTACTGTTTAAATCTGGAAACTAATTACTCTTTGTTTACCTAAGCATTTTACACCTGAATAAAAAGGGCAATCAGTTAAAAAACATTACCAAAAACTGTACTGACTTTCAACAATCTTGAATTTCACAGGTCATATATTCCATTCTGAGCAGTCTGTAGATCTGCCTGAGATCAAAGTATAAATTTGCCTCTGTATAATGCCCTCAGAAAGAATAAATAGGAAACTATTTCCCTAAGACCTGATTCATGTTTCTTCTCCCAGCCCCCATGTTAAATATATTCCTTATGTTACTATTTAGCCAAAACTTATATCTTTAGTGTTTGAGCTTCTAATGAATTATAGAACAGGTTTTTTTTTTTTCCCTTTGAAATCTATGTTGCTCACAAAGCTAATGAAAACCATATGTTATTGCTCTAATTCTAATAAAAAATAAAATATGGTTTTTGTTTGGTCTTATTGAAGAGAATGTTATTGAGACATCTTTAATCTTGTATTCTAGGGATTCAAAATGGAAATTTAAGCCTCATCAGGACAGGTGGCAACTAACAGAGTCTTTCCTGAATTCTTAGTTTTAAAGATATTTTAAATTCTGTCGGTACCCCAGGCAGAGAAAGATTAAAAAAACAAGCACAGTACTGATGGTGTATGAGTTAATGGGAGGATAACTGATAAAATTAAACCTTTGTAACCTGCTGAGCTAACCCAAACTTGCTAAGCTACTAGAACATTAATGAGTAAGAGATCTTAATTAAATTGTTTGTAATTAACTCTCCCAAGAGGAAAAAGTGTAGAAGTATCGCAAACTAAATACCTGTGGCACTTACTTGCAACAGACAAAGTCATTACCACACAAATGATATGCATAGATACCCAGAAAATATAGGTGTGCATTGGGTAGATCAATGCCATACAAACCATTGCGATCTCTTTTCTCCTTAAATTCAACCAAGTGATAGTTTTAGAATATTAATAATAATATCTACCTGCTATTTTATGAAAATGATACAGTCTTATCTATAACATCTCAGTCTTAAAATGAACCAGGGATTTTCAATTAAAGGTATAACATTTTCTACCTAAATTTTAACGAGATTTAGGTCATCTCTAGACTATAAGGCAAATTTACATATCAGAAGGCCTCCTTAGGAAGGAGCCATTGAGCATCAAGTTTACTGATGTATCAAAAGTCATCTCTGGGGGCTTCCTTGGAAGTCCAGTAGCTAAGACTCCATCCATGCTTCCAATGCAAGGGATCCGGGTTCAATCCCTGGTTGGGGAAACAAAACCCTACATGCCATGTGACATGGCCAAAAAACTTAAAAAAAAATTTTTTTTTGAAGTCATCTCTGGCTTTTCCAGGAGAATAACACTGCCATTCTAGTGATGGTCGTACAGTTCCCCTCTGGAGGTGCCTGGTATGGTGGTGAGCCCACTGGACCATAACCCAGCAAGTCAAACAAACTTACAACATACCTGTGTCATGCATGACTAACACATGAGCTCAGGCATTGCATTAGATGGAAATACAAAAATGAAAAAATACAAACAACACATCCCTTGACTTATACACCTTGCAATCCAGTAGAGTTCTGGCACAGAGTTAAAAGTTTTGACCATGTGAGTTCAGTGTCCTAAAGCTTATTTGCAGTTAGTTTTGGTTTTTTTTTTTTTTTACACATTCCTTTAGAAACATCATTGGTTATTAACATGAAAACTTCCAAATTAGGATACATTAACATAAATGATAGCATATATATTTTGTGAGACTTGCAATGCATTATCAACCATTCATGTGTTTTACTCATAGTCACTCATCAGTCTTCTCCTGCCTTTGGACTTGGACTCAGACTGGAAACTTCTCCCACTGGCCTTCCTGTTTCTCAGGCCTTCAGACTCAGACCGGAAGCTGCCATCAGCTTTCCTGGGTCTGAATTTGGCCTCCATAACTGCATGAACCAGCTCTTTCCTGCTGGAAATACATATTTCAGGTTGTTGCTTGACTTTTGATCTTATTACCTTTTTGTTTTCACATAACAAGTTAAACATTTTCATGTACTCCCCTACAATTTCTCAAGACTTCCTCTTGGTATCTGTGGAAAGAAATAAAGCAATTTGCTACTTTTCTAATAACTTCTCTAATTGATTTTCCTGTACTTCACTTCTAAAAGAGAGCTTTACCCAAAGATTTGCCCGGTGATTTCCTTCTACAGTATTATCACAGTATCATATATATACATATGTAGGTCATAAGTGTTCACCTCAAAAAAATTTTAAGTAAATATACTCGTACAACAAGCACCCAGATCAAGAAAAAAAACAGGGCTTTTCTTTTTTTTTTTTTTTTTACCACTGGTGGTTCGGTGGTAAAGAATCCGCCTGTCAATGCAGGAGAAACGGGTTCAGTCCCTGATCTGGGAGGATCCCACGTGCTGTAGAGCACCTAAGCCCATGAGCCACAAATATTGAGCCTGTGCTCTCAATCTTGGGAGCTGCAACTAGCGAGCCCACGGGCCACAACTGAAGCACACGTGCCCTAGAACCTCTGCTCAGCAAAAACAGAAGCCACTGCAATGAGAGGCCTGAGACCACAGCTAGAGAAAAGCCCTCACAGCAACGAAGACCCAGCAGAGTAAAAAATAAATAAATAATTTAAAAAGAAAAAAATTGCAATAATCCCAGAAGCCTCTTGTGTTCCTGCTTTGAAGGTAACCAGTCCCCTGACTTCTATCAGCATAGATAACGTTGCCTGATCTTCAGCTTCATATGGATGTAATCATAGGCTATGTCCTCCTTTGAGTCTGGCCTCTTCCACTTGGCATTTTGCTTATGAGATTCAGCCGTGCTGGTTGTGGTTCAGTTCAGTCATGTCCGACTCATTGCAATCCCATGGACTGCAGCACGCCAGGCCTCCCTATCCATCACCAACTCCCAGAGCTTGCTCAAACTCATGCCCATCAAGTTGGTGATGCCATCCAACCATCTCATCCTTTGTCATCTTCTTCTCCTCCTGCCTTCAATCTTTCCCAGCATCAGGGTCTTTTCCAATGAGTCAGTTCTTCACATCAGGTGGCCAGAGTATTGGAGTTTCAGCTTCAGCATCAGTCCTTCCAATGAACACCCAGGACTGATCTCCTTCAGGATGGACTGGTTGGATCTCCTTGCAGTCCAAGGGACTCTCAAGAGTCTTCTCCAACACCACAGTTTGAAAGCATCAATTCTTTGGCACTCAGCTTTCTTTATAGTCCAACTCTCACATCCATATATGACTACTGGAAAAACCACAGCTTTGACTAGATGGACCTTTGTTGGCAAAGTTGACTGGTTGCGGTATTGTCTGTTAATTCTCATTGCTGAATAATATTTCTCTTGACTGAAGAAACCGCAATTCATTATCCACTTTGCAGTTGATTCCAGTTTTGGCTGTTATGTATTATGTACATTCTTGTAGATGCCTTTTGTGAATGGATATGCCCTCTGTTGTTGGGTAACAGTCTAGGAGTGGAATTGCTGGGTTGTAATAAGATACTTCTGCTTTTTCTTGTCTTTTCTTTCAACATATTTTCCTTCACAAATTTCATCAACAGTTTATTCTGGATCATCCTCTAAAACGTGAGTGACTTGCTATTTTATATTCCCCATCTCTCTGCACTCTTAAGCACCAGCAAGAGTCCTGGTTCGTCTCCTGCTGCATCTCCAGCTGAAGAAGGATTACTTCCTATTGGAAGTTTGAACTCAGACATCTACCTGGTCTGCTACCTCTGGGACCATGTATGAAATATGAAAATTAATTTTGTCCATTTGATTTAAGGCCTAATTTAAGAAGAAAAAAAATGTCAGGATGAGACACCCCCCTACTCCCTCTTTCTAGAAGGCCCCACCCTGGTTCCTGTCTGGACTTCTAAGTTGAAAGGGTTTAAAGATAGAATGGGATGCCTCCATAGTGGGGAAAGTTCCAACGCCCGCCTGACCACACCAGCTGCATGAGAGGCAGTTCTAAGATGGAGACAATTCAAAGAGGAAACGGTCCTTGCGTGCAGAAGAGAAAGAACTCACCACCCTGCTCCTCCCTGGTGCCTTTACCCGCACTGCCTGGGCCTGCTTACGGTTTGGACCATATCAGAAGGAGAGAGGAGAACTCAAATTTCACGTGGGCCAGGAACCCTCATCCACAACGTCATAGTTCTTATCCAGAACGCCTCCAATTTAGCAAGTCGGAAACCAAACTCTTATCTTTTCCCCAAACCAAATCCCCTTTCAGACTTCTCAGTTTCTGTCAGCTGTAGCACACAGCCTGAAACCTTCAAAACCATCAGATTCCTTTCCCTTATCTAGTCGGCCAAATACTTTCAGCCCTTCTTCAAAACTGTCTATTCTTCAAAATGCGCTTTGAGTCCATATCAGCTTTGATTACCTCTCAAGCTTCCTGACTATCTCCCGAATCTGTCTACTGTCCCATCCAGCTTGACCACCACCCTGACATTACACTTTCTAAAACAGTAATGTTCTGATTTCCTCATCCAACTACAAAGCCTCCAAGGCCTCTATCAGAGCAACGGGAACTGCTGTGGACTAATGGACTTTGGAGTTGATAACAAACCACTCTAGTTTACATAGTGAAATAGCTTTTTCTCAAAAGAAGTATAGATAGGGTACTATTGAATGGTGAAGTCTAGAAGAATGAAAACCAGGAAGACTTCACCCATTTGGGAATCCAGGTTTATCAGCTCACTGTAGAGAACTGTTCCAGTTGACTGTTGGGGCTGAAGGCTTGTTGGCAGATGGTAGGTAGGAGAAACTCACTTGTGGGTGGCTGAATACAGGCCTGTGTAGGACACCTAGGTGATGAGTTTTGAATAATCCACAGAAGTCAGCATTTTCCTTCATGAGAAACACAAGATGGACAGGCTACCACTTCATCTCATCAAAGAACACTTGAGCTTGAGCACCTGGTAAAATTTCTTCATGCTTGAAATGGGCCATCAGTCTAGTTCCCCTTTCTATCTCCATCATGTATATCCAAAGCTAGCTCAGGTGACCTGGCCACAACCCACTCACTACCCCATGACTCTTGTTCTAGCTCAAGGGCTCCAGCTTCAAAACCAACACCTCTCCCTTGCTCCATTCCTGTTCCGCCATATACTTAAGCATACGTACAAGCTTCCACAGGGAATCCTGAAAGGAATGAAAAAAGTAGACTTGGCTTGACTGGTCTCTCTTCTCTCCCATCCATCTTCCTACAAACACTGGTGAGTATCTGCTGTGAACCAAACACATTACTTCTGATGTGCTGAAGACATTACTATGGGTTTTTGCAAAGACAAAAATACAAATCATATAGTTCCTATCTTCATGGAGCATACTCCCTGGAAGGGAATGTATAAGACTCTCTTTTTCTCCCTTTCTCTCATTCACTCACACACAAGATGATAATATTATGGTTAAATAACAATAGCATATGGTCTGGTTTTTTTATTGTGCCTTGTCTTAGAAAGTGAAAGTCTTAGTTTCTTGCTCACTCCTGTCTGACTCTTTGCAACCCCATGGACTGTAGCCAGCCTCATCTGCCCATGGATTCCTCCAGGCAAAAATACTGGAGTGGGTTGCCATTTCCTTCTCCAGAGGATCTTCCCAAACCAGGGATCAAACTTCAGTCTCCTACATTGCAGGCAGATTCTTTACTGTCTGAGCCACCAGGGGATCCCTAAGGGTCCTAGAAGGTCAAGTTAGTGGTAGAGTGTTCTGAATCTAATGGGGTTCATTAGCTTTAGCTTTCTATAGGTAGCATTGGGCTTCCCTCACAGCTCAGTCGGTAAAGAATCTGCCTACAAGGCAGGAGACCCAGGTTCAATTCCTGGGTTGGGATGATCCCCTGGAGAAGGACATGGCAACACACTCCGGTATTCTTGCCTGGAGAATCTCATGGACAGAGGACAGAATCCATGGGGTTGCAAGAGTTGGACATGACCTAGTGATACCCTCCTGGGTAATCCAGACAACCTGGGGACCATGAGCAAGGCAGAGCAAGGTGGAAGTGGAGAGACATTAGAACAACACATAGAAGTGCCAAAGGAGGTCAACAGGAAGTCCAGTCCCTACTTCCGGTACACTTTTGTTTGTAAAGCTGGGGTTTTAAGTGAGGTGTGCTCTGAAGGGCACAGGTGGGTGGTGTGGCCTCCATTTCTCCTGGGAGCTTTGCTCCCCTGGATATTCAGTCTGGCATCGGACCCCCAGCAGGCAGTAAATAGCCCAGGTGATGGCTGTTTTTTGTTTTTGATTTTTAATTATTTATTCATTAAGCTGCTTTGAGTCTTAGCTGCAGAACGTGACATCTTCATTGCATCATGCAGGATCTTTTTGTTGTGGTACACGGCTCTCTAGTTGTCCTGTGCAGGATCTGGAGCGCTTGGAATCAGTAGTTGTATCACGAGGACTTAGTTGCTCTGTCGTATGTGGGATTTTAGTTCCCTGATCAGGGATCAAACCTGTATCTGCTGCATTGGATATGTGGAGTCTTAACCACCGGACCGCCAGGGAAGTCCCCTCACTCATGGCTGTTTATAAGAGATACTGAATGAAAGAGTTCTTGGGAGGATAATGATTAATTCTTGAAGCATTAAGATGATGAGTTAGACAGTAAGTATCCTAGAACTTGCTTATTTGTGAGCTGGTCTTGTTAATCCTTTTTCGTTTCCATTTGGGCTTCCCTAAGAGGTTCACCAAAAAATTGATGCTTTTGAACTGTGGTGTTGGAGAAGACACTTGAGAGTCCCTTGGACTGCAAGGGGATCCAACCAGTCCATCCTAAAGGAAATCCTAAATATTCATTGGAAGGGCTGATGCTGAAGCTGAAACTCCAATACTTTGGCTACCTCATGCAAAGAGTTGACTCACTGGAAAAGACTCTAATGCTGGGAGGGATTGAGGACAGGAGGAGAAGGGGATGACAGAGGATGAGATGGCTGGATGGCATCACCGACTCAATGGGCATGAGTTTGAGTAAACTCCGGGAGTTGGTGATGGACAGGGAGGCCTGGCGTGCTGCAATTCATGGGGTCGCAAAGAGTTGGACACGACTGAGCGACTGAACTGAAGAGGTTCCTGGCCTGAAACTGCACCCTCCATAAGGGCTCAGACTTTGATCTCCAAGGGTTCCAGCTATAAAACATGCAAATAAGCAGCTGCAAGTGCTCCTCAGGGGAGTATCCCACACCCACCATCTCTGTCTCAGCCCTGGAATACCAGAGAAAAGACTAGGAAAAAAGTAGAGATTTTTCTCACTTTCTTTGCTACTCAAGAGATGGGAAAGTAGAGTGTGGTTGTTGTTAAATGACAGCATGTTATTTTATTCTCCTCCTATCAAGAGATGAGATCTTTGAAGCCTGCCTTGGGTGGGCCTCTGGGGCCGTTTTGACCAATGCACTGTGGTGGAAATTATATTTACGTCTTTCAAGATTAGGTCATTAAAGGCCATGCACTTCTACCTGGCTTTCTTGGGACACTTCTTCTGGGGAAAGCCAGCGCCCACATAAGAATTCCTGGTAACCTGCAGCCACCATGCTCAGATGCTATGCGAAAGGACTTCAGGGGTTTCCCTGGTGTCTAGTGGCTAAGACTTTGTTATTCAATGCAGGAGGTGCAGGTTCAAACCCTAATGGAGGAGCTAAGACCCCACATGCCTCACGGTCAATAAAGCAAAACATAAAGACTGCCTGCCCATGTGTGTGCTCAGTGGCTCAGTCGGCCTGGCTCTTTGTGACCCTATGGATTGTAGCCCTCCAAGCTCTTCTTTCCATGGGATTTTTCAGGCAAGGAGACTGGGGTGTGTTGCCATTTCTTTCTCTAGGGGATCGTTCAGGGACCAAACCCACGTCTCCTGTGTCTTCTTCCTTGTAGGGGATTCTTTACCTTCTGGGATATTGGGAAGCCTTCCCTGTCTGTGTGTCTATGTCCAAATTTCTCTGCTTTGTAAGGACATCAGTCTTTGAATTAGGGCCAATCCTAATAACCTCATCTTTGACAATGACACCTGAAATGAGCGTATGTCCAAATAAGGTCACATTCTGAGAAACTAGAACTTCAGCATGTGAATTTGTGGGGAGGGGGATACAACTCAACCCGAAACATGGGCTGTGTAATCTTTCCTATGAGGGAAAATAATAATAGTACCTTGACGACCACTTCAAGGAGATGCTGCAAGAGTTAAATAAAGCGGGTGACCTGGAAGGCTGTGCACTGGGGCCAATGAAGGAGATTCTCCCCGCTCCCGTCCAAGCCAGAAGGCGCATGAGGTGTGCAGGGCGATGTTCCCCCCGCCGCCCCAGGTGCTCAGCCGCCGCGTCTAAGTAAGGCTGCGGGCTGAGTGGGAGTCTCGGTGGCATTTTGTGAGGGGATTTTTTGGGGCTGCCGTTTCTGTGGCGCGTGGGACGGAGCATGTCGACGCTGTTTTCACTTCCTACATGAGCAATGGCAGGTGCATGGTTAAGGAGAACTTCGTCTCCCCCTGGGCTGCCTCGGGGGTTTGTGTGTGGTCAAGTCGTTATGATTAAAATCAGTGCAGTGAACAGAAGAGGGCACAAACCGGCAAAGAATTCGGTCTCAGCTTCTTCCCACCCGGGCTCCGCTGGGGCTGGACGAGGCGCAGAGGAGAAGGGACCGTCGCCTCTGCGTGGAGGTCCCGAGGCAGGGGTCTCCGTGCCCTGCCGACAGAGGCGCCTGCCGAAATTCTGCGCCCACAGTCCCTGCCATCCTGCCTCCCTGGCGTCCAGAGGACACTTGACCCGTGGCCCCAGGGAGCCCAGAAGCAGACAGTGGCATTGTGTCTATGACTGCCCTGCTGGTGGGAGACACCCTGGAAGCCCTCCCAGAAAAGCCTAAGTTTACATTAAAAGGCCCAGTTTGGCCTGGAAATGGAAACAGACATGACTGACTCATTTTACTGGAGCCAAGTTGATTCTGAACCAGCGCCCACCAATGACCTGAACAGAGGTTAGGACTGTGTCGCAAATCTGGGCACATTGCTTTTCAAGCATTTGTACCTTATATACCTCCAAGCCAAATCTGAGTCCAGGAACAAAATCAGTCCTGGTGAGGGCATCTGGGTGTCCTGGGATGAGTTGATACAAGGAATCACATTGGCTTCACTGGGATAAGTGGGCAATGACACTTATCACTTATAAGTGGGCATGACAGAAACTAAGTTCATGGCAAAAGGAACTTTTCAAGGAGTGGTGAGTTGAGTAACATTCTCCATGGCTACTATCCTGAAGCCTATAGCAAAGAAATGGGGAAAGGCCAGTGATTCTCCTGCCAGGAAAGTCTTCTCATTGGTGAGAAATACATTTCAGTTGCAGAATATGCACTTGATACAACCCCCTCTCTTCCTCCATGCATTCTTCCATAGCTTCATCCTATGCCTCCACAGACCTTTGTGCTCCTCCGTGTACGTGAAGGAAAGAAAATTCCAGGCATAAGAGCTGGGTTTCTCAAAGTGAGTTCTGAGGTCAACCGCCATCAGAATTACCTTTCAAGGTATGAAAAGTCATCAAAAGGCAAGGCTGTGTCTTACACCTGTGGAAACAGAGGCTCTTGCGATGGGGTCTGTTGCGGTCCTTAGGACTCAAAACGAGGTCCCAGGACCAGCAGCACGTGGAGATTTGTGAGAATTTCAGACTCTTGGGTCACACCCAAGACAGGCTGAAGCAGCAATTGCATTTTAACAAGATCCCCATTTCATGCACATTCAAGGATTCAATCGATCCACCTCTCCAGACCCAGAACTGGTTTCCCGCTTTGGGACAATGACTTAAGAGGTTCTTGGGCCAGCTGCCCTAGATTTCCGTCTTCATCTTATTTTTACCTGGATAAATATATCAGAGGCTACAAGGAAGGTTTTCTAACCCCTGAATTATCCACAGCCTATTTTTTCTCTCTCTCCATCCTGAACATGCCTTTGAACTTTACATTGCCTGGCTTTCAAAGCATAAATCATCTTTCCTCGGGGCACAAATAGAATCTTTCCCTGGAACAGGAGATCCGGCTTCACCTGCTGACACACTATATATTGCCTCCTTTTGAAAGCATCTGATACTGTTCTTTGGTGTCTAATGTTAACTTTCCATTATAACACTAATATATACATAACGTATCTGTGAAATTGTAGAGAGAAATTCATGATTACCAAAGTGGAGAGGAAGTGGGTGACTTTGGAAACAAAAGTGGGTGACATGTCCCCCTATATTCCTATTTGTAACCATTAAAGTATGACCTTACAAATTAAAAATAGATTTAAAGTAAAAATTAAATTGAACACAACATTGTAAATCAAATCCAATAAAACTGTTAAAAGTTAAGTTGAAAAATCATTCTGTCCTTTAAGTATCAAAGATATTTGCCAGCTTATATCCTAGCTACATTACTGTAACTGCTTCTGATGGTAAACCAACCGTGCCATTTCTCAGCCAAATGTCTGTGCGTCAATTAACAAGTACCCTCTTGGAGGTGAAAAGAAATTTGAGAGTCAGAAGGAGGAAAGAAGGAAAAAAGAAGAAATAACATCTATCTCAACACACAGCTTTAGCCTAGAAAAAGAACCCAAAGTTTAGAGAAAATGGGATTTGTATGATGTGCTTTTATCCTTGTACCATTCTAGCCTGTGTTCGCTTTCTTCGAAAATCTCTCCATGATGCTAACAGAAGCCAAAATGCCCATCTTCCTTGCACAGCTTCCCAAATGTTGTGTCAAAATCCCTGGTAGGCATCCTGGGATTCACGGAAATGACCATGAGACCTCTAGCTAGAGTCTCAGAGAGGTATCTGTTGAGATGGGATTAAGACAGGAAGAAGGTGAAAATAAACTACTTTCTGAACCTTCTTGGAAGAGGTCCCGAGCTCACGACTTCGTTTTGAAATGGCAGGAGAAACAAAACACGTTGAAACAGGGCTTCGGTAGCAGCCCCAACTCAAACGGATGCAGAGAAGTGCTGAAGTATTCAAAGTGCTGCCAGCTGGCACTGACATATGCAAATGAGCTACAAATGCGAGGGTCCAAATTTTGGGTTATGTGTGCCAGGCCGGAGGGGATGGAGGGAGCACATGTCTATTTCTAGATGGCACCCTTTTTAGAAACTGATTTCTATATTGTCAGCTCCCCTGAAACCATTAGTTCACATTTTAAATGATAAACGTATTTTTAACTCCACAGCCTGATAGACATTTCAGAGAGAATACATATTACGTGTATCTGGAGGTGGCAACTGGTATCAAGTACCGTGACGTTGAACAACATTGTTCTCAGCCAGAGCATCATTTTTTTAAGGATCATCAAGATTTGATCTACTGGCAAAATGCAGATGCTGAAAGTAGAGTCCGGGTTTAATGAGGATGCACCAAGAAAGATGCACTACCTTTTCATTCTCCTTCAAGAAAATCTGTTATAGTGTTTCAAAAATAGGATGCCGTCCTCAAAGCAGCTTTTCACCCCTGAGTTGACCCAGGGTTAACTTGCAGAGCACTTAGTCTCCTCTGAGTCCTGCCCCAGGACTGACTCTGCCGGGGGAAGGACCATCCTGATCGGTGGGTTCTCATCTCAGTGACCAAGGTTCTTCCTAACTCTGGAGTCTCTGCTCACCTTGCTCTGAACCTGCCTTGCCCGTCCACGTGCCCTGGTTCTCGGCTTCTTACAATGCTCTCGGTTTGCATCTGGACTAACAACGCGGCATTTGGGTCCTGACTCATATCTGTATACCGGACTTCTGACCGGCCTCTTATTTAATCATCATACTTCCTGGTGCTTCCTCTGACCTACTGACCCTTAAGTGACTCACTGCTCTTTGAATGCTACATTATGCCAAGTTCTTGCATCAGCCAGGTTGTTTCTGAGCCCTGCAGCTGCACCCAATGGGTTGGCATCCATGCCCTTGTGTGTTTTGCTGTTATTTAGACACTAATTCACATCCAACTCTTTTGCCACCCCATGGACTATAACCCACCAGACTCCTCTGTCCATGGAATTCTCCAGGCAAGAATACTGGAGTGGGTTGCCATTTCTTCCTCCAGGGGATCTTCCCAACCCAGGGATCAAACCTGAATCTCCTGTGGCTTCTGCACTGGCAGGCGGATTCTTTGACATTGAACCACCTGGGAAGCCCACCACCAGGGCATACTCCTAGGTAATTCAACCTAGAATTACCAAGAAGACTTAAGTAAGACAAGTACCTTTCTGCCAGTTACTATCCTAAACCCACAAACAGTAGAGGAACAGAGAGCAATACCATCTTCAGATAAACAGACACCTCACTCAAAATTATAAATAAGAAATATTTGCCATCACACTTGGACCCTTGAATAAAAGGGTTTCCTGTGGATAAAAAGGAAGTGAGGAACAACATGGCCACCTTCTTAACCCTGCACAGCAGATTGCTTATGAGAGTTAAATGCGTTCCAAAGGTTTTTCTTGCCAGAAGTCAATCTGCCTTCCTGACCTGAACTCCCAGTCCTTATCAAGCATTGTGCAGGCTCTGGGAATTTTTCCTATTATAAGCTAAAGAACTAGCTTAACATCATTTCACGGACACTCATAGAAAAATCCAGGATCAGACAGAAAGATCCTTATCACTCCTGATAAAAGCAGTGTGTAAGTCTTCACATTCTCATGGGTTCCCCATGTGCCCCAAGTCCCAAGCAGGCAAAGTAAGAGCTCATAGTGGATGCCCACCCAGGCAGGGGGCGCATTATAGGAAAAGGACACTGAACTTGGAGATTCACCACTTTTATAGCAAGCAGAAGCAACTTGGCTCTTTGGGGAAAGACCTGATCTCAACCCTTACGTTTGCACATTTGGAGACAGAAAGCCGCTCAGATGTCTGGGTCAGAAGAAGGCAGACCTTCTTGGCAAGAACATACAGAACTTTCAGAACCATAGGGAATGGTGTCTCCCACCACTCCTGCCCCAAACGACTCCAGATGCGTGAGACTCCAGGCTCTGGCCTACAGATGCTCTGTACGCTCCTGTGTCCTGCCCTTGGTCATGCTCAACTTGTTCTACTGCCCTAAAACACTTTCCCCCAAGGAAAGCATCCTTCTGCACTGATCTCTATAGAGATTCCTTTCCCACATGAAACCATCCTATTCCTCCCTCTAGAAGATGCTTCTCCTGCATCTTGAAGTGGGCATAGCATTCCCACATCCTTTCTTTTCTGGGAGTGTATGTCTGATTCTCCTCAAACTGGGGAGTGGGCTGGGGGTTGCGTGCATCTCCGGTATAGGACAAGGTCATGTACATCAGATAAACAAAAATGACCAAGACACACAGAAGAGAAAAATGTTGAAACTCAAAGAAAAAAATTAGTTTATAAACATATATTAAAATCAATTACCTCCTGTTCAGTTTTTGGTTTCTAAACATCATTCCCTAATCAAAGGAACCAGGACTCCTTGTTGAAGTGGTTGATTTCAGGGCTGGAGCAGAAAAAAAAATGTAAGATGCACCTGGAACATCTTACAGTGTCAGGAAGTAGGGAAGAGTTCAGAAGGGATGGGGTCTGGCTGAAGGGACTTGGGAGCCAAACTGGAGCATCAAAAAAGTGAAGGAGAAACAGAATTCTGGCATCTTCTTAAAGATGTTTGCCCCAAACATTTATTACTTTCAAAGGGAAAATAATGATGGATGGTGGAGAAGCCTAGCAGACATTCTACCTCATCCAAGTGGTTAATGACAAAGTAACCAGTGGTAAGACATGAGGACATCATGTATCCCCAATAAAAGGCCCTGAGAAGGGGCATGCCATCTCTTCCATATTCCCCCAAATACATCACCTAAATCTATGCATGAGAAAAATACCAGATGAGCCCAAACTGAGGAAGACTCTATGAAATACCTGATGCGTTTTCTTAAAAAATGTCAAAGTTGGAACTTCCTTGGGGGCCCAGTGGTTAAGACACTGCACTTCCAATGCAGGGGGTTTGGATTCGATCTCTGGTCATGGAGCCAAGATCTCACATGCCATGCAGCACCACCAAAAAGTTTTTTAAAAGAAAAATGTCAAGGTCAATAAAGGATGAAAAAGATGGAGGAACTTTCATAGATTGGAGAAGACGAGGGAGAAGTGACAAGTATGTACAATGAGATTTCGGATCTAATCTTTTGGATTAAATACAGGAACAAAAGCAAAAAGGGAAAAAAGCTAGTGAAATTCTAATACGATCCATCATTAGCTCATAGTGTTGTACCAATATTATTGTCAGTCTGGATAACTGCATCATGATTGTGTAAAATGTTAGCGTTAGGGGAAGTTGAAGGAAAGGTGTATGGGAAGTCTCTGTAACATACTTACAACTCCTTTTAAAATCTAAAATTATTTCCAAATTTTTTAAAAGTTTTAGGAAAACTAAGAAGAATTCAAAGATAATAATAAGTAATTATTATAATAACTGGTAAGCACTTTGCGTGGATCACAACAAAATGGGGGAAATTGTTTTTTAAAATTTTTATTTATTTATTTATTTTGGCTGTGTTGGGTCTTTGCAGCTGTGCAGCGTTTTTTTCTGTTGTGGAGAGTATGGGCTACTCTCTAGATGCAATGCACAGGCTTCCCAGTGCAGTAGCTTCTCTTGTTGCGGAGTATGGACTTCAGAGGATGTGGGTGTCAATAGTTGCAGCCCCAAGCTCTAAAGCACAGAATCAACAGTTGTTACACATGGGCTTAGTTACTCCATGGTATGTGGAATCTTCCCTGACCAGAGATCGAATCTGTGTCTCCTGCATTGACCGGCAGATTCTTTACCACTGAACCACCAGGGAAGCCCCCAAACTGTGGAATATTCTTTAAGAAATGGGATTACCAGACCATCTTACCTGCCTCCTGAGAAACCTACTGTATGCAGGTCAAGAAGCAATGGTTAGAACCAGACATGGAACAACAAGCTGGTCTAAAATTGGAAAAGGAGTATGTCAAGGCTATATATTGCCATCCTGCTTATTTAACTTATATGTACAATACTTCACGTGAAAGATTGGGCTGGATGAAGCACAAGTTGGAATCAAGACTGCTGGGAGAAATATCAACAACCTCAAATATGCAGATGATATACTCTAATTTAGGCAGCAAGTGAAGAGGAACTAAAGAGGTTCTTGATGAGGGTGAAAGAGGAGAGTGAAAAATCTGGCTTAAAACTCAACATTCAAAGAACTAAGATCATGACATCTGATCCCATCACTTCATGACAAATAGATGGGGGAAAAGTGGAAACAGTTACAGATTCTATTTTCTTGGGTTCCAAAATCACTGCAGATGGTGACTGCAGCCATGAAATTAAAAGACACTTGGTCCTTGGAAGAAAAGCTATGACAAAACTAGACAGCATATTAAAAAGTAGAGTCATCACTTTGCCGACAAAGGTCTATACAGTCAAAGCGATGGTTTTTCCTATAGTCATGTATGGATGTGAGAGTTGGACAATAAAGAAGGCTGAGTGACGAAGAACTGATACTTTCAAATGCTGCTGCTGGAGAAGATGCTTGAGAGTCCCTTGGATTGCAAGGAGATCAAACCAGTCCATCCTAAAGAAAATCAACCTTGAATATTCATTGGAAGGACTGATGCTGAAGCTGAAACTCCAATACTTTGGCCACCTAATGTGAAGAGCCGACTCACTGGAAAAGATCCTGATGTTGGAAAAAATTAAGGGCAGGACGAGAAGGGGGTGACAGAGGATGAGATGGTTGGATGGCATTACCGACTCAATGGACATGAGTTTGAGCAAATTCCAGGAGATAGTGAAGGACAGGGAAGCCTGGCATCTCAAAGAGTCAGACAAAAATTAGTGACTGAACAACAAGCACTTTTCAGAGGTTAACTCCCTAATTTACACAACAGTTTCCTACAAGGAAGTGATCTCTATGGTACCCACTGTATTGTAACTGATAAAACTGAGGCATAAGGAAGTTAACTGGTCTAACAAGACCTGTTCTAAGTAATGAGGCCAGGCTGAAAATCCAGCTCCAGATTCTGTGCTTCTAGCCATGCTACCTTGCTGGTCCAGACCCCTGTGGATCTTAAGAAGTTGTATTTTCCTTAGTGCCCCAAAATCTAAAGTAGAAGCTATCAATCACAATCACTGAGAATCTGCTTTGTTCCAAGCACATATTAAATCTCTGCAAATATTGATCACCTCACTAGTCTCATCCTTGCATTACAACTGAAGCAAGTGAGACCCAGAGACACCAGATATTGTGTTTGATAGTCTGGTCTTTGCTTTTCTAGGCCAACCCCCAGGAGCCGGGTTCACAAAGTCTGAAAACTCAGTTTTCCAGAATCCTGGGCCAGCAAGTCGCTGGTTGGATTCCACCCAGGAGAAGCGCCATTGCAGGTTTGGAAGGTAGAAGGGAAGCAGAAACAGTGTCCTCCAGCCCCCTTCTGGCTCCAGCCAAGCAGAGGCACGGGCTCTGGGCTGCCGATGGACGGTTTCCCCTCTGACTTCCTTGTGGCTTCTAAAGGATCGTCCCCTTCAGCTGTCAGCTGGACTCAACTTCCCCAGAAACCTTGTATTTCCAGACTTTCTAATATTCTCTTTCCTAGCCTCTATTCCCTGGCTGGAACCTTTTCTAAATACCTAAGGTAAACTTTGTTTTGCCTCACCAAACACTGACCAAGACTTTCAGGGATTTTCCCAGGATCACATGGTTGGCTGGTAAGTGGCCGGGCTAGATTTATCAGCCCATGCTTGTGACAAATGTTTACTGAATAGACCTAAAATTTGCATTTCTGCACTTGGACTGGAGCCTTTTCCCGGCCCCCACTTGGTTGAGAGTCTGACCACCTTCCTAGGTTTCTGCGTCCCTGTCTACCTCAACCTTCTGTGGATTCCTGCTTCAAACCAAACGGACATTTCCCCATGGAGGATGCTAAGTTCCACTTGCCTATAAGCATCATGGTAGCTGAAACCCATCAACCACCTTTGACAACACCCATCACCTCACCTTGGATTCAGCTTAATTTTGCTATCCACCCCCTCACAGGACACTGTGATTCTCCTGCCCCCTTCAAGGGACATTAATTATATTATAATTAGATCAGATCACTATTATAATCAGATTACTCCACAGGCCCACCCCCCACTCCCTTTGGTTGCTGCTGAGGTTGCAACACACAACATTGCCAAGGCCAAGTTGATGGTGCACAATCCTCATGTCAAGGAACTTTGCAAACTGTGAGTGCTAATAAAAGTTCATTCTTTTCTTTTATTGCATCAACCACGATCCAATTCTGTCACTAGAGACCTGGCTCACAAAGTGTAGCTTAAAAGGAAATATTTATTATTAATTAGGGTTCAGAAAGCGTCAACCACAAGCTCAAAGTATTTATAGGCGTGGGTCTCTCGTGATGCTAATTAAACAATACTAATGTTGCAGATTTCTGTGGTTCTGCCAAATTTGACAAAGGCAGCCCTTTCTGGCTAATGTTACTAATACCCACTTAATGCAAACATTTACCAGTTTTTCTTTCCATCAAGAATAGTGTTAGAAGGAATTTGATAGTTACAAAGCTATGTGGAAAATAATGTGAAGGCAGGGAAGAGGAAGCAGACAAAAATCACTCCCTGCTACTCTTGAGACTTCTGTCCTTGGCCATGACAGAGTTTGGGGATGTCTAGAGAAAAACACATGAGATGGGGCCATGGCAGGATAAAGGGGCACAGATGCATTATCCAAAGCAGCCACTTCTGCTAAACCTCAGCCAGAAGTGACCGGTGTGGCCTGATACCCCAATTTTCTTCAGAAAAGTTGGATTTGGAAATCCACTTTTTAAATTATATAATCTCACTCTTTTAAAAATGAAAGTGAAAGTGTTAGTCACTCAGTCATCTCCAACTCTTGGCGACCCCATGGACTAAAGCCTGCCAGGCTCCTCTGTCCACAGGATTCTCCAGGCAAGAATATTAGAGTGGGTTGCCATTCCCTTCTCCAGGGGATCTTCCCCACCCAGGGATTGAACCCAGGTCTCCTGCATTGCAGGAAGATTCTTTACCATCTGAGCCACCAGGGAATTGAATTCCATTACACAAATAAAATTAAGACTAAAACCTCTGGTTTTATGACTATCTTGAGGCTTAGGGCACATGTATTTCCAAAGATATTATAAAAAGGACCATTAAGGGACATAGTCAACATAGTCAAAGCTATGGTTTTCCCAGTGGTCATGTATGGATGTAAGAGTTGGACTATAAAGAAAGCTGAGCGCCGAAGAATTGATGCTTTTGAACTGTGGTGTTGGAGAAGGGACTTGAGAGTCCTTTAGACTGCAAGGAGATACACCTTGAAGATACAGACTGAAGGAAATCAGTACTGAATGTTCATTGGAAGGACTGATGCTGAAGCTGAAACTCCAACACTTTGGCCACCTGATGTGAAGAACTGACTCATTTGAAAAGACCCTGATGCTGGGAAAGATTGAGGGCAGGAGGAGAAGGGGATGACAAGGGATGAGCTGGTTGGATGGCATCACTGACTCAATGGACACGAGTTGAAGTAAGCTCTGGGAGTTGGAGACGGACCAGGAGACTGGTGGGCGTGCTGCAGTCCGTGGGGTCACAAAGAGTCACAAAGAGTCGGACACGACTGAGCGACTGAACTGAACTGAACTGAAGGGACAGGAAACTGAATGAAAAGAATGATCATTTCTTGCGTATCTATTCGCTAAACATCGCATCGGCATTAAGACATGCGTTAGCTCATTTGTATGAAGAAGCTATTAAGAATGGAGTGGAAAAGAAAAGAGGGAAGAGGGGAAGAAAGTAAGGGACTTTGACACAAAATACGGATTGTCTTGTTTACCATCGCAAGGGTCAGCCTATGGAGAATCGAAGGTTTTATTTACTGAGGAAGCAAGATTTCTAAGGCAGGAAAACATCAGTCTTCACATGAAAACTTGGCTATTTTGTTAATTGATTTCCTTCACATGTCTACGTTTATTTTTAGAATAACTGGTATACTTGGAATCCTAGTATATCATCCCATAGGGAATTAAAACCTTCAGCTCCCTGTCTTCAGTTCTCCAGTGACACTTAAAGAGAGTCAGTCGTTTCGTCTTGTCTGTGTGTATGTGACCTGGAGATCTTGCTCTCTTGGTCTCTCTCCCATCACTGCTACCCTGCAGGGCTGAGACAGCATGCGGGATGAAGTGGGTGCTTGGAAGGAACAGTCCAGGGCAGTGGCGGGGTCATGTCCACGGACAGTCGGACGCGTGGCATCTTCTCAAACGTTTCCGTCATACCCACGGTCGAACTCTGCTCCCAAGAGCTGCTTCACTGCCCACTCAGCCCATGTCTGATTTCCTGCTTAATAAGGGGGCCTGCACTGGTATCCTCGGCTGCTGGAGCAAGCACCACAAACTGTGGCTTAAGCCAGGGAGTAATCGTCTCACAGTTCCAGAAGCGAGAAGTCCAAAGTCAAGGTGTCAACTTGATTTCTGAACTTGAATACCTACTAAGGGCTGTGAGGGAGTCTCTTCCATATCTCTCTTGTGGTTTCTGGTGATGTGCTGGCAATCACTGGTGTTTCTTGATTTGCAGAATCATCCCCTCAATGTCTGTGCTTCATCTATACAGGGACTTCTCCCTCTGTACATGTCTCTGTCTCCAAATGTTCCCTCTTTATTAAGACATCTTTTGGCTCAGACAGTAAAAGAATCTGCATGCAATGCAGGCGACCTGGGCTCAGTCTCTGCATTGGGACAATCCAGAGGAGAAGGGAATGGCAACCCACTCCAGTGTTCTTGCCTGGAGAACTCCATGGACAGAGGAGCCTGGCGGGCTGAAGTCTTTGGGGGTTGCGAAGAGTCAGACACGACTGAGTGACTGTTACTTTCACTCTCACATACTGGATTAGGGCTCACCTTGATGACCTCATCTAAATCTAACTAATTATATCGCAATGACCCTATTTCCAAACAATACCATTTTCTGTAGTATTGAGGCCTCAACATACAAATTTTAGGGGAAACATTCAACCCTTTGCAGAGAAGGAGTGTCTTTCAGAGACAGAAATCACCAACCTAAGAAGAGTGAGGGCTTCCCTGGTGGCTCAGTGATAAAGAACCTGCCTGCCAAGCAGGAGATGCAGGTTCGATCCCTGGGTCAGAAAGACCCCCCTGACGTAGGACATGGCAACCCACCCCAGTATTCTTGCCCCGGCAATCCCACAGACAGAGGAGCTTGGCAGGCTACAGCCCATGGGGTGGCAAGAATGTCAGCGAGTAACCAAACAACACAACAACAGGAAGAGTGAATAAGGTGAGGTCCAATCCTGTTCCACATGGCCCCACAAGAAGAATACCAATGCCTAGGATTTGGAAACCATCCAGAAGCCCCCCAGAGCCCCCAGACAACCCCAGAGCCCAGGCAGAAACTCCGAGGCTGAGCACTGCCGGACCACGCGATGCCAAACCCGTCTCTGTTAATAAAATGTCCTGGCCTCTCCAATTTGCCCTCGGACACGGACAGCTCTTGCATCCAGCACAAATGCAGGGAGGGAGTGTGCGCTCTTCTTTTGGGAATTGATGTGGCAATTCCTCCACTCCCCACACTAGTCAGCTGGAAGGAGACAGAGCCAACAACCTGCTTTCTGTTTGTTTTGTCAACTCTGTTACAGGCCAGTCTCTGACTTCGGGCTGTGAGTCTCAAGGGAAGGGATAAGATCTTCCACATCCGGTTGCAAAAGACAGGTCTCTAGTCAATACGTATTTATTTTCGCCATTTTGGAGTGAACTCCGCTCCTCATGAGACACCCCCTGATTAGTCGGAAATTGTCTGAGTCCCCACCTGCATGCTGTGAAATCCTTCCGGAGCATTCCTCTTGGTTGCTTACAAGCAGAGCTGGGGGAGGTGCCTGAACAGTAAGAAAAATAAACTTGGACGGCCTCCAAGCCCCCTGGCAAGGCTCCCCCCATCCTCCCCTGCTTTCTGAGCATCACAATAGGCTTCCAAAATCCTCCCCAGCCTGCTGTCACAACACAAATACGGCTCACTACTCCCTCAAAAGTACAGCATCTTCATGCTTCATGAAGCCCAGAGGTTCTGTGGCTGCCAGGAGGACCAGAAGGGATGTTCCCACATTTTACTTTTGTCTTTGGGCCAGAAAGTGCATATATTACTATTTCTAATGCTGTGTGCCGTTCTCTTACTACACGTCTACAGCTATACCCCATACAGGGAGGGTTGGACCTATACCTCTAATTCATGGGTTCTCATTGACATTGAAGGCAGGAGGAGAAGGGATGAGATGGTTGGATGGCATCACCAACTGGATTGACGTGAGTTTGAGTAAACTTTGGGAGTTGGTGATGGACAGGAAAGCCTGGCGTGCTGCAGTCCATGGGGTCACAAAAAGACGGACACGACTGAGCGACTGAACTGAACCGATTGACTTTTGTGGGCTTCCCAGGTGGCGCTAGTGGTAAAGAACCCGCCTGCCAATGCAATAGAAGTAAGAGACTCGGGTTAGATTCCTGGGTTGGGGAAGATCCCCTGGAGGAGGTCACGGCAAACCACTCCAGTATTCTTGCCTGGAGAATCCCATGGATAGAGGAGCCTGGTGGGCTACAGTCCATGGGGTCACACATAATCAGACATGACTGAAGTGACTTAGCATGCACACATATTGACATTTGTAAAGCAGACTTTTAATTTTGCATTTGGGACCACTCAAAAGAGAACAGGACCAAAGTTTATCTTTAGAGTCTACCTAAAAAGTGTTCATTACGCAAATGGATAATGGCCAAGATTTCCAAGGAGATCTCTGAGACTGTATTCATTTCCCAGGGCTGCCCTGAACAAAGGACCAGCTATTTAGTAGCTGAAACCAACAGAATTTCATTCTCTCACAGTTCTGGAGGCTGGAAGTCTGAAATCAAGGTGTTGGTCCTGCTCCCTCTTTGACCTGCAGCAGAGAATCCTCGCCTGTTTCTTCCCAGCCCTGATGGTCACCCTCGGTCCTCAGCATCCCTTGGCTTGCAGCTCCATCACCCCAACCTCTATCTCTGTGACCACGAGGCTTTCACAACCTCCCAACCCCCATCTCTGTGTCCAAATGGCGCTCTTTATGTAACACCATCAGTCAGCCGTATTGGGTTGGGGTCTACCTTAATTACCTCATTTTGAGTGGATTTCACCTGCAAGGACCTCATTTCCAAATAAGTTCACATTTAAGGTATCTGGGGATTAAGACATAATTATATCTTCTGTGGGGATGATACCATTTAACCTATAATGCCGCTTAACATTGAAATTCTGTTCCTGCGTGTGTGCGTGCTAAGTCGCCTCGGTCGGGTCTGACTCTCTGTGACCCCATGGACTGTAGCCCGCCAGGCTCCTCTGTCCATGGAATTCTCCAGGGAAGAATGCTGGAGTGGGTTGCCATGCCCTCCTCCAGGAGCTCCTCCTGACCTAGGCTTGGAACCGATGCCTCCTGCACTAGCAGGGGGTTCTTTACCACTAGCACCACCTTGAAAGCCCTCCAATTCTGCTCAGATACTTTTAAACCTTATATCTAAGTACTGACAATAGACATATTAGCTAAAAACAACTTGGTGTGGAAAATCTCAGTGGATCCTGCTACTATGTAATGTTGAAATGCATGCTACAGACCCAACTCCATATTTCCACTGCCATGTTCTTGACCTCACCAGTGAGAGAGCTTGTCATTTTTGTGAGCACATTTTCTACCTCTGGTAGATACTTCTTGGATTACTTTCCCCATACATCAACATCTTTCAATATCTCTCCTATGACATCTTATCCAGTTCCTCACCTGTTTGTTTATAAATATTTGTTGAGTACATACTATCTGCCAGGCAGGGTAGAAGTAGATGAAAGGCATGCACCCTTCTTTCAAGGTGCCCATGGTCTTCGGGGATTTGTACGGTTGTGCTAAATTGTGATGCTAAAAACAAGCTACTAGGACCATGGAGGTAGACTGCACATACTGAGTCTATTGAGTGTGAACATGCTCAGTCGTGTCCGACTCTGTGTGACCCCAGGGACTACAGCCTGCCAGGCTCTTCTGTCCATAGAGTACTGCAGGCAAGAATACTGGGATGGGTTGCCATTTCCTTCTCCAGGGGATCTTCCCGACCAGGGATTGAACCTGAATCTCATGTCTCCTGCAGTGGCGGGCAGGTTCTTTACCACTGTGCCACCTCGGAATGCACTGAGCCCATTGGTGACAGACATATTTTGTCTGTTATCTTGCCTGATCCTCACATACAGACTGTGCATGGCATTTTTAACCCCATTTTGTAGATTAAAAAAAATGAAGCTAAGAGAGGGTCAGTATTTGGTCTTAGTTATATCATTAGTAGATGAAGTATAACTAGGTCATGGTCACATATGCACCTCATTCCAATATCCTTGCGGTTAATGTTAAAAATGTTGAGACTTTCCTGGTAGTCCAGTGGCTAAGACTGCACAGTCCCAATACAGGAGGCCCAGGATCAATCGCTGGTCAGAGAACTAAATCCTACATGCCACAACTAAAAAAAGAAAAGTCCATCATATGATGCAACAAATGCTGAAGATCCCTCAAACTTCAAGGAAGATGGAAGATCCCTCTTGCCTCATCTAAGACATGATGCAGCCAAATAAATAAAATTTTTTATTTTAAATGTTTATAGCTGAATGACGGCAATGTGGGATTTTTTTTTATAGTTCTCTCTCTAATAGTGCATATGTTTGAAAATGTCCATGCTAAAAGGCCCATAATAAAACTCTTTCTGAAACAAAGTATGAAATCCTTGCCCTGAACCACTGCATGGTATGCATGGGGTCAAATGAGCAGGGCCTTGTGTGTCTGAAGCCAGGACTCTCTCTTCTGAATTCTCATTGCATGTTGATCAACAATATCCATCTCCAACATGTGTGCACACACACATGCACACAGTCAAATCTAAAGAAAGGATAGAGAAATTTTATATTTATTGTACAATAAATATAATAAATGTAGTTAAATATTTATTTAGCATGGTGATTTGCATATATTACCTGGGAATAAATACTGATTAAATAAATAAGCAAGAAATAAGTGAAATTACTTGGAATTCTTGTCTTATCTTTTTATTGTTTTTCAGCCGCTCAGTCATGTCCAGCTCTTTGCGACCCCATGGACTGCAGCGCACCAGGTTTCCCTGTCCTTTACTATCTCCCAGAGCTTGCTCAAACTCACATTCCTTGAGTTGATGATGCCATCCAACCATCTTATTCTCTGTCATTCCCTTCTCCTCCTTCCTTCAGTCTTTCCCAGCATCAGGATCTTTTCCAGTGAGCTGGCTCTTCACATCTTTAAAGCCCTTGAAAATAGAAAAACTGTTTAATTTACAAATGTATGATTTAGACCTTTTATTTTATTACTATATTATTTTATTATACACACACATATATAGTTCATTTTATATTATCTTATATATCTTTAACTAAATCAATGCGAATTAATATGTGCTTCCCCATTCCTGACCCATAAGTACCTATTTATTGCCCGTGTGAGTGCAGTCTAAGCCTCACAAGGGGTGATTTTTGTGCTTTTACTCACGAAAGAGCCCCAGGCATCCATAGTGGTACTGTGCGCACAGTAGGTCTTTAACAACCATCTGTTAAGTGAATTGATGATTGGACCAACGCGTGTAAGTCATACTGACTTCACCGTACAAAAGAGAGAGGAAAGTGATTCAGTAACTTTGTATCAGTCTCTTAAAAATGTCCACATAATTTCAGTGATCATATATTCTGAGTTGTGTTGAAACAGTACTTCAGCTTAAGTGATGTTTTGTTTGTCTGTTTGTTTTTTATCTTGGGACAGTCCAGTTATCCGAATACCACTAACAGGGTCCTCCTAACTCCTTAGAGCACAATTCAGAACAAGATGCAAGAAAAAAGACCACTGAGTGACCACAAGTATTGCAACAGCTCTATCCTTACGAGCTGTTCTGATAAGTTTGGCTCTCTGTTTTTCTGTATCTCAACAGGATAAAGAAATAAATAAAATTAAGAGATCCATGGGATATTAGGACAAATGGACATCCATACGCAGAAAAAAATCTCAAACTACAACCTCACAACTTACACAAATCTCAAAATAAATCTTCATCCTAAAGGTAAAACGGGCTTCCCAGGTTGCTCAGACAGTAAAGAATCTGCCTGTCATTGCGGACCTGGGTTTGATCCCTGGGTTGGGACGATCCCACAGAAGGGAATGGCAACCCATTCCAGTATTCTATTCTTGCCTGGAGAATCCCCCAGATAGAGAAGCCTGGTGGGCTACAGTCCATGGGGTCGCAGAGTGTCGGACATGACTAAGTGAGTAACAAAGACTTCAACAGAGGTAAAACACAAAGCAATAAACATCTTAGGACTTCCCTGGCAGTACAGTGGATAAGAATCTGTCTGCCAATGCAGGGGACAGGGGTTCGAACTCTGGTTTGAGAAGACGCTGCAGAGCAATTAAGCCCGTGAGCCATCACCCTGAGACCTGAGTGCTGCAATTACACTCCTGAGGCCCACACACCTGGAGGCTATGCTCCCCAACAGGAGAAGCCACCTCAGGGAGAAGCCCCCACACCGCAACTAGAGAGGAGCCCCTGCTCGCCACAACTGGAGAAAGTTTGTGTGCAGCCACGGAGACCCAGGGCAGCCAAAAACAAATAACTAGAAATAAATTAGCTGCTCATTTTTTTAAATAAACACTTTAGTAGAAAACAAGATTTTTTAATGACATTGGGTTAGTCAAACATTTCTCAGATACAACACCAAAAGTATAATCTAAAAAGAAGAAAGCTATAAATTGGAATACTCACAAAATTAAAAACTTTTGCTCTGTGAGGGACATTATAAACAGAATGGAAAAACAAGCCGCAGACTGAGAGAAAATATTTGCATATCACATATCCACAAAGGACTTGTATCCAGAATATATAAGGAAACTTAAAACTCAGCAGTAATTAAAGATGCAACACTATTTTTGAAATGGAAGAATGATTTAAAGGGACACTTCACCAAAGATGGCATATGGGTGGCAAATAAACAGTTGAAAAGATATTCATCATTATTAGTTGTATGGGAAATGCAAAGTAAAGCCACAATGGGATGCCATGCCAGACTCATCAAAAAGGCTAAAACTAAAAAGTATCAATAATATCAAGTGATGGTGAGGATGCAGAGGCGCTAGATCTCTCCTGCAGTATGGGTGGAAACGTAAAATGGGATTGACCCTCTGGAAAACAAGCCGTTCTTTAAAAAGTTAAAGCATGCAGACCTTTTCCATATGACCAAGCAATCCCAGGAGAACTGCAAGTTTACTACACCTGCAGACAAACCTATTTCCAGGGAACGAATAGAGATGCAGACGTAGAAAACGGACAGGGGACACAGGGGAGGAAGGGGAGAGTGGAACAGATTGGGAGAATAGGATGAGCATATATACACTACCATGTGTAAAATACATAGCTAATGGGAGTCTGCTATAAAGCCCAAGAAGCTTATCTCGGTGCTCTGTAATGATCCACATCGGTGAGAGGGAGGGGACATATGTATACATGTAGCTGATTCACTTCATTGTACAGCAAAAACTAACACAATATTGTAAAGCAATTATGCTCCAATAAAAAAAAAATTCCACAAATGTTTCTAGCAGCTCTATTCAGTGGAGAAGGAAATGGCACCCCACTCCAGTATCTTTGCCTGGAGACTCCTGTGGACTGGGGAGCCTGGTGGGCTGCCAGCTATGGGGTCGCACAGAGTCAGACACGACTGAAGTGACTTAGCAGCAGAAGCAACAGCTCTCTTCATAATCACTCCAAACAGGGAAAAAACTCAGATGTCCTTCAATGGAGGAATGAGTAAACAAACAGATGTCCGTCCTATCATGGAATACAATTCAGCAATAGAAAAGAATGGCTTCCCGGTGCACGCAACAACTTCCACAAATCTCAAAGGTATCATGTTTGGAAAAGGAGAAGACCCTAGAAGGTAACTGATTGTATGACATCACTTATACACCAGTCTCAAAAAGACAAAACTATGGGGAGAGAGAACACGTCTGGGAGTGTCAGACTTTAGGGGTAGGAAGATACCAATCAGGGATACAGGAAGCCTTGAGTCAAAGAAAGCTCTTGTTCAGAGACAAAAGACTCTCAGGCAACCCACGAACCAAGATGGATCACCTAGACACAGGGCTACAGCGCAGACTAGGATGCAAGGAAAGAGGGGTCCCCAACCAGATCACAGGGGATGGGGGGGGGCACTGCCAGGAGCCACCAATCCCAGAGCAATTCTTTTCTTCTTTCCTTAAGCTCCTGGTTTCCTCTCATCAGTCTGAGAATGGGATTTTAAGCAGCAGTCTCCTGTTAGACTAGCCTGGAAGTAGACAGTGATTCTTTTTTAGTAGATTTCTATGCCAAATGATAAATACTAATATTTTTAACTCATAATAGGATACACTTCATTTCTTGACAAAACCACTTACAAGGAAGAGCTCACTTACTGACAAAGTCAGATAATCGATGTGCTACTATCTCTGCCTTATGAGTTCTCTAATGGCGAAATAATGAAGTATTATTTAGTTTAATACAATCACTGGAGCTTCTCGATGACCTTGGAAGGAAGAGACATAAACTAGGAACCTTTGAAAGGTATAATCAATTTCTTATACAAGACTTTATATAAATAAAAAGTAGAATTAATTTAAATGACAAGTGCTTCATTGTAGATCTTTATTATGTCCTAGGATTAGTGGTACAAGGGAAATTAGTCAACAAAGACTGTTTTGTGATTATGGGGGCCACAAGAATCTATATCTGCATTAAACAACTTCTTAAATAAGATTAGGGTTAAAGTGCATTATGATTTTTTATGTTTCATAGGACAGCAAAATTCAGTTAAGTGGGAGAAAAAAATAAAAGTAAATAACATTTAAAGGGACAAGAATACCAGGTCAAAGTGGACTTTTCATTGACTCATATTAGGTCTCTACCCAGCTCCACCATCTGGCATTTTGCATTTGTCTGTCAGCAACATAATTTCTAAACGGACTGATTTTTTAACCAAATTCAATACTGTAACAAAAAGTAATAAGATATGACTTAAATCCCTTTTACAGCTTAGTTCTTTTCTTGCAACAGCTGATAGAAGTTTGTAAAACAATCCTACCAAGAAATTGTATCAACTTGTTTTGCAAATAATTGCTTAATATTAACAAAAACACACGTGGAAAAAAAATACATGTATGACCATGGCTTATCTGTAATCAGGTTTACTTCTATATCCCTGAACCAGATGTCTTGAGATAAACACATGCCATAGCTCACAGCTTTTCCTACATGAAATCCGTTGAAAACGGAGATACAACAACTTGAAAACTTGCCACAAAATTAAAGGACTGCAGATTTGAGCTGTGGCACAGAAGTCCCCAAAAGTTAGTGATCTCTCCATGACCCGATGATTCATTATAACCACTGCACTGACTGGGAAAACCAATGGAAACTGAAGCTAAAAACTTGAGTTGCACAAATTGAAAAGCTCCAGAAGGTAAATCAATTAATCTATTTCAATGACAATGAAGCAACTGATAATGAAATATTTTAGAGTCTCCGTGGTCAAGTTCTCAGATACAATCTTTATCCAGGAGGTCACTTCGGATGGAGTCTTCTGTTGTTCAGTGGAATTCCTGAGTAAGAGCTATACCCTCTACGGGTAAAAGTAATTATGCTCTTACAGTTCAGGGTCACAGCAAAGGAAAGATACTCATCCAACATGCCTTTGAAACAGATCTAAATTCCAGGGACGTGTAGACTACAAATTGTGGGGCTTGGAACTGCAGGCAAAATATAAGAATTAAGGAGAAAAGGTATCAATTGTTAGAGACTGTAACTGTGGTGCAGTCATATTAATTAAGGAGTCCCACTAAATTTTCCAGGACTTTCCTGGTAGCTTAGCTGGTAAAGAATCCACCTGCAATGCAGGAGACCCAGGTTTGATCCCTGAGTGGGGAAGATACCCTGGGAAAGGGAACAGCTACCCAGTCTAGTACTTTGGCCTGGAGAATTACATGGACTAAATTTTCTGGGCTAGTTTCAAAATGTGTAAGTGTGACATGGTATACCGGTTGGATTTTTTAAACCGAATCCCAGAATTAGAATAGGAAACTTGATGAACACAGTGCATCTGAATTTAATAAAACACCCAAAACTAAAGGGTTTTCCTAAAACGTAGTTCGAAGAATTGGACTGAACTAGGTCAGATGGAGGCCAGCCACAGAAGCAGAAAGTTGGCCGGCAGTCCACGCACACAGTGGGGAACATCATCTACCAACTGTGAGGATGGGGACTGGGGAGAAAGGGCGAAGCCCTGCTGATGCCAAAACTCTCATGCGGGTTTCCAAAGGCTCTGAGAGTATACATGTAAAGTAATTAACCTTAGAATATAGAGTGGAAAAAGAAAACTGTTAGTTCCTTGGAGATGGCAGCAAATTCACACATTGGTTTTGGACAAGGCTATGGAAAAAACACAGACTCTACTCCTCAGCTTAATCCACCCTCAACTGCATAACCCCATTCTGTGTCCTTTGAACACCTCTGATCTCCTATTCTAACATGTACACTTTGAACCACGCCAACTTTTCATATTATTACATCATGTGTATTGAAAGATTTCACATACAGCACATTCAAAACTTGTTTAATTATCATGGCCCTAAAAGGTAGAGATTATTATACCTTTTTTTTTTTTAATAGATGAGAAGCAGAGGCTTCAAGAAATGAATTGTCCATGGTAACAAAACAGGCTCTCCCCAGACCCCAGCTGTTGATCTGCAGAACTTAAGGTCCTAACCCCCAAACTACCCCTTATTTAATTGTCTCTTTTATTATTCCAAGCATTTAATAAGTCTTTTTGAAAATCTAGGTAGGAATAAACACTTTATCTACTTTGTCCTGATTCTCTTTCATGTTGGGCAAGCCATAGATATTTCAAAAGAACCCAGAACTGACAGGCAGCCCTCAGGCAAAATGTGAAACACATTCTCTTAATGGAAGGTGGGAAACTGCAGGCTTGTAACCATGGTTCTTGCGGGGGAGGAAGCAGGCTTGGAGAAGCACCTAATGCCTTCCTAAGCACTGCTGGACCCGTTTCTGAAGGGCAAATACCTTCCAGGGATGTTGGAAATCCTGTGAGACTGAAGGGCCAAACAAGCAAAAGAAAGGGTTAGGGCTTAAAAGAGCCTTTGGAATAAACCTCCTCTCTGCAATAAAATCAACATGACATAAATTGGGTCTTTGGATCAAACTTCAAAATGGAGCATTCAGCAATGTCTCTGATCTTTGTAGCATGTTTTAGTTTTCAGCCGTCACTCTGTGCTCAGCTGCCGAGGTCTCCAAATGTGATTGGTTCTTTGCCAGAAAATAATTGTACAGGTCCATTCTTAGCTTCTTTCCGAGTGAGATCTGTGTTCACAGGAAGGCATGTTGTTTCTAAATAAAGGCTCCATCTTATTAAATTCTTCAGCCTATATTTTTTTTCTAAGTGAAAAAGATTTTCAAGAGTCTTATTTTTCCTAGGGAAAAAAAAAAACAAAAAAACCTCCTCACTTCTGTCCTGGCTATTCGTGGCTCTGTGCCCAAGTTTTTTGGTTTAGGACATGAAGGGGAGTTGAAGGCACCCAGATCATGCTGTTCTGTAACTGCATTGAGCAACTTATTAGCTTCCATTTCCTTCTGGGACCCCTCCTCCGTTTAACTTTTCAAGAATAGGTTGGCCTATATTCCCAGAGTTAAAGAATATGATATTTCACCCAATTTTAAACAAGGATCCCATAAAAGCCAACATGGCAATAGGCTCTCCAAATGGTTTCCTGACCTCCTCAGCCTTGAAATCAGTCAAGAGCTCCAGGAGGCAGTTAAGTTCTGAGTAGAGAAGAATAGCGTTGCAAGATTCAAGGGACAATGGAAAATGCCTCCACACCCCCAAGGGATTTCCTTTATACAAGTCTCAACTTGTACGCCTGGAGTTTTATTTCTTTGCAAAAAAAAATTTCATAAGTGCAACCTTTTTCAGTTGTTAATAACAATGTGACTTGATTGAGGACGTTGGAGAAATTTAGGCATTGGAAAGATAAAAGTTACCCACCAGTCATTGGCCCAGCAATGGCGGAGAGTAGACTGTTGGTCTCTTGGAGCATGCGTTTAAATGGTGTTTTTTGGGTGAGGGATAGAGTGAGATACCTACAACAGGAGAAGCAGAAATCAGGAGAAAGTAAGAGGGACTTCCCTGGAGGTCCAGTGGTTAGGGCTCCTTGCTTCCCCTGCTGGGGGCGTGGGTTTGATCACTGGTCATGGAATTGGATCCTCCATGCCACAGGGGATGTCCAAGGAGAAAAGTAGGCAACTTGCCTATTGCACAATTTTAGGTCACCCCTGAACAAGACCATAGCTATCATTCATTTAACTCCCAGGAAACCTGCATAAGTCTGTGATTCCAATGATGATAACTGCGCAGTTTGAAAGCAACCAAAGAACTTGGTCTTTGTTTGCTGACTCATCTGCAATACTTGAGTGACTCCAAAATACAGATTCCAAAGACAGGTCAGAGGCCCCAAAGGCAAAGCGCTCCGTAGCCATCCAGCTGCCTGCGCAGCACTAACCTGGAGTTTGTCTCCTAAGCAAGGAAGTGAACAGACGGGGGGACACCAGCACTCAGCCAGGTCAGAAGCACATGTACGTAACCATGCTCCCTGCCTCGTGGAACACCTTGCTGAATTCATGAGGGACAAGCAGAGGAATTACCAGCAATATCTTCCCTTCCTTACAAATCCATCATTAATCTCCAATTCTATTTGTGGGGAAGGGTGGAGTTCCTGGGTCAAGGGTAAAGAATGCAATTACAGAAGGGTTCCAGGTTCTGAAACATCCAGGAGGGGAAAAAAAAAAAATCTAAAATGTCATTTATTGATGATGTATTTTCTATTTCAATCTTTCTTACATCTCCTGCTGCTAGCTCACTCCCTGCCGCTTTAGTGTGGTTATCAAAAGCAGAGTTTGCAGGATTTAAGCTCAGCCAAAGCAAACAGACCCAAAATTGGGGGAAATGATTTATCTCAATCCAAGGGTAGTAATCCAATTTATTTGACTCGAATGCTTTAAGTTTCATCAGCTAAACTAGCAGTGTTAGGATTTGGCCAAATGACGTCTAGCAAAAGCAGTCCCTGTGGTGTTGACTGCTTATGAGCAGAATGATTCTCCTCTTAGAAATGCACATGTTGTTCTAGCTTTTCATGTTTGTGGCTGGCTGGTGCAGTTGGTAATGGGTTGAAACCACCTGGGAGGGCTGTCAAATCCTTTGACTATGAGGTCCTTTGACTGTGAGGTCCAGTATCTCCAGCCTGACCAGTCGTTTCATAAAGGTAGTTATTTGATGACAAGAGAGTGAGGAATGGTGGGTGCATTAGTGTGTGTCTGTCTTCACAAGTGGAGAACTCCTGGGCCAGAGTGCAATCTACTTTTCATGAAACTAGTGCAATATTTGAATGGCAGAATAGGTTACTTGGTCAATGTTCTGGATATTAAGCAAGACTGAATCTCTCCCACTTCTTATCCACAATACAGAAGGAATGGAGATTGCATCCAGATCTCATGGGATCATTGATCTTCTTTGCATTTAATTAAAAATATTTCAAGACTTTGAAAAGTAGCAACAAAAATTGAGTAGCAACAAATGGGACAAAAGAACTCTAACTTAGGAAGCTTTGACCTGAGTTCCAGTAATGCTCTGTCCCTAATTATAAATAATTTCTGTGATTAAAACTATGTCTCCAGTCTTATGAAATAGATTCCTCAAGTCTCTATAATGACAAGTTTAGAGTTAATTGAAGTAACTTGTGGTGACCATTTTAAATTGCTAGATTCCTATTATTATCATGTTTAAAGTGTGTATATGTGTGTGGGCTCAGTTGTGTCCAACTCTTTGCAACTTCATGAACTGTAGCCCACAAGACACCTTTCTCCATGAGATTTTCCCGACAAGAATACTGGAATGGGTTGCTATTTCCTCCTCCAGAGGATCTTCCTGATCCAGAGATCAAATATTTCCTTCTTGTGTCTTCTGCATTAGCAAGTGGTTTCTTTACCAGTGCACCACCTGAGAAGCCCATCATGTGTAGAAAGTCATTCCCAATTTTGTTCAAATCAATTTCCATGGTAGTCAAAAATACAGTACCTAGCATGCCCTAGCCCAACAATGGTGGGGAGTCGATTATTGGTGTCTTGGAAGATGCATGTAAGTAGTATTTAGAATGGGAGTTAGTGGGAAGTACCCACTTAAAAAGAGCACAAATAAGGAGAAAGTAGACAGTTTGCCTGTTGCATAATCTTAGGTCATCCCTGAACAAGATCATTGACATCCTTCACTTAACACCGGGAATCCTGTATAAGGCTATGATTTCAATGAAAGCCACAGAGTTTGGGGACCGTGGTATCAAGCCATGGCCTAAAGTGCCAGAACTTTGGTGAATCAATTTGGCTTGATTATTTCCTCCCTTGTTCTTTTATACCTTTGGTCTGTGGGCCAAATCAATCTGATTCCTGTTTCCGTCAATAAAGATTTATTGGAACACAGCCACACTATCTCCTTATGAATTGTCTATGGCTGCTTTCCTGCAACTATAAGAGAGTTGAAGGGTTGTGATTGGGACTATATGGCCTGCAAAGCCAAAAATACTTACCATCTGGTCCTTTGCAGAAAAAGTTTGCCAGTCCTGCTCGACACATTTAAATCTATATTTACTGTCTTTTCATTGCAATATATACTGGCTTTTCTTATTTTTCCCTGGACTTTTGATTTCACATCTAACCAACATCTTCAACCTCATTAATGTCTCCACTCTTCCTAGTAATTTTATCCCAGTTCTCCTGGTCTTCCTGTTCATTCTAGGGTCATGCTTTTTTCATACAATCTTTTATTTCACTCTAGATTCTTTTGCAAGCTTAATATCAGCCAACAGTCTTCTCTTTAAGACCCTTTTGGAAAACTGGTCCCAGAGGAGGATTTCAGCGACAGTGCCTGATAGTAACATCCCCTTAGTCTTTTGTTCTGAGTTCTTCGGGCATTTGTAGCGATAAACTGAAAATTGCTCAGGTCAGAGACTAGGTCCACTGTTTGTTAAATACATATACAGAACTGCCTAGAGTCACCAACGTTTACAATGGTATGCAAATTACTTTTATTTTCTGTTTGTCTCTTACTGATCCCCAAAGCTGGCTTATCCAAAAGCATTCCCATTTCTAAACAAACACAGTCCTAATATATATTTGAATTTGTTGCCTCAAAAACTTGGTAGGTATATTTCTCTCAGAATGATGGTTGTACAGAAGACCATCAGAGAGCCTTGTTCCCATTTGACAAACAAGGAAATTTAAGCTTGGGAGCTAGCTTGTGATCCTCATTAGAAAACTTGATAACATCTATTACCAATTGTAATTGCATAATAAAGCATGACTCATAGTAGCTTTAAATATGGTAAAAAGAAAACAACCAAAATTTGTTTAAAACAATGTTCAGTTCACTTCAGTTCAGTCGCTCAGTCGTGTCCGACTCTTTGCAACCCCGTGAATCGCAGCACGCCAGGCCTCCTTGTCCATCACCAGCTCCCGGAGTTTACTCAAACTTTTTTTTTACTCCGGCATCAAGTCAGTGATGCCATCCAGCCATCTCACACTCTGTCGTCCCCTTCTCCTCCTACCCCCAATCCCTCCTGGCATCAGGGTCTTTTCCAATGAGTCAACTCTTTGCATCAGGTGGCCAAAGTATTGGAGTTTCAGCTTCAGCATCAGTCCTTCCAGTGAAAACCCAGGACTGATCTCCTTCAGGATGGACTGGTTGGATCTCCTTGCAGTCCAAGGGACTCTCAAGAGTCTTCTCCAACACCACAGTTCAAAAGCATCAATTTTTCGGCACTCAGCTTTCCTCACAGTCCAACTCCCACATCCATACATGACCACTGGAAAAACCATAGCCTTGACTAGACGGACCTTTGTTGGCAAAGTAATGTCTCTGCTTTTTAATATGCTATCTAGGTTGGTCATAACTTTCCTTCCAAGGAGTAAGCGTCTTTTAATTTCATGGCTGCAATCACCATCTGCAGTGATTTAGGAGCCCCCAAAAAATAAAGTCAGTCACTGTTTCCACTGTTTCCCCATCTATTTGCCATGAAGTGATGGGACGGGATGCCATGATCTTAGTTTTCTGAATGTTGAGCTTTAAGCCAACTTTTTCACTCTCCTCTTTCACTTTCATCAAGAAGCTTTTTAGTTCCTCTTCACTTTCTGCCATAAGGGTGGTGTCATCTGCATATCTGAGGTTATTGATATTTCTCCCAGCAATCTTAATTCCAGCTTGTGCTTCTTCCAGCCCAACGTTTTTCATGACGTACTCTGCATGTAAGTTAAATAAGCAGGGTGACAATATACAGCCTTGACGTACTCCTTTTCCTATTTGGAACCAGTCTGTTGTTCCATGTCCAGGTCTAACTGTTGCTTCCTGACCTGCATATGGGTTTCTCAAGAGGCAGGTCAGGTGGTCTGGTGTTCCCATCTCTTTCAGAATTTTTCAGTTTATTAAAACAGTGTGCTGCTGCTAAGTCACTTCAATCATGTCCAACTCTGTGCGACCCCATAGACGGCAGCCCACCAGGCTCCCCAGTCCCTGGCAAGAACACTGGAGTGGGTTAGAAGAGTACAAATGTAGCATGCAATGCAATTTGTCATTGCACTGTTTACCATTGTTAACCTGGTCTGACTGTCTTGATGGCAAAGATAAATACACAAGAAACTACTTGCTTTACCCAACAATACTGAATTTTGTCCTTATAAAATTAGCTCTGGTGCTGGAGACACTTGAAATTTCAGAAATATCAGTAAAAATATATATACACACACACAAATACCATTGACTCACCACCCAGTTGGAGTCTCATTTCCTTTTACAAAGGTACCTACCTACTTTCTCACCTCGTAAGAAAAAGGCATGCTAGCTTAGAATGCAGGAGGTGATTCTCTTTGGGAGTATAACCGATCGATATGAGGACTGACTGTAACTTTGACCACTCGGCCAGAAAGAGCTTAAACAAATGGCATGACCAGCCTGACACACAAGTTTAAAGACCAAAAATAAGAAATGTCTGGTATTTTTAGTTTTCTCTCACAGAGGTTCTTAAAAGGATAAGTAATAGTAAATAGTAAACGCAAGTTTATTTTTTTAATTTTAAAATATTTATTTATTTTTGGTTGTGCTAAGTCTTCATTGCTGCACGCTGACTTTCTCTAGTTGAGAAAGTCAACTAGAGCAGGGGCTACTCTCTACTTGCGGTGTGTGGGCTTCTCATGGCAGTGGCTTCTCTTGTTGCTGACCAAGGTCTCCAGGTGCTGGAACTGCAGTAACTGCAGCAAGCAGGCTCAGTGGTTGAGGCACACAGGCCTAGTTGACCCACAGCAGATGGAATCTTCCCAGACCAGAGATTGAACCCATGTCTGCTGCATTGGCAGGTGGATTCTTAACCACTGGACCACCAGGAAAGTCCCACAGGTGTATTTTTAAAATATGGAAAGGAGTATGTGGTGATAAAAAGGACAGGGACTGCTGGGGCTGAGGTCATGTCACAGATTCTATTATTTGTGACATAATTTTACTATCTTATCCACCAAAGGATCGCTATACACATTTGAAAGTGAAAGTGAAGTCGCTCAGTCATGTCCGACTCTTTGAGACCCCATGGACTGTAGCCTACCAGGCTCCTCTATCCATGGGATTTTCCAGGCAAGAGTACTGGAGTGGGTTGCCATTTCCTTCTCCAGGGAATCTTCCCTACCTAGGGATTGAACCCGGGTCTCCCGCCTTGTAGGCAGACACTTCACTATCTGAGCCACCAGGAAAGACCAAGGTATAAGAAATTTAAGATAGCATTCAATCCCAGTGCAGATTCTCACTTTATGGTAGGTAACTAAACTCTGATTGAACACTTCCAGAGACAGCATGGGAAGTTTGTTATAAAGTTGTTTTGTTTTCTCCTTGGTCCTAGTACTACCATTTGTAACTAAACAGAAAAACACAATAAGTCCTTCCAGTGTGCATGAGTCTGGAGTTCTGGTAAACCCTTAACTTGGTACTTAGGATAGTCATGAAGCGTTGTGTCAGTTCATTCTCTGAGCTAGGGATTTTGGTGGCTGTTGAGGATATGAAGCAGGATATAGCATAATACTAGACTTCCAAGAGTTCACAGCTAATTGTAGAGAAGGCAAGTAACTAATTGTAATCAATGTAATTATGTGCGAGGTACTGTGGGGACACAGGGAACAGAGACGATTTCTTGGAAGAAGAATCAGATGAGCTGCATCTTGAAAGACAGGAATTTGGGGGTAAAGACTTTGGGGGAAGGTGTTTTTGAACCTAATAAACATCAGGGGAAAAAACGTGGGGATCTAAAGGAGAACAGACAGTAGGGGGAAGGAGGGCGCAGGGTGAACTGGGAGAGTAGGCCTGACGTGTACATACTGCCAGGTGTGAAATAGCCAGTGGGGACTACTTAAGTACAGGTCACTCGGCTCTGTCGTGACCTAGACGGCTGGAATGGGGAGAAGGCGGTGGTGAAGGAGGAGACAGACAGAACAGGCTCGTCTTGAACGCAGGACTCCATCTTGGGCCAGACTGTGGACTTTGAGCTCTATGCCCAGTATCATGGAAACTACATACCAATTGGAAAAACAGGCCTCCAGAAGGAAGAGCCCCAGGGCTCGCACCTAGACTCTCCTGGTTGCCTAAAAGAAAACCCTGATTATCTGTGTAACCGAATAGAATCTTGCATTCTGTTATGCTTATTGGGGTATGACCACAGGCCTATGATAATTGTCCACTGTTAACTGCCTAGGCTTAAGGCATATGAATGACAGGTTAACTCTGATTGTATCTTTCTTTTCCTTTGTTCAGACTAGTTTCAGGGAATTTGGGGAGGTGGGTTTGGGCACATACACTTAGGATATATAAGGTTTTCATAAAAAACTGGTCGGGGTCCTTGGCTAAAAGCGGACTCTCCCTTGGGCCCGCCGGTGTAATAAACTACACTCCACTATCTGCATTGTCCTTCTGAGTGGGTCTGTTTCCCAGAACGCATGGCTACAACAGTGCAAGGGAGGTTCAGGAGGGAGGGGATGTATATATACTTAGAGCTGATTCACTGTGGTGCATAGCAGAAACTAATACGATATTGTAAGGCAATTATACTCCAATAAAAAAATTAAGTAAATAAAAGAGGGCAACACAGTCAAGGAAAAGTCAATAGTTTGGAGTTGCTTGACCTAAGATGTGTGATTAGGAAGACTATAGAAGGAAGAGTAATCTCAGATAAATTGGGATCAAACAGAAAACGAAAATATTAATTTTTTAATTAATTTTTACTGGAATATAGTTGCTTTACAATGTTGTGGTAGTTTCTGCTGGAAAGTGAATCAGCTATATTTTTACATAAATTCTCCCTTTTTTGGATTTCCTTCCCATTAGTTCACCACAGAACATTGAGTAGAGTTCTCTGTGCTATATAGTAGGTTTTCATAGAATGAGATACCAATTGTATTGATTTTTATATATCAGTAGTGTGTATATGTCAATCCCAGTCTCCCAGTTCATCCCACTCCCCACACCCTCCCCTTAGCATCTATACATTTGTTCTCTACATTTATGTATCTATTTCTGCTTTGCAAGTAAGATTATCTACACCATTCCTCTAGATTTCACACATATGCATTAATACACAGCACTTGTTAAAAAAAAAATCTTTGTCCATTTCCAAATAAGTTTTAACTTTAACCATCAGACAATAGGCCTGACTAAGCAGAGGTATACCTTGAACAAATTTACAACATGGAAAAACGTTTTTCGGGTATGTATTGAGTGTAACTAGAAGGTAGAAAACCTGGAGACAGAATCCAAAGCAAAGATAGAATAGTACAGATATAGAGACACTAGTTTGGTGATGGGCATGAAATGTAGTGAAAATTGAAAGGAAGGGATATATTCAAGACATATTTAGAGGTTAAGATGAATGGATGTTGGGGAAGCATTGGGTAATGAGCAGTGAGGCAAAGAGTAAAGTTAAAGATCATTAAGGATTCTCACTGAGATTCCTAAATCATACCGCAATAAAAGAGGGTAATAGAAGAAAGGAATGAGGAAAGCATGAGCTGGTCTGAGATGTGTTGAGGATATGGTTCCTTAAGAATGGGCAGACAGAGCTGCCTAGACGTGCACTGGTCTAAACCAGCAGAGGAGAGGGTGAAAGCATTTATTTCAGGGTTGGCATTATTTGGGCTTCCCTTGTGGCTCAGCTGATAAAGAATCCACTTGCAATGTGGGAGACCTGGGTTCGACCCCTGGGTTGGGAAGAACCCCTGGAGAAAGGAAAGGCTACCCACTCCAGTATTCTGGCCTAGAGAGTTCCATGGAGTCCCCATGGAGTTGCAAAGAGTTGGACATGACTGAGCGACTTTCACTTGGAATTATTTGGTGATGGTTGAAGTCTTCATAGAGAATGAAATTCTCAAGAAATACGTGTAGAGAAAGAATCAGAACCAGGATAAGGAAATAGAGGCAGATGTTCAAATGCTCTCAGACGATTCCCAGGAAGCTTGTGTTTTGAATCATAAATGCAAACACCAAGAACACTGCCATGAAATTGTAACGCAATAAGAATTGTGTGAACGGAAAGAGATCACATGGAATCTGAGAGCCAGAGGGCAAACTCTGTGGGTCCAGACACCACTATCACATGACCTTTGCAGGGCCAACCTCACAGGCATGAGACTTGTGCCATGGTAAGGAGCCATCCAGTTAGAAGGCCCCACACTGGATTTATTGCATGGGAACCTGGAAAGCTGGTCCATGAATCAAGGTCAGTCGGACTTGACACGCGATGGACATGAATCTGAGCAAATGCCGGGAGAAAATGAAGGGCAGGGGAGCCTAGCACGCTGCAGTCCATGGGGTCGCAAAGAGTCGACACAACTTAGCGACTGAACATCGCCACCACTCCACTTAATGTTCTGTTACTGCTGTCTTGAGATGCTTAGTAATTTTTGAACAATACACCCACATCTCTATTTTGCATGGGATCGCACCATGTGCACTTGAGCATGCTCTTCAATTGTCTTCCTTCCCTGGGTTCACAGTCATGATTTTTCTTACCTTTGTCCTCATTTAACACAGTCTGCCGCCAAAAGTTGCTGCCCTGCTGCAGGAGGAAAAGATTCTTCTCTACGTGTAAAGCATCAAAGACCCACTGTGAGTGAGTTTTGGGACCCATAAGCCACTGAAAGTCATGCACTGGTGTACATCTCTCTCTCACGTGGGAAATGATCAGATCAAGGAGACTGGGACAAGGGAAGGATTGTGGTCTCCATCCTAGGGTCTTTTGCCTTCCTCTCCGCCCTCTCCTCCACTCACACACCTGATGCCACCAGAGCTTTTGCTTCTCATCTAGTGAAGTTGAAATTTGGATTTAGCCCATCCCACACACAAGCATCACGCTTCCCTTGTGGCTCAGCCGGTAAAGAATCCGCCTGCAATGCGGCAGACCTGGGTTCGATCCCTGGGTCAGGAAGATCCCCTGGAGAAGGGAAAGGCTACCCACTCCAGTATTCTGGCCTAGAGAATTCCACGGGCTGTATAGTCCATGGGGTCGCAAAGAGACAGGACTAAGTGGCTTTCACTACACAAGCATCAGATTGAACAGTTGGTCTCCGCTCACAGAGTTTTCCTGTTACTTTTCTCTCCCAACACTCGCATTTTCTCGGAGGGTTAAAGTAAGGGAGATCACAGTTTACATGTGGAATATAGATTAGTCAAACTAGTAGAAGCAGAGTAGAATGCTGGTTTTCCCCAGGGCTGGGGGAAGGAGGAAAGAGAGGACGTTTGTCAAGGGATACAAAGTTTCAACTCTGCCAGATGCCTCAGCTCCAGAGATCTAATGTAATGATAGGTAACAATACAGTGCTATGGACTTGAAATTTGCTAAGGAGGTGGATCCTAAGTGGGCTTGTCCCACCAAACAAACAAACAAAAAAAGTGACTGGGTGAAGTAATGGATACATTAATTAGTTCATTGTAGTGATTATTTCGGGCTTCCCCAATGGCTCAGCAGGTAAAGAATCTGCCTGCAATGCAAGAGACACAGGAACACAGGTTTGATTCCTGGTCAGGAAGATCCCCTGGAGGAGAACATGGCAACCAAACTCAGTACTCCTGCCTGAAAAAACCCAAGGACAGAGGAGCATAGCAGGCTGCAGTCCATGGGGTCACAAAGAATCGGACACAACTGAGTGACTGAGAATGCCAAAACAGACCAAATCACCTAGACGTGCATCTTAACTATCTGCAGTCAGTCAGCTCTGTCGCTCAGTCGTGTCCGACTCTTTGCAACCCCGTGAATCGCAGCACGCCAGGCCTCCCTGTCCATCACCAACTCCCAGAATTTACTCATACTCAAACTCATCAAGTCGGTGATGCCATCCAGCCATCTCATCCTCTGTTGTCTCCTTCTCCTCCTGCCCCCAATCCCTCCCGGCATCAGGGTCTTTTCCAAGGAGTCAACTCTTTGCATCAGGTGGCCAAAGTACTGGAATTTCAGCTTCAGCATCAGTCCTTCCAATGAAAACCCAGGACTGATCTCCTTCAGGATGGACTGGTTGGATCTCCTTGCAGTTCAAGGGACTCTCAAGAGTCTTCTCCAACTTCACAGTTCAAAAGCATCAATTTTTCAGCGCTCAGCTTTCCTCACAGTCCAACTCTCACATCCATACATGACCACTGGAAAAACCATAGCCTTGACCAGACGGACCTTTGTTGACAAAGTAATGTCTCTGCTTTTTAATATGCTATCTAGGTTGGTCATAACTTACTATCTTACAATGTTTATAAAGAATGTAAACAGGTCAAGACTCTTCTTGAAGGCAGTTTGGTAAATGTCTATTAAAAATGTTTAAAAGCATACACACAAAATAAGATAGGTCACTAACAATAAGATTTGCAGAATGAGATCAGCTAAGAGAATCCTCCAGCCTTTCTGGGGGAAAAAAACCCAACAACACTGTAGAGATGAAGGAACATGGATGGTGGAGTGGACTTGAAACTTGGCCCTGGATGCTTACAAGGAGGTGAATCTCTGGAAAAGCACCAACAGCTTTACAGGCAGAAAGCAGTATTTTCACCATACAAATTTATTATTTCAATGCTTTATGACTATAACCCTGGCTCCTTATTAAGCCATGAGAGGATTTCTAGAAATGCAAATATTTTCAGTTTTTTAGTGAAATTTCTGTATGGCAATTTAAGACTTTGTTTGGCCTCAGCATCCGTGGGTTTCTAACACAGTATTTTTTAAAGTTTGGAAGTGACACCTCCATTTTTTTAACTTAAAAAATTTTTTATTTCATGGAAGTATAGTTGATTTTCCACGTTGTGTTGATTTCTGCTGGACAGGAAAGTGATTACGTTTTCCGTATATACACATTTTATATATATACTTACAGTATGAGTAACTGTATATATACATATATACATATTATTTTTCCTGTTCTTTTCCACTAGGGTTTATCACCGGGTATTGACTATAGTCCTCTGTGCCGTACAGTAGGAGGTTATTCATACATTCTATGTATAATAGATTGCAACTGCTAATCCCAAACTCCCAATCCAAAGCTCCCCCTCACCTCTATTTTCAAAAAATATGGACTTAGACTATAACAAAAGATCTCAAGTCGGTGCTGAGGAGAAGAACGACAACTGTTCCACGCTTGTGGCTGCCTTTCCAGGAAAGGTAAGAGAGCCAAAATGTATTGGACTTGACAAAGTGTTAGGTAAAGAGAGCCCTGAGTATTAAATTCAGGCTCTAGTGATTAGGAGGGAAGTACAGGATAATAAGCCCAGCAGGGTGTCCCTCAAGGTACTTTAGACTCCGACTGTGTTTATTATCCAGTATCAGTATGGAAATATATGCCTGACTACATTTATGGTGCCATTTAGAACTTTAAAATAGGCTCTTACACTTAGAAAGAGGTTACTAAATTACTCACCCTGTACGGTTTGCCTTGATTAGCATAATTCCACCCATTCCATGCCTTATCAAGAATACGTTTCCATGGTGGGCACGTGTTTGAAAGAGACATCCGGGGGTGTATTTTCACAGTATCATGTCAGTTCTGAGATACCCACCTTTCACTAACCTGAACGGCAACCTTTGGGATCGAACGCCTTTGCATAATTGGCAAAGGAAACTTTTCAAAGCTCACACCCACCCTGTTGATGAGCAAGAGAAAGTTGATGGCAAGTGACAATCAATTTCTTCTTCCTCTGGCTTTCCAGTGGAGGCGCTTCCCTTTTCATCACCTTTTATTTCGACGTTCTGTTCTTCCGAGCGAGCATGTGGATGCCAATGGTTAATGTCCCAGAGCTGGAGCCTTCTCCGTGTGGGATTCAGGATTCTGTCCCTAGAGATGAGAAGGCTGGTGAGAGAACGCACGTGTCCGTACCTAGGAGTGGGGTTTCTCAAGGAGGAAGGAGGCTCCGGGGGTCCCCCCACTTCATAGGAATGAACCTCTGCCTTCCTATCCCTCTGCTCCCCGGCCTCTCAGGAGCGCACGGAGCTGCCGAGCCCACACTAGGTGGCAGCGTGGTACCCTGGTCACGCCGGGATCGCCCAGGCCCGGCAGGCAGGGCCCCGAGGCTCAGCCCCGCAGCACACTGGCACACGCGCGGCTCCTGAAGCGCCCCAGGCCCCCAAGGGTCCTCCGCGACCGCACTTGACCTGGCAACGTGGGTCTCAGGGTTGCAAACGTCTCCCCAGGGTTGCAGCCGTCCTTTCCACTGCCCTGTGGCTTTCTTCAAACATGGTTAAAAGACTTTCACCCTGTGCAGGCCTGTTCCTCCTCTTGCTGCTGGAGGATACCCGCTTTCCCACGGTGGACCACGCGAGTCAGCTACAGATGCACACATACCCCTCCCCCTAAGTCTCCCTCCGCCCCATCTAGGTCAGCACAGAGCCCTGAGCTCAGCTCCCCGTGCTATTCAGCAGGTTCCCTTTTTTTTTTTTTTTTAATTTTACACATGGTAGGTAGTATATAGATGTCACTCCTAATCTCCTAATTCGTTCCCCGATTCCCCACCCCCCACGTCTGCATGTCCCTTCTCTGCATCTGTGTCTCTATCTGTGCCCTGGAAAGAGGCTCATCTGCACCATTTTTCTAGATTCCACATACATGCATTCATATACGAGATTTTTTTCTTCTCTTTCTGACCTACTTCACTCTCTATGACAGGCTCCATGTCCATTTCCATCTCTGCAAATGACCCTATTTCGTGTGCACCCCTCTTCCTGATCTTACCCTCCAATCCCTGTGGTTTTACACCATGGACGACTTCTGCAGTTGCTTTCCGTTCACTCTGGGAGCACCCACAAGTCTTTTCCGTTCAGTTCCCGCAACCTTGCACATGTGGGTGTGTTCGAATCAGAACACTTCCCTCACAAAACTGACTATTTCATTTAAAAGTGCCTTCCGGTCACAGCTGGGTTCAATATTTCCGTCTCAAGAAGAAAAGTCAAATTCGAACAGGACCTCTGCTCAGAGCAGGAGTTTCCCCTACAAGCTCCAAGGCTTGGGGAGAGGAATCTGATCACAGCATTTCAGAGCTGAGGGTCCATCAGAGCCAGTCAATCTCGTTTGACAGACAAGGAAACTGAAACTCAGAAATCTGGATCTGCCCAAGGCCACACAGCATGTTAGAAGCCTCGCCACGGCTGGAGAACTGGTTTCCTGACACCCTGTCCGGGGTGTTTGCCATCACTCCCTGGGTGACTTATGGAGAGTCATAAACATGCTGCAGATGGAACCTCAGACCCCTCCCCAGAGCTATGCACCCTGCCCCCGACACCTCTGGACTCCCAGGCTAGCCCGGCCTGGGTGCCCCATCCCTCTATCTTCTTCATCAGCGGGAGGTTGGGGGGAGCAAAGAAAGAGAAAGTCAAGAATCAATGTTCACTGGGAACTTGGATGACAGATACAGAAGTATACTGAAATACTGCATTTCTTCTTTGGCATTTCCTTTTTTACAGAAGAAGGAAATACCAGAAATCTCATAAGTCAGCCCCTTTGGGCAATTTTTTTTATACTCAGTATTCATATATTTCACATTTTTCTCCAGACCTTTGAGTACTAATTGAAACCGTCCAGCCTCCAGGTTCCCTAGGGGTTCACCTATCACTAAATAGTGTTGATTTGCAAAACACACAGATCCTTTTCATGGAACAGGCTCTTCTTTCACAGTTTTCTTCAGACGCTGCGCCTTTTCCCAATTAAACGATGGCCCGGCTTCTCTCTGGTTAGGATTACAAACAAACACCACCACTCTTTGCCTCTGCTCCAGCCACCCCTCCCTCCACTTTGACACATGGTTCTTTTGATCTCAACCCCAGACCATAGCAACAGGCTCCTAATTATTCGCCAGCCATAAATCATGGCAGTAATGTGGTCCTTGCTAAGCAAAAGGAGTACTGTAGGGCCATCAGAGTCTGGAAAACTGGGTGTGTTTCATGTTTCCAAAAGCGAAGCAGTAGGGGGAAGGAGAGCAGGAAGAGAAAAGATGTTTTAAATGTTTGTCAAAATAGTTGCTTTGATCTTAAACCCTCTCCCAGAGGAAGTCAAGAGTCTGAAAACGCAGTCTATATTTTTTTTGTATTTGGAGGGGTAATGAAATCCACAAACCCCCGCAAGACACAGGTGTAAGTCAGGCCTTCTAGGCTGAAGACCAAGTAGGTTTCCAAGTCATCAGGGCAAACAGAATAAACATTTCTCCTGTCCACTTCTTAATTTTGCTAATTTAATTTTAGCTACTCACTTACGGGAAATCTTTTTAATTCCTCTGTGACCTTATTAAGTGGTATCTAATCTGGTTAAATTTGCATTTTCACCAGGAAAGTTTCTGCCAATCACAAGTTGTTTTCTTTTTTAATTCAACCTGGGCCAGTCTGTGCTTCCCGAGTCCTGAAAAAAAAAAAAATCCCAACAATGTCAGTAAAACTAATCAGTATCAGTCTAACATGTGGCCAGACTGTGTGACTATAATGCCATCTTGTAAATGAGATTTGTGGGCTTAATTGAACTGAAAACCATTCCTTTTTTAATTTCAGGATAAGAAATGTGACACAAAGGCTGAGAATAATCCATAGACTTACTTCTATCAGTAAATTCTTCCTCAGAAACAAAGAGAAAATAAGACAGAGTTTTCTTTCATTCCTTTGTGGCTCAGCTGGTAAAGAATCCACCTGGGTTCGATCCCTGGGTTGGGAAGAACCCCTGGAGAAAGGAAAGGCTACCCACTCCAGTGTTCTGGCCTGGAGAATTCCATGGACGGTATAGTCCATGGGGTTGCACAGAGTTGGAGAGGACTGAGAAAATTTTACTTTTCTTTCGTTTAATTTTGTTATGTTAGTCACTCTGCTTGGCTCTAACATATGGATAAGACGGGGCTGGGCCAAAATTATGAGGTCTGCCTTTGTTCAACAAATAGTTACTGAAGATCTACTTTGGGCTAGATCCTGGGGTGATGAAAGATAGGAGTTCAAGAGCAGACAAGATCGATGCAGTTATTGGTCAAGGTGAACTAAAACAGGGCTCTAGACTGACACATAAGGTAGAGTTGTGCGCACACACTCAGTTGGATCCGATTCTTTGTGGCCCCATGGACTGCAGTCTTCCCGGCTTCTGTCCATGGAATTTTCTAGGCAAGAATGCCTGCAGCAGGCTGCCATTTCTTACTCCAGGGGATCTTCCCAACCCAGGGCTCAAACCTGTGTCTCTAGCATCTCCTGCCTTGGCAGGCAGACTCCTTACCACTAGCACCACCTGGGAAGTCCCCAGTCTAGAGCAGGGGTGGACAAACTTTTTCTGCAAATAGCCCTCTCGTAGGTACGTCAGGTTTTGCAGGCTGTACAGTGTCTCCCTTCTAGATTCTGTCTTATAGCCTGGAAGCAGCCATTCACAATACATAAAGAAAAGAGCAGAGCTGAGATCCAATTCAACTTTATTTAAAAACACAGGACGGGCCCCAGATTCTAACTCTTAGTCTAGACGGAGACAACCTTAAATTTAGAGAAAATTACCAATCAGAGTGACAACTGCAAGGAAGAGCAAGTACAAAGGGCTATAGGAGCTCAGAGAAGGGCAACTTGCCTCACTGAAGAATTCATGTGAATTCTGGGCAAGTAACAACTAAGTGAAGACCTGTTGGGTTGGTAAGGATGAAACTAGACAAGAGAATTGAGGAAGGCGTTTCAAGCCAAGAGAATGGCACATGTCGCAATTCAGAGAATAGCAACCAAACAGATCTTCTGGATCCCTGGATGGGAGAGAGCTAGGGTGGAAAAGATGAAGGGAGGCTGTAGTCACATAGCAGAGAGAGGCCTAACCAGAGGAAATGAAAAGCCTATGAAAGATTTGAGCCAAAGGCCAGAGAGTTCAGGCACATGCTTCAAAGAGACCACATTGGCACTGATGGAGCACATGTTTTCAGGACCCTTTTAGGAACCTCACTGCTTCCCTATCCAGACAGAAGCAGAAAATGTTCACTGCTTTACCTCCCCTCCAAAGGTGCCCCCAAGGACAGATGGATGCAGTAAGTGGAATTCCTCTCTTAGCATCTGTATCTTAATAGGGATCAAAGTCTTGGCTAAATGGATGAAGTTCTAATGGTAGAATTTCAGGCAACAGCCCATCCAGGGAAAAGGATTTGGTTGTTGGAGGAGAAGAGAGAGATGAGAGCAATCTCAGACCCTTGAAATCATACCACAGAGTCTGTTTTTGTTTTTGTTTTTTTTCCACCAAAGCATACAGTTCTACTTAGGGGATTCTCTTCTGCCAAGTTTTCTAGCTCATTTGTTCAGTTGGATCCTCAGAAATAAAGAGACTTTACTTTAACCAAGTGATCAATGTTAACATCATCAATAATAAGACATTGATTTTATAAATGAGCACTGAGGATACAACATCATTTCTGTAATATTCTTACCCAAAATGCATACCCTCATTCTCATCATGAGAAAATACCAGATAAATGCAAATTCAGGAGCATTCTATTGGGTTGGTCAAAAAGTTTGCTCAGGTTTTTCCGTAAGATCTTACAGAAAAACCAAATGAACTTTTGGCCAGCCCAGTAATACAATGCAGAACAATATTTTCCCAAAGACAGAGACTGAGGAACTGTCACTGACTGGAGATGAAGGAGAAATAACAGACACACCATGTGGGGTTCCAGATTGGATCCCCAAGCAGATAAAGGTCATGTGATGAAATCCCAACAAAATCTATAGTTTAGTTAATAGAACTGGACCAAAACTATTGTGCTGACTTTAATAACTATGCCATAGTTATGTTAACATGAGGGGAAGTTTGGTGAGAGGTAGACAGGGAACTCTGTATTACATTTGCAACTTTTCTCTAAACTAAGATGAAAATTAAGGTTTTTTTTTTAAAGAAACAGATTTCTTATTAAAACAATCCTGCTATTTTCTCCCATTCTAGACAAAAAAGACTGATCGTATGTTTCCTTGTCAAGTTGTTAATTTCTCTGTTAATAGCCATGAAGATTGCCAATCAGCTTTTAGATTCTTCAGATCTCAGAGTACCAAAATTCATCATATGAATAAAAGAATCTTACCACGTAATCACTCATGCATGTGGACTCACTCCTTCCATTTGGTGCTGACCACAGCCTGAGGAAGCTTCCCCACCTAATGCCACCTCTTGCTTCCTTTCCCTTGCGGTCTTGGCCAGTGGTTACCCAGTACTGTGCTTTTTCTTCGAGAAGTAACAAAACAGTTCCCTGCTACCTCGCAAGGCTTGTAGAGGGGTATTAGAGAGAGTTCTGCACACTGCGTGGCAGAGTTTTGTCAAGTATAGAATAATGGAAGGGAAGTCAGGAAACCAGGATTCTTGACCCAGTTCTTCCATTCTTGGGCCCTGGAGTCTTGGGTAAATTACAGGTAAATCACTGAGCTCAGATTCCTTACCCATAAAAGTGGGCCTTTTCAGGCAAGATCTAAGATCTAGATCAATAATTCTTACACTCACTTAGGCTTTGGTATCATCCAAGAAGCGTTAAAAAAAATATATAGGTGGCTGGCCTTGCCCTCCTATTTCTGATTTAACTCCTTTTGCATGCAGGCTGGGCATCCAGATTTTTTAAAGCTCCCCAGGTTTGTATTGACAAGTAGCCAGGGTTGCAGACTACTGATCTAGATGATCTCTAAATTCTAACATTCTAGGGCTTATCAGTTTATCCAAACAAGATGAGTCAACAAAACCAGCTCCTGGAAAGTATTGCCTCACCTCTAGAGGAATCCTGACTGTGAGTAGGTAAGTGCAGTAAGGAACACGTTCCATTCTTTCTGTGAGACTCTGCTGCCTGTCCTTGTCTGACGTGCTAGCATCCTGACTCTCACACAGAGCAGGGATATGCCCTGAAGAAGGTGAAAGGCCGTGTGCAGACATTTTAGAACAAGCATGTGGTTTTTCCAGCCTCACCACTTCTGTCATTGTGTCCTCTGTCTCCTCCCTTTCCTCCTTCCATATTCCATAATCTATACCCATATAGAGAGTCCCATTTGAAAATAAGGTGAAAATGGCTGACATTAGTGAAGTGGGTCTATTTGGGTAGGCTGACAAAGGAAGAAGGAGAAAATTCCACGTTTAAAAGGCAGCACAAACTTAAAGCAAAAGAAGCAGATCCAGTGCCCATAGAACGGCTGCCCGGCAGGCGGAGAGCACGCAAGCGAGTCTCCTGGGAACCGGAGAGTCCATGGCTCTCCCTAACGGTCCCCCTCCAAGGGGACACTTTTCCTCTGCTCCAGACAGTCGTGGCTAGAGCGTATGGGCTCAGCCTCGCCAGAACTTTTGATTTTCCAGGGAATCAAAAATCTGTAACTGATCTGTAAACGTTGAAAACCAACTTTCTAAATGAACACAAACACTATATAGCCCAAATCAAACACTTCTACAGGCCAGACCCTACCAGTCGGGCATCTCGTCTTTAAAAATATGATAGGTAGGGTGGCAGGCCAAACTCAGAAGTGAAAGAGCTGTCTTGTTTTATGTTGTTTCGGGAGGTGGTAACACCGGAGCCTTTCAGCTGCCCTAAGACACGCCAGACCCCCTCAGCCCAGGCTTGTTGGGAGCCCACAGAGATGGGGGCTGGCTGAGACAGAGCCCGCGAAGAAGCCGAGCCCGGTGAGAGCAATGAGACAGGAGACACGGGGCCGAGCTCAGACACACCTCGGTAACGACCGATGGTCACGGCAGCCCTCTCGGCAAGCAGGAGGGCAGGGCTCGGGGGTGTGGAGGGCAGGGGAACAGCAAGCTGGAGGAGATGTTCCTGGATGCCCTTCAGCAGGTGTAACAAGATGGGAAACTTCTAGCAACTCAGGTAAGGAAGGAAGAAAAGAAAGAGAGGGTGTCTTGCCCCAGCCAGAAGGGCTAGAGTTGCGAGGAGGGCCCAAATCAATGATAAACATTATACAGGCCAAAGCAAACACTTCTACAGGCCAGATTCCACCTGAAGGGAGACTGCAGGGAATTCCATGAGCTGCAGCACCGGCAGCACAGACGGAGCGGGGTTCAAACTTGGAGGTGAACCCACGGCAAGAAAAGCAGCGGGGTTGCCCTGGCCCACTGGAACTCAACCCGCTTCGGAAAGAGCTTTAATTCCAAACCCTACCAATCGGGAGCCTGAGACTTTAATTTTTGCCCTAGTCAGGACTAACTGCAGAATGAAAATAGCTCTTGGATGTATAGATGCAGCTCATTTGCCCAGGAGAGAAATGAGTATGAAGAGGGCAGAAAAAATGAGGAGGCCCCAGGACCCTGAAAGCACCCCAGAGGGTAGGAATCACCCCTGCTTGTGTTTGAAATACTTAAAAAGAGACACAGAGAGAGAGATACTCGGGACCACCCGTACCAGCTCAGTCCTAGGTCTCGGTGACCCTTCAGTCTTCAGCGTCGCTTATTCTCACGTGGCTCAGGTCTCAGAATAGCAGAGATAAATGCTCAATAGACAACTCTAGCAGCGCCTCCAAGACCTACCCAGCTATCTTTGTGGTGGGTTTGTTGATTTTGAGATTTCTGATTTATTTTATCTTTAAAAACCGAAGTATAGTTAATTTACAGGGTTTCTAGTGTACAGAAAAAAGTTATTCTGTTATGTATACATATTCAGCTATATATAGCATATATACATATGTTCTTTTTCAGATTCTTTTCCATTATAGGTTATAGCAAGTTATTGAATATAATTCCCTGGGCTATACAGTAGGTTCTTATTGCTCATTTTATAGACAGTAGTGTGTATATATTGATTCCAAGCTCCTAATTTATCCCTTCCCCTTCTTGCCCCTTTGGTAACCATAAGTTTGCTTACTATGTCTGTGAATCTATTTCTGTGTTGTAAATAAGTTCATAGGATATGTATACAACTATGACATTAATTAGGGCTTCCCTGGTGGCTCAGACTGTAAAGCGTCCACCTGCAATGCGGGAGACCCAGGTTCGATCCCTGGGCCAGGAAGTTCCCCTGGAGAAGGAAATGGCAACCCACTCCAGTACTCTTGCCTGGAAAATCCCATGGACAGAGGAGCCTGGTGGGCTACCATCCATGGGGTCACAAAGAGTCAGACACTACTGAGCGACTTTACGTACTTACTTACTATGACATTAAAATTTGTCTTTCTCTATCTGACTTGCTTCACTTAGTAAGTGATGATAATCTCTGTTTTCATCCATGTTGCTGTAAATGACATTATTTCTTCCTATTTACAGCTGAGTAATATTCCATTGTGTGTGTGTGTGTGTGTGTGTGTATCACAACTTCTGTGTCTCATTCATCTGTCAATGGCCATTTATGGCATGTCATAATTTTAATTTATGACAATTATGCGTACAATTATGACATTAATATGTGTCTTTCTCTGTTTGACCTTTTTCACTTAATACTCAGTAAGTAATGATAATCTCTATTTTTATCCATGTTGCTGCAAATGACACTATTTCATTCTTTATTCTATGACTGAGTAATATTCCAGTATGTGTGTGTGTGTGTGTGTGTGTGTCTGTGTGTGTGTATCGCAACTTTTTTATCTCATTCATCTGTCGGTAGACATTTAGATTGTTTCCATGTCTTGGCTATTGTAAATAGTGGTAGGTTTTTATTCTTTCCAAAAGTGAGAGGAAGCAAATGTGGACCATTGTTCTTTGAAAGAGTAGATTTTTTTAGTGTGGTCATCTACAAATTCCCATTCATCAACTGAACACTGTCTTCATTGTGTTTTTACTTTGGTTACCCATACAAAAATGCCATAACAGCAAGAGTGTAATGCAAAGAACCTACCTATGAGTAAGTTCTGGCTTCACTGCTTATTAACTGGAATTTGGGCAATTAACTACTTTCTGAGTCTCAGTCTCCTCGTGTTTAAATGATTTTAACAACATCTGCTCTACTTACCAACCTCACAGGGTTGGTGAGAGAATCAATGCGATAACTTGGTTAAAGACCCTCACATGCCAGCAATTGTCAATGCAGAAGGGCAGGCTCTCCTAAAAAAACTACATTCACATTTCTGGGCATATTGAAAACGGATTGAAACTACAATTTTATGTAGAAAACAACACTAAGCGAAACCTCCAGTGTTGATTCTCACCTGGTGGCAGTTCCTCACGAGCAGATAGGGTTGTGACAAATATTTAGATTTTTTTTCCAAAAGGGATAGGACTTGGGAAAGTTGCATAACACCCGTCTATGTAAATACAAGATTTTAGTTCTTTAATTTCCATTACACTTAGCATCCTTATCTGCCTTGTGTTAACAAGAGGTGCAGATTCTAAACAGGAGGCAAAGACTTCTCGTGTTGCTTTAATCTGCTGTTTTTGTTTGGTAGGTTGGCTGATTGGTTGTTTAAAACAACTTTTACACTTAAAAACTTGAACCTGACTCTCTGCAGTGCCCCAATCCTTTGAGACACTTCAAAGGAAACCTGATAGAAACAAGGCATTTGAGCAGGGAACCCCAAGGAATGGTAATCACACAAGAGGTTTGTTATTTTATTTGGAAGACAGGCTTTTACAAATTCCATCCTCGATGGTAGAAACAGTTTCGTTGGCTTGACTGAAACTGTGATAAACAGAATGCTCCTTGCTGTTTTGCATGTAGATGTTTATGTATGTAAAGCATCCACCGTGAACTCACACACCTACAGATTTCATAAAATCTGGGTGAGAACAATCAGGGCAAAGGTTCAAATTCTGGGTCACACTTCAGAAATCTTAATCCAAGCTCCACATCATTATAGCGAAGACACTTACTTCTCTGTAAAAAGTTAATGTTTTTACCTGCCTTTATCTTTTCATAAGCATTGTTTCTCCCTGTATTTAAGGAAAAAATTACTATGATGAAGAAACCATTTTGGGGAAGAGAACTAGATAAATTGGGCTTCCCTGGTGGCTCAACACGAATGAATCCGCCTGCTAATGCAGGAGACGTGAGTTCCATTCCTGGGTCAGGAAGACCCCCCAGAGGAGGAAACGGCTACATACTCCAATATTCTTGCCTGGAAAATCCCATGGACAAGGGGAGCCTGGCAAGCTACAGTCCATGGGGTTGCAAAGAGTCGGACACGACTGAGTGGCTAAACACAGCACATTTAGTGCCCTCCTGAAGAGGTGGAAGAACAGAGGAACAGGAAACCCCAAGGTGGAGTTTCCTCTACTCCTCCAGGGAACTGGAGGTGGTTTCAAGCAGGTTCTCTGGACAATTAAAATGCAAACAGTCAGGACAATAGCAGACGGATACCTTCTGAGTGTCGTGAAATTCATTCCAAAGACCCCAGAGTGAGTTTGGGAGCTACTGGAAGAACTTGGAACATGTTTGTATCAGCCTGGGAGAACACTTTCAGATGCTGAGAATTTTCCATATTCCAAGGGCATGTTTGTGAACTCTTCTCCAATCCTCAGCACCTTTGACCTTGGGGACGTGTGACTCGAGGCACATAAGCCATAAGCTGTTTCTCTTCACTGGATATAGACTGGGATCTTCCATGAGAGATTCACTGGTGAAGAGATATATCACTCCATGGTTCCTTTGCAGATTCAGGTGGTGACAATACCAGTTGTTCTTTAGCGATAAGCCTCAGGACCTAGCACTTAAGGGGAGGGGAACTTCAGGTAGTTCAGGGAATGTTCGAAGTTTCTACTCTCTCTTTGACAGGGTAAAGAGTTCTCTTCTTTTTAAACCACCAGAGGGTCAACAGAGTTTATCAAAGTTCATCTCAGTAAGACAGAACACCCAGAGAACCTAAGTAGGGTCAAAGCCAGAACTAAGTAGGAGCTCAGATTTATGACCCAGATGTCCAGCTGGAGAAGGAGCTAGAGAGAGTCCTCCAGAAAAGTCCCTTGGTGTTCTGTGTTTTTTAACAAACTCCTCCTAGGCTTCACCCCCTATCTCTACCGTTGTTTATTCAACCTTTCATTTATTGACTTTAAATTAAAAATAAACTTTAAAAAAAATGTAACACAATAGAGACTCAGGGGCTAAGTGATCACGCAGCCCTTGCCCTTAAAAATGAAACAATTAAAATCCAATCAGTCCTGATAACATTTTGTACTATGATGCTAGACTTCCCTTTGCTTTGACCCCTCTCCTTCCGGCATCCTGTTCTGGGACAGAAATGACACCACAAAGGTTTCCTGTGCCTGTCCTCTCCACTTCTGACCCCTCACTACATCCTCTCTCCATCTATTTGGAGAGCAATGATTTGGTTCCTCTGGAATTCCTCCCAGTCCCATCGCTTGATGATACTTGTTGCTAATTTGGGATGCCAGAAACACGGGGCACAGTCTGCACTGAGCTCTTGTCGGCTGTTTGTTAGTCTCCTAGTGACCTGCTTATTAGCAAAATGGGAAATGTAATATTTCCAGCTATTACCAGTCCTAATTTTGGGTGAGGTCCCTTCTTACCACAGTCTGCCTGACTCTTCTGAGTATCTGAAGCAAATGAAATCCTTAAACACTTTCAGGTACTTTCTAAATGCCCTTTTATCTTGAAAAGACTTTCTTGAGGTGTCAGAAATCAGTGCCTTTTGGGGCAACTACAGAAAGACAGTCCTCTGGATGGAGCCTGAGGTCAAGGCCAACCAAAATGGGGATGGGGGGGGGGTTCTTCTGAAGAGGTACCCCTGATGCTTACTCTTCAGCGCCTTCCCCTCCCTCTACGAAGATTTTGTGTCTACAAAATTAAGGTCTCAGCCTAGTGCCTAAAAGCCAACGTGGGCGCTCAGTCACTCGGTCTGACTCTTGTGACCCCATAGACTGTAGCCCGCCAGGTTCTTCTGTCCATGGGATTTCCCAGACAAGAATACCAGAGTGTGTTGCCATTTCCTTCTGCAGGAACTCTTCCCAGACCAAGGATCGAACTCAGGTCTCCAGCATTGGCAGGCTGGATTGTTTACCACTGAGCCACCTGGGAAGCCGGTCAGAGCCAACAGCCACGCTTAATTCTGGGCCCTACAAGGCACTTAGCACGTCGCCATCAGTCAGAACATATTCAATAACAGTCATGACCATACTACCATAGAGTAATAGTTAGAAGATGGGTCCCCTGGCCTCCGGGCACTCTCCCGCAGCGAGTTAACAGCCAAGGGCGTTGGGAGGCGGGGCCAGGTGGAGAAATGAGGTCTGGCTGTGGATGCCATGGGGCTTGCTGTGTGCACTTCCGCCTGCCTCATCGTGTGCACATCCGCCTGCCTCGCTGTGTGCACATCCGCCCCGCCTCGCTGTGTGCACATCCGCCCCGCCTCGCTGTGTGCACATCCGCCCTGCCTCATGAGCCCTCAGTCCCAGTCTGGGTGCTGCCTGCCTGTCGGTCCGCCACCTCTGGGCGTCCACAGCTGTCCCCTCTGATTCCAGACACGCAACTGGAATTGACTTCCTACCTGCACACACTGACTACATATTTTTGTTTTCTTCTTTCATAACATGAAACTCTTTTTTCTTATCTGTTGAGAGACCTTGTTAATTCACTTTCTCTGAACTCACACCTAAACAGGGTCATTGGCGCCTCAGAAACTAGGACTTAAGTACTCTTCCAGCCTGCATGCCCAGAGCTGAGAAAGGCTAAGGAAATATTTAGCCAAGTGTCTGGCGTAGACATCACACTCAGAATGTAGTTTTATGAAAGAAGCAATGGGAGGAGGGGGGATATTTTCTGACATTCCAAAACCCGGAGACGTTCAAGTGTTAAGCCTCCAAGCCTTTCAAAGTGATCTAAACCAAAGAGAAAACACATACTTCTTTGCTCTGTACCCTTGTAACAAAGATCTAGAGAGGTTTCAGATAGGATAACACATTACTCGGGTGGTACCTAACAGTTTACTTTGGCCAATGCGAAGAGCTGACTTACTGGAAAAGACCCTGATGCTGGGAAAGATTGAGGGCAGGAGAAGGGGACGACAGAGGGTGAGCATGGTTGGATGGCATCACCAGCTCAATGGACATGGGTTTGGGTGGACTCCAGGAGTTGGTGATGGACAGGGAGGCCTGGTGTGCTGCAGTTCATGGGGTCGCAAAGAGTCGGACACGACTGAGCGACTGAACTGAACCCAACAGTTACTGAGGACTTCATGTGTCAGTTTGTAAACCTTCTGCATGCATGGCGCTCATTGGATTCTCAGAACAGCCCTAGGGAGGACGTAAGTTATACTGATCTCTCTTTTAAAGGTGGATGAAAAAAAAAAATAATAATTAAATAAATAAATAAATAAAGGTGGATGAGCAGACAGAATTTACAGATTAAGGGACAGGCATCACTAACTCAATGGATATGAGTTTGAGCAAATTCCGGGAGATAGTGAAGGACAAGGAAGCCTGGCGTGGTGCAGCCCATTGGGGCTCAAAGAGTCAGACCTGACTGAGTGACTCAGAGACAACAAGGGACGGTAGGAAGTTGGGGGGTGTGCTGTATTAGCTCTCACATTCACTCAGGCATTTTTTTTTTTAAAGAACTTGTGTCACAGTACCAAGTTCTCCTGGGCTTTGAGCTGGCAGAATGTGAAGTAAGGAGCCCAGTGTCCCTGCCTGCTGCTGCCCTAATTTGACTCTGACTTGACAGTGATGATATACTGAGTCCTCATCCCGAATCTCCACCGGCCAGGATCTCCTGGTCTTCAGAGCTGTCCCCGATCCCTGCAGTCTCTTGAAACAACAGCCATGCCTCTTCTCTTTCTTGCCTCCTCATCCTCTGGTAGTGGTTGTGGGGAGGCGGGGAGGGAGAAGGCGAGGGACCACAGTTCGGTCTCTTTCAGCTGGATGTCATCATGGCTTTTCTGAGTCGCTGCTATGGAGACAAAGCCCAGGTACTGTTTCCATTTGCCACACTTGCTATTAAAAGACAGGCACGGCTTGTGAGCCCAAGATGTTCAGTGAATCAACCTGGAACTTACCCCTTTTTAAAAATTCTAATAGAGGGTAATTCATGCAAGCTTGTTGGCAAGCCATCTGCCTCGGGGACCAGGCACAGGTTAGATAATTAAACTCAACCTGTTCCTGCATGGTTGTCTGACTTACCATTTACCTTGTCTCCAACTCCTCGCCTCCAAAAACCCACTCTCCAAACTGGTTAACTCACTGTCTCCCCCAAACACCTGTCTCGCCTTCTTATTTTTCCTCGTGCCGTTCCATCCACCTGGAATGCCCTTTCTTTCCCTCTCCTCTCCAGATCTTCTTCACAACACGTTCCCCAATCACCTCCCTCACAATGATCCTTCTCCCTCCCCTGAATTGAATTCTGGTCATGATAAAGTCTATATAATTCAGCTGGTAATTAATCATACACTGACTTATGATATTCCTTCCATTGTTACCTTGAACTGTTATTTCAATCTTTAATTTTAACATAACTGTTTCCATATGTTTGCCTTGTTGCCATAATTGGAATATAAGATCATAGAGAAAGCAGGAGATATAGAATATAATTGTATCCCCTTTAGTCCCTTGTTTGGGACTGATTTGCACAATTTTCTTTTTCTTTCTGATTTATGCATTGGACAATGGGACAATCAAAATGATAAGACTTTATCAAATTATTTTGGCAGTAACAGATCATAGTTAGTAGGTGACAAACATACGTGGGTAATGGGAGAATGTGGTCCTGTGTTCCTTGAGGTGTGTTTTAAGCCAAAGCACTGAGGAATGTGGAAAAGGGGAGCAATGCTTGAGGTCTAGCAGGATGAGAAGGCATTTGCGAAGGAGGCTACTGGCCATATTTCTTCCAAAGAGCTTCCCCTCTGCTCCTTCTCTTCCAAGTGAGGACATACTGCTCTAGAAAAATACCTTCGTAACTTCTTGCTTTGTCTTTCTCTTCTTTCTGGCCACCTGGCAACACACACACACACACACTCATATTCCTTCTCTTTACCATTTATCTCAAGCCATCATGGAAACACAGTCTAATCCTTCTGCTATGACTGAGACATCTTTCTCTGTTTCTTGGGGCCAGGTACATTGACTCCTCACTGTAGACAGATAATTAAAAATTACAGCGTCACCTTAGATGAAGTTAGTGTGTGTCAAAGACAGCCTCCAAGCCAGACTTCAGTGATTTCTGCCTCCCAGTATTCATACACATGTGGAGTCCCCTCCCTTGAATATAGACTGGATCTAGTGACATGTTTCTAATACGAATTTACAAAAAGGATGGTTGGTCGTGTTCAAGATTAGGCGGCAAAAAACCCTCTGATTTCTGTCCTGCTTGCTCTCTGGCTCTCTGTCTTTGCCTTCCCTCTGAAGGAATCCAGCTGATAGACCATGAACAGCCCAACAGAGAAGCCCACATGGAAACGGATGTCTCAAGGACCCAAGACCCAACGTGTGAATGGGTTTGGACGCAGATGCTCCTCCAGCTAAACCCTGAGATGACACCACAGCCCTGCCGACCTTAACGGCAGCCTTGGGAAAGACCTTGAGCCAGAGCCCTGAGCTCAGCTGCTGAGATTAAGTCATGCGTGCGAGCATGCATGATCAGTCACTTCAGTCATGTCCGACTCTGTGTGACCCCATGGACTGTAGCCAACCAGGCTCCTCTGTCCATGGGATTCTCCAAGACAAGAATACTGGAGTGGGTTGCCATGCCCTCCTCCAGGGGATTTTCCCAACCCAGGGATCGAACCAGTGGCTTCCCCTGCATCTTCAGTATCATAGGCAGACTCTTTACCGCTGAGCGAGCCATCCAGGAAGGTGAAATTAAGTCATACTCACCATGAAATTATAAATGCTTGCTGTCTTAAGCCCCCAAGTTTTTAGAGTTATTTGTTAGGCTGCAATAAACAACTAATATGGTATTTAACTTTGGTAAACCATTGGAGAAATGGCCAAGATTGTCTGAATGCCTCTGATTATATTTATAGCATTTTTCTTCTGAGAGCTTGAGAAATATAGATGGTTCATTTCAGATACAATAATTGAGTTGACACTGAGGTGGTTGCTCCATCTCCTATGTGTTGCCTGCCTTTCATTCTAGTGAAACCAGATGATGGCTAACAACATAGACCATGAGCTGGGTAGAGATTTTACAGCTAGATAAATATCTAGTAAAAGAGGCAGCATGAAGTGAGTCACTAAGCCGGCTCCAAACTTCAGGATGATTGGGGAAGTCTGGTAACCTCAGTCTCTGAAGTTCAACAAATTCAAATAGCTTAGAAAAGAACTAAGCTGTTATTTCACTATTTGTGATAATACCGTCCCTAGTCAGAATAAATTTCACTTGTTTAGGGAGGAACTGGGGCAGCAAACCACAACCCACAGGCCAAATCTCTACCACTGCTCGTTTTTGTAAATAAGGTCTTATTGGAACACAGCCACACACATTTGTTTAGATATTGGCCATGGCTGCTTCTGCACTGCAATAGCAGAGCTGAGTGGTTGCGACAGTCAGTGAAATCCACAAAGTCTAAAATATTTATCATCTGGCCCTTTGCAGAAGAAGTGTGCTGATCTCCCCTCAAAGGCAATGATTTGCAGAATATATTAGAAGGAACTCTATTTCTATGGGATGTTAATTAATGTTGTATGGACAAACAATGGGTTCTGTGGTCAAGTGTTTAGGAAATACTGAATTAAACAAAGTTAAGCACATTGCTTTGCTACAAAACTTCTCTTAGGCCTTCATAAATCTCTAAGACCAGGGCATGGAATACTGCATTTTTTAAAACTTTTTTGACCAGGAAGCTCCTTGTTTCAGATTGCCTAGAGCAAGAGACTAGTGTCCAACTCATTGAGAAATGTTACTCTGGAGCTACAAAAGCAGCAGTTGTCAAAGCATTAACTTTGCAAATAAAATGGAATAGACAAAAACGTCAACAGCCTTTGATTTCTAAAAGCATCCGTAACAATTAGAAAATATCCAGAGAAGTGGCCTCATTACTGATCATGAGCCCAATATGTAAATGAAAAGTCAAATAAACATAAACATGAAATCGTGTGTTAATGGTTTGCTCTGTCTTTGTACAGATAGTCACACTCAAAATAATTTTTTAAAGGTTGAAAATACAGCAATATGACACGCTACTTAAGTAGGTCTCAAATTTTGTACCATGGAGTCTCCATTCTTCAGGTAGATGCCTTAAGGACTATTATAGCTGGGAATTAAGGAGGATCTAGTTCTCAATAGCCAGTTTGAAAAATGGACTCTGTTACTCAAAAGAAGTTTGATAATCATTAACCTATTCCAAACTTTTGTCTTGAGATGAGTGCAGTGAAGAATGAAGATTTCTAGAGCACCAGGAAAAGATTATGGCCACAGATCCTGGATCCACAGCTAAGGTTCAGATCTATGTTATAACTGTCCTTTCCCTCACACCATGATGTTCTGATTAAGGACCATGGACATATTTTTTGGGTTACTGGCCACGGTTAGAGGCCCAGACTGTACGTCTGGGAAATTGCTAGTCCCACTCACAACCTCAGTCTGAACCAGCGTGGGATGAAGAGAAGAACAGCAGGAAGAGTTTGGTGAGTTCAAGTGAAGACCATAAATTACAAAATAGGACACTGATATAATAGGATGTAGAGGGGGGTGTTTCCTGTTGTCCCAGAACTGTGGCTGAGGTCCAAAGCCAAGTTTGAAACCTGTTGATGATAAGTACTTCCCCAGAGGACTTCTCTGAACTGTCCCCAGTAGATAAAGAAATGAGCTGAGTTGAGGTTGGATAGGGAGAAACTAGGCTTTGGTGAAGTCCGTGTTCATGATGAAAGTTTCCTCTCCCATCTCGCTGTGGTCATGGATGGTGCTTCCCTTCCCCAAATTCAAGTAAGATGGCCTCTAAGAGAACCGTGAGTAAATACTGCGGGTGACTCTGAGAAAGGGAGACTGGTGGGATAGAGCGGGGCTGCAGACCTTAAGTTCTCTGGTACAGCCACAGGAATGGAGCCTTGAGAGCTACAGAGAGAATGTGCTAGAAAGAAAGAAGTATGGCATGTTGTCCTTGGTATATCCTAGTGCCTGAAAAGGAAAGAGGAGAAAAGAGTGTTTACTTGACACATGTCACCTGGAGTCTTGAGTGGGGAGCATACTTGAATATAGAGAAGAGTGTTCATTTAGAGGTTTCTGAAGGCAGTTCATCTAGGTCAGGAGCTACATTCAGTGGGAGTGATGCATGACTGGAAAGTAGATGTGGCAGCCGTATCCCAGCCCAAGTCTCTGTGGACCCGGGGGACCCAGAGGAGGACTCCAGTAGTAGAGAACTCTCACCGTTCCACGTGAAGCAACGTGAAGGTTAGAAGAACACAGAACCTTCAAGATCGCCTCTGGACCAAGTGATGAGAAGCCCAACAAGGACCAGGGTTGGAGATGCTATCACTGCACAAGTCCAAGATACAGCTGCCTTCTTGGTAGACGGGGGAACTCTCAGAGATGGGAGGGGCCAGGGTGAACCTGAACGCATACATACACCACACACACATTCACACATATGTAGATCCTGGTGGAAGCTGACATGTGAACCGAGAACACCAGAGTCAGAAAGGAGCAGACTGAAGGAGAGCTAGACCAGTGTCCCCTCTGTACCACGGGCTGCAGTCCACCTGCTCCCCCACGCTGACTGTGCCACAGAAGGCCAGCAGAGGCTCCCGGAGGCTGCTGGTCACTCAGTGAAGGAGTTCAAAGAGAGGAGGAAGGAGGCAAGTCCACGAAGAATGGACCGCCAACCTCCAAGCCATCACGCGGAAGACACAACAGTGGGCCTTGAGAGGGAGTAGGAGGACATGAGATTCGAGACTGGAGTATCAAAATAACTGAGACTGAGTCTTAAATAACAAAATGGACTGTTCTTATAACCAAAAGGGACAGGAAAGTTAGAGGAGCTGGCCAAGTCTTGTTAAGGTAGTTACTTCCCAGCAGGAAAAGTGGGTCAACACAGCCTAGTTGAAGGCGCTGTTATTGGATACATATAAAACAGTCTCATTTGTATACCCAGAACATGTTGAGATGCCCCAATAAATTTGTTCCATAAGATAAACACTTTGGATGGAATTTAAATGTTTTCTCATTTCTAATGCTTTTCTTCTAAGGGATTCTGAAGGCTCCATGCCAATATTTTCCCCATTCTGCAAATTAGCACGCAGAGAGAGAGCGGTGTTGGTTATCAAAGGGACTCAGAATCTATCTGCAGCCTTCTGTCTTCTGCTCGTATCACAAGGCAGCTGACTGCCTCTCAGACCCAAATGTGATCCACTTCTAATTGGGAACAGAACTTGTCAATGCTTGAGCCCAAAGCAAATTAAAAAGTAGAAGGATGAGGAGGAGGGGAAGGAGATGGAAAAAGTTTTGCTTTTTCCCTAATTTGAGAATCTGTGATTTCTCACTGGTTTTTATCAGTACCAAGATTTTTGTTTTGTTTTGTTTTGTGGGTTTTTTTAATGTCTCTTTTCTTTTTTTTTTTAAATTTTCACAGTTCTCTATTCAAGACTAAATTTGTCTGTTTTAAAAAATCCATCTGGCTTTTGTGTTATGGAAGCCCACACAAGCCTGCACCAACCGTTCTAGAAGCGACAAAGAGTTATCAAATGGACCGAGTTTCAGATGAAGGGACAGCAAGCTAATTAAGGGATGAGTTTCTTAATAAGGAAAAAGGCACAGTGGAGAGCTGAATGATGCCAAAACACATGAAAGTTTTAAGACTAAAACTGTTTGTGAGGAAAAAAAAAAAAACAGCAGAAATGAGTTGGCCAATTTTTCAGGCCCTACACTCAAAATAAATACATCTATTCCCATTTGTATCAACAGACGAATGTAAATATCACTCAGAAAATCTCAAACTAACATTAACATTAGAATGAAATATAAATAATTCTGAATATAAAGACCGAGTTCAAGACATACCAAAATATAATAAAACTAGAAATAGCATTACATTACATTTATTGTTAAGAGAATGTCACTGGTTTTCTTCAAAAACTTTATTTTTCTGCCTCAACCATGCTTAGTTTTCTCTCTTACAGACTGTGCTGGACAGTTTAATCTTAACCTATGAGTGAATAACGTTCAAGAAAATAAAACTTTTGCAAGGAAATAATTTTGTTCAAATGATTCTGGTACAAATGAAGTTCATTGTTTGGAGGGCTTTATTTTTAATGTGTCACATCAATGTCAATGGACAAGAAAAGAAAAATAACTCACAAAAGGTCAATATTTAAAGATCAATATTTTCCCATTTATTGAAAGCTTGTAGATTTCAAATGTATATATTATATTCCCGCCATACTTCCATGATCTGGGGGTAGGGGGGAGGTTGAAGAGGTTTGAAAACTTTTTTTCAATTTTGCCTCAAATGTGTTTAGGAAGCTGCTTTATCGTGTTATGTACCTCGGCTCACTCAGAACAAGAAAACTATTGATATACACAGCAAGCCCTGCATGCCTCTAGGAAATGAATTAAGCTTCCATTTCTAAGATGTTTTTTGAATTTCATTTAAAAAATGGCATGTGATAATTGTAAGATACCCCAAAGTGAAATCGGGGTGTCGTTATGTTGGAGTATTTCCTTTGGTTGAACTAAAGATAAACAAGCAGCCCCTTCACGATCCCTCACTTTTCCGAAAGTAGATTTCCTCGAGGGAAAATCAAATTGCTGCAAACTGTAGAAATAGAGAGAAGACAGAGAGATGGATGAAGAATTTTGAAGAGGGCAAGAGACCAGACAAGCTCAAAAAGCTCAGTTACTATCCTGTTAAAATATAACCCACAGAATGTTACACCATAGCATCCTTCACAGCCATCTGCTTCTGCCATTATCTTTGATTCCCACAAACAGATTTCAAAAGTTGAATCTGGCCCTCAGTGAGTTTAGGAACATTTAGCAGGATTTTCTGGATGGGATCATAAAAGCCACTAATTAACTCACCATTCCTGCCTTCAGAAACAATCTATGTCTTAGCCTTTCAATGAAGGCATAGCACAGTCTTATAATTCCTGTGTTTTTTCACATCCTTCACAGGACCTAGAATAGAATTTGAATACATCTAGTATGCATTCCCATCTCTTTCTCTGCATCTCCATTTCCACCCCCTCCCCACCAGAGCTACCAACCATCACATCATCTTTCCACATTTGGTTTATAGCAGTAGCCACCTACTGGTTTCCTGTCCTCCACTCTGGGTCTCCTCCAACCTGTTCTCCATAGCCAGAGTGAACTTTATCAAAAGGAAATCAGAGCAGGCACTCTTCTTTTTGAAACCTTCCAATGGCCTTATGTTGTATTCTGGTGGGAAATCCCAACACAATGTATTAACTGCTAAGGCATTATATGTCAGTTAGCTACTGCTGCATAACAAATTAACCCAAACTCAGTGGCATAAAATAACAATCTCTCTTGTGTCAGTGGGGTTGTGCTGGTATCGGCCAGATGTGCTTTGGCTCATGGGTGTCTGCGAGCTGGCTGGCGTTCCACTTGATGTGCCTCTCGTTCTCATGAAGTTATGTTGTTGTTGTTTTTATTTCACAGCCAAAGACAATCTGGGAGTGGACCTAATGGATTAGGCAAAGCATGTACTATGCCTAGAGCCCACAGCACTTTCAGAGGTCCACAGAGTCATTTTAATTTTACTCTAAAATTAGAAGAAAAAATTAAATATAACAATGAATATACAATAATGAATCCACTAGTATTTTTGTTTTATACCAACACAGTTATAAAATATCATTCTGAATCATTTTTTATAAGCAATATAGCCCTTCAAGGTAAAAGTATCTGGGGTCATAAAAGCCACAATGCAAGCTTCTACAATCCTAGGTAATCAAACTAGAACTCAAGCTTTGAGAACCGATTACTGGTCCTGTTTTTTTCACTTCAGTAAGCCATGGAGATTCATGAAGTTTCTATTTTGTCCCTAAGAAAACAGGGAGCTAACTGGGAAGAGTTTCATTTCCCCTCCCTGGAAAGGGGATACCTCAAACACGGGAGGATCGCTCCCTGCGTTCATTAGCTTACTCTACCCTAGACACTTGGATGTTTTCCTCCATCTAGCAGGCACGCAGTTTATAATTAATATTGTCCCACAGTTGGTCTTTACTGTGAAGTCCTCATCATTAACTCATAACCATGCGCTGTTAATACAAGGCAGCTATGTGGAGAGTTACTTTAGTCCTTTGCCAAGAGCGGTGGAAGACTCTTTCCTGCAAGAGTTTATGCTATGTTCCAGGCAGAGTGCTTTCTCACTTTATTTATGTACAAGTCCTCTTTAAATTTTATTTACACTGGGGACCCAGTCGCATTGTCAATTCTCTTGGATTTATAGAAATCTAATGCTAGCCAGATATCATGAGACTCAGCAGGCATACAAAAATGGAAGTTACTGTTTGAGGGGGTGAGGCAAAACCATCCTTCACCTTTCAAGATAATTAGATTCAGTTTAAAAGAAATTTATCTGGCATAATCTTGTCCTTCCCACAAGAATAATGTACTTTGTAACCATATAAATTTTTTTACTTATTCCATCCTTTTTTCAAGAAGCTGTGCAAGTTTTTAGATACTGCATAGAGTATATTCCAAAGTTCATTTGTCTTGTGAAACTTTGAATTGGCTTTGCAATTTTAAAATTGTTTTGACATAAGTCTTTATTTTTTAATAGGTAGTTCATTTCCTGTTTCTGTGTGCCTCTTAATGACTGTGTGAGAGCTTGGATTACTTTTCCTCTCTAGCCCCCAAAACCACAAATGGGAAAAACTGCAATCTTGCAAGGGCCACGTAAGCTACCTAAATATTTTCACAGGTCTCTGATATATATATATATTTTTTTAGCTGAACTGGGAGAGGAACTTTCATGACATTTTTACCCTTCTGGAATGTAGAATTCATTTAATATCTTCCCCGGGAGCAGGGACGAGAAGCGAACTGCGAATGTGGCTGAAGAAAAGAGCGTGGCCAAGCACAGGCTGGCTCCTCGGGCTCTGCCAGAAGTGACAGTGACATGCTTTCGCTTCCCGTGTCACTGGCCAAGCCCGGTCTCAATGGAACCCTGCAGTTTAGTCATCCTCCCGGAAGAAGAAAGGGCTATGGCTGAACCGTGATGCCATCTTAGTCCATCCACTAAAGGACTGACCACAGATGGAGAACTTCAGACTCCAAGGTGGGCAACTGAGACGACCTCCGGGTGCAGGGCGGGTCTCAGAAGGAGCGGACTTCCCGGAAGGAGGCTGCTTCGGGATGGTCCTCAAGCACTAGTCATGGGGACTGCTGTCTAGAGGAAATGGGAAACTGACTTGGGTGGAGGGCCATCTGAGGGCTGGCAACGGTGCCAGAGCTCCTCTGTTCATCTCCCCACATCCTCACCTCGGGCTGGAGAGAAAGGAACTAATCTTCTGCAGACAAAAAAAAAAAGAGGCAAGATTCAGACCAATCCAAAACTTGCCCATCTGGACACGGGACGCGGTAGACTGGGGATGCTGACTTCACGGACACCCACAAAGCTTGATCTGCTACCAGAAAAACAAAGGCTGAAGGAAAGCCATCTCTCTCTCAGGTGGCAAAGGAAAGCAGTTTTTCCTTCACTGAGCCCGGTGCTTCTGAGACAGAATCAGCCTCTAGTAATGGGACAGGCATCCCTCTCAGGCCAGTGTGATTCGTGCTCTCAAATTGAAATGGTTTCCCCACTGAGGACACAAGTGTTCAGGATTTTAATTAAAGGAACAGTTCTTCAAAAAATGCAGGGGAAACTGTTATTTTTATTGATGACTGTCAAGAAATTCACCAAAAGGATTTCCCTGGTGGTCCGGTGGTTAAGACTCCAAGCTGTCCATGTAGGGAGGGCATGAGTTCCATCCCTGGAGGGGGATGTAAGATCCCATGTGGTATGCAGTGCAACCAAAAAGTTTTTTTTTAATTTAAAAATAGGACTTTTCTGGTGACCAAGGGGTTAAGACTCCGTGCTTCCACAGCAGGGGCCACAGGTTCCATGGGGAAATTCCACATACTGTGCCAGGCAGCCAAAAAAAAAAAGAAAAGAAATCCACGGAAATCTCGAGTGTCCCTAGATAAATGAAATAAATAAACTAGTTTAATGAAACCCGTCAACTCCACCTTTTAGTAAAGAATACTTCATATCTTCTTGCAGGAAGCCCTCTGGTTTACATCATGAATGGTATTTGGAAAGAAAATCTCATCTCTCTGGCTACATTTCAATTTCTAAACCACTGAATCATAAGCACCCATAACGCACGTTAGAAGGTATCACTGGTGGAGAAACTAGGAGGGGAAAACGTGCGGGGAGCAGAAGAGAAAGCATCCGGCAAAGTGGGTAACAAGCAAATAACTTCAACACGGGCTCCAAAAGTGCTTACCCTGCTCAGAGAGGGCACTAAAGCCCTTGATGCAAACACATCATGAAATTATGTCGACGCAATGCTGCACTCAGCAGCTCCATCAGCAGGGCGCCAGCTGACTTCAAACGCCCCCCAAGATCACCAAGAACTAATAACCGCGGGTGCTGTCCAGGGCCACCCCCAAACACCCCAGGACGTAAACACTCAAAGCCCAAGAAGGATGTGATCTTTCAAAGTTTTGCAGCAGTCCAAGCCCTTCTAAGTGACAACTAAATATTGGTTGTCCTCTTATCCTCAAACTGTCACGATTATAAAACAGGCAGTCTCAAAGAAATTCGCTGGCTTTTGTGATCAAATCCATTAGAGGTACTTTGGCAAAAGACAAGATCTTCCCAGCTGATGACAAATGCCACAATAATATAGCATGGAGGTATCAACAAACAGCCATTTGTTTTCCTTCCAGTCCCCAGGAGGGACTTGGGTTAAAATAACAGCAACTTGGAAGCACTCATGTATATGGAACTAGCATAAATTAATCTCTAGGCCAACTGCCTATAATATAATCACTTGCTGTATAAATTCTATTGAAATGATAAATCTAGCCTGACTTTAATTACTAGGGTATCTTTCTGTATTTTCAGTAATATACATACATAAATCCTAAAATCCAACAAATAATAAAGCAAAAACAGCTGAATGCACATAGAGTTTTAGGGAATACTTGGAACTGGCTGATGATCCTATCATTAGCCTGTTAAAATCCACCAGCTCATCCTATAATTTTCCCTTTACTGTGCTTTAAACTCTCTCTTCATTTCAACAATGATGCCGAACACATTCATATATCACATGCATTATATCTCTCCATGTTCTCCAGATGGTATTCGATAAAAGGGAAACAAAAGAAAGGCAGAGGAAAAAAAAAATAGATGTTTTCTACTTTGGGTCTTGAAAGTTTCTCCCTTGGTAGAGAAAAATATCAACTAACCCATCCAGGGCTAATGGAAAAGCTCAAGAAATATGATTCATCTAGAGGTGACATCTTCTGGACTCAGTGGTCAGGCCACTTTGGTCTTCAGCCAGGCTCTACATACCAAAGGTAAAGGTTTCCTTAGCTCAGGTATAAGTTATTACCGGTTTAGGCTGGAAGGAAATCGGCAACAGTTTAGGTCAGTGGTTTAGGTGTAAAAAGATTCATCTCAGTAATTTCCACAGTTACAGTAATTCTGATGTTTTAAAGTCAGCATTGATAGACTCCAAGACCTTTAATACATAAAATTATCATTTTCAAATGCATCAAAAATATTTTAACAGGTCACTTGAGAAGTAAAAATATCAAATTAGAACACGACTTTTCCAAAGCTACCTATAAAGATTCAATTTTTGTGTAGCAGATAACTCTGAATGATCATTATTTTTCTTTTAAGAACTCTAGATATAAATACTTCTGTGTTTTAGGTTTTTTTTTTTAAGAAAAACACACCAAATTTCAAAGAAATAAATTACATGGATGGTAAAGAAGATCAAATCATTTTGAAGAAGCAATAAATTTTGTGCATAATCAGTTTCTCTCATTATCAAATGGTTATTGCCATTTTGTCTAATTCAGCCCCTGAGGATAAGTTCATAAGTTTATTAACAGCCCCGAGGGGCTGTTTCTAAGCCGTCATGGACACAAAAATGTGCCCATCTACTCTGCATTTACTCTCAGGGCTTGTCCTGATGTTCAGGGAGGAGTGTATCATGGGCCCTCAGGAATACTGGCTCTGGGTGTAATCTGGCCATGCCCTCCAGTAAGGACATCTGGCTTATTGATTTCAATCCTTTTGCCAAAAAATGCCTCCTCATGTCACTTTTCTTCCCTGACAAATACCCAAGGAGAGGTGAAGGGCCCCTGTTCTGGTGAAGCCACCTGCTACTGCGTGTAGGTGAAAGGAGCAATGCCTGGACTCCCCAGCTTTGCCGGAATCCTTTTCTCCAAACCTGCCCCGTGAGCCCCAGGGCTCAACCCTCCCCCAGAGACACCAAGGAACGTGAAGCCGGGATTCAGATTTCTCTGCATCACAGAAAAGCGACACAACGTACGTGAGTTGCTGAGACAAGTGGAGCCTTGATTCTGTCATCTGGAAAGTGGGATGACAATTCCTGCGTGACAGGGTTCTTCCAAACCCTCCATGGGGTAAGGTTTGTGAAAACACAAGGTAAGAAGGACCTGGCATGTGAACGATGTGCAACAAATTCAGCTTTCTTTCTTTTAGTCAATGACAGATCGTTTTCCCACTCTGCCCAGCTTTCTCCTTGACTCTCCTAATCTCTCTCAGGCTCTTCTGAAAAATGCTCACAAGCAACAGCTAGCATCGCGTGGTGTCAGAGTCGGGAGGGTCCTGAGACATCATGCAGTCTGGCTGGGCTTTTTGCTATATATTTGCCCCCTCCACACACCTACTTTTTGGAGTGTCAAAGCCAGTCATCTGAATGCTGATACGACATGTGCCTCTAGTGTTTCATAATCTGAATAAGCTCAGAAATTAGCTGAGTAAAGGAGCGCGGCCCATCAACACCACCTCCCCTTGTGGTTTCTGAGAAGGGAGCTAGTGTTCACAGAATACCTGCCACGTGCCGGGCACTCAAGCTTTGTCATCCTGTTAGCCATCACGCTTTTATGAGAAAGGTTGTCCATCTCCCCTCATTTTGCTGCATTTTGTACCTGAACACAGTAGTCACATGCTCCGTTAATGACAGAGCCAGGTTCAAACCTGCATGTATACGACCCAAAGCCTGTGTTCTTTTGGGATACCTTACAGAGAGCAAGGGCTTCCCTGGTAACTCAGCTGGTAGAAAATCCGCCTGCAGTGCAGGAGACCCCAGTTCAATTCCTGGGTCAGGAAGATCCCCTGCAGAAGGGACAGGCTACCCATTCCAGTATTTGTGGACTTCCCTGGTGGCTGAGACAGTAAAGAATCTACCTGCAATGCAGGAGACCTGGGTTGGATCCCTAGGTAGGGGAAGATCCCCTGGAGGAGGGCATGGCAACCCACTCCAGTGTTCTTGCCTGGAGAATCCCCATGGACAGAGGAGCCTGGTGGGCTACAGCCCATGGGGTCACAAAGAATTGGACATGACCTAGTGATTAAACACAGCATAACACGTGGCAGTGACAACAGCCACACCCACGAGGGTATGAAGGTGAGCCTAGAAACAGAGAGTTGGTGCTCTGACTGTGCTGTTGGAGGAGACACTTGAGAGTCCCTTGGACTGCAAGGAGATCCAACCAGTCCATCCTAAAGAAAATCAGTCCTGAATATTCACTGGAAGGACTGATGCTGAAGCTGAAATTCCAATACTTTGGCTACCTGATGAGAACTGACTCATTTGAAAAGACCCTGATGCTGGGAAATATTGAGCGGGAGGAGAAGGGGACGACAGAGGGTGAGATGGCTGGGTGGCATCACTGACTCAATGGACATGAGTTTGAGTAAACTCCAGGAGTTGGTGATGGACAGGGAGGCCTGGCCTGCTGCAGTTCATGGGGTCTCAAGGAGTCAGACACGACTGAGCGACTGAACTAACTGAACTGAGAAACAGAGAGGGAGGTAAAGATTCTAAATTAATAAAGGCAGCCACTGCCAGGCATAAGCACGTGGGCAGCCGCCTTGGCGTCTACTGATCCGTTAGTGCAGGAAGTTCCAGAAAGCATTGGAGAGCGTGGAATCCTTATCAGGAACCACACCATCCATTGGGTGGAAGAAAGGTTTTGAACTTTGCTAACCCTGAACAGAATACAAAGGTAACAAAAAGAATAAACACAAACCTGTGAGGCTTGAGAAAGATCTTTTGCAGAATTGAATCCAGATTGGTTTGGACGAAGCGCATATGCCTGGTGCTGAGCTCCTCTTAATGGGTTCAGATCAATGGTCTTACTTCTCTGTTGAGAGAAGAAAATGAAATGCTTTTTCAAAGCCATTTGAAAATGAAAAGGTTTATAAAATGTACTGATTCATTAATAGATTGAAAAGATCCCTAGATTGGAAATCAGAGACCTTAGTCTCGGGGTCAGCCTTGCCTCTAACCAGCTGTGTGACCTTAGTCGTGACCTCAGTCGTGCACTCCGGCTTCCCAGGCAGTGAACTGGTACAGAATCCGCCTGCCAGTGCAGAAGGCCCAAGAGACGCAGGTTCAAGCCCCGGGTGGGAAGATCCCCTGGAGAAGGAAATGGCAACCCACTCCAGTGTTCTTGCCTGGAAAATTCCCCGAGCAGAGCAGCCTGGTGGGCTACAGTCCATGGAATCACAAAGTGTCAGACATGACTGAGCACGCACGCAGGAGGGTCGTGCACTCAGTTCTATACTCCTCGATTTCACTAACAGAAAAATTAAGGGTCCTTTCACATTTTGTAAAATTTTGTCCCAGTTACTCATGTTACTGCTCTGATCATTCCCTGCCCCCCTCTAAGATGTACAGGCCTCAGGAATTCAGTGCCCCTGGATTCCAGGGTGATCAAAAGCCAGAGCTGAGGTTTGTTCCCTCAGCATTGTTCCAGGGAAGTTCTAAATTTGCACATTGTACAGAATCAGGAGTGAGCGTGCACACACAGACAGATGGCATCAGACGAAACTTGCTAACCTTTAAAAAGATTCCAGTCTGGCTACCCCAGCAGTCTAGTGGCAGGGGTCTGTGCCCAGAGGAGTTGAGACAGGTGAAGAACTCCCCGGCTGCCCCGCCCAAACCCTGCCGATTCAGCAGCTTCGCCCCTGGCCCAGCAAAGAGCAGCCACGTGGCTTTCTAGCAACCGCCCTGCCCCCAGCGGTCTCCCAGCAACAAGCCCCTGGAGAAAGCCCTTGCTTTCTGTTGTTCCAGGACTGTCAGGGACCAGGGAGCCTTGGTGAAAATTGGGGAGCTAAAAGAACCCCAGGTCAGAATTTGAAACAGACTTATTTTCTTTGTCTAGAAGAGTCTTGGTCTGTTGGTGGATTTGAATGGTTTCTATAGAGTCAAGTGATTGATTAACAGGTCGGCAAGTCTGTACCTAAAGGAGCATCTTTCTCCGCAGAGAGCATCCCTCCAGAGTCTGTCCACTCCCACTGAGCAAAACCTTTTCGGAATTTGCCTTCACGGGAGAACCCACTTTAAAAAAAAACAAAGGATTCTCCAGCCAGATAGCCTGGATTTGTATCATGGGTTGCAGTGTGTGCCTACTCACCACTCCTAATCCCCAGAAACTGCGGATGAGATATCATCTTATTTGGAAGTAATCTTTGTAGATGCTGTCAGCTTAAGATGAAGTCTTTGTGCTCTGCTGTGCTAAATCGCTTCAGTCCTGTCTGACTTTGCGACCCCACGGAATGGAACCCACCAGGCCCCTCTGTCCATGGGATTCTGCAGGCAAGAGTACTGGAGTGGGTTGCCATGCCCCCATCCAGGGGATCTTCCCGACCCAGGGATCAAACCCGCGTCTTTCATGTCTCCTGCGTTGGCAAGTAGGTTCTTTACCACTAGGAAGCATGAAGTGATGCAGGTGGGCTTAATCGGAGTGATGTCGTGATCAGAAGAGGGAAGTTTGGACCCAGACACATCGGGGATGCTGTGTGAAGACCCAGAGACTTGTAGGTACCGAGGGAAGAAGACTGTGGGAAGACGGAGGTGGAGACTGGAGTTGTGCGGCTATAATCCAGGGAACTCCCAGGGCCACCAGAAGCTGGGAAAGGCGAGAAAGAATGCTTTCCTAAAATCTGCAGATGGAAGACAGCCCGCTGACACCTTGATTTCAGACTCCTTGGTTTTAACCTCCAGGACTGTAAGACAGTAACGGTGGTTGTTTTAAGCCTCCCAGTTCATTGTACTTCCTTCTGGCAGTCTTAGGAAACTCATAAAGTTTCTCTCTGTTTCACCAAATACTAGTCATGCAAACTCGGGACAAGTTCCCTAACCAGTCTGACACTCAGTAGCCTCATCTGTAAAATGGGAATAATGCCAGACAGGTTAGTACCTGCTTCACAGAATTGGCATGGAAATGAAGTAATAACATCAATTAATTCACTTAACTTCATTCAACAATTACGATGTTTGTCACATAGTAACAGCTTATATAAGTGTAGACAGTGAGGACGGTGATAATAATGATGATGAGCTTATATTGTGCCCTTTTAAAACATCATGATGATAAATCTTTACCCTTTAAACCCAAAAAGGAATTTCAAGCTGAAGTTGTGAATAAGGTGGGCCACCAGACTGAATTATATTGTTTTAAAACAGAAACATGATCTGACTTTTAAATAGTACATGTGGGTGTTTAAGCGGTGAAGGCACTGGAAAAGCCCTAGGTGGTAATAAATGTCAGTCACAATGGCCGGTCACCAAGTGTTTGGTTTGAAAAAACAGGCAGATATGCTGGGGAAATTTGCTGTCATGAGTGGCACACCCACGCATGACCCCACTTCTGAATCCACAGAAGGGCAGAATTGCATCTTCCAGCCCAGTGCTAAAAAAGAGCAAAGGCTGAACATTGGGGACACCTTTGCACACCACCCACATTTTGCACAAATGTTGCTTGTCCCCTATAACTGGTTTCACTGAAGTGCCTAGGAAAATGCTGAGGCCCTGCAGGCTTAGATATGGGTATGAGCAAGACAGGGAGATATTTTATTTTAGGTACACAACATTCCTTGCTGGTGAGAAAGCATTATTTTAATTTTGGCAAGTTCTTTTCTGATTGTTTCTGTAAATGAAAACCCAGGTATGTTTATATCTGTTACCTGCTTTGTCCAAGTGCTTTTAAAGGGGGAAAGATGGTATCTTCCTTAAGAAGAAATCTTATACTGCAAGAAACACATCCTTTTAAGGCTGCTTAGTGGTGGAAATGTCTTCCATGTAGAGGGTCTGTCAAGGTGTTAGTCGATCTCGTGTCCGACTCTTTGCAATGCCGTGGACTGTAGACTGCCAGGCTCATCAGTCCATGGGATTCTCTAGGCAAGAATACTGGAGTGGGTTGCCATTCCCTACTCCAGGGGATCTCCCGGACCCAGGGATCAAACCCAGGTCCTTGGCATTGCAGGTAGATTCTAGAGGGTCTAGAAAAATCATCTTTTCTAAAATCATCGTACTTTTTAGAGGAGCTTCCTGGCCATCCTATTTAGAGTTCATGGGCTGACCCTTCATAGAAGGTAAAACTGCAGTTGACTTTTGACTAAGGATAGGGAATCAAAAGTTTGAAATGCTCCCCAAGCTCAACCATCAGATTATGATCCAATAATGAATCCTTACTTATGAGCACTTATTCCATGCCTGGCCCTAAGCTGTGAATGGTATGGTTCACAGTTTTTGTGCTTTCAAGAGAAAAGTAAATATGCACGGAGCACAAATTATGTCGTGGTCCACCATTAATCCTTTCAACACACATTGTCTTGTGTCCTTCTTGCTACATAAAGCATGGGTTATTATTCCCATTTTATAGGTAGAAATGTAATGCAATGGGATGCAGAGAAAATAACTAACTTGTGTCACTGAATAGCAAGATTCAGGATTTGCCTAACAGTCTTCACTCTCCAAAGTCTTAGACCTTTCTACAACTCTGTACTGTCCCATCTTTTTGGTTACCCAAGACTTACACTTTGAGAAAATACATAATAGGATGTAATGAAGGGTCAAAATACCAAATTCCACCTTTTAAATGCCAAAGAATTTGAAACAGAGTGATCTGTTGGTTGGAGGAAGTGAGAAAGGCACATGACTTTGACAGAACTCTGTTCCTCTGTCTAATATCAGGCAACAGATCTTTCACTTGCCTCCCATGTCAGCAGAAGAAAAACAATATGCATTCATTTCAAATGCTTGGGATTCTAAGATAAATCATGGAGCAATTCAGAGAATGGGGCATCCTCCATAAATGTTTACTGTCTGCATGCTAAAAACTGTCTGGGCCAGAGGGTTTCCATCTGGTTATATCCTGAGTTAAAAGACAATGTTAGAAATAGTAACAGACACAAGACACAGTACACGTGAAGAGTCGTGGACGCTGGACTTCCAGGGGTAACCAGCAATGCTGCTATTGAGTTCTTTTATTCATGGATGGGTCCGTTTAACCATTTATTCATTCATTTAACTATTTGTTAAGTATTAAATATTCCAAAAACTTCTATATCATATATATAAACTTCTATTGTGTAACCATATGACTTCTATTATAATCTTTTGTCATTATTTTCTCTCTTTAAGAGTATTTTGAAATCTGCTGTTATTCTTGGAAGACCTATTGTCTGATTGTTAAAAATGTTGGTTCAGAATAAACAAACAGCAAGACTTCTATTGTTGCATGACTCCTATATGAGCCATCAAATATGGAATCCAGGCTCACAGTAATATATTCTCAGAAAGATTTATATTGAGGGGAAAACTCAGTCCTCTCTCTTCTTAATCTCCCTCAGGCCCTTGACTCTAAGAAAAAGGTTCATTTAATTTCTCTGGAAGAGTACCATTCAACTCTATAAAAATTTCATAGTCAGATTTAATAAAGAAGCACTCCACACTTAAGAAAAAAACTGAATTAGAAGACTTTGAAAAGTTGCTTCTTGAGGCTTGTTTGCTATTAGTTTAATCACAAAGACCACATGAAAATTGTAATTCTCTGGAACGAAGCCGAGCCACTAAAATGAGAAATGTGACAGCTATGCCTTGGAACTGCATTAGGGTATCAGCGCAGGGGAAGGGCGGCTGCTGCAAAAGGAATAATCCCTGCTTACCTTCCAATCTTATGTAATCGTTAGTAGATTCCTGTAAGTCACAAGGCAGGAGTCACTCCTATTTTTAGATGAGCTTATTAAAATAGTTTAGGCTTCACTTCAATGCACTAAATACAAGCAGCCAAGTACTTCCTAGATCTGGCAAGAAATGATAGGCCATAACTTCATGCACTCCAGAAATATGTCGTTTGTTCATTCATTCATTCATTCATCCATCAAATGCCTACTGAGCTCCTCTGATGCGCTATGGACTCTTTCTACATGAGAGATACACCAGGACGTAAAAAGTTCTCAGAGCATATATCCTGACGTGTTCATTTGCTCAGTTAGGTCTGACTCTCTGTGACCCCATGGACTGTAGTCACCAGGCTCCTCTGTCCATGGAGTCTCCCAGGCAGGAATGCTGGAGTGGGTTGCCATTTCCTTCTCCAGGGTCCTGACCCAGGGATCGAACTCGCATCTCCTGCTTTGGCAGGCAGTTTCTTTACCACAGAACCACCTGGGAAACCCAAGATTCTGTTGGTGGCCAAAGAGTAAAGGAAAACAGAGGCAATCCATAAACCAAAAAGGAAAAGCGCACAGTCCTTTAGACAATGATACGTGTTAGGAAGAAAAATAAAGGCAGGGAGCTTAGGGAGCATCAGTGGTTGGTAGGGAGAAAACGAAGGGAAACTGTCATGGAAAAGGTGACATTTCCAAGGGTCTGAAGGCAAGGAGGTGGTGGGATACGCGGGGACGGCATGGGGGCAACAGGGGAGAGAGAACGCCAAGAGAAAGCTCTGAGAAGGAACACGCCTGGAGGTGCTCGAGGCACAGAAGGAGGGCAGTGATTCCAGAAGGGACGGAGAGAGGAGGCAGAGCACGGGGACGGGGCGTGCGTCCAGTGGAGGGGAGTGCTCTTTCCTCCAGGTAAGATGGAAGCCAAGGGCTGGCCAGGGGCAGGCAGGGGGCGGATGTAATAAATAGGAACACAGGATAACAGTGACATTTTAATTACTGATAAGCAATATGGTAAGAGGAACGATGGCTTCCCCCAAATGTACACATCTTCATGCCCAGGACTGTCTGTGGAATCTGTTACCTTATATGCCACAAGGGACTCTGCAGACATAATGACGTTCAAGGTCTAGCAATAGGACCCTTATCTGGGATCGGCCAGGTGAGCCCAGGCCCATCACAAGGTCTCTTGAGAAACAGAGGAGCAAGGCAGATGAGTTGGAAAAGCAGATGTGATGAGCCAAGTTGAGGTTCGAGTGATGTGATTATCGCCCCCAAAGAGGAAGGAAGGCATCACAAGCCAAGGAGTTCAAGCTGCATCAATAAACCAGAAAAAGTAGTGACTTCCCTGGTGGTCCAGTGATTAAGCATCCACCTGCCAGTGGAGGGGACCAGGTTTCATCCCTGGTCTGGAAAGATCCCACATGCCATGGGGCAACTGAGCCCATGTGCCCCAACTACTGAGCCCGCAATCTAGAGCCCGTGCTAACCTCACTGAGAAGCCTGCGCACTGCAGCTAGAGAAAAGCGCAAACTCAGCAATGAATATCCAGCGCGGTCAAAAATAAATCAATGAACAATTAAAAAAAAAAAGAACAGACAAGGAAACATAATCTCCTAGAGCCTCCAGAAGGGGCTCAATCTTGTCAAAACCTTGAGTTTTAGCTGCTGATCTCCAGAACTGTATGATAATAAATGTGTGGGGTTTTTAAGTCACTAAATTTGCAGAAACAATAAGAAAGCAATACAAAGAAATAATGTTAGTATAATTATGCCCCGTGCAACTTTTGAGACTTTTATGCTAAAAAATGGCTCATTATTAGCCTGAAATTCAAATTTAACTGAGCATCCCCTATTTTAACCTATTGTGGGAGTTGAGAAATTTGACACTCTGATTTTCATTGCAAAAGTTACTCTGGCTCTGGTATTGAAGACAAGGGCAGGAAGGAAGGTTAAGGAGTAGGGAGACCGACTGGAGGGCTGACACAAGCATCCAGATAAAACATGTTGGTGGCTTGGGTCAGGATGGCAGTGGAAGAGGTGGTGAGTGGGTCCCTCTGCATCTTATCCCTGTGGAGATGTCTTCACCCTGGAACTCCCCTTGTGCCCTGCATTCTTCTAGTAAGACTAAGCAGAATTCAGCCTTGCAACCAATTCATGTGTCTCCAGTGATGGAAGCCCGCCCCCCCAAATAAGAGATGACTAGACCCAGAAAACAGAAGCAACCCACTGAACTTTCATGGGTACAAATCACGGGTCACCATTTTCATTCTTTAGCTACGACTCCAACCTTGTGCAGCATTTAGAAAGAAGACATCATTTAGAAAGAAGACCTAGAACATATTCATCTGCAGATGATATTCATCTTTCCAAAAGGCAAAACTTCTTTTTTATTACAAAGACCAGGATTTCAGTGCACAGGTGGTTTCTTTGGCAGAGATACTTTCCAAATACTCATGAGTCTGATCCGTGGCAAATCTTGCTGGCTTTCTCAGCTGACTTGAAGAGCATCTCACCCCACTCTTTTCTATTCTTGGAGATCTTATTTCTGAATTTTGTGAAAGATTTAGGAGTCTGGGTGTCTGAAGACCTAGAATATGAATTCTCTTATGTTGGCTACAGTTGTTCTTCTGGTCCATTTGGCTGGGAGAGTACACTGTGCATTTTTAGTCACCGCTGCTTGCTAGTGAATTCATGCAAATGGGTTATTGGAGACTGCTGTCACCAGAATCCCCCCTGCCAAGGAAAAGTGAAGCTGTGTATGAATGAGATAACTGGGCAGGCTAGGCGTGCACACCCAGGTTTCCAAGCATCAGCTTCACTGAGGTCTTGGCTCTTCCCACCTGGCTCAGACTTGGGTTTTCAATGGGACAAGCGGAAGTTCAATCTAATCTTGATCAATTTCTCAGCCAGAGAGACTGAATGAGACAGTGGCTATAAGAGAAATGGAAGTAATTCAAGTATTTTCCAGATGCTATTCTATGAAAGTTTGTCGCCCATTTCACAGGAGGTTTTATACCAATTATTTGACAGATCAAAGAGACACAATCTCCACTCTGATTTTTATAGAAAAAAATGTGCAAACAAATACAACAGCCCCTGACAGCTGAGGGTCTTCAACCTAACCTCTCTTCTCAGCTTTAACTTTTCTTTTCTTTTGTTCTGGAGATTTGTCAACATATTTTCAACTCATGAGTCCGTTTGGGGCATCTGCACATGTGTGGCAAGGTGACAACGTCTGAAAAGGTGCATGCATCAGGCAAACTCTCCAGGGAGACAAGGTCATCTTACCAGTCAAGTCAGCAACGATTTTTGAGTTCATATGGGTCATTTTGTGAGGTAGCCCAAATAAAAGGTTACCCATCAGAAGGACAGGCATGCTTCTTTCCTCCTAGGGATGTGTGCTCTAACTGAAGAAGAGAATTATCAACAGGTGGCAACCACTGGAAATACATGTAGACCAAGACATAAATTCCAGTCTTTGAAAATGGGAACTGGATTGGACAGAGATCAGCACTGTGTGGCAAACAGGAAAGAGATGGAAAATGGAGATAAGACGGCTTGTGGGGTGAGGGGGCAGGCGGTAACCTTCAGATGATCTTCTAAAGGCCCCCTATTTGGGCACCTTCTGGAATCAAGTCACCGAGTTAGCCGAATCTTCTCTGCATCGCTGCCTCTGAAAGATTAGATCTGTAATGAACTAGGGGTCTCTGGGAAGTCTCATGCGTGTACCGATCTTTCCTGGAAATGTTCTTGACAGTATCAGTTCACAAATAACCCCCCACGGGGCCACGTAAGAAACCTGGTACCATCGGGGCTTTCTGACACAACCCTGGTGCTAACAATTCCATTTCAGTTTACTTAAAATCTTAAAAAAGGACCAAATGTTCACAGCACTTAACCACATACTAAAAAGAAGAAAAGAAAAAAAGCTTCCCTCTCTCAGGTCTGCAAAATATCACACACTGGCATTCCTGGTTTTCCTGACTGCCTCCCTTTCTCAAAGTATGGAGAAAACATGTGTCCGAGGCTACAGTGCTGGGGAGTTTCACCTCATTTTAACGTGATCAAGACCAAGCCCGTGGAGACCTGGAATTAGGGCTTCACAGCCTGTCCATGCTGGTTAGAGGCTGTTCCCCCTCCTCACCCCTTCCTTCACCCTCCCCAGCTGCCCACTGCCCCTATCATCCCGTGAAGCCATCAGATGTAGACCAGATGGAAAGAAGAATCTTGACCGACCTGCTGGCTCTGCCTGAGAGCCCCACCCACGTGGGCCTCTCCCCCAGGCCGTCTCGCAAGACGTGAAGTCCTGTTTCAGGCCCGGGTCCGGCGGCCGCTGTCACCCTGTTTCCTGACCCCTTACCACCTTGCACCTGCGCAGGCGTCCACACGGGAGGTTTAGATTAATAGCAGCCTCGAAGAGGACGGGCTGGCCTCCCTGGTTTCTTAAATGAATTTTGAAGTTGTGAGGCTTTAAATCGTAACATGTTTCCCTAGAAATGGTCTGCTCTCCAGAACATGTGAAAACGCTCACTGGAAAACAGTTTTGTCCCTTTTTTTAGGGAAAACAAAAGATGTGGGTTAAAGGTCTCATATTCAGGTTGAATACTGGAGAGAAGTAGGAGGCTTCTTTCCTGGGAGTTCTTAAAAGACAGTGATTCTTTTTTTTTTAAGATTTTTCTTTGCTTTCTATTTTTTTAATTTATTTTTTAAAATCAGAGTACAATTGCCTTACAATGATGTTAGTCTCTGCTATCCAACAACGTGAATTAGCTCTGTGTATACACAGATTCCCTCCCTCTTAAGCCTCCCTCCAACCCACCCCCATCCCATCCCCCTAGGTCTTCACCGAGCTGAGGTCCCTGTGCTACAGAGCAGCTTCCCAATAGCTCTCTATTTTATGCATGGTAGTCTATACTCTCAGCTCATCCCACCCTCCTCTTCCTCAGCCATGTCCACAAGCCTGCTCTCTACTCATTTTTAAGTGACTCAGCTCCAAAGGTAGAGTTTTAAGGATGTGCCAGGGAAACAAAATGCCCAAGTATGCAATGAACCTTCACACCAAAACTGCTCTGGTACAATAAGGTTTTCTATTTTAAAAATCACTGTTAGATATAAAAATCTGGAAAAGACAAAAACATGGCAAAAAGTTTTGCATGGAAGACCACACAATTCAATTTGCTACATTCATATACAGTTGTACTTCTACAAACACTCACTGACCTTCAGAGCCGGCTGCTAGGGAATCAGAAATCAGTAAGAAGCAGCCCCTGCTTTGGGGGATGACTGGCAGCAATTCCAAATGTCTCTTAGGAGAGGAAAGTTGGAAAAGGCCTCTGAGATCTCATCCTAGCTCTGAATTCTACAGATGGAGATTCAAGGTGGGGAGAATTTAAGCTACTTGGTAAGGACACACACAGATCCAGAAATTCAGCCTCCTAAATCCCACTCGTGGATCTTTCTAGAAAGTCCAATTTTGCTCATTAAAGACACAGGTGCGTAAAGTCAAGACAGCATGGATTAGAATGAAGGGGCCTCGGCGTCCACCCAGTCCCACCTCTAACCATCTGTGCACATCCACAGGTACTGGGTCAGTAGTTCTTCCCTGAGGACACGGATCACCTGGAGGGCTTGTTAAATCTGCTCACAGTCAGACCTTCCTCCTAGAGGTGCTGACTTAGTTGGTCTGGATGGAGGCCCAGACCTCCGCAGGGTCTTATGTTCAGAAAACTTACAGAAACACTAGCCAGATGAGCCCTAATCTAACCTTCCAAACATGAAAGCATAAAGTAAATCAAAGATGTGATGATACAAACATCAGCTTATTCAAGGTTCTTGCTTCTATACGATCAAAGTTCTTACCAAACTCTTTTACTGTGACCACTATTCTTTGCCTGCTGATCTGATCAGCTTCTTCTGGTCTCTGAGGAAAACACTTCCCAAATCATATACATGGAAGACTCCTAAAATTCATACTTCCAGTTACCTACAGACCATAGAATGACTTTTTTCATAGAAGGATTTTTCTCCACACAAATTTGGGATATATATGAGCATTTGGAAGGAACATACATTTATAGATTTGTATCTCAATAGTGAGACAGACACACACACATTACCACCAAATTTTACCTAGCACATAGAAGAGGTTTGGTGGGATTTCGTTACTATTGTTGAAACTAGAAAAGCAAAAAAATTGTACTTGTCTCTCCTCTTGTTTCCAGGATGAATTGCTAGTATTTAAATATGCTATTCTGAAAAATAAAAATAAAATAAAATAAAATAAAATAAAATAAAATAAAAAAAATAAAAAAATAAATATGCTATTCTGATGAACCAAGCACTCCTAACAAGGAGTTAATTAAACACACATATCATTGGATTAAAATCAGAAATGCCAGCATGGTCACAAATCTGTGAATACACCAGGTCACAGGTTTGTGGCTAACATTAAGTGTTGCCAAAGGGGACAACCCAGACCGAGGCTCTTGTCGTGGTCTCCACCCCACCCTTCCCCTCCATGAGAGGGCTAGAGAGACAGGACCCATTAGTAGTGATGGTGGGATAATCTATAAGCTCTGTTTTGTCTTTCCTTCCCTCTCTTGGAGTTGCAGGATTACAGACTCTGATATCCGATATGAAAGAAGATCCGGCTGACGACATCATTCTGGAAATGTCTTGGTCTAAAATATCTGACAAAGCCAAGCAATGAGCTGGACAGGAAAATTAGAGAGAAACAGAAGACTCGAGGAAGTCAAGCAAAACTAAATTTCTGGTGCCTCTAAGAATGTGTGTGTGTGTGTGTGTGTGTGTGTGTGTGTGGTGTGTCTAGCTCTGAGATTCTTCCTCTAGTTTACATGGCTCTAATTGTTCCTTCTTCCAACTGATAATTACCGACTCCTCTTGAGTGCTAAGTGCTAGATAATGAGGGGATTCTGTGAAGGTAGGATGAAGAGTAATCCGTGTTCATGCAGAGGTATGACTCTATTCGTCTCTCACATTTCCTCATTTGTCAACTCAGCCTGGGGCTTAGAGCAGAGTGGTGAGGAAGGTAGAATGAGCAAGAACCCAGGAGCATCTCCATTCCAGGGGCGCCCCTCACCCAGGGCATAAATGGGTCCCGTCTCCCCATCTGTAAAGGGGGAAACCCTTTCAACCGTAAGAACCCATGATACCATGTAATGCAGAGGACTCCAGGGATTTCCCTGACAGTCCAGAGGCTGGGACTTCTCCTTCCCAGGCGAGGGGGTGCAAGTTCAGTCCCTGGTGGAGGAGCTAGGGCCTCCCACGCCTCAAGGCCAAAACACCAGAACATAAACAGCAGGGGTGACATTGCAACAAATTCCACAAAGGCTAAAAATGTAAAAGTTAAGGAAAGACCCAGGGAACTTTGTGAAGAAGAGTTAATGTTTCCAAAAATATAGGCAAATATGGTCAATATCATTTACTTTCTCTGGATAACTTTATAGAGTCATTTATGGGAGTTGGGAAGAATGAGATGTTTGGGGTTTTTTCTTTGTTTCTTCTATCCTTCTTCCCTTCCTTCTTTTCCTTTTCTCTTCCTTTCTTATGAAAAGAAAAGGGGGGGTGGGAGCACCTTAATCTTGTCTTTTCACTGTTTTCTGAAGAAGGTCCTGACCCCTTGCTCTGGTGATACAGTTATTACAGCACAAATCCCTCATTGGCCTCATGAACTGTAACAATTCAGAGACAAGACAAGTCTCCAGGAGCTGATTTTAGAATTCAAACCCCAAGCAGAAGTGGTGGATTTAAAATTCCGAGCCCAGCACAAACCTCTTCATTTTCAAGTTCATTTACCCTTGGCAACATGCAACCTCCTGTTTACTAAAAAGGAAAAAAAAGCTTTTAAAAGGCTCATTTAAAAGGCTGAGGAGCCTTTTGGGATCTCCGCAAGCTCTTTAAAAACATATTTTGATGATACAAGTGTAAACAAATCAAAAGCATATGGATTGAATTTCCCTTAAATTACACAGGATTTTTTAAATGATGGGAGGGTAGAAGTGTGTTTGGAAAAATATGTTTTTGGTTTCAGTGACTCAGAAACAGGCAAATGAGCTGAAGCTTTTGACAGACCCCGAGTGATGGCAGGTTTGCCCATCATCTGTCTTTGAGGGTCTGTAGCCCTTCACGAGCCTTCTTCGGTTTCATATTCAAAGAGATTTCCCTGAGCACAGCCGCACAGAGAGGAAAGACCAGAACCGCGCATTGTGGGTTCTATCTCTCCCTTGAGCAACAGAGCCCTATTTCATGGGGATTGACAACATAGACTCCCCTGAGACCAGTCAAGGGAATAAGCGGTCTTTTTATAAAACACAAGTTTATACAAGGCTGAAAACCCGGACCCCGATGCCAGTGTCTGCAGCCCCCAGGCGGGGAGCCACCCCAAAGCCTTTACCCATCACTTTCCAAAGCACGCTGGAGTACCTGGTCATCGCGGTAACTTCCCTCCCATCCCCGCCTCACGACATGCCAGAAACAGGGGGGTCAACAGCCTGGGCACCACCACCTCTGAAGGGCTGCTGATGCCAGGATCTCCAAATAGGGAATAAAGGCCAAGAATGCGCAGATAGAATGAAGAACAGTTGTGACCTTATGAACACTAAGGCTTCATCTGCAAAGCAGAATGTCAGGACCAATCCTTCTAAGGCACCCATCCAATTCAGTCCTAAAGGAAAGTGTTTTTTTAAAAAATCTCTAGACCCTTGTTCTTCTTTCCTGTTTCCTATATCTGAATATACAATGGTTCCAGAGTTGGAGCAATCCCAGAGAGCTTCTGGAAGATTCAGGAAGGTTTGGGGTGGGTTTGGAAGACCAGGCTCCTCTGAAGACCCTTTCAGTCATCAGCTTCATGGTCAAACAAGCCGTTAGAATTTACTTACAGGCAAAAGAGCTTTGTGCTTTCATTTTCACAGGATTCTCTGAGAAAGATGGACTAGGTTGCTGTGAAGAAATTCGACTTTGGAAAACGCAGTGGGAAACGGGCAGTTACATGAGGCCTTGACTTAACCTGAGTTAAAAGGACACGTCATATCATTTTTTTCTTTTTGAGGAAAAACAACAAACATTTCTGGTGCCTCTCTTCCGACACACACAAACAGAGAAGTTAACGTCACACCCCCTTCCTTTTTTTTTTTTCCACTTCAGAGGAGTGATGTGAGAAAATACTTTGGAAAAATAAAGGGCTCTCTAGTAAAAATAGCTGCTAACCCCCACTTGAGTCTCAAGTCCTAGAGACTTCTGTCCCCTTGCGACAATGGCGGATGCCTAACCAGTGCATAATTCTAACAGCGCAATTTGCACTGCTCAGGCAGCTGTCTGCCACACCAACTCTTTATGAAATCCACCCACGGCATTTGACTCAATTACCTCCTGCAGCTGCAAATTCCACAGGTCAACCACACTCTGCATGGAAAAGTATTTCTTTGTATTCGTTCCAAATTTATTAGCCATTTGAACCATTCCTTTGAGTGACTTGTATATTTTTAAGTGTTCATATATCACCTTTTTAGGCCCAAGTCCCATTGGCCTGTATTTAATATGCAGCTCAGAATATTAGAGTGTGGTGTTCAAAGGATCTGTATAAAAGCCAGTCTGGCATGTTGACCTCCACTGGAGCTTTGCTGAAAGTTCTCCAGCCATGGACATCCTCCCAGCCTCACAAGCACTCGTGATCATGACCATCAGAGGGAAAAACATTTCAGGGACCCAGGATGGAACAGTTCAAATGTTCTCCATGGTAAAAATATGAGTTGTGGCCAGACCTGATATGCAGGAAACCTCTAAGAGCTAGCAGCGAGTACTCTGTTTGATAGACAAAAAAACTCAGTTGCAGACAAGAGAGGTCACCTCCCATAAGAGACAGAAGTGTAGACCCCACACGCCAAATCCACAGACTAGGCACTCTGCACACAAGTCCAACATTCTCACCCCGACCACAGGAGGTTCCATGAGAAGACAAGGGCCAGACTCATGGATATATAAATTAACGTCTCCCCGCGCCGGTAAGAGTGGACATCACACCCGCCACCCTTGGCAGTTGGCACCAGTCACTGAGGGCCACGCTTCTCTCCGCCATGGGCAGCTGAGATTATGATGGAGGATCCTGGGAGTTTCTCTTCATGTCCTAGAAATAGACCTCAAAACGCATCCGTAAGCATGAGCTTCCAGCATCTTCGTTTAGTCTGACAAATGACATCTGGGCCATTTCTCAGCTTCTTGCTTCTCTGGTCATCACCGGCCAGGTCAAATCAAATGGAGGTGATCCACCCCCACCCGCAGGCAACCTCAGTTCCTGTCCTGGCCGGGCTGTGTGGTGTTGGTGGTCCCTGAGCTCCCCTCACTACCATCCTTCTACTGGAAAGCTGGGTGTGTATAAGATGGTCTCTTTGTCTCCACACATGGTGAAGAGCCCGCATGCTTCATTGTCAGAGCTTTGCAAGGCTGGCTTGGCTCCTTCCAAAACGTGAATACAGGCAAGCTCCTTAGCCCCTTAGAGCTGCAGTTCTGCAGCCCCACCACAGTGGAGAAAATGCCTATCTTTTTTCACTCTTATGAAGATTAGCCATGAAGGATCCAATGTCCTAGCCCTGTGTTCAGCCCATAATAAATACTAGATGCGTGTCAGCTGCTTGCCTTTTGCAAGTTTATGCTGTACTTTAATAAGCAGTGCTAAAGGATGCTAAAGATACAACAGGCTATTACATCCTACTGCTTTTGAAGGGGCGACTCAATTTAGCAGCCTACTCTGAAGACCAGGTGTAGCAGTGACAAAATCCAGAACTTAGGGCTATAGCTGCAACCTTGATTCAAAATTAACATGCGACCCGAGAGTAACTCCTCAGGGCCTACACCTCAATAGAGCTGCTTGATGAACAGAACAGGGTACTTGGTGCCAAGACCCCTCCTTCCCACCAAAGGAGAAGAAAACGCCAGTTGGAAGCGAATTTAATAACGACATGTTCAGTCGGGCGCATCTGCTTCCCTTCCACGTCAAGAAATTACAGTCCACACTTGTGTTCAGCAATTTATTCTTTTTCTGAAAGTTTCTCTGCTGTCATGTACAGGCTATGTTTAGGATTTAGAGTTTCAAGATGCTTTTACTGTAAAGTGAAATAGAAACAACGATGGAATATAGGGAATCTATGATATCCAGCATCTACAGGACCAGAATTTCCTTTGCCTTTTCAAAGAATACAGCTGCTTTCAGAATTTGGTTTTTGCATCTTCTGAATCAGGGTATTTCTTTCTGATGAGAAATAAAAAACCAGTTGTCGGTATTTCATAAAAGCTTTGAAAAGTTCCCAAATAGCATGATATCAAAGCATTATCACGTTAAAAAGGTCTTCAGTCTTGACATCTAGCATCAGCTCAAGTGGCCCAAGTGACTTTGGACAGGTCACCCAACCACATCCTTGGCCAGACACATCATTTGCAATAAGAGAGACTTTGAGTGCCATCTACACCATCCAACCTGAGGTCAACGTCCTACTCTCCATGGCATGCTATTCAGCAGACAGCCAAACAGTTATAACTTCACTTTTCCCTGATCGTTAGAAATCTAGTTATTCAACAAACTCTAGGAAAGCATCCTATCCCAAGTGTCTGATAATGCTCATGGAGGCTGAGTTTGTGACGTTCTTATGTTTTCAAGAAATGTCTCTACAATTGCAGGCTTGAATTTAGATTTGAATATCAATGTTGGCCAACTCTGCATTAAAAGGAAGGCAATTCAAAATGCCTACCTGATCTGTCTTCAAAATGACACAATTTGAGGCAAACCTGAAATTGCTTTTGAGCCTGTCTATGTTCAGCTCTGGACAAATCTAGGACTCACTCGCTGCTCTTTTATTAACTCGATCAGGCTAGACAAGTTGCCAATGCCCTTTGTGTGTTCATGGGGGCTCCGTTGTGTCCAATTCTTTGCAACCCCAAAGACTGTAGCCCACCAGACTCCTCTGTCTGAGGGATTCTCCAGGCAAGAATATTGGAGTGGGTTGCCATTTCCTACTCCAGGAGATCTTCCTGACTCAAGGATCAAACCCACGTCTCCTGTGTTTCCTGGATTGGCTGGTGGGTTCTTTACCACTGAGTCATGTAGAAAGCCATTGTATATCCTTTTTTTTTTTTTAAAAAAAGGTAATTATGGTATAATTTTCATACCATACAATTCACCCCTTTAAATAAGTTCAATGTCTTTTAGTATATTCCCAGAGTTGTGCTCTCATCACCACAATTAATGTCGGACACTTTTGTCCTCTCTAAAAGAAATTCTATACACATACACATTAGCTCTCACTTGCTCTTTCCACACAAATACACCCATCCCCAGCCCTTGGCAACCACTTTCTGTTTCTATAGATTTCCCTATTCTGGACACTTCAAATAAATGGAATCACACAACATGTGACTTTTTGTGCTGACTTTTTCTACTTGGCTTGATGTAATCCGTTGTATCAGTACTTCTTTTTGTTTTCATGGCTGAATAATATTCCGTTCTATGGACAGACCACATTTGGGTATTTTTCCAGATTTTTGGCTATTATGCATATACGGCTTCTGTGAGTGTGTGTGTACTAGTCTGTACACCCATTTCTGCATGTACAACATTCTATTGCTTTCCCACATGGCCACTTGAATTATTTTGAATAATGTAAAAACACTTAACAAATTACTTGACAGATGAACTTATCACCTCTACAGTATCACTTGCTGTTCTCCACTTCCTGACAGTATGTTGATGTTCTAGGTACTGAAGCACTCCCAATGTTTGAAATGTCCTTTCACTTTGCACTCTGCATTGAATTCATTTCTGAAGCCTCAATATCTAGGTTGTGTCTTAAAGTCAGAATCTCTTTTTTTCTCTCATTGAGTATCATCCTCAGCATTAACTAGTCACCTGACCCCCAAGCTTTCTCCTTTTCATTCTACCACAAAATTTTAGTTCTAGCCATCACGTACTTGAAAATCCCCAGTGGCTCTGCACTAAAGAAGTACTGTACTAAGTCCTTTACAAGGTACAGAACTTGCAAGCTACATACTTGCAAGCTCTATATTTGATTGTTTTTCTATAAATGAACTTAAATTATCTTTTAAGATCCATTTAGTCTATTGGAGAAATACTTGCTCTAGTTACATTCAGGCAGTGGATTCAGATACTTCTGTGACTTCCCGCGGGCAACTTCTACCATCCGGGGTCTCAGTGGGATGCTCCTGCTCAGGCCCCCTTCCCGCCCCATCCTCAGACCCCCACTCTTTCCTTTCCTGACCTGGCCCTGCAGTCAGCTCTGTCCTAAGTCTGCCCCCTGTGCTGACTCCACGGGGTGCTCTTCCAGCCCAGCACCCCTGGACCCACCCAGGAACTGAGTCACTCTCCCACGTGTGTGGGGTTTCCCTTCCCCAGCAGAGCAGGCAAGCAGCAGGACCCCTTCTCAGAGAAGAAGCCACCTGTAAACCATCTTGTCTCTCTCTATAGCTCCTCCTCTACACAGCTTCAACCACTTTTGTCTGGTCTATGCAGACAGGCTAGTTGAGTCCTTTATCGGTTTTCTTTCCAGGACTTTTTGTTTTTTAATACTTATCTATTTGGCTGTGAATTCTTGGTTACAGCACGGGGGATCTAGTTCCCTGACTGAGGACCCTGCGTGGGGAGCTTGGAGCCTTGGCCACTGGATCACCAGGGAAGTCCCTCCCGGACATTGCTAGATCACATTCCCTGAATTGTTTTGTTTTCCAGAACACCGAGCTCATAGAAGTCAGGAGCCTTGACTCTCTAGAGCCTTGTCCCTCCCATGAGTTTCAAGAGCCCTTTTTGGAATGGCTGGTTCTCAGGCCTGTTGATTCCAAAGCTTGTGCCCTTCACGGCTATGCAAGCCTGCCTCCTGATTTCTGGAGGGTATCAAGGGCTGCGACCCAACTGCCAACGCTTTAGGCCCCTCCAGAGTCTGCTGGGATACAGAGGAGACGGTGGGGAACTCCTAGCCAGAGCAGTTCCCCCAATTCCATGGAAGCTCTTTTCCTTCTGTAGCTAGAGCCCCTGACCCGTCTCACCCAGCCCAGCCCCACCTGGCCAGGCTTGCGGATATGAAGAGCCGTGGCTGGTCTCTGACCTGGTTTTCTTACAGCAGGACCTTTCCAGAAGGTCCAAATGGGACTGTCACACTATCTGACCCTTCAGTCCTGTCTCTCTAGTGTCTGTGGGGTGTGGACAAGGGCCTTGGGGGCCAGAGGCCTGACGGTTAACCAGAGAAAGGGAAAGAGCACAGGTGTATAGAGTCCATTCTCAGAAAAGACATGGAGCAGAAATGCACAAAAAATATTATTAAAACTTGAGAAAAAAAAATGCAGCCAGAAGCAGGCAGACGTATAATTGTGGTTCATTGTCTGTCTTCTAATAAAAGTACCAAATGAGTTAAAAGCAAAAAAAACATGGTAGTCAATTCCATAAAATGGAAAAAAGAAAGCCATATAAGAACTTTTGTTTTTGTTTAAATTGGCTATTCCTCGATTAACAGAAAAAGATAAAGGCTGTCATTTGTCTATAATCATTGTTGTGAATTCAAAAACTCAAGCTTCTGGTAAAGTTGACTTTCTGAATATCCAAGTTTTCACTGCTCTCTTAAAATGGAAAGGATCTAAATTGATTGGAACAAGCAGAAAAAAGATTTGAATTTTTTTTTCTTCTCTGTGTGTCTTCTAACATAATTGAAAAGATGAATTCATTTGGCGAGAAGTGTCGCTCAAATTCAAATTTGGTTCTCTCGAAGAAAGAGGCCCAAACTGATTTTTCTTTGTAGTTAGAGAATAATGAAGCATAGAGATGATACATTTTGCATATGGGTTTGCAAAAGACACAATGTTCTTATGGATTTTTTTTTTGTCTTGAATATGGGTCGTTGTAAAAGGAAAGTCATCTTGCAGGATTACTTCATTTGGTTATATCTCTTTAAAGACCCAAGAGCACCTCTTTATCCATATTATCTGGTGATAAATCCTCTGAAATTCCCTGCTAAAACAAGTCCCATTGATAGCAGATAACCCGGGCTCAGCCTTCTTAAGTTTTATGTCGATTAATCTCTGATTCATGTTAATGATCTTTCAACTGTTTCATTCCTTCTGATGCCAGAATTTTTTTTTTTTATCATCTTAATGTGCTTACGGATAACCTAATCCATGTTTTCTATCCTTGGTTGACCATCGCCTACACGATGTCTGAAATCTTCCTTTCTCTACCAGCTCGCTACCTTCCCTGTGTGTCCTGGGAGAATTTCTTGGACTAAACATATTGGATGCTGAACTTCACCTTCTATACATTTCTAGTCTGAAGAAATCACCTTTTTTTAAAAAAAAAGATTTTTTTTTTTTGGTTGTGTAGGTATTTATATATTTAATGTGCTCACTCCTGCATTTGTAGTTCATTGTCATTTCCCCAAGGGACCACATTTCTCCCCAGTTAATTTCTAATGACCCATTTTCAGGGGCATCTGTACCACAGAGGCAGCAGCTGATTTTGATTACGCCCAAATTTTCTCAGCAGGAACCATCACTGACCTCAGCATCCCTTTCACAATACCATCCCAGGCGGAGCAACAAGCCAGTGACCATCCAGGCCCTCAGCCTTCTTGGCTTAGCGAGCTGCTACTTCTAATTATTCCTAAATTGTTTGAATTGCTTAAAGCCATTAAAAACACACACTCAACATTTGTGCATTTTGAAAGAATTGCCAGAGTCTGCTCTGACCAATGTTTCCACTGACACAATATGACTTAGAAGGAACATCAAAGGCTTGCAAGCAAGACCACTGAAAGCATTCTTGCTTCTCCACCCATCAGAGCCTCGACATTGTCTAAAACAATGTGATTTCCAGAAGGAGCTGGCTAACTGCAGGCCCTCAGAACTCTGGCAAAGTTGGCTAAAGCAGAGGCTGGAGGGATTGAGGGTTTGAAACTTTGCGGAGGAAGAAAAGCATGGCACCCTTTTGCTAAGCGGTGGGTCTCACATTACGTTACCGAAAAAGGCAATATGGTGCAAGTTCAAAGTCTGTACTCAGAGTCGGGTTCATAGACTCTCTAAGGCTTTGGGGAAATTTCAATGTGTCTCTGAGGTGCCTGCATGCTCAGTTCCTTCAGTTAGGTCTGACTCTTTGCGACCCTGTGGACGGTAGCCCGCCAGGCTCCTCTGTCCATGGGATTCTCCAGGCAAGAACACTGGAGTGGGTTGTCATGCACTCCTCCAGGGGATCTTCCCAGACCAGGGATCAAACCTGTGTCTCCTGCATTGCAGCTAGATTCTTTACCGCTGAGCCACCAGGGAAGCCCCTGTCTCTGGGGAAGAGGTATCAAATTTCAGTGATTCAGAATCCAGGAAATGGGATACAGTATGCAAGTACACCTTCTGGGAGGTTCCAGACCTTCTTGGAAATCTCAGCCTGACATAGGCCGTTGTGCAGGAGGGTTATAAAGGAACCAAGTTGCATCTCAAGCATGTAGCTCAACACTTGGCAATGAGTATTGGTGAAATGGGTAAATGAATGAATGGCCCAATAAGTGTGGAGCTCAAAGTGATAATAAACTAGTCCTGGGTGTCCCTATGTACTCAGTCTTTCTTCCCTCCCTCCCTCATCTGAGTACAGTCCCCTTTCCAGCAGGTATACCTTTTCTTACCGGAGATTTAGCCTTCCACCCACACCTGGGATCCCCTTTATACCACCTTAGAGACCTCGCTCCAAGAACGGCCTTTTCCCCCGCATCATCAATGACTATCTTTGTCACGTTCACATCCCGTAAAATCCACCTCTTTAATCTCTCTCACTGCTACTGCTTCGGTTTTGACTTTCATCGTCTGCCAGTTTGAACGATTTCAACAGTCTCCTCGCTGAACAGCAGCTCAGACCCGGTACCTAGGACCCAGCTCCTCTGCCTGTCCTTCTCAGCCTTGCGTCCTCCGCATGGACTTCGCTCTTAGCGGACTCTTTGTCTATAGTTAGGAGATGGTGGCCAGCAGGTCTTGGAGTGCTTCCTTCTTTGTCAGCTCTAGGGCGGGGGGTGGGGTGGGGAGGAAGCATCACTTCCAGTATCTCCAGTAAATTAAGGACCATCTTCCGTCTCACAGCTTTCCTCTCCAAACAGCTGTGAAATCCACCCCCACCCCATCTACTGCTGCAATCCCCATTTCACTAATCACCCTGCCCAAGGAGAAAATAAAAATCTTATTGCTTTAAGCCATTCAGGCCCAAAGCCATTCAGGTCCACCTCTAGAAATAGCAGTGGGAACAATTTCAGCCAAACTCAAAGGCAAGAGGGGGTGGGTGAATTCCCCCAAAGAGAAGCCGGAGGATGTGGGTGGGAGAAGGAGATGGATGCTTGAGAAGCAGGGAACCAAAACCGACTAGTGCAGGGATCAACAGGCGGGCGTGGACGGAGTCTAGTGTACTGATCTATTGATCTGCAGGGCAGGGCATAGGATCAACAGAACAAAAGTCTGTTCAGATAGAAAGGGACAAAGAGAAGATCAGAAATTACAGCCAGAAAAGTTAGGAAAGGCAGGAGAAGCAGTCAGATCCTATTAGCCAGAGCATGAAACAAGTCAAGTTCATAAAATTCAGTTGAAATAACAGTTACTTGAGCTGGTCATGCATTAGAATCACCTGGAGGAATTGTTGTGTTTAATCCAGACTTCTTGATTCCATCCCCAGAGATACCAGTTCAGGGGATCTGAGGCTTTTGAAATGGGAGAGGCTTGTGTGGGGGGTGGGCTGGCCTGAAACAGTGGGAAGAGTCAGATGGGGAGGCTCGGCTGGAATGGCTGGCCGAGGAGGAGAAGTATCAGGTCGGTTTGCGGCACCTCCCGCCGTCTGACGGGGGTGAGGAGCAGGCAGGGCTGCCCTTTTCTCTCCGGTCACAGACCACAGCAGCAAGCCCGCGAGCCACTTGGGAAAGGTCGCACGCAGTGGCTGGCAGCCAATTGCCCAGGTGCCATGACTTGGTCTCTTTGCCTGAAATGGATAACTTCAGAGATTTTATTTATCTCTTGAACACATACATGCAGTGTGACCCACAGGTCTACTATATCTCCTCCATACACACCATGGTGTGTGTGCTCCGTCGTGTCCTCCTCTTTGCGACCATATGGACTGTAGCCCGTGAGGATACTCTGTCCATGGGATTTCCCAGGCAAGAACACTGGAGTTGGTTGCCATTTCCTTCTCCAGGGGACCTTCCCGACCCAGGGATTGAACCAGAGTCTCTTGCATTAGCAGGCAGTTTCTTTACCACTGAGCCACCTAGGAAACTCATAAATGGTTGTAGGTAGTATCAACTACATAATAAGTCTATAAATAAATTTTCACTGAGAAACTAAGGCATTTAATAATTTGTCATCGATTTCCATTTTTGCTTGACAGAACCCCATATTATATTTTTAAAAAGAAAATGACTAGAAAACTCAAGAGTGGAAGAGGTACAGCTCAGAAGTGGGGGAGCGGGGGGAGTCCTCTGTTCATCAACCCTCTCTGCCCAAATCTCTCCAGTATGTATTTTCTTTCTATCAACTTTAATGATCCTTTTCAGCTCCTGATAAAAGATAAAGGAACCCATAGGTTAGGTGGAGATTTTGCTGTTTCCAGTGAGCCAAAGGATTGAAAATGCTAAGAGACAGACTAGAACTCTCTAACCCCTCTCCCCCCTTCCCTCTGACCCTCCAGCGTCAGTCCATGTGGGGCGAGTGGGACCTGCAAAATAACACAGGTCCTACTCTCTGCCCCTTGGGGCCCCAGCATGTGTTTCCAGCCCCAAATCCTCCAAAGGAATCCATCTCCATGCTGATGGATAAAAGACGGGAAACACAGTAGCTTTCTGGTGAATTTTCCTATGTGTCTGTTCCAAAGCCAATTGTTTGAAGATTTTTTTTTTTCCTTTCAAGGTCCACTACATCTTCTTTGGGTTTCTCGCCTTCCACGGGGAACAATGTACCCCAGACGGCCCCGATGACTCTGCACTAGCTTTCCATTCTACCGAGTCCTTCATTTCATTTTGGCCGAAGATCAGCATTGATCGAGGTTCTTTCCAGCTGTGCAGCAGCTGTGCAATTCGAGAAAACCACAGTGGGCTCAGGAGGCCAAGAGACTTCATTAAATTGGGGAAAAAGCAGGCTGGGGGTTCCTTCTTTCCATCCCAACCTCCCCTACGTACCTCCCTCCAGTCTGAATGACGTGGTATGCGGCGACACTAGCGTGTCACACCTCTGTGGGACTTAAATACAAGAGTTTCATTTCTACTAGGAGAAAGAAGCCATAGAGATGAAAATCTACTCATGCCCTGTTGTGGAGATGGAGTGGGTGGAAGAACTTTTCGTTTGCTCCAGCATTCGGACAAACTTTAAGTGAGCAATCTTTTTTCCCCAAAAGTCAGGGATTTGATGGGGTTCATCAGAGAGGGGTTTGAGGGGCTGAAACTGAGCTCTTCAAATTGTCAAGGCTTTTAGTATACAGACAACTTGAGTACCCTAATAAAATGTTCCTCCTGGAGTCTAAAATGCATGAAAAAATTATAGAAAAAAGACTTTTCTAATCATTTGGTAACAAACCCACTAGAATAAGTAAAAAATGAATTTGTGTTTCACTTGCAGTAGATTATATAGGTCAATAAATGAAGGCTCTATTTGCACCAGTTATTATTAATCTAAAATGAAATAAAGCATCTAATTTGTAAATTCATGAGAAACATATTCATTCCTCAGGAGGCAGATACTTGGAAGAATACTTTAATTTTGATGATACTGTAGTGGTCATAGCCAGTACAGTAAACAAGGTTTTTCACACTCAAACTCCACCTGTAGTGAGATTGCAGATATGGTTCAGAGCCGAAGTGGTTCATGGCCTCCAGCTATGTTGTTGTCATTTCTGAGACCTTTACTACGTCGTCACTTTAGCACTGGCATGTTAAAATTGTTTCCTGCTTGGCAGTGTGGAAATGCAATATTTTCTCAGCAACGTATCCCATCTGATGAACTTTCAAATCAGATTACTCGGAGCTCAGAGACAAGTAGCGTGCTTGCCTGCTAAGTTGCTTCAGTCATGTCCAATTCTTTGAAGCCCTGTGGACCAGAGCCCGCCAGGCTTCTATGTCCATGGAGTTCTCCAGACAAGAATACTGGAGTGGGTTGCCATGCCCTTCTCCAGGGGACAAGTAGAATACCTGCTTATTCCGTAGGAAACAAAGGTACCATCTTTGCAGCATAAAAGTGATGTCATCAGTAGAAAGGAAGTTAGGAGACACTGAGCTAGAAGGGGAGATGGATTTGCTTCTCAACCTGAATGAAGCTGGGCAGGAGCTGTGTGCACTGGAAGATGGGCAACTGAAGTTAAGGGTTGCCCCTGCAGCCATGGGAGAAAGAAATATGGACCAGCCCTTGTGGGAAATAAATCTACCATCTGGGACCAATTAGTACTCATTTGTTAATCTGTCTAGGGACCTATTTCTTTCTTTCTTTTTAAAAAAGCAAGTACCCATCTTGCTGTAAAGATCCTTGGTGATTTTCTGAAAGAGATGGACAGACGCCAACTTGTGGCTTCCACTTCATTTTACATTTAGTACAATGATAGATTCAGATCTTTGTCTTGTTTTGACAAGTGATTTTTTTTCGGAGAACAGAGGGAAAACCACAGAGAACGTCTATGTTTTTAGCCTAACTTACAGGCTGGAGGCAGTTTCAAACTTACCCTGATGTATGCATCTCTCTTTACAAAACTTGCAAGAGTTTTCTAAAAGAGAAGGCAGGAGCAATTCGTAAAATTTAAAAAGCTTTTCATAAGTCTCTTAGTCAGCATTTATCTTTGTATTGAACATGACTTTGTTAAATGGCCAAAAAGTGCATGAATCAATAAAATGTTAGACATCACCAGAGACTGGCTGCAACCAGGGGACTCATGCTTTTTGCTATAAATGACCCATCATGTACCCTTTGCCATTCTACTTCTTCTTATCTTTTATTTATTTTGTTGTTTGTTTGTTTGAAGCAGAGTTGATTGAATGCACTCTTTAATCATGGTTCCAAGGCTATTATGGCTTGCTCCTTTGAGTCGTCTGTGGATAGATAATGAACCTGCAAGTCCATTGGAGAATCAAGATGGACACTGTCTCTGAACTCCCACCCACATCTTACAAACCACTTCTGAAGGTCTCCTACCCACCTTACAATTTTCAACATCCATGTCTTCCAGGCCTGCAGATGTTTAGCCAGACTGATTCCTTCACTTGAGTAAAATAAAATGAATCCGGGATCTTACCTAGAGTCCTTGACCCCGTTCTCTGTTTCTCGTAGCAAGTACACTGCGTCCGCATATTTAAAGTGCCCTAGTGCCTCTTAGAAGTGAACTCAGGACAGACTGGGTGAGCTAGCAACAGCCCAGGGAATATCTCTGGGGTGGTCTTCTGGGCAAGGCTAGCAGAGCAAGGCTACAATCAATGATTTCCAATCACTATGCAGGAAGGAGAATCCTACCCCATACCCAGGTAAGAAAGAAATCCATAAAGAAGTGCTCTTGAGAAAGATCTGATAGTACTTTTTAATGTGGTCTTCTGGTTTAGGGTCTGATCGGCCCACCCTGGTGTCCAGGACACTGACCAGAGCTGATGAAGCTACAGATACCAGCAAGGACTGACCCAGGGGGAACCTGTAGGAGTGACTCAGAGGGAGGGCAGCCCACTATGTTCTGCTTACTCAAGAGGCAGTGGACTGCCCATGATGGGGCCTGGCAGTGAGGTTTCCTGGTCCAGCCTATGAGAATCCTCCAGAGACCCTGAAAGCCAGTGGACACAAGTGCCCTGGCACAGTAAGGCCAGAGAACAGGTTCTTACAGCCCTGGAGTCAAATACACCGTGCGACTGGGGCTAGAAGTCACTTCCCTGGGGGCCTTGCTGGTGGTCAGTCTGCATGAAGCTGGATGTGCTTTTAGGCCTGGGGAGGAGGCAAGAGTTCAAGGTAAAGGTGGGAGATGGCCTAGGCTTGCCTGACTGGGAGGCTCATAAAACTCCCCTGGCGGGAAGTTCACCCTTGTTTTCCAGAGATGAGCTTTAGGAGGAAGTTGGTTTTTATTTGTTTGCAGTTGATCTAACATTTGGACATGTGCTCTGGATGACAAATACCTGGTTATCCCCTCATTACCACCACGATCTGAGAAAAGCTTGCCTCAGAGGTTTATAAAAGAGAGGACTTTATTACAGTCTTTCAGGAGAAACATCCCCTTTCCTCCAGAGCTTCCTCTTTGCCCTGTTCCTCACTGTGTGTGTGTGAGAGAGAGATGTGAGGCAGGGTCTGGTGGGGTCAAAAGCAGGTGGTCGCTGATACCAATTCTGAACATATTCTCTTAGTCTAATTTCTGTCCCCTCTGAATAATTTCTCAAAAGGACCTCGCCCTGGCTCTGAATACGTTGTCAAAGTTTGTCAGCTGTTAGTTGCTCAGTCGTGTCTGACTCTTTGCGACCCCAGGGACTGTAGCCTGCCAGGCTCCTCTGCCCATGGGATTCTCCAGGCAAGAATACTGGGTGGGTCGCCATTTCCTTCTCCAGGGGATCTTCCCAACTCAGGGACTGAACCCGAGCCTCCTGCATTGGAGGCAGATTCTTCACTGTCTGATCCAGCGAATGTTATGACAATTAAACTTGGCCCACACACATACACACAGCCGTCTCCCTTTCTCTCTGGCCCCTCCCACAAGTGCACCCAAATGTGTCAATGTTTCGTAAGGACTTTATGCTAATGATCAAAGAAACTCTGGTTGGAGTATCCAGTCCATTTCCCACCCCAAAGCTATAGGGATACAGTTATCTGCAACTTTCCCACGATCTGCATTTTGTTTTATTTTTGGCTGCCTGGGTCTTTGTTGCTGCGCGGGGGCTTTCTCTAGCTGTGACTCATGGGCTCTAGAGCCGGGGCTCAGGGGTTGTGGCGAGCGGAGGGGAGCTGAGCTTCCACGGAGGAAAGGGCTTAATTGCCAGCAGGTGTGTGTGAAGGCGAGCCTGAAAGCGTCCTCTCTTCCACTTTCCAAAACTCCATAAACACACACACACACACACACACACAATGTCCCAATTTCCAGCGTCCAGGAGCATGGAGATGGACCATCTGACCTCAGAGCAGCTGGTCGCTGCTCTGCTTCCCAACACTCGGGGCAGGTCGAGTGAGGTAAGGATGGGGCAGGTCGAGAGGCAGGTGACTCTGGAGCGGAGGTCCCCATCTAAGTCAGAGACAGCGGCCAAAGCTCCTTTCAATTCCTCACAAGAGAGTGAAGAAAGACCTTGGGAATTCCCTGGTGGCCCAGTGGCTAAGACTTCTCCTTCCAATGCAAGGGTTGCGGGTTCAATCCCCAGAAGGGAGTTAAGCTCTCATATACCTCCTGACTAAAATACCAAAGATAAAATCAAGCGATATTGTAACAAATTCAATAAAGACTTTTAAAAAAGAAAGAAAGACCCTTTCCCCACCCCCTGAAGTGCCCATGTGAACTTTGCAAGGTTCAGGGGTCTGCCAACCTGTCTTCCTTGATCCCTGCAGGAAGATCAGGAATAGGACAGAGGATGCAAGCGAAGAGAAAGGACAGTGTGAAACATGATTTCCTTAATCGTATATTCATCAGATTATCAACCTTTCAGGAAGCTACTGAACGATCAAATATTGTACCAGGTCCTACAGCTAACAGGCATGAAGCAGTGGAGTAGCTTATGCCTCCCTAAGAGATTAGAGTCTCCACCTGACCAAGACTATTTGGCCGCCTGCTCTGAAAACTTCCATACTCAGCCCCCTGCCCTGACCTTCCACCAGCCGTAACAGTTCTTGGTGTCATAATCTGGTACTTTCAGGAACTATCTCAAGGAATTTCACAGTGAGAATGAACATCCCCCCCCCCCCCCTTGCCTCCACCGATAACGTATAAGGTTATTGTTCAACTTTGGGAAGTTCTACCATCAAAGAAATTTACTCCATAGGAGAGTAGAATATTGCCTGGAGAAGAAGATACACGTTACGGATCGTGCTCTCAAGGAATTTATAGCATCACAGCCTTAGAGGAGGCTAATTGGGTTATTGGAAACATATCAGTCAGCTAACAGGGGAAGAGCAAAAACATGAGGCGATTTCAGCAAAAGGAAAGAATCATAGCCATCAACTCAGAAGCAGTGGGGCAGCTTATTCCGAAATCGCTATAAACGCGGTAGGGTGGCTCAGCTACAGTTTCTGTTTGTTTTAGATTTTTCAAGTACCAATTTCAATATGCTATCCCCTTGTTCCAAAGAAGCATTAAAATGTACCAGAAATTTGAATATGCTGGTTTCTAAATGGCATCTTCTGGGCTGCTTCTAATTCTTGGAAACAAGGCATGAATTTTTTGGTTTTGATTAGGAAAATATCCTCTTCAGAGATTAAACCATTTGAAGTTGTGCTCTAAGCTTAATTCAGAGAAGACCATAAAGAGGGGACTGGAAGGGCTCTAGAGCTGAGCTGTCCAGGATGGTGGCCACTGGGCGCATGTAGCTATTGAAACACACACCAGTTTCCAAAGACTTAATATACTTTACAATGTAAAGTGTCTCATCAACAATGATATACATTGATTATATTGTTAAAACCATAATGTTTGGTCTTTAATGAGCTTTCTACCACTATATTAAATGAATTTCACTGATCTCTTTGCCTTTTTTTGGGAAATGTGGTCAATTAAAAATGGTAAAATAATACAAGTGACTCATGTTGTATTTTATTGGATGGCATTGTTCTAAAAGTGTAATCTACCCCAATATTAAAGAAATCTAATTTAAAGTTCCACCACTTGCTGGAAGTCAGTTCATTTAGGATCTGAAGCCATGGATTTACTCAGCAGCACTTTGGTAGGTGGGAAATAACGCAGGGAGCATCCCAGATGCCAAGCTATGCGGAGATTTGTCATGTTCCGGGCGGCACATTGCTGGGGACGTGGAAAGCCTGCCCTCTCATCGTCACACTGTCCCTAGCTCTTTGTGCCCTTTGGAAAGTGGGTTTGTATTTCTGGCCTTATTTATCCATCTACCAGGTAAGGGATTTGAACTGCCTTATGACTAGGTCGCCTTTGCTTCCCACAGTCTGCTATCCCAAATCCCCTTTGTTCACACAACATAGGGACACGACAGGGGTATTAATCAATTATAGCTACTGACCAAACAAGGAACCTCAAACCAGGTTTGAGGAAAGGCAATGGTATCCAGTTTCCAGTATGTTAGAGATAAAAGAATTTGCTCAGACTATCAGCTACCAGATCCCTGACACTTTGGCTTAAGAGATGTGCTACATCTGGGACTTGCTAACTTGAGTCAGCAAAGACTTTCTATTTCCTTGAAACGACTTCCTGAAGTCATTTTTCACAAGGTTCCAACTTTCTAAGATGTTCTGCCATAAATGCCTTTGCTGTCAGCAGGCAGGGAGCCTGCCAAACTTGGCCTTCCCAGGACATTCCACGGCATTCTCCCCTGTTCCCGTGAAATGGAGGGCCCTGTATATTACCACCCTTTGGAGAGTTCCAGTGATTCCCCCTCCTCCTGTGATCATATACAAAGAATATGGTGGCCAATCAGAGTGTGCTTGCAGAGCTGAGCACACTCTCCACACACTCTCATTGAGAGACTGGAGACATGGGAAGTTGCTAAACCAATCATCTTGCTTATTATTGAAAAATCAATATGCACCAAATAGAAAACAGAGTGTCTATGATGAGCAACAGAAGAGGATGGGGGCAGGGGTGCAAAATACCAGCGGGACACTCGGGGGTGCCCAGTTGCAGAGCATGGGAAAGCCAAGCCTTCATCAGGCGCCCCTTGCAATGCTTTCGGTTGGACCACCCCTCCTTCATGCATGCCTTTTCATCGGCTTCATTTATCATGACGGCGTTCCATTTTGAAGCACCCATTTTAAAGACAAGCTTCCTTTTTAAACCAGTTCAAGTGAGAACCGACCAGCTGGTTGAAAAGAGAAAAGCCCAACCATGTGTAACAGATGGCATGTTTGGAAGAAAGGTAGAAAAATGGACCTTTCAGTGGTTGGGAAAGGAATGGGTCAAAAGACCCAAGTTGGCTTCTAATGGGGGCACATCATCAAATAGATGTTCCAGGTGTTGCATACAAAGCTTAGCTCTGCTTTCATTCTGGGGACCTTGGGAAATGAGAGCAAAAGTGCTAAACTACATTATTCTGCATCCCAGCGTGTCCTCAGTGGAAGACATTTGCTTATCTCTTGTTTTATAATAATGAGAAAAGGATTGTGAGACTGGGACTATTTCTCCCTGTAGCCCCAGTAGTCAACACAATAGCTGGTCACAGCCACTCAGGAAATGTTGAATGAATGAATGAATGAATGATGAATCAAATATAAAAATAAAGCTTAAAGCTTCTTCATTCTTTGCACTTCAGCAGGTCTTTTCAGCTCATGTTTCAATTTCTGGCTTCCCAATTGTAAGCAAATATCTTGTTGGGATGGAATACCATTCGTGCTGAGTTTCCTATGTGGAGTGCCCATGGCCCCCATCGTTCTTATGATAAACTTGGCGACATGTCCTGCACACCTCTTCTGTTTTCCTTGAGGCAGTGACTTACTTTTGGAACATGGCCCCTCCACACCAACTGCAGTGTCAAGATCACCAAACCAACCCCTCAAGATTTAACCACTCACAACATCTTGGGCCTTAGCCACACAAACATCAACCCAAAGCAACTCCTTGCTTTTTCTCTCTGTTATCTGCAACCACCAGACAAGCTGGAACACTTTTCTTGACCAGTAGTTGTACCACCATTCAGCGCCTACATTCTGGTAGCTCAGATGGTAAAGAATCCAACTGCAATGTAGGAGATACAGGTTTCATCCCCGGGTCAGGAAGATCCCCTGGAGAAGGGAATGGCAATCTGCTCCAATATTCTTATCTGGAGAATCCCATGGACAGAGGAGCCTGGTGGGGTCACAACGAATCAGACAAGAGTGAGCAACTAACACAATGCTTTATATAAGGGTTAGTGGCCAATACCATCTCATGTATAGAAGTGCAAGTTCTTGTAGAAAAGAATAATTCCTTGTCCTCATTTTTTTTAAATCTCTCTTTGTACTGGCAGCAAACCAGAGAAGGGTCTTTGCCAAGTAAATACTGAATAAATGCCTGTAGATTTGAAGAACAAGACCCTGGTGCTAAATTTGTACACTGTCCCTTTAAAATGGAGTTTTCGTGCTGGCTTTGGCTTGCTTCCCTAAGTCTGTCCCTCTGTGCTCTCCAGGTCTGCATACCTGTGTTTCTAAGAAGGTGCCATCTGCTACTATGAATTTACAGTCTCGTTCAGCAAATAGGGAAAGTAAATAGGGAAAGCAGAAACTACATTTCTTCAACTGAAAAGCTGACACAGCACAAATGTGCCCTGGAGAAATTTTTTCCATTGATGTGCCCGGTGTGAAGTGGGATAATTCCAGGTACACCTTGTTTCACCCTGATGTCTTCTACAGAAAGAAAATCATAGGAAAATAGATCCTGACTCATTGGGAAAGACTCTGATGCTGGGAAAGATTGAGGGCAAGAGGAGAAGGGGGCGACAGAGGATGAGATGGTTGGAAAGCATCACTGACTCCATGGACATGAGTTTGAGCACACTCTGGGAGATGGTGGAACAGAGAAGCCTCGTGTGCTGCAGTCCATGGGGTCACAAAGAGTCAGACACGACTGAGCGGCTGAACAAGAACAACAACTGATCTCTGATTTACTGGAGTCACTCCACATTCCTTGATCGTTCAGCAGAGTGAAACGCAGGAAATTTTTAGCTGGAGTCTTCCTTCTCCACCAGTCCATGGAGAAACCACTAACATTCCCATGCATACATTTATTACATTATTATCTAGCCTTCAGATTGCTTGGGGAAGTATCAAGGATGCTTCTATACACGAGTGCTCAGAAAGTACATTTTGAAAATAACAGCATGCTGTGAAAGTGAATCTCTCACTTTGATCCTCTCTCAATTAACTTCTCTCAGCCTTGACATCCAGTGTCTTAGAGAGGGTTACTAGGTCAACACCAAATGTTAGATCTAAGAAGAAAACCTTACTAAGACTATCCTTCTCTCCATGAAAAATATTTACAATTGCTGTAGGTATAAGAGCTTGTTTTCTGGAGTCAACCCCATTGAATTTACATACTTTTTCTAAACATTAATACGAGTGAGTCCTTGGGAAAGGGACTTGGGTGCTTTAGGGCTTGGTGATCTGTGAAATACTGCTATTAATGGTCAGTATCTCAAAGAATTTTGGAGAAAGTTGGGCTGGGCAATTACCCATTAAGGGCTTAGTACATATTCAGTATGGTTAAGTTTGTACCTCTGCACCATCGTTCTTATGAATAAAAATGCACTTAAAATATCTGTAACTGATTTTTATTTTTTGTGAAGTCTCACCCGTATTGATCGTCCCAATCTACATCTTGTAATCTGGAACCAAGCTGCTGCTTCTTTGATCGGCAATAGAGTCAGAGGCCACAGGAAAGCACTTTCTATATTTATCATTTATCTTTGCAGTCTGGAGCTTCTGTTGGGCCTCCCAGGTCTGAACTATACTCAACTATGTGTGAAGAAATCCAGAATGAAGAAATATTCCCTGCTCTATTGAGAGGTACAGGTCCTTTGCTCTCAGTTGGCAAATGATCAGACTCTCTGACCTTCAATGTCTGGTGAATTTTAGCCTCATTTCATGTAATTCCCCTCATCCAGAAAAGATTTGAAGCACAGGTGCAGAAAATCCTATCAATCTCAACGATTTCCAGTGACATTGTTTGCATCTGCTTTCTTCCAGAGGAATCTTCTAGAGAGTAGGGGCAGATTTCACTTGGGAATCTTTGGAAGGTGATCTCAGACTTGTTCTCATTTTGAATACCTTGTTATCACCACAGAGCATCTTGCAGCATAAATGATTTCCAGCCGCCTTCGTGGAAAATGACGCAGTCTGTCCTACTTGCTGTTGAGCAGGTCCTGGAATGACTGTATCTTGTTAGCGGGGGTTGAGTTCACTGACACTTAAAAGCAGCGAAGGCTGAAAGTTCCCAGACTTGTAAGTTCAGCTTCTTTGATGGTGGGTATGAGACATTTCCCACTTTTTCTTTTGTCTCTTTGACTTCCCCCTCCTTCCCTACTTTCTTTTATAAACACTCAAGAACACAAGTAATTGTCACCTAGGTATCAGAATTCAGAGCTCTAGAAGGCTCTTTATTCTGGGAAACACGTAGGTTGAGCATCCTTGAAATGGAATCAACAAAACCTGTGCACTCCCAGGTGTGAAGAGGTAATTGCAGGTGCAAATCGGCAATGGCATGAACAACCAGCAACTGAATGTAATAAGCAAGCTGCGCGCTGACGCCTTGGTGCAGCTCCTTGGAAAGAGTCTTTTTACTTGAATTCATTTGCATTTCTCCAGCATGGGAGGTGCATGATGAAACAGTCTTTATATATTCCACCAGGCTCGTCAGTCGATAACAGTTTTACCTTCAGCTCGTCCATGTAACTAGTAGGGGTGTGTGTGTGTGTGTGTGTGTGTGTGTGCGTGCGTGTATGGCAGTTAGTACATATGGTATCAATGCTTGGATTTGGATCTTTCAACATAAGAACCGCTTGTTTGAAAATTCTGTCAAAATGCAGGTGTCTGAATGATTTCCAGAACTCTGTGGCCACACCCGAACTAAGAAAGTGAAAGTCAAGAGCATGGGGGAGGTAGCCAGTCAGAGTGACAGAGAACTTGACCTTCATTCCACACCGGAGCTGATGAACATGGTACCACGCTCCTCAGCATTTCCTTTGTCTTGCCTTTCTCCCACTCACCAAGCTTCTTTCTCCTGTTTTCCTACCTCTTTCCCCACCCCACTCCCTCAAAAATAGGAGGGATTAACCCAGTTGACCAAGATGGAAGAGATTAAAAAAGAACTGAGGAAGAAGCAGGAAATTCTCTGATTTCCATTTTGAGCCCAGGTCACAGTCTGGGTAGAGTAAAATACTTTCTGGAATGTTAAAGATAAAAAAAAAATTAGGATTCTGCTATTTCAGCTCCATTTCAGAAGAGTATATAGCAGAACCCCATGCACAGGGCCAGTCTTGCCCCCTCCAGGGTATAGATTTCCAGGGTTTGGGGACCCCACAGCAGACCTTGTGGATTCTCCTCACCAGAGTAGGAAAGGAGAGCTCACTGCAAACTGATATTAGAAGACAATTGCATTTGCACCTCAAGCAAAGATATTACGAGAGAGCATAGTAGTTTTCCATGGCTGTTTTTTAACAAATTACTACCAGTTTAGGCTTAAAACAGTACAGATTTGTTATCTTTCTGGTATAGAAATCAGAAGTCCAACATGGGGCTCACTGGATTCAAATCAAGATGTCAGCAGGGCTGCATTCTTTCCATAGGCTCCAGGGAAGAATCTGTTTCCTTGCCTTTTCCAATTTCTAGAGGCCACCTGCATTCCTTGGCTCCTGGCCCCTTCCTCTGTCTTCAAAGCCAACAATATAGCATCTTCAAAACTCCCTCTGATCCTGGCTTCTGTTCCACTTCCTTCATTTTCTTTAAAGGACTCTTGTGATTACATTGGATCCACCCCGATAATAGAGAACCATCTTCCTATTTCAAGGCCAGCTGAAAAGCAAACTTAATTCTATCTGCAAACTGAATCCTGTTTGCCATGTAACATAACATACACACAGGTTCCATGCATGATTTTGAGGAGTCTTTATTCTGCCAACCACAGGAGAAGAAGAAGAAGAAAAAAGGATAACTCAAAATGACAAACCGACAGAAAATGGAGACATGCCAAAAATATACAGCCACGAAGCAGAGAAAAAACCATAACCTAATATTTCAATGTGAGCTAAAAAAAACACTACTAAGAAAATAATGAAAGCGACAGAAGAAAAACATAAATTAGATTTAGAAAACCTCAGAGGGGAGATGGCTAAGCAACTTTGAGAAATGGGGGAAAAAAAAAAGGAATGCTGACAAGGCTCAGGAACGATTTAGAATGAAAGGAAGGGAAAAGCAAATAAATGAAAAGGAAGTTTCAGAAATAAGCCTCCTCCCCAACCAGGGTTTCTGGAAGGCAGATCTCTAAGAGAGAAGAGACTGACTCTGCCAAGTCATGCTAAGACCTGAACTCTCTACAAGATGAAAGCGGCCCATCACGTCACCCCTTTCTCACCAGCATACTTCTCCACCTGCCCCTCTGTGACAACTTTCTCCTTCAAGGTTTCATCACGATATATCTGCTGCTGCTGCTGCTGCTAAGTCGCTTCAGTCGTGTCCGATGCTGTGCGACCCCATAGACGGCAGCCCACCAGGCTCCGCAGTCCCTGGGACTCTCCAGGCAAGAACACTGGAGTGGGTTGCCATTTCCTTCTCCAATACATGAGAGTGAAAAGTGAAAGTGAAGGCGCTTAGTCATGTCTGACTCTTCGCGACCCCACAGACTGTAGTCAATCAGGCTCCTCTGTTCATGGGATTTTCCAGGCAGGAGTACTAGAGTGAGGTGCCATTGCCTTCGTTGCATGACATATCTAGAGGTACGTAAAAATCTTCGGGTGGCACAAGAGAGGGGTAAGAACACTGAATCCATTGCTCTCTTGGGCAAGCCCCTGCCCTGTCTTCCAGGGATAACTGTCTAGTGGTCCCTCATCCAGGTACCTGCATCACTTCTTGGCTGGTTTGATCTCCTTGTTATTCAAGGGACTCTCAAGAGTCTTCTCCAGCACCACAATTCAAAAGCATCAATTCTTTGGCTCTCTTTGTATAAAAAGGCAAAAAAGCGGAAAGGGCACGATCAGCATGTAAACCAGATTGGAGATGCAGCAACTTAACTGCAAGTACTTTGCGGGCAGCCTGAGATCTGGCTGCTGAGAAGGGCTTTGACCATCACAGGGCTGGTGCTTCCCGGGAGGCCTCGTGCAGTCAGATCAATGGCATAGGCGAGGGAGCAACGGAGTCGGAAAAACTCACCGAGCAGCACCTGCCCATCAGAGCCCAGCCAAGCGTGTGGTCTGTGGCCCTACACTTTCACTCCTAGACTAAGGCTGCATCCTGGTTTCCCATTGTCCTCCCAGCAACCAAGGTGGGCAAGAATCCATTCTGCAGTGGCCCCAGGTTCTCAGCTTCCTGGCTCATATCTCCACTGTCCCTGCATGATAAATGGCCAGATGGCCTAAAGGAAGCTAATGATGGAGCAAAACAAGGATAGTACCTCCCAAGTTGGCCAAATGTCATCTCCCAGGTCGTTGTCTTCAACCATCAGCTAAGACTTAGGCTAAGAGAAGTGGGTCATGAGATCCATCAGTCATGAAGGCAGGCACTGAGCACTATGTACCAACCCTAGTTCCAGGCTGGGAGCGTAAACGAAAGCAAACCCTTCAATAGCAAAGTAAGGGTGAAGTGAAGAGGGCAGGACAAGGTGGATGTTTTCACTTCATATCGTTGAGACAAGGTAAACATTTCTGAAGAAAAGTAAAAAAGAAATTGGCAAGTGCAGTAGGAGATTCTAAACTTTTGCCGAACCTTTGGATGCAATGACTTCAATTTTGGCAGTGGATCCTACAGAAACAAGTCAACTGGAGACAAAGATTTAGGAATAAAGATGCTCGCTGCAGCATCATTTAGAGTACTGAAAAATAATGATGACTTAAAACAATAACACAGTAATACGTTACAGAATTCTGGGAAATCAATACATGGAGTAATGTGTAGCCTCTAAGTTGGGTTTTTTTGGATAGGAGTAATGACTTAGTAGAATATATCAAATTTTTAAAAAACTCTCAAAATTTTAAACACATGATAATCTAAGTTTTGATTTTAAACATGTATTTGAAGAAAGATTTATAACATGTCAAAATTATCATAGTAATACTTAATATCTGGAATTTCAGTGATCCTTCCTTTTTCCTTCCTTTCTTTTCTGTGTATTTTCTGAGTTTTCTACAATGGGTGTGAATTGATTTTATAATTACGGGTAGAGGTCAGGGAAATAAAAAGAGAATTTCCATGTTATGATGACTGAAATTGCATCATATAATCTGACTCCCTTAGTATCTAATCAGATGAAAAAAAATTTTTTTCACTCTATCAACTGCCACCAAAGAAGGAAAGAACTAGCCTAATATCTTAAGCTTTGAAAAGGGATGGCCTAAGAAACAGTATAATACACCTGAAACTAATGTAATTTTCTAAATCACTTATACTTAAGCAAGAAGAAAAATGTGAAAGAAACAGTAACAGTATATTCAAGAGCAGAGGTGAAGGAAGTTTGGTTCCTAATGTCACCTCCCTCCCCAAAGTCATTACTTGAGCATGAAAAACCTTGAAAATTCTTGTTTTGATAGTCTCCCTCATTAAAAAGTAATAATAGAGAGGGATATTGTAGTATAGCCTGATCTTCCATTTCTGACTGGTGAAAAGAAATAAACTAAAAACTCAAGAAAGGCTATCTCTCACTGTAGGAAGTGAAATCTCCTGGGATTCATGCTTAACTGCAGAAAGACTTAAAACTTGATAAAACCCTCCATGTGAGTGGAACGAAAGCCAAACTTAGCTGAATGCACCTTATGTTGTGCTTCGTCGCTCAGTCGTGTCCAACTCTTTGCGACCCCATGGACTGTAGCCCGCCAGGCTCCTCTGTCCGTGGGATTCTCCAGGCAAGAAGACTGGGGTGGGTTGCCATTCCCTTCTCCAGGAGATCTTCCCAACCCAGGAATCAAACCCAGGTCTCCCACATTGGAGGCAGATTCTTTACCATCCGAGCCACTAGGGAAGGCCTTAGTGTGAGACTTTAAAGATGATCTCAGGGCTTCCTTGGTGGCTCAGGGGTAAAGAATCCGCCTGCCAACGCAGGACATGCAGGTTCAATCCCTGATCCAGGAAGATCCTGCCTGCCCGGGAGCCACTAAGCCGCGCTCCACAACTATCGAGCCCTGGAGCCACAACCACTCGCGCCCGCACGCCCTAGAGCCTGCACTCTGCCACAGGAAAAGCCACCACAATGAGAAGCCAGAAATCAAGTAAGTAAATAAAATGGCTATTAAAAATAAAAGGATCTCAGAGTAGAAAGCAAATCCAGATATCCTAAAAAAAGATTTTTTGCCCAACCTGACATGGCTATTTGCTCAGACTACACAAAAGTGGGAAAAGGAAAAACTACCCAGCCCTCAGCCTCTACCTTAGAAGGGAGACAAAACAATGAGAGAAAGAAGAAACAGCGTTAAGAAGTCACACACAGGATCAGCGTACACAGAAGTCTGACAGCGAGCTGCCCAAGCGTGGACAGCAGAATGGGAAGGTTAAATATGCCAGATTGCAAAATGATATCATTGAAAAAAATCTTTCAGGAACATAGGAAAAGGAGCACATCACCACAGTCCTGAGAAAAAAATGGGAAGGTTAAATATACTGGATTGCAAAATCAATGATGTACATGTATGAACATAATTAGGATCCCTAAATCATAAAAGCCAACAAATGAAAAAGAAGATACATAGATAGATACAATGTAAGAAAATTAGCTTAACGAAAAGCAGAAAGGGCACATTATATTATAAGAAAATCTAATAAACAACATTCATCAATAAGATATATCCTACTTACATTATTAAAAATCAAGAATGAAGAATGGCTTCTTCAGTCATTCAGATAGGAAAAGCAAGGGGAAATTATCAGGCTGACCTAAAAGTTGTGCAGCTGAAAACAATGATATGAAGTTCATAGGGCGAGACTGACCCAAGGATATAATATCAAACGCGCCTGTAGTCGTTCAAATTAAAAGGAAACTAGAAAAGGCCGCTCTTGCCTTTTGAGATGGCCCACTTTCTGTCTCTGGAGTGTGTTTCTCTCTAAATAAATCTAATTTTTACCTTAAAAAAAAGGGCAGGGGACCAGAAAACTTTCAAAAACTCAATAATGCATTGTGTGCATGCTCAGTCGCTTCAGGCGTGTCTGACTCTGTGTGACCCCCTGGACTGTAGCCCACCAGGCTCCTCTGTCCATGGGATTCTCCAGGCAAGAAGACTGGAGTGGGTTGCCATTTCCTTCTCCAGGGGATCTTTCTAGCCCAGGGATCGAACTCGAATTTCCTACATTGCAGATGGGTTCTTTACCCCTTGAGTTACGTGGGAAGCCCCCATAATGCATTAGCCTTCCTCAAAAAAGAATTTTTACTTCAGTACATTTATCTTTTATAAAGTTCAGTTAAAATGAGCTATACCTCAGTAGCAGTGAGGACCCGTAAAAGCCAGATTTTGGTCTCTCATTACCAACAATAATGGCTAAAAATTACCTGATAATGCTTAACGGAAGTATGGTTGAACATAGGCCTCTGGCAGGAAAAATACAAGATAAGGCTAGAAATCAAGAAACATCTCAAAGACTGGAAGGAGATCTGTCCAAAAGCCTCGGGATTTAGGCTGAAGAAGCTCTCACCGGCCAAATGTGGGAAAACTTGAGCATCAGAAAAAACATAGTTGTGGTAAAGGGTAATAATCCTTTCAATAGAGAAAAAAAAAATTAGTGGATTTCTATTGATGACTGAAAATGAGGATTGACATTTGTTATTGTTCAGTTGCTAAGTCATGTCTGACTCTTTGCCACCCCGTGGACTGCAGCACGCCAGGCTTCCCTGTCCCTCACCATCTCCCAGAGTTTGTTAAGACTCACGTCCATTGAGTTGGTGATGCCATCCAACCATCTCATCCTCTGTCACACCCTTCTCCTCCTTGTTGTTGTTATTGACATACTAGCTAAAAACATGACATTATCTATGCAGTGATTTACCTTGCCGAGCATCAGTGACTGCTGAAACCATTCAATAAGAAAGTTGTGAGAGAATAGCTTGTATAGATACTCTCAAAAGAGCACCTCAGAGTTAATTAAACAGGAAAACAGGCACCGTTACAATGGAGCAATCTAGTAATACCACCGTGAAAAATAATTAGATTCAGCATCACTGATAAATAAACAAATAAGAATTGTGTGCCTTCTTAAAGAGGCAATGGGAATTATATAACATCACCCATAGTTCTCCTATCCAAAACATTTGATCTGTGTATAATCATCCAGGTTTGGACATATTCTACAGAATACTCAGCCCAGAATTTTCAAATACCTCAATTTCATGAAAACTTAAGGAGTCTACAGAGACATAACAAGTGCAATGTGTGAATCTAGATTGGGTAAAAAATAAAACCTTATATAGAGAAAAAATTAATGAAAAAATAGGCTAAGTGCATTAGGGACAGTATGTTAAATAATATTATCGCATCAATATTCAGTTTCTTGTTTTGATAATGATGTTGTTGCTTTGTAAGAAAACACTGAAGCATCTACAAGTAAAGAATCAGGTGGAAGTTTTTTATAAAGTTCCTTGGTATAGGTACAATTCTTGGATTAGCAAATCACAAGGAAGAAGCTACCTAGAAAAATGTATGAAGTGTATCATGAATGATACATCATTGAGTATCTAATTCTTTGGAGGGTTAATAATCAAATAAAAGAAAATTTCTGCTCTTGATAGACTCACCAGGAAGTGATCCAACAAGCCAAATGGTAACATGTAAGTATAAGAACATAGGATACACAATAATCATCAATAGACATTTACTACACACTTCTCGCACTCCTTACTGTGATAACTTCTTACAAGTATGAAGTAGGAAAAGTGCCCATGAAGTATAAAGTCTAGTTGGCAAGACATATCTTGTACACATGAAACAATTTAAAAGCAGTACAAGACACCATGTCCTCAAAGGCCGATTTCTGTGGTTTGAACTAAAAATGTAATAGGAATTTTTGGAAGGAAGAGACCAATGTCGGATGAAGTCGCTGGGAATTAGGGCTTGTCACACATTAAAACAAGCACAGAACTTGATCTTAGTGCAAAAGTACCCACATGTGTGCGGAGGAAATTCACTAATGGGGAGTGTGTGATGAAAGTCAGGTTTTATTCATCAAAAGAGCTTCCATGGCTGGGGGTGGGGGAGCCGTGTGGGTAGACTTTTGAGCAACATTTGAAGGAGAGTTGCAAAATTATAGGCCTTGCTAAATATATGTTAGAAACCGACCCCAGAGATTCATTTTTCCAGGTTCACACGTTTATGAGTAGAGAATCTCAGGCCCAGGAAAGACTGTAATTTGTAAGAAAGAAAGCAGAAATTTGGTCAATGGCAGAAAACTGGTTGGGAATCAAGCAACCAGGTCAACTCTAGCAAGCCATTCAGCATTTCTGAACCTCTGGTAACATGGTAGCTGGGATATCTTCCAACTGGGTAAGGTGTCCTTTGAATCTGAGTCCCCTGAAGGACTTACCAGACCAAGTGAATGTGGAAATGACCGGGTAGGACCTCTGAAGGTAGGTCATGGAAACAGTCCTCCTTGGCATCTTGAGCTGTCATGTTACAAGTCCAACCACTCAGAGGCCACCATGCTGTATGAAGCCAGGCTCCACGGAGAGGTCCTGGAGGATATGAAATAATACAGGAGAAAGAAAAACAGCCAAGGAACACCAAGGCTGAAGACATGTGAGGGAAGAAGCCACTTCTGAAGCGGCTCCTCCAGTCCAGCTGCCCCAGCTGAGGCCATGTGGGTTACAGATGAATCTCCAAGTCCATCTTGAATTTCTGACCAACACCTGTGTGTCAAATTAAAAAGCTGTTTTAAACCACTAACCTTTGATGCAATGTGCATGCATGCTAAGTCACTTCAGTTGTGTCCAACTCTGTGCATGCCTATGGACTATTGCCTGCCAGGCTCCTCTCTTCGTGGGATTCTCCAGGCAAGAATACTGGTGTGGGTTGCTATGCCCTCCTCCAGGGCATTGTCCCAACCCAGGGATCGACCCTTCATCTCTTATGTCTCCTGCGTTGGCATGTGGGTTCTTTTCAATTAGCACCACCTGGAAAGCTCTTGAAGCAGTGTCCTCCAAAGTAATAGACAGTCCACTAGTTGCTGGTGTCTCTTGATAACTTTATATTTTTCTGCTTTTAGAAAATTCCACAAGAAAAAAAGGTTTACAAATGATGGGTTAAAGAAATAGGCAAGTAAGCAGGTAACAAGTTTCTTTAAATAGAATGGTAGCTTGTCACAGAAATAATAGGAAGTACCTTTGGGAATCAAGGGGGGCCAAAAATTAAGATTTTTATGTTGTTTTCTAAGGATATGGAAACTTAATTCTGGCTAGCAAAAAGAAATCACTGTTTCTCTTAACTTTATGTAACTGTAATGAAAGGCTTTCAAACTGTGGTGCTGGAGAAGATTCTTGAGAGTCCCTTGGACTGCAAGGAGATCAAATCAATCAACCCTAAATAAAATTAATCTTGAATATTTGTTGGAAGGACTGATGCTGAAGCTGAAGCTCCAATACTTTGGCCACCTGATATGAAGAACTGACTCATGGGAAAAAACCCTGATGCTGGGAAAGATTGAGGGCAGGAAAAGAATGGGGTCACAGAGGATGAGATGGTTGGATGGCATCACTGACTTGATGGTCATGAGTTTGAGCAAACTCCGGGAGATGGTCAAGGACAGGAAAGCCTGGCGTGCTGCAGTCCATGCGGTAACAAAGAGTTGGACATAACTTAGCAAATGACCAACAATTTACAGTCTTCTCTTTGAGTTTAACTATTCTTTCTGTAATATCTGAATGATAATATTTGTTCTCCCCATCTCAAAGAGGGTTGTGATGGCAGAACATGACTGTCACCGATGCACTTCATCAAGATTTGCTCTCTCTCTCCACCTTCCAGGCACATGATGAGATCATACTTCTGTCACCCTGTGGTTGAGTGAGGTCATGTGATTAGACATTTGAGCTGTGAGCATAAGTAACACATATCACTTCCAAACCAGGGCATTTAATTGCCAGGTCTAGACCTTCCGGAGTTCTCTTTCCCTGCTCAACAACTGACTTAGTCTGGGCCCAGCATCCTGAATTCCTGGATAAACCTGGTGATCAAGGAGCCTGGACAACCCGTGAAAGACATATAGCCTGAATGAGAAGTAAACCTTTGTTCATTTAAGTCAAAGAGATTCTGAAAATGGCTCCTTAATGCAGCATGGTATAGCCTATTCTGACTGATGCAACAAAGGCAATTGGAAACACTCTTGGAAATGGAGAGGTGATACAAAGGTGTGCTATACTGTTCAGTTCAGTTCAGTCACTCAGCCGTGTCCAACTATTTGCGACCCCATGGACTGCAGCACGCCAGGCCTCCCTGTCCATCACCAACTCCCGGAGCTTGCTCAAACTCATGACCATTGAGTCGGTGATGCCATCCAACCATCTCATCCTCTGTCGTCCCCGTCTCCTCCCACCTTCTATCTTTCCCAGCATCAGGGGCTTTTCCAATGGGTCAGCTCTTCACATCAGAATAGACAGCAACAGGTCTATGAGTAGGGCAGCAATCCAGAATGCCTCCATCAGCTGTGTAAGACAAATTTTTCATGTTCCATCTTGATTAACAAGTCATTCAGCTCTTTAGACTCAACTTTCTCTGTGTAGATAATAAGGATGAGGATGGTGGTGGTGACAGCAGCAGAAGTTGGAAGAATACCTACCATGTGATTGGAAACCATTGATCTGTGACTTCTGATCCTCACCACATATCTGTAGGATGGGCTTGACCATCCTTGTTTCCACACTATAGGGACTGAGTCTAAAGAAGTTTAATAGTGTGTTCTTTGCATCTCCTTCCAACCTTTGGGTCTCCATTTAGGAAAGGAAGTCTAGGCTGTGGTAAAGAAAAGCCATGGGCTTCTCTATTAAACTCATATTTGTTCTTGTTCAGTCGCCAAGCTGTGTCCGACTCTTTGTGACCCCATGGACTGCAGCGCACCAGGCTTCCCTGTCCTTCGGAGTTTGCCCAAGTTCGTGTCCATTGAACTGGTGATGCCATCCAGTCGTCTCATCCTCTGTCACCCTCTTTTCCTTCTGCCTTCAATCTTTCCCAGTATCAGGGTCTTTTCCATATAGAACATGGCAAATGTTCTGAACATGTCATATGCTTGCTTTCACTGATGTCTTAGAGGGAAGCTGAGACCAGTCGAGACAACTCTGCATCCAAGTCATCTGGTACCCATGTGTGGGGATGAGCGTGCTTTCCTGTGTTCTCACGGGATGGCACAGATATTAATTGCTTAATATGTGAGAGGCAGGGGCTGGGAAGAATAATCCTCCATTCCAGAGCCAGCTTGGTTTCACCTTCATGGGCCTCATGCACTATGTACAGGCCTCTTGGGGCTTGAAAGCACCAATAGGAGCGGTAGCCCCACTCAGGGCATGCGGGGCGTGGCATCGAGACCACAGTCTGACCCGATTAAGGACAGATGGTGAACTTGAAGGGTAAAGATGTTCAAAATATCCCTGGTCCCACCCCAAATTTTGGGTGGCCCTAACTCAGCCTGGAACCAGCATTTGCATGCAGAGATCTTAAATTAGAGCACATCAAGTAATTCATTTCAGAGCGTTTCAGTCTGGTCTAGGATAACCAGGACGTTGGAAGAGTAGGGGAGACCAGAAAAGCTCATACTGTTGTGATTTTTGTTGCTGCGACATGGATCTGAGCAAAGTTTCACAGATGTGGCCTCCACCCCTCTCCTTGAGACACCAGCCTCTCTCATCCTCAGATTATCAGCCCCCTGCCTTCTGCTAGGTCTCATCCTAAGCCTCAGATATCACCCTCCCTTCCTGTCCTTTCTCTTAAGAAATTCCACTTCCTTCTCCAAGACACCTCTGGGAAAGGAGGTCTCCTGTTCCGCACACCTTGGCTGAGTTCAGAACTCTGCTTCTGAACCATATCTCTGAAAGGTATCTCAATGCCTTTCCTTCCAGAATCACTTCCCAGGGGTATGTGTATTACAACCTGTAACTTCCCTTGGCTTCCTAGACAGGAATAGGCCATTTCCTCATTTACTGCTTCAATTAACAGGAGTTAATTGGCCACTCAAAGTGCAAGGCAGTGAGCTTGGCACCAGGCAAAGCCATGGATCATGGAGGCACCAATCCTGTCCTTTTGGTATCTCCATGACCAAATGATCCTCCCTCATATGCTTCTCTCTAATTAGATCCCCATCCTTTTCGATGGGGAGCTGATAAGCCTCTATCAATTTCCTCTTAGTGGAATAGCTGCAATTAAAAAACAAAAAAGACTACTCAGGGGCTTCTCTGGTGATCTAGTGGTTAAGCTCCACTCTACTATGGCAGCGGGCGCAGGCTCGATCCTTGGTCTGGGTGTGCATTGAGTGTATTGTATGCCTAGCGTAAAAATGTACAGTAAACATTTTGAATGCAGTCACAGACAATGCAGAGTAGAGCGCCTCGGACTCCAAGCACGTTTCTTTGCAACCCCACAGACAGTAGCACGCTGGGCTTCTCTGTCCTCCACCAGCCCCTGAAGTTTGCTCAGATTCATGCTCACTGAGTCAGGGATGCTGTCTAACCGTCTCATCCTCTGCCGCCCCCTTCTCCTTTCACCTTTAATCCTGCATCAGGATCTTTTCCGATGAGTCAGTTCTTCACCTCAGGTGGCCAAAATATTGGGGCTTCAGCTTCAGCAACAGACCTTCCAATGAATATTCAGGGTTGATTTCCTTTGGGACTGACTGGTTTAATATTAGGTCCATTTTTTCCTTTTTTTAAAAATTAATGTATTTTTATTGGATGCTAATTACTTTACAGGATTGTGGTGGTTTTTGCCATAGGTTGACATGAATCCACCATGGGTGTACCTGTGGCCCCCATCCTGACCCCCCTCCCACCCCCCTCCCCATCCCATCCCTCAGCGTTGTCCCAGGGCGCCGGCTTTGAGTGCCCTGTTTCATGCATCAGATGTGGACTAGTCATCTATTTCACATACGGTAATATACATGTTTCAATATTAGATCTATTTTAATAAATGTTGTCACTTAATTCCCATGGCTCTACAAAGAAAGTATTATGAACGACTCTGAAGAGAATTTAAAAAGTATAAATGAAATAGATATATATGAAGAATCAATATCATTTGCTATGCTAGTCTTTTAGATTACATTTTTTGATGTCTTTTTTTTTTTTTTTTGTAAATTTCCTCTCTAATTTCCACCTTGTTAATGTGTTAAGGGGAATCTCATGAGGAAGGAAGATTACATGACAGGAGCCTAAGAGAAGTACAAACGTTCCTCTTACTTGTCTAGCTGAAGAAGGGTTGCTGTGCTTATTTGCTCAGTCGGGTCATACTCTGCGACCCCTGGACTGTAGCCCACCAGTCCCTCTGTCCATGGCATTCTCCAGGCAAGAATACTGGGGTGGGTCGCCATGCCCTCCCCCAGGGGATCTTCCCGACCCAGGGATCCAACCAGGTCTCCTGCATTGCAGGCAGATTCTTTAGCGTCTGAGCCACCAGGGAAGCCCAAGTCTTAATGGGAAAAAGGGTTAATGTGGAAAAGATTTGATGGGGCCTGAGAAGACCCGTGGAAGGTAAGAGCCAAACCAGGGGCAGAGCTACGTACACCAGGTGGGGAAGAAGTGTGGTTTCACCGCAAACCTCTCTGCCTCAACATCACATATGTGTTCTCTGGCTTTATCTTCACTCTGGGCCCTCTGACTTCCCTGGTGGCATCTGCCTACAATTCGGGAGACCTGGGTTCGATCCGTGGCTTGGGAAGATCCCCTGGAGAAGGAAATGGCAACCCACTCCAGTACTCTTGCCTGGAAAACTCCATGGACAGAGGATCCTGGTAGGCTACAGTCCATGGGGACGCAGAGAGTCGGACACGACTGAGCGACTTCACATTCACTTTCACTTTCTGAGCCCTCCGACGGTGTTTAGCCTATATCTTATCCACATGGAAGCTTGGTTTGGTCATTTAAGCCCTTCCGGCTTTACCTTCATTTTGCTTAAATGTACTTTCAATCATCTAGTTTCTCCACCATTTGGGCCAGTACTGGCCCACTTAGCCCCTACCCCTGGGAATACCCTCACTTTTCTGTCTATCCACACCATCCCATGTCCAGCCAAACCTTATCTTCAGTCTTCATTTCTGCATAAAATCTTCCCAGAGACTAGCCTTTTACTAGAACATTCTAAATTATAAACGGCCGGTTTTCCCTCTCCTGTCCTGTATGTTAGTCATCATTTGGCAGCTTGTCTTCCCAAAGCGATCATGAGCTCAGTGCTAGCTCAACAGCATACATCCTAAACCTCTGTGTCCAGTACAGTGTCTGGGGCCCTGAAGAAGACACGGAAAGAAAGTGCTGGATAGACTATTGAGTGCCCTCCATATAATCCACCCACAAGGGGCAGTCACATTTGACTCCACCTGCAGGCCCCTTTGAAGAAAACAGGCTGGTTAATTGAAAATAATTGGTCAATTCCATTCTTTAAAAAAAAAAAAAAATCAATTCACCCATTTGTTTAATTGAATTAACTGGAAAATGCAGTTTTGCCTGTGTAGAACTGAGTTAAAAGGAAATGACCTCAGTAGTTTTCAAATTAAATCGTGTCAGAGAAAGATCATTTCAAATTGGCAGCTTGCAATGGAAACTATTCCACATTGCAATGCGCTTTCCCCCTTTAAATGCCTGACTGTTTTATTATTGCAGGACTGCTTATAAGCACGGTCAAAATGACCCCAGGGTCTGGAATTCTAAATCAAATGGCCCTGGCGTGTTCTTTTTCTGTCCAAAGTTACAAGGCTGAATGAAGATTTGTGTTTGACACATTCAGTAAATAATAACAGAAAGAATTCTGTGTATTACTGATGTTTTCACGAGAAAGCTTTACCTAATTAACCCAGTATCATAAAACTACATGGAATAATTAATGTGTGTTTTAATTTCGCAGCCTGGGTAACATATCTGTGAACAGCAGTAGTGAGAGCATATTATACAGGATCAACAGTTTACAGATAAGTGCAGAGGGGACTTGGCAAAAAAAAAAAAAAAGGTATTGGCTTAAATGTCTACAGGTCAGCGCCTCTTAAGCATTCCTATCTATCCTGCTCTAGACAGCAAAGTGTCTGTTCTTATCCACTGGCAAATCCGCTCGTCATCTCTTAGAGAGTGGTGGGCGGGCAGGAACCAGCCACTAGGCTAGCTGGAAAATTCTTATCCCAGCGCCCCATTCTCAAAAGGTCAATCCAGTTTACTGGCAATGACAATGCCTGTCTGGCTAACAAAACACAAGCCAAGTCATCCTGACCTATTTCATCTATTTAAATCCTCTTTGGCCTTCTCTGAACCTCAGGTTTGAGGTTACTTACCACGCGATGAGAAAAGTCAGAAGCCACACCATGGTCTGAACAGGACAGAAGGGACCCTCAATGAGAATTCCAGTGTGTGCCCGTGTCGGGGTGCGTCGGGCAGAAGGCGGGAGAGAAGGGAGTAGCCGATGCTTCTGCCGGAGTTTTCACTGTGCGCCGGGCACTGTTGTGGGCGCTGGGACTTGCCTGACCCCTGCTCACAAGGGGCTGGGGCGGAACGGTGGGAGGGAACGAGCTTGAGCAACAGGTCAATCAGGGATCACATGCAGATTTCCAAGGAAGCCGTTTAGAAGAGCGCCTGGTCAGGATGGAAGGCTCTATGGAAGCCGGGACATCCCTAAGGAATAAGTACCCAGAGCAAAGGGGGGATGCGGGCAGACAGCGCGGTGAAGGGGGAGCAAGAGGCGAAGAAAGAGCTAGAGGCACGCAGGCCAGAGCAGTTGGGGTTTGTTTATTTTTTTTCCACTTTTTTTAAAAATCAAAATATAGGGGTAGGATGGGGAGGGAGATGCGAGGGAGGTTCAAAAGGGAGGGGAAATGTGTATATGGCTGATTCACGTTGAGGTTTGACAGAAATCAAAATTCTGTAAAGCAATTATCCTTCAATAAAAAATAAAAAGAAAAAAATCAAAATATAGTTGATTACAATGGTGTGCTAGTTTCAGGTGTACGGCAAAGTGATCTCATTATATATGTGTGTATATGTATGTATAGATATTTCTTCTTTCAGGTTTCTTCCATTATAGGTTATTACAGGATACTGAATACAGTGCCCTGTGGTTTGTAGTAAGCAGGTCCTTGTTTCTTTTATATACAGAAGTGTGTATCCGTTCATCCAGATTCCTAACGTATCCGTCCCCTGTCCTTCCCTCCTTAGTAACCGTAAGTTTGATTTCTATGTCTGTGAGTCTATTTCCGTTTTGTAAATAACGTCCGTTGTATTGAGTTTTAAGATTCCACACGTAAGCAACAGCATATGATTTTTGTCTTTGTCCGACTTACTTCACTTAGTATGATAACCTCTCGGTCCATCCATGTTGCTATAAATGGCATGATTTCCCTCTTTTTTGTGGCTCAGTAATAGTCCGCTGTATGTCAAATAGGCTGTGAGCTGCACTGAAGCTTCGATTTGCCCTCGGTGTCTCCAAAACGACTGAGCAAGGATCTGCCAAGGCAGGGGCAACGCGTGTCCGGTTTAGCACCTGCTTGATGGGTGATTCTGAAGCAAACCCTTTGCTAAGAACTTTTGCCTTAGCAAGCTGCAATTTTGGTTGGAGAGAAAAAAAAAAAGCAAAAACTGGCTACAGATGAGGAGCCTAATAGGAGAGCAGAAAGGCCTGAGCAAGGGCTTCGTGTGCTCCCTGAGGAAGGCGACCTGATCCTGAAAGCAATGGAGAAGCAGAAAAGGATTTTAATTAAAAAATCATATGCTTAGGTGCACATTTTTAAAAGGTTGCTTTGGCAGCCTGGGGAAGAATGGGTGTGGGTCTGAGGACCAAAGGGAAATGAAGCAAAGGAGGAGCTGGCCATAGGTAGGGGTCCAGCAGCTTATTGCAGTAGGCTTGGGGGAAGGGAGTGATGAGAGCCGGAAAGAAATGCAGAGATGTGACTTGTCACCTCCTTGGATATAAGAGATGAGAGGGCAGGACCTAAACTGTCTTCACTTTAGGACAGTTTATGCAGTGGAGAAGAAAGAGTTGCTATGAATACAGTCTTTCCCTCTTTCTGCTGTAACAAATTACAATAAACTTGATGGCTCAAAACAACACAAATTTGTCATTTTATGGTTCAGGAGTTGTCCAAAAGTCCAAAATGCATCTAGAGCAATGCGCTGTTTCTGGAAGCTCGAGGATAGAATTCATTTCCTTGTCTACAGCTTCTAGAAGCTGCTCCATCCTTGACTCAGGGCCCCATGTGACTCCTACTTGTTCCCATTCTCACCTCTCCTTCTCTGACTTTCCTCCCTCCTGTTTCCCCTGGAGAGCACATTGCTGAAGGCTTGGGATGACCCTGGGCCCGCCTGGAAAATCCAAGGTAATCGTCCCATCTCAGGAGTTTTAACCTCATCCGCAAAGTCCCTTTTGCTGTATGAGGTAACCTATCCACAGATTCCAGATATTAGGATGTGGGAATCTTTGTAAAGGGTTTCTCTGGAGGCTCAGTGGTAAAGAATCAGCCTGTTAATGTAGGAGATGTGGGTTTGATCCGTGGGTTGGGAAGATCCTCTGGAGAAGGAAATGGCAACCCACTCTAGTAGTCTTGCCTGGAGAATCCCATGGGCAGAGTAGCCTGGTGGGCTACAGCCCACAGGCTCACAAAGAGTCAGATACGACTTTGTTACTTAGCATGCATGCATGCGTGCGTGTTTGGAGGGTCATTATTCTGCCTATCACCATAGGGTTCAGAAGGGGAGGGTGTAGGGCAGAGGAGATGATTTCAGCCTGAATATATTAAATGTTTGATGTGCTCCAAGGCCATCCCAGTGAAAATGCCTGGTTTGTGGTTGAATACCAGTGGCTGAGCTTCAGGATGGAGTTATGTCCTGGGGGGTGGAAACTCCTGAGTCATTGGCATGGATGTATAGGCGAAGTTTTTATGTCCATGAGGTTATACATGGATCAAGGAGGACTGAGATCAGAGCCCTGGGGCGCACCAGCGTTTAAGTGGTCAATGGAAGAGAAGGCAAAGGACATTGAGAAGTAGTAGGTAGAGTTAGAAAGCAACCTCAGAGCTGAGGGAGGGAGGACTATATATGAGGAGGGAAAGCGTCAAATGCCAAAGACAGATCAGACGCGGCAAGGGTGGAAATGTACCTGAGGGCTTTGGCTGCACAGAAATACAGGTGACCCAAGGAGACAGAAGCTTCCAGAAACAACCAGATTGCACCGGGGAAACAGGTAAAGAGCGGTGAGCAAATAGAGACAGAAATAAACACAGCAGACTCCTCCGGAAAGTTTTTATGGAATATTTTAAACATAAGGGATTCCCAGGTGACTCAGTGGGTAAAGAATCGCCTGCCAACGCAGGAGACAGGAGATGTGGGTTTGATCCCTGGGTGGGGAAGATCCCCCGGAGGAGGAAATGGCAACCTACTCCAGTATTCTTGCCTGGAGAATCCCATGGACAGAGGAGCCTGGCGGGCTACAGAGTCAGACACAGCTGAGTGACTGAGCGCACACGTGCATGCGTGCACACACACACACACACACACATACACACGGGAAGTATAGAAAATCATCCTAGCCGTCCCTCTAATTAGCTTTTTCAAAGCTTAGTGTTACATTATCATTGCTTCAGACTCTTCAAAAACAAAAATAAGATGCTACAGACACAGACGAAACTGTTTCCTTCTTTCATTCAATGCTCCTTTCTCCCGCCCCAGTGGACCCACCACCCTGAGAGTTTGAGGTGGCTCATTTTGTGCCTGTGTATGAAACTACTACATATGTACATATTAATGACAAGTACGTGATATTGTTTAGAACATTCCCAAACGTTACACAAATGGACTCCTAATGTATACCATTGGGCAACTTGAGTTATTCACTCAGTATTACAATTTTGAGGTGCTTTCACTGTAACTGCTATATAATATTCTGTTATGACTATAATACAATTTAGGTATCTATCTTTCCTGGTGGTTAACAGTTAATTTGTTTGCATTTTGTTAGTACAAATGATGACACAGTGAACATTCTTGTCTTAGTTCGTTCTGGCTGCCATACCAAATTATCACCGACTGGGTGATGGACAGAACAAACATCTATCTCTCACAGTTACAGAGGCCGAGAAGTTCAAGATCACTTTGCTGAAAGATTTGGTTCTTGATGACCGTCCTCCTGTTCCTATCCACCTGTTCTGATTTTATCAAACTTGTTTTGGCTTCGTAATTTCTATTTTAATGGGGGTTACGCCTTATCCAGGCTTCCCAGGTAGCGCAAGCGGTAAAGAACCCACTTGCCAATGCAGGAGGCATAAGAGATGAGGGTTTGATCCCTGAGTCAGGAAGATCCCCTGGAGGAGGGATGGCTACCCACTCCAGTATTCATGCCTGGAAAATCCCACGGACAGAAGAGCCTGGCGGGCTACAGTCCATAGGGTCACAGAGATGGACATGGCTGAAGTGACAGCATACACACGCATACACCTTTGACATTTTTAAAGCATTCTAAATGTAGCAATTTTAGTGTCTTTGGCAGATTTGTATTTTAAATTTGTTTCATTTGGAGTGAATTCTGAATCAAATTGATTTTAGTTCTTTCAGTTCAGTTCAGTCGCTCAGTCGTGTCCGACTCTTTGCGACCCCATGAGTCACAGCACGCCAGGCCTCCCTGTCCATCACCAACTCCCGGAGTTTACTCAAACTCATGTCCATTGAGTCGGTGATGCCATCCAGCCATCTCATCCTCTGTCGTCCCCTTCTCCTCCTGCCCCCAATCCCTCCCAGCATCAGGGTCTTTTCCAGTGAATTGACTCTTCTCAACAGGTGGCCAAAGTATTGGAGTTTCAGCTTCAGCATCAGTCCTTCCAATGAACATCCAGGACTGATTTCCTTTAATATTCTGGTGGAGATACATCAGAGTGGATTAATAGGGAGTGGGGGATAGGTATTACTCCCAACAGTGACCTCTTGGTGGGGCAGGTGGGTGGGGGTTGGGTGGGGAGTGGTTCTTAAAGCAAAACAAATGCCAAATAATGGACTGAGCAATGCACAAAGGCAACATACGCAGTGTTACGGGGAAGCCCAGATCATTGTTGAACCCCACCTTGAACTTCTCCTGAAGCCTCTCTCCCAGGTTAGAGTTTACGCTCTTTTTTCTTAAGTCAATGATTCTTTGTTCCTATTTCCATTATCAGCTGCCTTGTATCTGTTCATTTGCACAAGAGTTTTCTTTTTAGATAATAAGTGCTGGTCTCTTTTTCATTTTTTAATCTTATTTAGAGCTGCGCTTGGAAAACAGTAGATAGGGAAATGTTTGTTGAATTAGTAAATTTTTGTCATTAAAGAAATTACAGCTTTTGGGAAAAAAAGATTGTGACACCTTACATATGAAAGTGATAGATGAAGTGCTTCAGGGTGATGTGTGCTGAAGCCAGAAACTTAATCTGAAATGGATCCGAAGTGAGAGGAGCAGAGGGACAGCTACACATATGATGAAGCAAGTATAGGAAAATATTTACAGGAGATTCTAGGTCAGGGGTCAGGACATGCCTGTTTTGTAAATAAAGTTTTATTGGAACACAGCCATGCCCACTCATTTTGATTTGCATCCTGTCTATGGCTGCCTTTGCATCACACCAACAGAGCTGAGTAGTGGTCAGAGAACACACGCCCTGCAAAGCCTTCAGTATTTACTACCCTACCCTTTACTGGAAAAGTGCGCTCATCTGTTTCTAGGCAATGGGTGTATGGGTATTCACTCTGTAATGCTTTTTACTTTTCTATATGTTTTAAAAATTGTATAATAACACCTTGGGGAAAAAAAGACAACAGTCTAAGAAGATGATTAGAAACCCAACGGCATATGAGGAAGTGCCAAAGGAGATGATAAAAGGAATAAAGATAGAATAATAGATGGGCAGTTGGGACAAGATTATTAGTGACCGGAATTGACACTGATCATCTCAAGCAAGAGGAGAGTGCTAAGGATTGGAAGGGTTGCTAGGATTAGAGAGGAGTGGGAGGCTTTCTGAGGAATGCATTGGGTGGGTGCTTGCTAACGCAGACACCAGTCCATCGCCCACCCACACAGAAACACAGAACACGAGCAACGCCAGCACCAGTGAGTCAGTAGATACTCAGTCACACGCAGAGAAGTTTTGCTTTCCTTGCACCCGGGGGAAGTGAGAGCAATTTTGAAGCGAGGAGGATCTGAGAAGGGGAGAAAGAGAAGCTTGAGGGCATGGGGATGTTTGCACCCCACGAGGTTTCTTGGGCAGGCTTTGAGCCCTCCAGGGAGCGTCTGGAAAGCAGAAGCTGATGGAATGGCTGTGAAGAGACTGCTGAGACACTGAGTCAGGGCAGGCTGAGGTTGAAAGGAAAGGCCGTGTCTGCATCACCTGCGCAGTCACAGCCTTTCGGAGCATCTTCATCCTGCACACAGCCTTGGGGGTCCTCCTGGGGGAACTGTCCACGGTGAGGACTCTCTGGACACAGGATGAAACCATCGCTCACTGACTGTTCACGTGACTTTCTGGCTCTCTCTCTTCATTTCCAGGGCTTTAACTTTCTGGGACTCTCCGGTCTGAGCAAATGGTCTGCTTGTTCATTGTGGGAACTTCCCAATTGAGTCCTGAAGGACCCTCCACCCTTCAGTGGAAAATATCACCCGCCAGTTCAACCTAAGAGCCTCTGACTCCCAGGCTTCAAAATCCTCACTTTGCTGTTCCCACCAAATCCTGGGCTGTTGTGATCATTACCTGATGCTAACTGAGCCCCCAACTTGAAAGAGCCACCGTAAACTAAATTCTAGTTCTCAGTACAACTCGGACCTTATCTCCCAACTCTGAGATGCTAGCAAAGCTTCCTAAGGCGCTGTTCTCCTTACCACAGTAGGCTGTACACTCGGCTTGGTCTTATCAATATTACTACCACGCACATATGGGTGCCTTACTTTTGACAAAGGAGGCAAAAAGATACAATGGGGAAAATATAGCTTCTTCAATAAGTGGTGCTGGGAAAACTGGACAGCTATGTGTAAAGAATGAAATGAGAACACTTCCTAACACCATACGTAAGATAAACTCAAAATGGATTAAAGATCTAAATGTAAAATCAGAAACTATAAAACTCTTAGAGGAAAACATAGGCAGAACACTCAATAACATAAAGCAAGAACTTCTATGACCCACCTCCTAGAGTAATGGAAATAAAAAAAAAAAAAAAAAAAAAACAAGTGGGACCTAGTTAAACGTAAAAGCTTTTGCACAGCAAAGGGAACTATAAACAAGGTGAAAAGACAGCCCTCAGAATGGAAGGAAATAATAGCAAATGAAACAACTGACAAAGGATTAATCTCCAAAATATACAAATCAATACCAGAAAAACAAATAATCCAATCAAAAAGTGGGGGAAAGACCTAACCAGACATTTCTCCAAAGAAGACATACAGATGGCTAACAAACACATGAAAAGATGCTCAATATCGCTCATTATTAGAGAAATGCAAATCAAAACTACAATGAGATATCACCTCATACCAATCAGAAAGGCCATCATCAAAAAGTCTACAAACAGTAAACGCTGGAGAGGGTGTGGAGAAAGGGGAGCTTCCTTACACTGGTGGTGGGAATGTAAATTGATACAGCCACTATGGAAGATGGTATGGAGATTCCTTTAAAAGCTAGAGAGAAAATCCACCATATGACCCAGAAATCCCACTACTAGGCATATACCCCGAGGAAACCAAAACTGAAAAAGACACGTGTACCCCAGTGTTCACTGCAGCACTGTTTACAATAGCGAGAACATGGAAGCAGCCGAGATGTCCACCGACAGACGAATGGATAAAGAAGCTGTGGTACATATACACAATGGCATATTACTCAGCCACGAAAAGGAATGCATTTGAGTCAGTTCTAATGAGATGGACGAACATAGAGCCTTATTATACAGAGTGAAGTAAGTCAGAAAGAGAAAGATAAATATCGGAAATGCTAGACTGAATGAAGCACAAGTTGGAATCAAGATTTCTGGGAGAAATATCAATAACCTCAGATATGCAGATGACATCACCCTTATGGCTGAAGGTGAAGAGGAACTAAAGAGCCTTTTGATGAAAGTGAAAGAGAGGACTTAAAAAGCTGACTTAAAACTCAACATTCAAAAAATGAAAATCATGGCATCTGGTCCCATCACTTCATGGCAAATAGATGGGCGAACAATGGAAGCAGTGAAAGATTTTATTTTCTTGGGCTCCACAATCACTGCAGATGGTGACTGCAGCCATGAAATTAAAAGACACTTGCTCCTTGGAAGGAAAGCTACAAGAAACCTAGACAGCATATGAAAAAGCAGAGACATTACTTTGCCAACAAAGATTCATCTAGTCAAAGCTATGGTTTTTGCAGTAGTGAAAGTTGGACCATAAAGAAAGCTGAACACCAAAGTATTGATGCTTTTGAACTGTGGTGTTGGAGGAGACTCTTGAGAGTCCCTTGGACAGCAAGGAGATCCAACCAGTTCATCCTAAAGGAAATCAGTCCTGAATATTCATCGGAAGGACTGATGCTGAAGCTGAAGCTCCAATACTTTGGCCACCTGATGGGAAGAACTGACTCCTTAGAAAAGCCCCTGATGCTGGGAAACATTGAAGGCAGGAGGAGAAGGGGACAACAGAGGATGAGATGGTTGGATGGCATCACCGATTCAATGGACATGAGTTTGAGCAAGCTCCAGGAGTTGGTGATGGACAGGGGGTCCTGGCGTGCTGCAGTCCATGGGGTTGCAAAGAGTCGGACACAACTGAGTGACTGAACTGAACTGAACACATATATATGGAATCTACAAAGATGGTACTGATGAATTTATTTGCAGGGGAGAAATGGAGACGCACACATAGGGAACAGACTTATGGACACGGAGGGGTGGGGAGGAAGGAGAATGTGAAATGTATGGAGAGAGTAATACGGAAACTTATATTACCAAATGTAAAATAGATAGCCGATGGAGACTCAGGGAACTCAAACCAGGGTTCTGTAACAACCTAGAGGAATAGGATGGGGAGGGAGATGAGAGAGAGGTTCAAGAGGGAGGGGACATATGTATACCTATGGCTGATTCATGTTGATATTTTGCAGAAAACAACAAAATTTTGTAAAGCAGTTATCCTTCCATTAAATGAATAAATTTTAAAAAACATTGAGTATTAGTGATATATGGGGAGTCAGCTTTCTCCACTGGAAAGAGCAGATAAGTGATGAAGAACAGACACAACTGTTGCAACTAGAAATTTATGGTACCCACAACTTGGTACCAAGGAATGACTAAGTCACTTAGTGAGGGACTAAGGCTCATTTTGTGCAACTGAGGTTTCTGACAATCAGAGTAGAGTCTTTTCACATGAGGATCTCTGTTGCTTTTAGTGTAAAATCCTAATTCTTTAGCATATAAGCTTACCCATCACTCTCCCAGTTTTAACATTTAAAACTGGTGTTTTAGAAAAGCCCCAGGCTCCACGCAAACCAGAACAGTTGGTCATCCTGTTTCCCACAGCAAATCCCTTCGCACATTTTTGTTGTTGTTCAGTTGCCAAGTCATGTCCAATTCTCTGCAACCCCATGAATGAAAGCATGCCAGGCTGTCCTTCACCAGCTCCCGGAGCTTGCTCAAACTCATGTGCATGGAGTCGGCGATGCTATCCAACCATCTCATCCTCTGTCGTCCACTTCTCCTCCTGCCCTCAATCTTTCCCAGCATCAGGGTCTTTTCCAATGAGTCAGCTCTTCACATCAGGTGGCCATTGGCGCTTCAGCTTCAGCATCAGTCCTTCCAATGAATATTCAGGACTGATTTTCTTTAGAATGGACTGGTTGGATCTCCTTGTTGTCCAAGGGATTCTCAAGAGTCTTCTCCAGTGCCACAGTTCGAGAGCATCAATTCTTTGTCACTCAGCCTTCTTTATGGTTCTTTGCACATAATCCAGTAAGTTATGAACAAGACCAAGTTCTAGATTTGGATAGCCTGAATCTAGGCTCCTCAACCCATCAGCACAGTGACCTTGGGCAAATTACAGAGGACATCTGTGCCTCAGTTTACTCACCTGTACAGGGATGCTAAAAGTTTCATGTGGCTGCTATAGAATGAGATGAGATATCAAAGGTGAAGTACTTCAAGTGCCTGGTGTTCAAAAAATGAAGTCGTAAGAACAGTTGATTATATTCATAATAATCAGAACAATTCTGCCTTGATCATGGGTTTATTCTCTGGTTTAGACCAGGTCTGGCACATAATAGGCACTAAATGTATCTTTAAATGAAGGGATGAGGGGTCACAATTTCCATTTTTTATTTCAGTTCCCCAAACACGCTTTCTGTCACCTCTGGACCTTGCACACTCTGTGGCGTGGTCCTCCCTTCCTGGGGCATTCTCCATCATCAAATGCCCCACCTCCTTCCCCTGCCTCTGACCCCTGGCCCATCTGCCTGGCTAATGCTTGCTGGAGTTACGTTTCAAAGTTAAGCATCACATCTTCTAGGAAGTCCTCCTCGAGAGCTACCCCCACCCAGACTGTCAAGGTCACACGTACCCCTCCCCACCCCAACAGTGTATACCGCATCTATGGACTGAATGCTTGTGTCCCCACCCCAAAAAGTCATCATCTGAAACCTAATCCCCAATATCATGGCATCCGGAGGTGGGATCTTTGAGAGGTAATCAGGCACTGATAGTTGACCCTCGCAGATGGAAATAGCGCTCTTGCAAGGAGAGACACAAGAGGACTCACTTCTTCTTGGCTCTCTGCCATGTGAGGACACAAGATGAGCATTTGGAGACCAGGAAGTGGGTCTTACCAGAGACTGGGTCGACAGCACCCTGACCTTAGACTTTCAAACCTCCCGCACTATAAGAAAGGAACATTGTTTAAGGCAATCAATCTAAGATGTATTTCTTGGAGCAGCACAAATGGCCTAAGACACCACATTTCATATTCTGTTTGACATAAGGCCACCCCCATAGATATTAAATTCCAAGTGGACAGCACTAAAGTGGGTCCTTCTAAAATTAATTCCTAGAAGGACTTCCCTGGTGGTCCAGTGGTTAAGACTGCACGCTGCCAATGCAAGGGACAAGAGTTCTGTCCCTGGCCAAAGAACTAAGCTCCCACATGCTATGAAGCATAGCCACACACACAGAAAGGATACAATTAATTCCTAGAGACAAGCATATACTGGGTACTGGACTGCATGTATTTTAAAACAAGGAAGGAGGAACTTCCCTGGGGGTCCGGAAGTTAGTTAAGACTTCACCTCCTGATGGAGCCAGTATGGGTTCCATTCCTGATGGAGGAGCTAAGTTCCCAGGAGTCTTGTGCCTAAAACCTAGAACAGAAGCAATATTGTAACAAACTCAAGAAAGACTTGAAAGCCCATCCACATCAAAAGAAAAATCTTTTTTTTTTTTTAAAGGAAGAGAATGTATTCAATGAACTGTTTTTTATTAATCACTTCCAGCTCTGCTGGACATTTGAACAGACTACAGCCTGTGTCTCCTGCAACACAAGGACTAGCTTCCATTTCAGGAAGTCATTTTCCAGTTCTGGGATAAAACGTGGCAGAGGAGGAAAGCAGAGACATGGAATAATTTCTCTACTTTAGCCAAACTAAGTTTGATTTTTTTTTTTAAGGCACATATAATTTGGAAAATGAATTTCGTCTTTGGAATTTGGTCCTAAGTCTTTCTAGTCTAGCATTATACATATCGATTTTTCCTGGCGACATCACACTGAAATCTGATTAGCAACAGATTACAGTACGGGGCAGCTTTCTTAAGAGCCTTGCAAACTGAATCCCCGGCAGTGGTTCAACTGATCTCCTAAGCGGGCCTCTTCAGGGAAGCCAGTGAACCGGGAGCCCAGGCGGCAAGAAGAGGAGATAACTTGCGGCAAGAGGAGTCCAAGTCTTGAAAGTGGAACATCTGCTCCCCGGCCTCAAAAGTGAAACAATCCAATAATTACAGTCCTTGGTGCTTTTTTTTTTTTACTACCTCAGGAAACATTTTGCAACTAACTAGCAATTTCCAAAAATATGGCTCAAGTAACACATCTCCTTATCTCCTCCCTTAGGAGAGGGTGTGAGCTGTAGGGAAGCAAGGGCTCCTTATCTTCGAGATTCTGGCAAGGTGCTCTTGAGGACAGCTTTTAATTGGGGAACGTGTGATGCCTCGGTCTGGGGCTTCAAGGCTATCTCCTGGGAGGAGCCGAGGCCCCATTTGCAAGGCGTGTAGTTAGGACACATTGAAAAAAGCAGCTGGTTGGGCAGGAAGGGGGAATGGTGGGGAGGAACAGCAAGTAGCGTTTGGCATTTTCATACCCCACTCTGGGATATGCTAGGATTTTGCATTCAAGTTTTCAGAGATCCCAGGTTTTTGGAATTGGTTCAGGAAGACAGACAAGAATTCCAGGTGATCAGCCCACTCGTCACTATAAGTAGCAGGTGGCCAGGTGTGAGGATTATAAATGTTGCTGTCACTCTCGGCACCCAGCGACTGTGTGGTGGTGGGACCCCAGCGACAAGGCTGGTGTCTGCCTTGCTTAAATCCGAGGCAGAGAAACATTAACGTTGGATTGTGCTGACCTCTGCCTCCAGGTCAGGCCAGAAATCATGTGCAGGGACCCCCGGGGTCCCTGATATACGGATATCAGGGCCACCTGATGTATGAATCCTTCTTTTAGGATCAGAAGACCTGAGTTGCCACTAGATATCAAGGTTTTGTAACCAAGAGCAGTAGTTCTCAAATTCTAACAGCAGTAGCTTTCAAACTTCAGATTACAATCTGTGAGCTTATTGAAATCTTACATTGCTGGGTTTGCCTCAGCACTTGCCTCTTCTAGGCAGTCTTCCCCGATTTTTGAGCTCCTCTCCTTCATTAAAAGCAAGGAAACTTTTCTACCTTTCCATATTTGAACCGAGATGTGTTGGGTTCTCTCTACTAGTTTACCAAGGTGTATGAACATTTTGCAAATCCTCGACTTTCTTTCTTTTTTTTAAATTAATTTTTGTTGGAGTATAGTTGCTTTAGGGCTTCCCTGGTGGCTCAGAGGGTAAAGAATCGCCTGCCAGTGCAGGAGATGCGCGTTTGGTCCCTGGGTCAAGAAAATCCCTGGAGAAGGGAACAGTTACCCACTCGAGTAATTTTGTTGGAGGATTCCGTGGACTGAGGAGCCTGGCCGGTTACAGACATGACTGAGCAACTAGCACACACGTGGTTGCTTTACAATGCTGGGCAGCAAAGTGAATCAGCTGTGTGTTCACATCCCCTCTGTTTTGGATTTCCTTCCCGTCCAGGTCCCCACAAAGCGCTGAGCAGAGTGCCCTGTGGCAGGCGGTAGGTTCTCACTAGCTACCTGTTTTGTGTCTAGCACTGTGTATGTGTCAGTGCTAATCTGCCAATCCATCTCAACCCGCCCCCCACGTCCCCTCTTGCTGTCTCCATGTTTGTTCTCCAGGTCTGTGTCTCTATCTCTGCTTTGCAAATGCCACCATTTAGACCGTGATTCTAGAGCCTGCTCAGCTTTCTTACATACCCGTCCTGCCCGAGGATAGGCTCGCGTGCTGGCAATCACTTCCCAACTCCACTTCTGACAGTTCACAAGAGGAAGTTGACCCCTGCCTCTAAGCCAGCCTTCCCTCGGTGCAGAGCCCAGAGTGCGAAAACCCGAGGAGCAGGAAACCAAGAGCAAGATGGACAATGCCGTGTCCTGAGAGAGGTTTGAGGCAAAGTGAAGTGAGCGTCAAAAGTGAATATTGAAGGCTCATAGCAAGACTTTGCACCTCACCTTTCTTTTCAGAATTAAAAATTCAAGAGAGTGACAGCTGTTACGGGGACACTGTTATTTGAATTGAGAAGTAAAATCAGAATTTTTTTCCTGAAAGCTAATTGGTTTGGTTTGGCTAATGGGATTTTACAATAAAGGCAGGGTTTACTAGCTTGCTGGTAGATTTTTTTTTTCTTTTTTCTTTTTCTTGACTTCCAGGGTCTTGGTGAAAATATACTGAAAACATTTTAAAAATAAGAGCAATTTTAAAGTCAACAAGATTATATTGGCTAAGGTGTATTGAAATTCACAGTATTTCCATTTTCTCAACTTGTGAGAATAGACAAGGTACTAAGTGGGAGGGTAACAAGTATAATTACTGAGAGTTGTTCTGTAAGACTTGGTAAAGCCTTTTTGGTATATTTCCCAGAAACTAGAAAAATGAATGACTCTAATGACAGGATAAGAAACCCTTTTAGACATCAGATGGTTTGTAGTTCTGTGCTTTTATCACCACTGAAGGAGACCTGATCGAATTGTCAGCTGAGAGATCACTAGATGTAATTTTTGATGATAGATCCCCACATAGCTTCGAATGAGGTCAGAGAATCGGGGATACTGCTTCAACAGAGCTCCTTCCCTTCCCACCCATGTGTTTATGTGACTAGGATTTCTCAGTGCCTATGACCGTAAAACAAAATGAAGGAATTGAATTCATGCTGGATGCTCACCTGTTAAATGAATAACAGTCGGCTTCCCAGGCCGACTCAGTGGTAAAGAATCTGCCTACCAGTGCAAGAGCTGGAGGTTCAATTCCTGGGTCGGGAAGATCCCCTGGAGGAGGAAATGGCAACCCACTCCAGTATTCTTGCCTGGAGAATCCCATGGGCAGAGGGGCCTGGTGGGCCACAGTCCATGGGGTTGATCAGCTTGAGTACACATACATTCATTTATGGACACTAGAAAATGGGGAGGAAAATACAAATTTCCATTGACTTAATTAGAGGTGATTTTCCCACGGATTTTATTTTTCACTTTTTTTTTAAACAGGCTCATTGAATTTTTTATTTATTAATTTCTTTATTTTTGGCTGTGCTGGGTCTTCAGCTGGTGCCCGGGGTTTTCTGGTTGCAGCAGGCGGGGGCTGCTCTCTAGCTGCGGGTCATGGTCTTCTCGTTGTGGCGCCTCCTCTTGTTGCAGAGTACAGGCTCTAGGGTGAGCAGGCTTCAGTAGTTGTGGCTCGTGGGCTCCGGACTTGCAGCTCCCAGGCGCTAGAGCTCCGGCTCAGTGTAATGGCACACGGACCTAGCTGCTCCCAGGCATCGGGGTCTTCCTGGACCAGAGATCGAACCTGTGTTTCCTGCAACGATCAGCATGCAGATTCTCTACCACGGAGCCACCAGAGAAGACGTATTTTTTGCTTTCTGTGTTTAATAATGATTTATCAGTATTTGTGCCGTGTTTATGTTGTTTTTGCTTAGTTGTGCACAAATAATAACTTTAATAATAGCTCCATCCAGAATAATTTTATTAAACTATTAGAGCATACTGGTGACAGGAAATTAAAATAAACTTCAATTCGATACACATTTTTGATGCAGATGTGTTTGACAGGGTGATAAATAAAGACTTAAGTATAAAAATATGTTACATTTGGAAAAAGTTAAGTAGCAGAAGTTTGAAGGAAAATATGAGTTTAAGGGGGAAAAGCATGATGTAAAATTACCTTCTGTTAACTAAGGGCTCATTGAATATTTTCTAAAGGGACAATGGTGGGTAATTACTTGCTTCTGCCTTTAAATTCCTTTAGATACATTTAAGTTTCCCAGATGACTCAGTGATGGAAAAATCAGCCTGCCAATGCAAGAGGCGCAGGTTTGATCCCTGGGCCAGGAAGATACCTTGAGAAGGGAATGGCAACCCACTCCAGTATTCTTGCCTGGAGAATCCCATGGGCAGAGGAGCCTGGTGGGCTATAGTCCATGGGTCAAAGAGCATGCATGCACATATACATTTAAAAGAATGATGAACTCGTTCTATTTCAAAATGCCTATATTTCCAATATGGTGAAAATTCTATTCCATTGAGCTATTTTAAATTATGGTGCAAAATTACAGAATGGTAAATGATTCTGAATCCTGCTGGCTTCAGGTTTGGACTAGAGGAATCAAATCACGAAAGTAGCACCTAGTAGCTCTTTGGAGGAAATGACAGTCAGGACCAGCAAACAGTTATCAATATGAAAAAAAAAACAATAATAAATAAAAAAAGAGGGATGGGGGAAAGCTTTGTAATGATAATGGCAGGAAAACTTCCTATTTCTTCCCCAAAGGTACTAGAGTGTAAATTCTTAGCCCCAAGCATGGTTTTACAAAAGATCCTTTTGGCAAACACTACTAGTTATCCCTCAATATCACTTTACCCCATTTCCTTAAACCCTCCAAATATGGGGGACACATTACTTAAGAAATGAAGCCTAATTTCCCAGCCTCTCTGGTTGTAGCACGTGGCCATGTAGCCAAGTTCTGGGCACCGCTATGTAAACAGAAGTGTATGTGGCAGCTTCAAGGAGCCTTCAGGGAGCTGATGCAAGCCCTTTGCTTCTCATCCTTCCCCCCTTCCTCCTTCCTGCTGACTGGGATGTGGACTTGCTGGGTGGAGCTCTAGCAGCCACATGATGACCTGTGGACAGCAGACACGGTAGAACATGAGAGCAGAAGAGTTGGGTCCCCAACGTGGTAGCACTGTCTACCAGCCTTGGATTTCCCAACTCGGGGCTCTGTGAACGTGATGGAGAAATACACTTTTCTTCTAAGCACTGTTATTTTGTGACTCTCATACTTGTAGGCAAGTCCCATTTGACCTATCTTCTCTATCCATCCAGTAGCTGCCACAGAGCTCCCTCCTCCCTTTGAGGGGAACAATTTTTTGTGGAGGAGTCCTTTGGGGCTATTTAGGCAGGAGGTGAAATTAAAAGATGCTTGCTCCTTGGAAGAAAAGTTATGACCGACCTAGACAGCATATTAAAAAGCAGAGACTACTTTGCAGACAAAAGTCCATCTAGTCAAAGCTACGGTTTTTCCAGTGGTCATGTATGGATGTGAGAGTTGGACTCTAAAGAAAGCTGAGCGCCAAAGAATTGATGCTTTTGAACTGTGGTGTTGGAGAAGACTCTGGAGAATCCCTTGGACATTAAGTGATCCAACCAGTCCATCCTAAAGGAGATCAGTCCCGAGTATTTGTTGGAAGGACTGATGCTGAAGCTGAAACTCCAATATTTTGGCCACCTGATGTGAAGAGCTGACTCATTGGAAAAGACCCTGTTGCTGAGGAAGATTGAAGGCAGGAGGAGAAGGGGACGACAGAGGATGAGATGGCTGGATGGCATCACTGGCTCGATGGACATGAGTTTGAGTAAACTCCGGGAGTTGGTGGTGGATAGGGAGGCCTGGCGTGCTGCAGTCCATGGGGTCACAAAGAATCAGACATGACTGAGTGACTGAACTGAACTGAACTGAACCCTTCATCCACCCCCCTCCTCCAACCTTTGTCAGATTGGGAATGTGCTTATTAACTCCCCAGAGACCCGGTATGCTCATCCACCTGACTTCCTGTTTAGGTGACACCAACCTGCTTCCCTGCCAGCTGGTCAGGTGGTGAGAGACACAGAGAAGGCCTGATGACCACTCACAAAATAGAGCCGGAGTTCTCAACCCTGCAGATCAGAATCAACAGGGCAGGGGGCCCTTAACACTAGCCTGCTACAGCCCCATCCCTTGCAAATTCAATCAGGAGGGAGGAAGTTGGATGGATATAGGTTCTTAAAAATATCTTCTCAGGAGTTTATAACACGCACCCTAGCTACATATCCATTCACTGTCTTAGAGGGAAGCCTCTCTTAAATAGTTAGCCGCACCTCCGCCGACAGTCTGGTATTTTGTCAGCGTAGCTGAGTGTTCTAGTCATCTATCCCAAAAGCATGGGGTTTCCCCCATATACCACCAAGCAATTTCCGACACCAGCTGGGTGACCTACAGTTCAACTCAACTCTGACCCACTCGACCTGGAGATGATATCAGACCCCACAGGTCAGAGACCCAGGCTTACAAGACTAGATTCCTCCCTCGCCCCACTCCAGGGGTCATTTGCCAGCCCAGGTTATCTGTGCTTTTGACCACAGGGTTGGAGATTGAAAGTTCCAGTGACCCCTTCCTTGGGTTCACTTCATTTGCTAGAGCAACACACAGAATTCAGAGAAATATTTTGCTTACTGGATTATTGGTTTATTACCATAAGTTATAACTCAGGAGCAGCCAGATGGAAGAGGTGCCTAGTGTAGGACATGGGGGAAGGGCCATGGGGCTTCTGTGCCTTTTCTGAGCACCATTCTCCCCAAATCTTTGTGTATTCACCAACCAGGAATCTCTCCAAAGCCTGTCCTTTTAGGTTTTTATGGAGCCTTCACAGAGCCATGATTTAGTAAGTTATTGGCCGTGTGTGTGAGTGCTCAGCTGTGTCCGACTCTTTGCGACCCCATGGACGGTAGCCTGCCAGGCTCCTCTGTCCATGGAAATTCCCAGGCAAGAATGTTAGAGTAGATTGCCATTTCCTCCTCCGGGGGATCTTCCTGACCCAGGGATCGGCTTATGACCTGCCTTAGGGTCTCATATGTCTCCTGCCTTGGCAGGAGAGTTCTTTACCACTGAGCCTCCTGGGAAGCCACTGGCCATTGTCTGTTAATTCATCCTTCAGTCCTTCTTATACTCCCTGTAGGTTGGGGGTGGGACTAAATGTCCTAAACCTCCAATCCCATGGTTAGTTCTCCGGGCTAGCAGCCCCGATCCTTAGGTGATCCAGGTGCTTCCCAAAGTTGCCTCGTTAATAAAAGATTCCTTTCTTGCAGCCATCACTTGAGGAAATTTCAATAGTTTTAGGAACTCCGTGCCAGAAGCTTAGATGAGGACCAAATATGTATTTCTTAATATGAATCACAGTGTCATAGCAGCCCAATCAAACTAATCCAGGGACATACTTGGAACTGGAAACACCCTAAACTCAGGTATTACCCCATCCTAACCTTGGTCTCTTTGTTTATTTCACACATTCTGTGCAGCTGATCAAGAACTAGAGCAAAAGTCCTCATGTTTTCTGCAGAATCCTTTTATATCCTCACAGATTATCAAGGACCCCAAAATGCTTTCATTCCTGTGTCTTATAACTTTTAAGACTTAACCATATTAGAGATTAAAACTGAGGCATTTAAAAAAATCTTTACTTATTAGAAAACACAATAAACCCATTTCATCCTTAAAACTGAGCCAATTTTTAAATGAAAAAATAACATTATCCAAAACAAACAAAAAAAAGTAATAAGACAAGTGGTATTATTTTACATTTTTTCAAATCGCTTTAATATCTGACTTAATAGAACACAGCTGGATTCTCATGTCTGCCTCTGAATTCAATTTGTTGTTGTATGTTGTTTTGGTGGAAAATTTGAAGAAAGTCTAGCCTTGCATAGATACGTAATTGAGAAAGGGAAGAGTATTGAATAACCTTTTCGAATTACATTCTTTTTTTGATACTATACCAAAACTTGACAAGTAGCAGCATCTTAGAGGTGAGGTGCCCTGTAGATTCTGAAACTATGTAATGATCTTCCATACTCTGTTCCATTAACCTCCACTGTTCTATCTTAAACTTTGAACAGATCTACCTGTGCATGAATATGTGACATTATGTGTTGATCATTTGAGATATTGGCTCTCTAAACTATGCAGATCTTTCAAGAATTGATACGGATAGAATAAGATAGTTATACAGGTAGAAGTCCCAGTAGGGGACTCTAGATAGGGAGGAAAACCTAGGAGACTCTAGGAGACCACTATAATTAATGATTGCTAAAGAAAGCCATTGGAACATCATTCACTGAAGCAGTCTTGCTTAACTATAAAACTATAAACAAAACCACAAGATGTGCCCCAGTCCATTCGATGGAAGAAAAATATCACCATCCTTCTATTAATATGATAATCCTAGTTTGACCTCATAGGGTCAGAAGCTTTCCTGCGTGACATGAAGAAGGAGCTAGTGAAGGAGGAGTTATTGATGCATGCCTTATGTCTGTATCTTCATCTACTTGAAGAAGGTGGGCTTTCTCCAACCCCCTCTTCACTATACAATTGTAGCCCACTCCTGCCTTGGGGCAGGGCTGCTTGCCTGTCCACTTGTATCTCTTATAAGCATTCTATATTAATTAATCTACTTCTTTACCAAAGCCTATCACTTTGCCTCTCACTAAATTCCTTCTGTGCTGAGACACGAAGAACCTCAGCCTCAGTAAGTCCAGACACCAGGTGAGTGGTGTGAACTCAAAGATTAGAGTGGGCTCGAGGCCCCAAACTAGGTTTTTGGCTGAGTTCACGTCCTGGCCTTGTGGCTTCAAGTCCCAAACTAGGTTCTGGCTGGGTTTGAGTCCTGGCATAAGGGCTCGAGTCACCATCTGAGGTAAACGGTTCCAGAATGACACATTTCATTATATCATACCCTCAAGTTCACGTTCATTAAAAACACCACCGAATTCCTCAGAAGAACCTTTATGTATCAGACAGCTAGGCAGTTCATAGCAATAGGCACAAATTTTCCAAAATTTCAGAGTTGTTGTGGGTCTTCAGGAATAAGCAGCGTTTAGAGCCAGGGTCCAGTCAGCCCTCAAAGCCTGGCTATTTCTCCTTCCTGAGAGCACGGGCGCCCTGTTAGGTGGCCACAGGGCCCTCTGGAGAGGACTTAGAGGAAACCCGCGGGTGTGAACCCGTCAGGGCAGCAGGTCCTGCCTCTGGCCGCCCTCCATCCCTAGGACTCTGGGTCTAGGAGCTGGCTCAGACCTTGGAATTGAGTGGCTGTGACTTTTGGTGATTTAACCCAGACTCCCACTTACACTTCCCTGATAGCACAGCTGGTAAAGAATCTGCCTGCACTGCAAGAGACCTGAGTTCAATCCCTGGGTCAGGAAGATTCCCCTGGAGAAGGAAATGGCAGCCCGCTCCAGTATTCTTGCCTGGAGAATCCCCATGGACAGAGGAAGCTGGCGGGCAACAGTCCTTGGGGTTGCAGAGAGCCAGACATGGCTGAGTGACTAGCACTCATTCACCCCCATTTACACAGATGAAGTAACTTTAGCAGAGGGCCCGTCTATTTCTCTTCTGGGGATGCCCTGATCAACTAGCAAACACCATAGCTCTGTCTGAGGCTGTCTGCTCTGATCATGCTTTGACTCTGTTGTCTGTGTGGTGGCCATGCCCATCTTACCCGTGCCAATTAAGTACGCACACCTGGTTCCTGTTATGCCCATTCTGATAGGGCTGCTGGGGGTGGGAGGGCTTGTCCCAGTAATTTATCTTCCAGTATCATGGTGGAGGTTACATCCTCTGGACCCTCGCAGAGTGGGTAAACAGGTTTGAAAATCCGCTCTATCATTCCAGTCTTCCTAAGCTTTTAGCTACCTTCCTCTGCAGGATACTGAGAAGTTCTGCTATTTGACTTCATTTTGGGGCTTCCCTGGTGGCTCAGTTGGTAAAGAATCTGCCTGCAAAGGAGGAGACCTGGGTTTGATCCCTGGGTCAGGAAGATCCCCTGGAGGAGGGCCTGACACCCCACTCCAGTATTCTTGCCTGGAGAATTCCATGGAGAGAGGAGCCTGGCGGGCTACAGTCCATTGGGTCACAAAGAGTCAGACATGAATGAGTGATGAACACTTGCACTTTCGTAAGTCTAGATGCAGAAGAGGTGGTATAGCGAGAATCTGAGGTTGAGCACTGCCTTCAAGGCAACTTCCTCAAGGGAGGCTCTCTATGTAAGTTCCTCAGGCTAGAGGTGACTGACCTCCTCAGGCAGGGGTGGAAGGACCACCTCTACTGCCCTGGAAGGCTTAGCAGAATTTAGAAGTTCAAGTCCCTAGCTTCATCAGAATGTCTTCCTCCCAATTTTCATGATCCTATCCCTTCCCAATCAATGCTCTACGTTTAACAAAAGAAACTCCTGACTATAGGTTGGAATTTCAGCTTGTTTTGCAATTTGGTCACCTGCAAGATTATACTTTTATTTGTTTTCCAAAGGAAATTTTTCAGCCATGAAAGTAAAATTTCAAGACAGCAGCAAAAGCTTTCAGATCTCTTTTATACATGTTGAGCTGGGAAGGTAAAGCTTTTAGCTCACCATTTTATTTCCCCCAAGCTCTGTAGCGCAGTTAGAAACACCCAACCAAATCCAGTAGACTCCTTATTTTTGACTAACGTATCCTCCACCGGCAAATACCAGGTCATTTAGAGCCTTGCCTTCTATTGGCACTTGGCTACGGTAATTGACAAGTGATCATTTGCGTCTTTGCCACTGTGTACTCTGGGCTACAAGCGCCCCTTCTTGCTGGAAAGAGGGTCATTACATCCTCTGAATCCAATCAGATCGATCAGAGAACCAATTCCATTAAGTGCAGAACCAATTCATCGTACTTCTCATTAACATTCTGTTTTTCTGGAACACTCAGGGGGCGGGGCGGGGACCCTGATTAGGCCGTTCTCCGTAAGCCTACTGCTCCTGAATCTGACACCTGCAGACCCAGCCTGGCCATCAGTTGGTTGACAGACGTTGAAGCTAGATCGCCCTCACATCCGTGGTGCTTTCCGTCCACGTGTTGGGCGCCTTCCAGGGGAAGAGCAAGAATAGCTAGAGTCTCATCCTGAGCTGGAGATGCAGAGAGGCCGAACTACCCGCAGCACCTCTTACCTCTAGCCTCAGAGGTGCGTATATTCTGCCATTAGCCGCCTTCCTCAGGGAGCATCCCAGTCACGGGGGTGTGGAGCTTCCAGAAAGCAAACCTGACCTGGTCATTTCTCTATTTAAATTCCTCAGTGCTCCCCATCACCCACAGGACAGTCCGGATTCCTGATTGCTCTCCAGACCCCCGCCCACCTCCTGCTCTGCTCCCGCCATGGACACCCTGTTCCTCCTGCTGCTTCAAATTGTTTCAAAATGCTTGGTGTTCCAAGGATGGGACCGGTGGTACTGTGCTGCGACTTCAGTCTTCCTCCTCACTTTTCCTGTATGGAAATTTCTTTCTTGGTCCCCAGGATTCATTTCTATCCCTTTCTGCATCTTGAAGTCGTTTCTAGCAACATTCCGCTGTTTCCTTGGTCTCCAGTTCCTCTGTTAGGGGAACCACTGACCAAAACCACCTGCTCCGGCCACACAAGATGGTAACCACGTGCATGAGTTATCTTGCAACAGGAGGCCCTGATAAGGAACACAGAACTAACAGGCTACCACCAACTGGAAGAATTTGGGAAAGGTCAAAGGTCGAAAGGAGAGCGGAGACACCAGTCCATCTGTCCTACCAACTTCTTAGAATCCTTCTCGCTGGAATCCATCTTGGCTGAGTAGTGCATGTCCCACCAGGAAGGCCCTGAATCAGAGTGATTGATCCGATCACCCTGAGACTGTGAGCATACGGCAAAGCAGTTCTAGCTTCCCTCACCCTCCTGCTGTCTGCCTGGGCGCCCCTTCTCAACAAAGTCTGCTTCCTCAGCATGTGTGATTCCTCGGACAGTTCATTTCCGAGTGTTAGACAGGACAACACTCTCGGGCCCTGGAAGGGGTTTCTCTTCCTGCAACTCCTCTTCTGGGCTCTGACCATCCCTGGTCCCCTCTACCCAAGATCGTGACCCTCCCAGCCCGTTCCATCCCTCTTTCCCAGTCCTGGGTCTTTCCCCTCCCACTCAGGATCTCTCCTTCCAAGACTGCCGCCTTCTTGCTGCGGCAGCTAAGTTGCTTCAGTCGTGTCCGACTCTGTGCGATCCCATAGACGGCAGCCCACCAGGCTCCCCCGTCCCTGGGATTCTCCAGGCAAGAACACGGGAGTGGGTTGCCATTTCCTTCTCCAATGCATGAGAGTGAAAAATGAAAGTGAAGTCGCTCAGTCGTGTCTGACTCTTTGAGGCCCCATGGACTGCAGCCCACCAGGCTCCTCCGTCCATGGGATTTTCCAGGCGAGAGTACTGGGGTGGGGTGCCGTTGCTTTCTCCAGCTGCCTTCTTAGGGGAGGGTTATATCTTGATCACTGTTGTACACTTAGCACGCACTTAGCTGGTGATCATCAGAGTTTTGAGAAATGTAAGCATTTGTTCTCCTTACGGGCTGCAGTGACCTATTAAAATTGGATGATACTTGGGCACCAAATTAAATATTTCTCTTGGAAAGTTCCCTAGGTAAGTTGTGAGGAGATAGGCTTTTCCTCCAGGTTGGGCCATTAGCTGTCTGCCCTGAAGCAATTCAGAAAGAGGAACATGGGAAACTGCCTTGTGTGCTGGCAGAAGGGTCAACGAGCGCATCTTTATTAAGTGCTTTCTTGCACCGCGAGCTTCCGAGCACTCGCGCCTCATGGTCTTCTTTCCGCAAAGAGGACGCCCTGCTTTGGCCTGTGATGGCTGCTCCCCTGCATTTGCTTTTCCTTCATCCTTGCTTTGTGAAGATGTTGTGTTCTAGGGCACCCAAGGCAGAATTTGGTGTTAAATGTTTCTGCATTTAAATCCCGTCTTGGTCTTTCACTGGAAGTGTGCTCTTAGTAACTTGCCTTGTGTTTCTCAGGAAAACTCATTGAATTATTGCGAAAAGAAGTTGTTTATTAATTCTAGCAACTACATCATATCACAAATTTTGACCGATTTCAGGATCTGAACTCAGATGGGTGGGCTTCCAATACTACCCCTTTGTCGATTGCCTGACAACTCCTTTAAGGCTCATTTTTTTTCATCTGTGATATGACCATCATAACAACACTCAGCTAACAGAACTCTGTGGATTAAATAAAATAAAGCACAAACTTTATTTTAGAGAAGAGAGCTGTTATCTTTTATTATTTTGTATGAGTTAATTCATTGGGCTATATGCTTTTTGATGTGTGTTATGGTCTAAAAGAGGGCTTCCCTGGTAGCTCGACTGGTAGAGAACCCGCCTGCAATGCAGGAGGCCTGGATTCCTGGGTCAGGAAAACCCCCTGGAGAAGGGATAGGCTCCCCACTCCATTGTTCCTGGGCTTCCCCGGTGGCTCAGACGGGTTAAGACTCTGCCTGCATTGTGGAAGTCCTGGGTTCAATCCATGGGTTGGGAAGATCCTCTGGAGGAGGGCATGGCAACCCACCCCAGTATTCTTGCCTGGAGAATCCCCATGGACAGAGGAGCCTGGTGGGCTACAGTCCGTGGGGTTGCAAAGAGTCAGACACGACTGAGCGACTCACACACACACGTGGTCTGAAAGAAGGGCTAACATTCCCAGTTGTTTCTCTTCGTTTGTGTTTGTCTGTGCGCTTTGTATCTGCAAGAGACTTTAAGGTTCTTGTGGTAACAAGTTTGCTTTCTTCCCAGAGCCCAACATGAGTGGTTTTGATCTATGATCCCCAGATGTCATTAAGCTGTTTTGTTTTTTTTCATTTAAGTTGATGGAATGACATTAAGCAGAACCCAGACAATGCAAATGATGTGCTGGACTTAAAGGAGAGGGTCCCTGGGAAAAGCGAAGGCACAGGGATGGGCAAGTTCTTGGGGTGCTGGGTTGGGTGGTTGGGGGGAAGTCTACAGCTGGGCATGGCAGAAGAACTCATTAGGGAGGGCAGGGCTGGCCTGCAGCCCCACAAGCGGACCCGTACTCTGAACTAGAAAGGACCTCAGACATCCTGTAATCCAGCCAGTGCGTCTCTCCCAACTCCAGACAGCTGTGGAAAATCCTCGGGCCCTGACATCAAACGGACCTGGATTTGCCTCTGAGGACTTTGCTCTCGCTTATTCGAACTGACCACAGCCCTCGGAGCCTTGCTAGGAGCTCCAAGATGTGGGTGATAACACTGATTTCTCAGGTTTGCCATGAGGCTAAGTTAAAGGATGTTTGTGGAAGTGTTGTCATTTTGGAACCAGAGCTATCGTTAGGTTGAACCTCTGCTTGGACACATTGCTTATAGGAAATTTCCTCTGCTTTCAGATTTTTCTAACACTGTTTAGATTACGTAACACTATTTAGATAGTTCCATTAGTTGCAAGAGAAAATGGGAAGCCACAGTTGATTCTGGAAAGGTGCACAGCATATCTAGAAGATTCTTCCTGCTGGTTGTTCAGTTGCTCACTCGTGTCTGACTCGTTGCTAGCCACACGGACTGCAGCACACCAGGCTTCCCTGTCCTTCACCATCTCCCAGAGCTTGCTCAAACTCATGTCCATGGAAGGAAGAATTGGGGGGAGAGGTGAGGAGTTACAAGTAGCGGCCAGTGCAGACTATGATTGGAGCATGCACTTGTAAATATTTACAAGCCACACAATCTCTATACAATGCACTGATGTTTCCTATGTGCCAACACTGAGGGTCGCACACCACACGCATCGCAGCATTTACTCCAAGACGTGGGTGCTCAGTGATGAGGCGGTGTGGTTAGTTCAATAGCACATATCTTCTAAGCAGTATTATGAACTTAAGGTCCTGACCAGTTAGCTGATACTTGTGGCAATAGGAAAGAAAGCTTTTCTCCCCTTATTGCTATTAATGATTGTCACTGTGACTTCAAAAGCCTTTTATTTTGGAACAAGGCTTAGGAGAAATTAGTGACACAGGAGTGACAGCATTGCCTCAGCCCACAGGATCTTTTCATCCAGGCATCCTTTGTTTAGTACCCTCTGGGTATCCACTCTGTTTCTATTTTTCATTTTAAAATTATGTTTTATTCTTTTTGGCCACACTACGTGGCATGTGGGATCCTAGTTCCCTGACCGGGAATTGAACCCACACCCTTTGCATTTGAAGCATGGAGCCAGAACCACTAGACCAGCAGGGAAGTCCCTGCATTCACCCTGAACACCTTCCTGACTCAGAGGCCCGTACCTCTCATCACTTTCTAGAATGGCGTAGATACCAAATTGCACTCTTTTCATCCTCTAAGACTTTTCACCTCCTCCATGCAGACTTCCTGCATTGAATCCTCCCCTCCCTCGGGTACCACCCTCCAGCACCCTTCCAATCACCGACAGCCTGGTGGCTTTCACTTGAGATTCACACCTCTCCCATTCTTTATGTTTGTTCTGTTTCAGTTCTTTACACACGCCCTTGAGTTGTGGGCTTTTGGAGGCAAGAGTGTCATTGTGTTGACAGAATGACATATTGCAAGGGCCCTCGGGAACAAAGGAGTCAGGACGCTAGAGTTGTGTGAACTGCGAGATGCACTTGTCTTCTCTGTAAGATCTGCCTGTCGGTCTAGACTCAGGTCCTCAGGGTAATCCAGTGGAAGGCTGTGGTTACGTCCTGTCCTCCTCACTCAGAGGCCTCTGCCCAGGGGAGCCTGTAATAATCCTGTAATAAGACCAAAAACTGTCAGCCACGAGATTCTAAGACGGGAACGGGATGACAATTTGAAAGGGCACTGTCGTGGTTTAAGCTACCGAAACGTCTCCTATCCGTCTACTTCCTTCCTAGCAGAAGGACTTGCCATTGCTTTAATCCATTATCTACTCTGCTGGTCAGAATGCATTTCCCACCCCAAGGGCGTTTTCATAAACGTCCTGTCTGCCCTGGAAGGCACGCCGCGCCCCTCTGAACCAGCCCCCAGCCTCTGGCTCTGCCCCTGCCTCATAGCAACTGCTGTTGGTCAAGCAGACGCCTCTGGTGCCTTCTAACTGGATTTCTTAAATGTATGGACGGTTCCCCTTGCACTCCCGATTAGGTCGGGCGCTTTCCACCTAACTGGCACTCGGCAATAAATTCAGTGGTGAGTGAACCCTGGATGAGTCACTGAACTATTTGGTCTGTGGGTGCCATGTGTCTCCCCACATTCCCTTTCCATTCCTTTCTGTCTTCTTCCAGTTCAATGCCTGTGATCACAGTGGGAGGGATTTTTGAAAGAAGACAATAAATGGGAAGAACTGTAAATGACATGTCAAGTTGATTATTTTTTTCACTGTAGTTCAGTTGGGCAGTGATTCCCTCAGATAAGACCCTTGGACCACAGGATGCTGTGCATACACCGGTGAGCTCGACTACTCCACAAAGAGGATCTTGGCCTGGATTCCGGGGCACAGAAAGGATACTGGTGAAAACTGGTGAAATTCAGTGGGAGTACAGTCAGGCTTCTGCATTTGTGGACGCCGAACCCGTGGATACAGGGGCCTGAATGCACTCCCATTGTCTACCATGAACTTGACCACCTGCAGACTAGGGTGTCTGCAGGGGCTCCTGGAACCAACCCCTGGGGGATACTGAGAGATGACAGCACTGTTAATTTCGTAGTTTTGACAAATCATGCAGGGCGTCCCTGGTGGCTCAGATGGTGAAGAATCTGCCTGCAATGCAGGAGACTCGGGTTCAATCCCTGAGTTGGGAAGATCCCCTGGAGAACGGAATGGTCACCCATCCCAGTATTCTCGACTGGAGAATTCCATGGACAGAGCAGCCTGGCGGGCTACAGTCCGTGGAGACGCAGAGTCCGGCACGATTGAGCAACTAACACTTTCATTTCACTTTCAGGTCACCGTGGTCATGCAACATTTTACCTTTAGGGGACACTTGGTGAGGGGTATATAGGAATGCTGCGTATTATCTTTGCAACTGTTCTGTAAATTTAAAACTCTTCCAGAATATAAAGTTTATTTTAGAAAAAGTGGGCCAGAATGCACATTTTTGTTTGGCTAGCAGTGTCATATGGCCTGAACATTCTCACATCTAGTTATATCTGAACAATTTGTAGAATAAGGTTGAAAATGAGAATTGCAGAGAAATTTAGAAACGCTATTAAAAAAAATCTACAAGGAGGCAGTAGCAAAGATGAAAGCAAAGCAAAAGATGGACCTGGATTCAGCTGGGAGGGGGCGGGGGGGGGGGGCAGGATCTTGCTAAAACGTGGAGTCAGACCTGTCATTTGAGGGAGGTGCCCTGGACAGTCAGGACACTGGTGACTTGCTTTTAGCTTTAAAGACGAGCCTGTCACTTGGCTCCACAGCCTCACGCTTTAAAATGGCCTCACCCCACTCACAGATCCAGATTATGTAAAGTAAAAGAAGTCCTGGCAAAAATCAAGCTGTCCTGTTCTTCAAAATTGGGTCACTTTTGGTCAAGAACGAGAGCGTTCCTCATCCGTGGGCTGGTTACCATCCAAGACCTCAAGCCAGCAGGTCTGATTCTGCATGAGCATTTTCACTTTGCACTTGGCAAGGTTCTGCTTCCTCTTACAAGAACGTTCATACGAATGCCAAAGCCATTTGACTTCTAAATATAGCGTAACAGATGTGAATGAGGGTTGTATTATTTTTTGTGTTACACAAAGGGTCTTTTACCCAGAAGCCAGACACCAGTCCAGTTCTGCTTAGGCTCAGCCATCCCAGTTAAGGTAAATGGAATTGCTCTAGTTTTTCAAACCCAGGAGCTTTAGTTACTGTATGGGGGTTTTCTTAACTCGGGATCCATGAACAAGCATCTCAAGTGTCTGCATCTCTATGACTCTATAGAGTCATCAGCTCCTTAAAGCTGTATGTGAACTTGACCTTCACACTTTTTTTTTTTTGGTATGGAGTGAGTTTATTCATCTTCAAAGTGTCCCCAAGTAAAAAATGTTAAGAAACCCTGTTTCAGAGACACATCTTCCATGGCAAAACTCCTACTAAACTATGATACTTGCTAGGTACAGTTACAGTACAGATCCAGTCATCTTAAGGTCTGGCATTCAAACAAATACCTGGATAATGACTGGCTGGTTGATTTGACTGTCGTGAATCCATGGCACCTAACATCTTTTGAAGGCAGCACTGCAAGGCACTGGTGTTTATAACTAGTGTCTTCTCCCAGCTGTGGCACTGAGTCTTCCTTTCCTGAAGGCTTCACGCATGTCCACATTTTTTCAACAAACCTCAATGTAAAGGATCCTTCAGGAATACCAAGGCTGGCTCTTCTTGCCCCTCTAAGTAATTTCCAAACTGGCTATGTTCTTTCAAACACAGGATGGCCAGTGAGCATGTGGCCTTGCAACTCGTTTGGAGGAGGAGCATGGCTTGGTAACTATAGGCCCTTCTAGCTGGCATAGTATTAAGGATCCCAAGTGCAATTTACATGTAAGATTCTGGAGTGATTTGACCAGGAGAAATATACCAGTTCTTTTCGTTGTTTGCATGCTTTAAAGTGGCTTACAAATGAATGTTTTAGGCTGTTAGTCAAGAGAAAGGTGGTTTATAATTAAAGCCTAGAGTAAAAGCTTCACTGGGTCTTATACGAATGGATCCAATTATGAGACTAAAAATGATTGCCTGCTTCAACTCCTTTGCATGACCTTTCCCTCTTCATTTCTAACATTATTGGTATCTTCTTAACTTTTGGATACTATTTTAGTCACCCCAGCAGTTTAACTTCCCTTTGAAAAATGAATCAAAGTCAAGAGTTTCATGTTTAATGTGGTCCTTTAAAATAAGACGTAATGTTAATAGACTAGGTAAGAGACTGAAGTGGTGCCCAAGCTCATCCCCCCTCCTTTTTTAGTAACAGTGAGATGATTAAATATAACACTAAAAAAGACTAAATGCTTGTGGCTTTTTTTTTTATCTATATTTAAAACACACAGTAAGAACATAAGAACATCTCAAATCATTTAGAAGGAAAAAGGGCTTATCAACCAAAATCTTTGGAAATTTCATAAAATTTAAATATCTGCAAACAATCCAAAGAAAAGAAAAAAAAAAAAATCCCAACATTTGGCTGTGGAGGGCATCTCATATGTGAACCAAATGGCATTATCCCATTTTCCTTCAGGCAAACTAGTTACTAAACCCCGTTAGAAAGAGTACAACAGTGATATGAAGACATCCCCCCAAACCACATACTGGATTTAGAACATTCTGTGATGAAGCGTTTATCTAATCACGGGCTTTCTTCCCATTGCATACACGACTTTACATTTCTACAATGCAATGTTGAAACAGCCTCCAGGTTTTGCAAAGGAGATTGATGTCCATTCTACAAAAATATTAAGTTACAGTACATAACACTGAATAATTTTAGTCTGTACATTTCTCCCCCTCCCAACATAGATGACACGCATCAGTCTGTACAAGTTAGAAAAAAGCCCGTCTGGTTGCCCACATCTGGATTAATAGTCAACAGAATCAACCAGAGGTAGTGGGGTGGGTAGAGTTTGAGAAAGTATCAATACAGTGGAATAGTAACTGTGGTTAACAACAGTCAATTCTTCACAAAGTGATACAAAAGAAATCATTTTAGAATTTTGACTGAAAAGATCTAGCTGAGGAGGTTCTGGCAAACAGCTGACCAACTGATCCAAAAGTTTAAGGCTGACTTGACTTAAGCTGCAGCCCAACCAAAAACACTGGCAACAATGGCGCAGTTCAAAGCTCTTCAAATGCATAGCTGGTAACACGTATGTTAATTAGATTCCTTCAATTAGTTAATCCTCTAGACAGTTTTCTTTTTGTTTTGCATGCATCTGCTTCCACTTTCATAAGGGCATCTCTTCCTTGGTCAATCATGTGCTTTGCTTTTGAATTTGTTTTTGTGATTTTTTTTTTTTTCGGTATGTTTTGTTTGTTAAGCTGTCAACACCTCCAACACTTGGAAAATGAAATCTAGATGCAATTTTACTTACAGCAGAGAATCAGAACTCTATGGACAATGCAAAATGAAATGAAACAAGTATCAGAAACAGTTTATAAAAATGGCACATTTATTGCTACAGAACGGTCATGTACATGACTTCATCGAATAACTACAGATGGGAAACAGGTAATGGCCTAGACCAAGCTGGGTTTGTTTTTGTCTTGAAGGAACTCCAGCACACAACCTGTTTGGACACTTCTACAAATCAGAAATACACCAAAAACATGAAAAAATCGAGGCACTCAGCCACACATTGAAAACAAGGTGTAACTGTTTATCTTTTTTTTTTTTGAAGTGTTTTCCCTTTTTTTCTTTTTTTAACAATTTTTTTTAAGTTTTTAATGCTGCAGCTATGTGTACAGTCGCAAAAATTTTCCCCGCTGCGACCTACAACTAAAAAAAAACAAAAACAGAAAACAAACAAAAGAAGCTACCATACAGTTTCATCTCAGTAACACATGGTAAAATAACATCTTTTAAATAGTAAAATAAAGTAACAAACTTTTACTCATAATGATTCCAAAAATCTACAAAGAAGAAATATTCAGAATCTGACAATTTTTTTTTTGTAATATTCATGGTATAAAAGGATTGCTCCTGCGAAAAATAAGCCAAATATATTTTTTATTTTTAAATTTAGTTTTCTTTCCTACTAGGGTGTACTACAGTCTATTTTATAGCAAAAAGAGCACTAGACAAACGAAGCTTTATAACAAAAAGCCAGGCACTGATACATGGTAAATCTCTGCTTTTTTTTTTTTTTTTCCTTATCTTCACTTAATTGCATCACAAGTAACAAGAATGAAAAAGGCCACAGTTCATATATTTTCACCATTACATATGTCTATAATACTTGAAATGAGTATGGCAAAACCAGCACTGCACAAAGATGAGTCCACTTCAAGTCCCATGAGAAAGAGCATGTCTCTAAAGAAAAACAAACAGAACTCAAAGCAAAATAAAAAGAGAGGCCTAGAGGCCTTGGTGCCCCATTGTGTTGGAATTCCTCATATTCCATCTTGACTTTTTTTGTTTCCAGTCAGCCAGCAGACTAAATTTTTGTGCTTGTTTATGCTGAAATTGTTTCATTCCTGACTCAAGTTCACTTTTGGACACAGATCATATTCTGCCTGTTGGATCCAAGACGAAAATCCTCTTAACCCCAAGTCTTGGTTCAACACCCTCCCCACCCTCCCCCACAATCCCTCATCAAAATAAAGATCACAAATTTTAAAAAAGAATCAAGAAATAGGAAAAAAAAGCCAAAAACAAAAAAAGGAATCGGAAGACTGAATCAGAACCAGTTGTGTTACTGGGTGGACTGACAGTTGTATAAACATTAGTGTTCCTTGCTGCTACACAGAAGACAAATGGGAAAAATGTCTAGATGAACAGATCCCTAGTCTGCATATTCATAAATTACTTGAATGTGGAGGTGGATCAATCGTTCCAAGTTGCTTTTAAAGTCCAACTCTCTTAAACAGATCCCCAGCCTAAGTTTCATCATATACATAGTATAGTATGGACCCTTAGGAAATGCCTGTATGGTACTTTAATCCTAACTGTCTTCTGCTAAATTTCATCCAAAAATCCAGCGCAGAATACCAATATCTTACCTGGGTTTGATAATCACAAAACAAGAAAAAAAAACACACTAAAAAGGCCACATTCCCTTTCATCTTTTTTTTTTTTTTTCTTTTTAATGGGGATACAACCCAATGTATACGGATGGCCGCGGATGTTTCTCCACCAAGCAAAAAGTAGTGAGCAGCATTGATGGCCGTTAGAAAAGCTTTCTACTTATTTCCAAAGGGAATTCCACAATAGAGGTATTACATGATTGATTAATGAATGGGTCAAAGCTGGTGAACAGTAAATTGCAGCTTTTACTCTGTTTGAGTGACAACAAAATATAAAGCACCAATTTAGAAAATAATCCAAGAACTACAATTTAATTTTTTTTTTGCTTTGTTTACAGATTTGAAAATCTTTAAATCAGCTCTATGAAAGCACCTTGATGATAACATGTATCAAAAAGTGCCAATCTTAAAATGTACATCAATAATGCAGGGAGTGATTCCAGTTCCCTAAAGAGTAAACACCATATTTTCTATACACTTATCCTGAATGTGATCAGAAGATACCTGCTTCCTATATAATATTGTTCCTAGGGATACCCGCCTTGATAAGAGTATACAAAATGAGTGCAGAATGTACCACTAAAAGGATATCTTCAGCATACTGAGGGTACAAGTACACAGTTTCCATTATTCAGGAGGAGGGGAGGAGCACACGACATTGCCTTCCACGCCCTTCTCTGAGCCCCTTTGTTCGTCCATTTTCACAGGGAAGCCTCAAAATAACTTTTCATGAAGTCTGATTCCTGCTATTCTAAGGTTTTAATCCACCTCCACATTTTAGGAACTTATCAACAAATCAAAGTATTTCCGTTTTATCACTACTGAACATATTTACAGTTTTCAACACACACACAGCTAATCAAAATGTTTATGGGTTTGTAAAAGATGACCACGTGGTAACTATCTTATTTGTTCTTACATTTTCAGAAATGAACATAAAATTCAGATTCTTGTAGCTCACTATTTCATTTCAATGAGACGGTTTTTAAACCACACTGTTTAAAAAAAAAAGAGAGAGAAACAAAATCCGATACAATGTATTAAAACACATAATAACAAGAGTCTACATGTAAAAATATAACTTTTACATACACAATTTCAAAATAATGATACGTTTGCCATTTGTTGCATAAAATTTACAAATGTATTTCATTACTATATAACTGGCAAAACAGGAGAACAGATGGAACATTTAGACCATTTTGATGGGTTTATGGCATTTACTCAGTGCTGATAGGTGGAAAAACTACTTGAACAAGGGATTTTTTTTTTTTCCTTAATACATGCCAAGATTGTGTGGCTGTAAAAACAGAAACGAGTTAGAGACAAAAGGATGCTGACAACACTGAACTAGGAGCACTACTTCTTTACTGCACTGTACACCAAAGTCAATCATTATAAAGATTCACAATGGAAGTTGGTTCAGTTGTGCCCAGACGTCAAAGCTAGCTATCTGATGAGTTGCTGTGCCATAGCTCGATCTATGTTTCTATCAAATATGTTAAGTATAAACTTCATTCATACTGGCCAGAGAAATACTGCACTACCCCTCCTCAAGAAAGTGCAACTTAATGCTTTAGGACTTATAAGGCTTGATATAATGCTGCATGATGATTGAATATTGGCATTTTTTTTTTTTTTTCAGACAAAGGAGGAGGCAGTTAAGTCATTCTACATCTTAGTAAACCCATTTTGAAAAAAAAAAATCAAGAAAGCAACAAAATCAATCAGCTCTGTCACACTACTTGCAATTTTCTCGTTGGATGGTTGTTGAACTTTGTTTTTTTTTGTTTTTGTTTTTTTCCAAAAATCTGACCATGTATTCAGAAACACCTCACTGCACACTACTTCGGCTACACATGTAGGTAACACTTTAATCATTTTGTTAAATCACAGCCACTTTGATTATGTTATGTTTCCGATGATATAAACATTGGAAGGCACAGTGGTAACATTGTAGCATTCTAACCTTGTACCTCTGAAAATCCCAGAAGAGGGTCACAAACGCAACATTACAATTCAGACAAACTCTTTGCCATGTCTTGGTAATGCTGCTTGTTAATATCTACACATGATGTGACTTTTAAGTCCTGTGTTCCCAAAAGACTGAAGAAACAATTTTCTACTTATTTATGAATGAAAAGCAACATCAGGGTCAGCATTTCATCCTGTACTACCTGCTCCGGAAGCAGAGTTGGTACTACAGGTTACGAGAACAAACCAGGGTAAGGGACAGAAATCAGACCCAAAAAAAAACAAAACAAAAACAAAAAAACTCCGTATTTACAGTAAAATCTTTCTTTTAAAAAAGTTAATCAGTACTATTTTTTTACAGGAGAAAAAAGTCTGAAACCAATGAACAAAAGCTTACCATAGTCACTAAATTTTTAATATATATTTATATATATATTTATATATATATTTGTCATAGGTCTATAAGATCCATCTGTTCCTCCTACCCTAAGGAATGGCTAATGTCATCACTTCGCTGTCATCAGGATATTTGCTGGTTTTGTTACGAGGGCAGCCGGGCTTCCCTTATTCGATATCCGGTCATTATAAACACTAGCTGACTTGAATACCAACAAAAACGGTCACGTCGTTTTCTTCAGAAGTACACTTTTTCATTATTGCAAGTTTACAATTTTTTTAAATTAAATATTTTTTTTTCAGACTTACAAATTAATTATATACTTTTTTTTTTTTCCAAAAGAAGTTTAGGCACAAATGCATTGTTCCACAGTGTGGAAAGATTGCCATTCAGTCTCTGGGCTGCGTCTCAGCCTGCACACACTGCACATTCTGAATGATATGTTAAAGAGAGTCAACCCCTAAGTTGCATGTTTTTTTTCTTTCTTTCTTTTTTTTGTTTGTTTTTCGGTTTTTTTGATCATTGGGAATGCTGAAACCTCTTGCGTCTGCGATTCATAACTACTCAGACTTGTCTTATATTACAAAAAAAGGGGTTAAGGAGAAGTGTTTATGTGGGTTTAAGATAATACAGCTGTTAAGGAAGTGGTCTCTCGTATTAATGAAGCAATGTGGCAACTTGGACCTGAGAGAGAAGAGAGAAAGACGAATTAGTATGTGTGTAACAGAGAAGGGAAGCGTTCATTTTTAAACTCTTTTCCCCCCAAGGTATGGCGAAGCACTGCGCGCACTTGGGTCAGACACACGTTCCCGCTGACGCCTGGGCGCGCGGCCCGAGGGGCGCCCGCAGAAGCGGCTGCAAACACACTTGCCTCTCACATCTGTCCCATGTGGTTGGACGCGTCTCCCATGCCGGGGTGGGGGCCCGCCAGGGACAGCGGGGGCGGCTCGGAGGAGACCTTCTCTTCTTCCCTTCTCTTCAGACATGCGGCTTTCGGGTTCAGGTTCCTTTCTGTGGAAGAGCAGAGCACAGAGCATTCAGGTCAGGGCTTCTGGGGCGGGCCGGTCAGCCTACGCTTCTGTGGGCCTGCTGACCCTTCCTCTCCGGTTCTACCTTCCAGAACAAGAGGGCCCGCGCGGGAGAATGCACCTGCCGCAATTCATTCGCTCAGGGCGGGGAAACGTCCGTCTGTCTGCCTGGGGAAACTGTGGCTGCTTAACGGTCTAAGAGTTGGTAAAGCAAGTATTTGTTTAGTCGCTAGGTCACGTTCCACTCTCCTCCGACCCCGTGGACTGCAGCCCGCCAGGCTCCTCTGTCCACGGGATGCTCCAGGCAAGAAGCCTGGCGTGGGTTGCCGTGTCCTCCTCCAGGGCATCTTCCCGACCCAGGGATCGAACCCACATCTGCCTCGGCAGGCGGATTCCTTGCCCCTGGGCCCCTGGGAAGCCCCAAGCAAAGATGCAGAGCTCGGATTACCGGGAGGGTCTACGGGAACGTGCGTCCCAGCTGTAAGGAAATTCCTGGGGCTTCACTACAGGGGCGGGGGCTGCCTTGTAGGTCTCCGTGTGCCTGACACGCGGAAGTAAAGGGCCCCCTGGTGCTGGGGGCGCCTCAGCTCGCCTCTCGGCCTCCACCCTGGCCTCCGCAGGAGGCCGGCCGCCGCCCTGACCTCGGACTTGCTGCTCCAGGCTGAGGATGACGGCCACGGCCTGGTGGAGGATCAGGAGCTTGGTCTGGGGCTTGTCGCTCTTGAGGTGCAGCTGCACCATGCGGCCCAGCTCCTTGAACGCCTCGTTGATGTCGCGCACGCGCAGGCGCTCGCGGGCGTTGTTGGCCATCCGCCGCTCCTTCTCGCGCTCCGCCTTCTGCTCCGGCGTCAGGTCCTCGTCGTCGTTATTGCTGCGGACACAAGCGGGAGACGCGGCATTTTCTAATGGGGGCGCGCAAAGGGCCGGTTTCTAAATCCCCTCCGTTTCCTTCCCCAGCTTCCGGGGAGCTTCTCCAGCTCAAGCTCTAGTCCCTGGCCGGCGTTTCCCATCTGCCAGGGCTTGGCACTGCTTGAGGAGGTTATGACCGTCCCCACGTGAGACATTCAGTCTCCCAGACATAAAACCCAAACTCAACAGCAGAGGTTCAAACTGGGGCTCCAAGTGCGCCCTATGGATAGAAGGGAGCAAAAACGGGACAAGGCTCTCGTCCATAAAGCCACCTGCTGCAAAGCAGGCTCAAGCGACGCTTCAGGACTGCAATCCAGAAAGTGCTGTAGACTGAAGCTGGTTTTTTTTTTTTTTTAAACTTTCATACTGTGACATGTGAAAGCTGAGAAAAACAAGGGACTGAAAACGATGTGGATACTTCAAAATTAACACGATGCAGCTCAAACAGGATTAAGAAGGTCCCACATTCAGGACAGTGGGAGTGAACGTGAGGGCCTGCTATCTGCTGACCAGCCTGGAAGGCTTGGTCAGGCCACTGACTGTATCAGAGTCGCACTTTCTCCACGTGTTAAATATAGCCAGGTTAGAAAAATATCATCTCCATAACCTTTAACACTATGTATGTTTACAGTCACCAGACAGGTTAGGGAAACCTGAGTTTCAGGCAAAGCCAACCCAACCCAACTCAAACTTAACGGGTTATCAATGACCACGACCCTAAAAAATGAAGCCAAAAAGCGGATCTCTGATTGTGAGAACAAAAATGATTCACACCAAAGGCATGGCTGAAGCCAGGAGTCTGGAAAGACAAGGTGACTTTTATTTCTGGGTGAGATCCTGATAAATTAGAAACTTTTGAATGGGGGGCAGATAGGATGATGAGCGACCTAGGAAGCCTGTCATATCAGGAGGATTTCACAGCATCAAGGTTTCTGTTTCTGGGCAATCACGTGAAAAAGAGGCATGGAAGATGCCTTAGAGAGACAGAACACAGCAAAGAACTCCAAGTGGGATAGTCTGAATTAACATGAACAAGAACCCTTTTTTGAGTATGAGAGACATAAAAAATGAAGTATACTTCGCTCAAAAGCAACAGTCTCCATTATAAGGAGCAAAACGGCAGTGGCCATCTGTAAGGATGTCAGCCTAGAGATTTGAGCACTGACCCCAAGGATGAACAAGGTGAGCCTCGACCTTAAAATTCCATGAATCTGAAAGGCTCACAGAATAGAGATGTGAATCACAACCTTTCAGAGCTGGAGAAACACGTGGGAAGCCATCTACTCACTTCAATGTATACTTAGGAGTACTGGTTTAAAATCTACACGTCCAGGACCTCCCTGGCGGTCCGGTGGTCCAAACTCTGCGCTTCCACTGCCGAGGGCCGTGGGTTCAATCCCTGGTCAGGAAACTAAGATCCCACATGCTGCTCAGAGTGGCCAAAACATTATTTTTTAAAAAGTTAAAAAAAAAATTTTAAACATGAATGGCTCCAGATCTTCCACTGCGAAAAATCTCTGTGTAACGTCCACACTTCAGTGAGGATGCACCACGACAGAGGAGACCCAGTCAGGCAGAAATGGAGTGGATTCCTGGGCCACAGCCCATGCTGCCCATAAAGACGACATACGTAAGGAAGCCAAGAGCACCTGCAAGGAAGGCAGACGCCAAAGAAAGATGCTTTAAGACTTGGCTCGTCTTCCCGTAGGTTAAACTCCCTTCCAGATGGGACTGTCTGCCTTGGATGTGTGCTGGTGAACGCACAACTGAACTGAGCCCATCAGGAAGCTCTCTCTTTCTCTGCCATCTGATTCTCTTCCTCACTTCCCCTGCCGGCCCTTCTCTCTTCCATCCATGACCTCGGCCAACACCAAGGAATTCAAGGTGACTATGAATTCACGCCCACAGCCCACCACAAAAAAATAGGATGTAACGAGCAAAATGAGAACAGTCGAGTTTCTGCTGGTCCTGTCCTGAAGGTATAAAAATTTGGGTAATGTTTTTACATAGCAAACATGTGTCACACTTTTTCCAAAGTGGGGCTGAAAATGGGAAAATGTTTTCCAAGTGTATTCAGGCCAATAATGAATGTGAATTGGTTATCCATTTATAAGCTGTTTATGCAAACAAAACTGCCTAATTTGGAAAGCCTTGCCAGACAACAGTTTTGGAGGCCTAAGTGAACGTCAAGAGAGTGACCTTTAAAACAAGAAGGTTCTTAACAGCAAGTTTAAATGCTGCATTGAGACTTCAAAGGATCAACTGATAATGCATGTGTTACGGCCACTAGTTAAGTTACCAAGAGTTGACTGAATTAACAGAGAAATTGCTAAGGATGTGAAAGGCCCTCCTTGGAACGTCTTATCGTTCCGAGGCAAGAGTCAGGAAATGGCCAAGGGCCAGGAAACCACAGTGATGGTGGAAAGTTATAAGCTCGAAGCTTCCAGAAATTTCCAAACTGTGGTAGAACTTAGTAATAAAATGTATCTTATAACTACAAAGGCAGTATGAAAAGATGGCATGTCCTTAACTCCCAAAGGACCCTAGGCATAACCTTGAGAAAGACAGCCTCTAAAAGGGAGGTATTGGGACTTCTCTGCTGGTCCAGTGGCTAAGACTCTGTGCTCCCAATGCAGGGGGGCTGAATCTGACCCCTGGTCAGAGAACTAAATCCCACAGGCCCAGACAAAGACCCAGGGCAGCCAAACAAGTATTTTTTTATAAAGGGAGGTACTGTTGTAGTACAGCTCATTAAATTTCCAAATAAAAACTATCCAAGAGGATTGAGGCAAAGAATGTGCGTGTCACGATGTTCAAAAAAAGTCCATCTGCTTATCAGATTACAGTTCAAGGAGACAGATTCTAATTTAAAGATATTGGGGACCTGAGAAAACTGATCAGAAGCTATTTTCCTGCAGTTGCATTTTCTGTAGAAAGGAGTAGTCAAGAGAAAAAAAAAATTAGCAACATAGGTACTGCTCTTATACATATATATCAACATGTGTAGACTCAGGCTGGGAAATCGGTACTTTCTCACTTTCAAGGTAAGAAAAAAGTTACAACTACACATACATCAATTGAGTTTTCAATAGTAATAGGATCTCTTTTTAGAAGTATTTTCGGAAGAATATTTCCGACCAAATTTGTAGAATAAGCAGTCTTACAAATCGACTGCTTGCATTTGAATTGGTGATAAATTGTTTTTGCCGTGTGTCATCAGCATTGGGTCCAAATTCATAAATGCAAAGGCAGTTTCGGCTTTCCTAGAGTACAGGTATCTCAAACGATACGTTCGTGCCTCTAGAGCAAGCCTTTCCATTTTCGTTTTTAGCTGCAGATTTACCTTCCAGGAAAAAACTGAATAGTTTCTTCCTGTTCTGTTCACTTCATCAAAGTCCAATAAAGGAATTAAATGAAGCGACAGTATTATATACTGTTACCTAGATCTTGACCTAGTAATGGATTTGATATCCTTCTTGTCGTCATCTAATTTCTTGTCCTCGGAAGATTTCGTGTCTTGCAGGTTTTCATCACCCTCGTCGTCGGATTTGATCTCAGAGCTGCCGGAGGAGACACTCTGGCCCTGCAAGCCTGGTGGCATGCCTGCAGACAAACAAGAGAGACAGGTGACACAGCCACCAGAGCCTTGAGGAGCGGACACACGCCCTGGCTGGAGGGCTGCCGGCTATACGTTTCAGACTGCCCAACTAACTGTGTGATCTGTCACTTTTCTCCTCATCTTTGGTGAAGTTTCAAAAATGCACCTGCAGAAACAAGTTATCCCTGCATTGGCTCTGAGGTTAAATTCTATTTTGCAATCTTTTGGAGTAGATGGTAATTTCACTGTCTACAAAACATCAACTTAATTGCAATGAAAATCATAATCATGAAAATCACACACCTCAATGTTCTGATTAAGAACCCAAGTAAATATCAGCTATTATATTGAGTTTCTTCCATATGCAATGATTTAATAGAAAAATGTCCTTAAAATATAATTCCCAGGGAGTACACTAAATATGTACAGTCAAGACTTCAATAGATACCCTAATGATATTCTGAAATTAGGCTTCTCTTATCCTCGAGGAGTAATCAGTGTTTAAAAATGGTACATATGGAAAGCAGCTCAATGAAGACATTTCTAGCTCTTTCACTGCTCAACTTTCCAAGATCACAATATATTTTAAAACGTGGCCCAAGGGCAATCATTTATTTCTAAGGTAGAAGTGTGTCTATTCAGTATTTCCTTCCATCTGTAATCTATGGGGTCCAGAATCTTGTCCCACAAAATCTGATCAGGGGACCAGGAGTATGCTTATCCCCTGGAAGTCCATTAGAAATGCAGAATCCCAGACTAACGGAATCAGAATCAACATTTTAACAACAAACATCCTCAGGTCATGCTTGTACACAGTAAGAAGGGTTGACCTAAGACAAAGAAAACCCAAAGGCTCTTTAAAAGAAAGGGCCATAAAAGTCTGACTATTCAGATAAAAATGGGCAGGCATACCCACAATATAGTTAACACTCAGATTCTTACAATGCTTAGTACTTGGACAAAAATGCTTACACATATTCATTCTTGTGGCACCGTTAGCATGTTTTATTCTCAATGTGAGGGCAACGAGGTGTTACATAAGCATCTGTTGGTCACTGGGCCAGCCAGCTGCAGAGGGACCTGGACCCAGGTCTTGCTCCTGTGGCCCAGTCACCTGGGGTCTTGGAAAGCCGAAAGGAGTCAGGGGTACGGGGCGGTCAGGACGGGGCCTGATGACTCATCCGACCAAGTCCCATTTTTGAAATGTACCTACATTTCCTTCCATCTTAAGCAACAAAAACCCATTTCCTTCCTTCCTCTTCATTTGGAAACATCACTGTCAGGCTGCGACTAACCACATTAAAGGATCTGGATGAGCGCAATGTGGAAATAGCTAAAATCACATTTCCTCTCATCTGTATCTGGTCTCATCCCCTGCTGCAAGCAGGAGCAGGGTTTCAGAGGATGCTGGAGGAAAACAGTTACCGAAGGAACACAATTAGCCGTCGACGTTCGAAAGCCTTTCCCATTTCCTTACCATCTTGGTACCAAAATGGCTTCGTGGTTACGGGCCAGTGCTTCCTGAGGGATGAATGCCAAGGAGGCAGCGCCGGCACACGGGGTCTGCCATTTCAGGGGGATGAACCGTGCCCCGCTGAGCGGACCTACCTCTGTAAGGGTCCTGGGGTGGGTTCAGATCAGGGGAGGTGGCCGATTGGACAGGCAGCTGTGGCACTGGAACCTGGTTCGGGACGAGAGAGTGGCTGCCTCGCAGGGCCACGCCGTCCTCACGATGGGCCCCAACCTGCAAGGGCGAGAGGGACCGCGGCGGTGAGCGGGCGTCAGAGGTGCGGCCACAAGGACCCGAGGAAGGGAGACCAGCCTTTGAAAAACCAAGACTCCCCAAAGCATTTCACTAGAGGGCGCTGAAGGACCACACATGCAGCTACAGTCCTCGGCGGAAAAAAAAAAAAAACATTTAACGCTCAGTAAGATGCCGTGCTGTACATCCAGTGACAAATATGGCAGAGGAGCTCAGGCAGGTAAAACGTCAAATTGTCTCCCAGGGTGCTGCGGTGGAGCGTACTGATTCGTACCCATCTGCCTTCTATCATGTCCGCCAACAGATCTGACAATTATCTTAATGCCCATATGCTTAATTGTGGGCTTCTCAATTCCCCCATTGCTATCGGAAATCCTACAGGAATTTCAATTTGGCATTCGACTTTCATTTCAGGGGATAAGATTCTCAGGCCTGCCATGTTTTTTTTTTCCATAATGCCAGCTAAGCCTCTGACAGCGGAAGCTACAGCAGTATGGGACCTAGCCCCTGCTCGGTACAAATATAATAAAATGTCACCTGGCTTTCCAAAACTGGCAGCCCATTCCAAATTAATGTTTACTGTATTTCATCAGCTGCTGAGTTCCAAATCCAAAGGGGGACCGTTTCTGCCAATGCCACCATACCGGAAAATGTACCAATAAAGGTTTTATTAAACACACCAGTAATGCCATCATTGCCATGCAAAGATGTTTGGACATTTTTCCATTTTTTTTTTTTTTACTATTCTGATCCTAGATAGACACCATATTGTAAAGACTCTCGATGCCTCCAAGAATAAAATTATAGAGTACAGCATGATGACTTGGTCTGAAAAAAAAAATACTGCTGAGTTTTTTTTATTAACTACTACGACCTACTCTGGGGTCCAGAGGTGTTGAACCTATGGCACTGAGACAGCAATAGCTGACTTTTATAGTGAACGCCTTCAAGGAAGACCATTGAGCATGTGGAAACCAAGAGGAACACGAGTAAAGTTTCACTGGCGTTTCCAAGTAGTTATCTGTTAGTGTATTGTTAGGTGAACACTGATGCAGGACAGTGGGTCTAACACTAAAAAGTATCTCTCCGTGAATTTTTACTGCTACGAATCAAAAAGTGTACATTTTCTCCCAATCAGAAATAGAAAACCACAAAGCAAAATCTTCATTCTTTTGCTACCCAGTGTTCTAAGAGAGTATTTCCGCAAAGTGCAACAATAAGAATCTGAACTGCAACAATAAAATGCACAGAACCAAATGAAGCATGTGCTACCTCAAGACAGCCTAGTATGAAGTGTCACCTTTACAGACTCCAAAACAATGCAGAAGATAATAATACTGGGGGAAGGGGGAGGACCATATAAATCATACTAACTGCTGAGATTCAAAACATAGCAAGAATAAAACTATCATACAGGGAATGGATAAACAACAAGGTACTATTGTATAGCACAGGGAAACACATTCAATGTCCTGTGATAAAACATAATGGAAAAAAATATGAAAAAGAATGTATATGCATATGTATACACTGGACAGCAGAAATTAACACAACACTGTAAGCCAACTCCACGTTTTTTATAATTTTTTAAAAGTAATTTTGAAATGATTAAAGAAAAAAAAGTTAAAATACTACAAGAAGAGCAAAGGATTTAAGGACTCAGGAGCACCTGGAAGTTTAAATGAATGTTGCAGCTGAGAGATCCGGGAGTCCAGGGCTGTCTGTCCCTTCCCAGAACAGTCTGGAAGGTGGTTAGTTCCTATTGATATGTAGGCGCTTCAGGTACATTAAGAACCTGATTATCTTCCAAAAGAGCTTCTCCATCTCCACCACAAGTTGGCCTCCTTGGACACTGCACCCACTGGTCCTGGATTTAACGTCCATCCATGGGAGAAGTGTCAGCCCTTTTCACTATTGAATACTAGCCACGCCTCTCCTGACTTGCATCTGGAACTGAAGCCTGATCTCTTACGGGCAGACCATGCCCACCCAGTTCCCTGCAACCGTTTCTCGTTCTTTGTGTATGTTTTCATTTCCCTTTCATATCAAAGAGTGATAGCTTTCTTCCATTTTTATATTTGTGCAATTAGAAGACTGATTCAATCAATGACTATCCTTTCATTCTAAGATGTCAACTTGCAAGCATGAATTTTACAGGCCCTGATCAAATGGTAGCTCTTTAAGACTGTTAATCAGTATAACCTAAATAAGTATCCAACTGCTGATTCATAGTTACTGGCCTTCCCAGTGGATTACATTTCTTTCCACAAAGAATGAGTCTAAGTTGGAATCACTGAAGGTAACCACCAATCTGAGCATGGCGGAGATTCCCATACCCTCCTAATATTTTAGCATCATTCTGTTAAAACCCTCAAGCCTTCTTTGTGGGCAAGTGAGATGCAATTTAAGGTTAAGACATTGTTTTTCAATTAAAACATATTCAGTTATTAATCCTGAAAATTTTTTTTCCCCTTCTAGGTCATGTTTAGTTTTTAAAAGAACCCACACCCTTTAAACCCACACACCTTTAAAAGAGCCTTTCTATTTTCTCTGCCTCAACTAATGTGATAGACAGCATAACTAAGTGAAAACTAACATAATATGAGAGTTAAAAATATGTAGATTCTAACTGTAACTGGTTTCTTTACTTGTTAAATAATCTTGGGTAAGTTACTCAAACCCAAAATGGAGAAAATAACATTGGAAGTGACAGTGGATAAATCTCAGGTTTATTTCAAGGAGTAGTAGGATGTAAGACAGTTGGTACACCAAGGTAGACAATAATTACTGACACCGTTAGGTGTTTTAGCCGAAAATACTTGCCTCCTACATATAAATAAGAGTCTACACAGTTTAAGAAACCTGAGAAGTCAAGCTACTTTCACTTATGATCCTCTCTGCGCTCTGTCTCTATGTTGTTCATATCCATTTGGTTTTAAATCTTTCTCCTGCAGAATGACAGCAAAATCTTAAATGATCTATAAATTTGTTTGAGAAGGTGGCTGTTCTGACTAGATTTTGGCCTTTATCCACAGGGGTTACCTAACTAATTTTCCAAAGATCACCTTAGAGCCCTGAAATAATACATTCTTTTTCATAAAGGAAGTTGAAAACATTATCTGTGATATTAGAAGGTCCCTCTTGTAAACTGTGTATATTTCAGGAACAAATGGATCAACAATGATAGGTCTAGATCCATGGATCTATCTAATTAGCTTGACTCTCCAGGATCCATTCCATCGCCCGTGTCTATGGAATAATATTCCAATTTGAAGAATTAGCTTTGCTCTGCTTGCTTCCTTGGCCACAGACAGCACTTCCTAACCCCATTTACTTCTCCCTCAGAAACATTATTTCTGGTCACATGAGAGACAAGGAAAAAAACCACAGTGAATGGCCAGCACAAACCCATCAACAGAGTAACTCAGAAATAGACGGAAAAACCAATACTGCCATCTGTATATATGATAGTCAGGATTTGCCCACTTACAAATATATAATAATGTAACTAGAAAAAAAGCAGATTCCTTTAACCTACAAATCAATTCTAAGGATGGCACCCAGAAAATCCATATTTCATTAAAGTCCTATTTTGAGAACGTTTTCATCTAGATAAGCAATGAAGTTAAAAGGCAGCCCATGAAAACAGCTTTATCAATACTGATAGTAAATTTTTTTTGCAGTCTTTAACAATAGAGTCTTCTTACAGTCACATACAATATGGTTTTAGATATATCTATGCTAAAAGCAGAAGACAGAACTAAACTATAAACATTACTCAATAACTGCTAATTGATTGATCAGAGTACCTTTATTAATTCAGCAAGTATATCCTAATCTAGCTGGCGCTGGCCATTCTGCGAGCTGCTGGGGACGGTGGCGAGTAACTTAGACGCGGGCCCTGGTCCGTGTGGGGCTTCACAGCCATCCTTGGTGGAATTTTCATGGCGTGATCAATTTACTGCAGTGATTTTAGCAGCAAGGACCAGGAATTCCCTCCACCTTGCTCAGGTAAAAGGAGATTTAACAGGAAGATTTCTCTTTGTTTTTTATTTCATTTATTAGAGGGCAATTGTTTTACGATGCTGTGGTGGTCTCTGCCACACATCGACGTGAACCTGTCGTCATTATGTACATACCCCCTCCCTCCTGCGCCTCCCCGCCGCCTTCACCCCCCTAGGTCATCCCACAGCAGCTGGCTGGGCTCCCGATCACATCCCTGCTCGTTACCTACTTCACGTGGCGGTGTGCACACAATGCTACTTTCTCGGGTTGTCCTACCCTCTCCTTCCCCCGCAGGGTCCACGAGGCTGTTCTCTATGTCTGTGTCTCCATTTCTTCCCTGTAAATAGGTTCAGCAGTACTATTTTTCTAGATTCCATATAAGTATTTGTTAATATAGTATATTTGGTTTTCACTTTCTCACTGGCTTCACTCTGTATAACAAGGTCTAGGTTCATCCTCTTCATTAGAACAGACTCAAATTTGTTCCTCAGGAATAAAACTACCATATGACCCAGCAATCCCACTACTGGGCACACACCCTGAGAAAAATCACACTTCCCAAAGACACATGCACCCCAGTGTTCACCGGAGCTCTATTTACAACAGCCAGGATGTGGAAGCAACCTAGATGTCCAATGACAGATGAATGGAAATGGATAAAGAAGTTGCGGCACATATGTACAATGGAATATTACTCAGCCACAAACAGGAAGCTTTTGGTGACTGAAGTTTAGGGCCTGGAGAACTCCTGGGACCTAAGGCCATCTCTTGTCCCCCAGGGGCCATGCCAGCTTCTCGCCCACTCCTGCCGGTACCTCTCTCTCTGGCCTCTGGCCACTCAGGACTGCACCCTGTACTCTTCTTCCACAGGAGCTTCCACTACCTCCTTCCAGGTTCTGAACCCGCCCCTGACTCCCTCTTTGTTTTAGTATTTCTGAGTTCAGAATGCTGGGATCATCTGAGGGCCTGGCTCACCATGCTGAAGCAGACGTGGACCATCCCATGAACAGGCCGGCCTGGGATCAGGTGACCCCTCCCCCAGTCTGGGTGGGCATGCCCGGAGGTCCAGTGGTAAGGAATCTGCCTGCCAACGCAGGAGACCTGGGTTCAATCCCTGGGTCAGGAAGATCCCCTGAAGGAAACGGCAACCTGCTCCATTATTCTTGGCTGGAGAATCTCATGGAAAGAAGCCGGTGGGCGACAGTCTATAAGGTTGCAGAAGGTCAGACACGACTGATTCGAGTTAGCACACACACATATACACACACTCACACATGCACTCGTACAAAGGAAGGGAGCAGAGTTAAGGGGCAAATGGGGCTACTTGCAGAAGTTTTCATTTCAAAACTCTCTCTCAGGGTGTGTGTGTATGTGTGTGTGGTATGTAGATGCAGATACGAAAATCATTTTAGTTTTATCATAGAGGGGAAAAACCATCATAGTCCACCAAACTCAAGCCAAGGCCAAGATGTCTAACTAAATTACAAAATTTAATAGCTGCCACAACTCCTCCAACATAAACAGATTTAAAAGATATGCAACTTCAAATGAGGTGGCTGCTGGCAACGCTGTTTTTATGCGGGGGTGCGTGAAGTGCCCTGGTAAACATCCTTCTCCTGATCCTCGCGCTCACAACAGACATCACAAACAAAAAAGGCATTCAGTGTTTCTGCTCTCTTTGTTTCCAGGGAGTATTGTGAAAGTAATTATTCTGTTGTATTTAAGAGGCCTATTGCATGGATGGGAAAATGTATTAAATTTCATTTGGCAGTTATTCAATCCTTGTTAATGTTATCTCCAGAGATAACTGCTTCAAAACAGGCTTTCAGACCACAGTCCCTTCTCCTCTACCATAATCCTTCTAAAAGAGTGTAGGATGGGAACTTTAGGAAACTTGTCATCAGTTTTTAGATCCAGAGATAGTGACACAAAACCAGAAATGCTGTTAGCAACATTTTGGTATCTCAAAATGAAAGTCTGTAATTAATGGCATCGTGTTCAAAAATTTCCTTTTGACAGAGGTGTTTTTTTAGAAAGAAAGAAAATAACAACAAGAGAATGGGTCCAGAAAAAAAGTCCTGGTAACTTTTACTTTTCTCTCTTTTAACTTTCTCTTGTTTTGCCATAATCATTAAAAAAAATGTTGATGGGCTTTTTACTGTAATTAGACACCCATTGACAGAGAAAATAGTTTTGGTGTCTGAACTGTAATCTCCTCATGAAATATCAATTATACATGACAGTCAGAGAGTGCTAGATTTCAGTTTCAATTATCTTGCCAGATCTGTGTCATAACAGAGGAAAGCAAACATTTTCTCAAGTGTGCAAAAAATACCACTGAGTCCAAAAGGGGCATCTTTTACAGAGGTGGGAAGTGGTCTTGCAAACTTTAATAGCTCACAGATGGGAACTCGGAAGTTCATGAAATAGCAGTGGTAGATATTGAGAAATAGTATCAGAGGCACTGAATTCTGCAGAAAACGAGAGTAGGCTCTGCAAACCAACTCTTTCGTGTGAGAAAGTTGTGGCGTCTGGGAGACCCTTCAACCACGAATATAGTTTCTGTATTCCTCAGTTTTAAAAAATTATCAGACCATTGTTTAAAATTGATGTGATTTACACACTGAGAGGACTTTTCACTCAAGTCAGATCTGGATTCAATTCTTTAGTTTGGATTTCGATTCTTAAAATGTTCACTGGGAGAAAACCTAATTTTCTTAAAAAAAAAAAAAAAAAATTTTTTTTCCCTCCCCAGAAATCTCACAGCTTCAACTATGCTTTATCTGAAAACGGAAGGTAATTTCTTACTGGGCAATTCCTGGAAATGAATTTAATGCTTATTCCCCAGATGATAAAATAACCTTCGAGAGGATTTAAGCATGATCTAAACGACCCTGACCTTGGCAGTGTTAACCTGTCACGGGGTCACCCGGGCTGAAACTCTCATGATGTCCACCAAAATGGTTAAAAATAAATGATTCTGTGATCGAGTTTGAGAAATGCAAATGGCAGCTATGCGATTTCAGTTCATCTTTTTTTTTTTCCCCTTAACTCATAAGTTTCATCTATTAAAGCTGTTTCATTTCTCTCCTCTGTCTCCCCACCCTCTGCCCCCGATACTTGACATCACTTTCCTACACCGGAAACTAGGACTGGAGGCAGGCCATCAGGCAGGGATCTCGGGGGGTGGTTAGCAGAGTCCATTCTGTCCCTTCCTGGCCCCGGGGAGCAGTGAGTAAGCCGGATGGAGGGAACTAAAGTTAATCCAAGCCTAGTGAACTAAGCTCATGTAGCACAGAGGTGATGGTGCAAATGTGCAGTGACTTGTAAGCAGCTTCTTTTGCTAGATAGAGTGAAGGAGAAGACACTGGATGCTTGATACGTACTGGCATTTCTGGTCCCTGCAGAATACACACACCTGTGTCAGACTGCCCGGCACACAGAGTGCTCCATAGCTAGCCCAAGAAGCCTACTACTAGGGATTTATCCTTTACTAACAGGCTTTCATTAAAAAAAAAAATTAAATTAATGTTTATTGGAGTTTAGTTGATTTATAAAGCTGTGTTAGTTTCTGTTATACAGCAAAGTGAATCAGTTACCCATATACATTTACCCACTTTTTTGTAGAGTCACAGATGTAGAAAACGAACATGGTGACCAAGGGGAAAGGGGGATGAGCTGGCAGCCTGGGACTGATACATACACACTACTATACATAAGTAATAAGAACCTACTGTACACCACAGGGAGGTCTACTCAATACTCTGCAATGATCTCTACCGGGAAAGAATCAGGCCTTTATGTTTAAAACTCTTTTCTTATTATGCAAGTAACACCTGCTGCTCGTAACATACTTGGAAAAGCAATCCAAGTGTAAAGAAGCTTGTCTAATAAAACATTCCTTCCCCATCCCTTCTGAAATACTCAGCTTGTAAATGCTGTACCCTCTGCCCTTGAGCCCTTGCATATCAAGATTCTAGCATGGCTTTTCGCTGTCCTGTGGATGAAGTCTAAGATAGCTTATCAGTACCTTATGCCTCCGGGCCCTTCACCTGGACACCAAAGGCGCACGCTGGTTCGCTCCTGTTCTCCAGCTGCTCCTCCATCTTCAGTTACCTGCTTGCGGCCTTCACGCCCACATCCCCAAGGCCTCAGCTAAGCCTCCGTCTTCTGCCCCCGGGACAGAAGGGCTGTTTCCCCTCCAGGACCCAGTTCTATTTGTCCCACAGACCCCCTTCCTCTCATTCCTCCTAGTCGGCCTGGGTCTCTGGGACTCTCAACATCTTGGTAGATCTGGAGAGGGCTCTCCCCTAACTGTTAATGATGGACATCACTCGAGGCCATTGTCTAGTAGGGCAGGGCTTACGCATCAAGGATGTTGTTTGGCTGCTATTCACAAAGCCTATGCCTCTTCTGAAATGTAAGCACGCCAAGGGCAAGTGCTGGGTCCTTGTATAGGACTAATATCCCAAGGTGCAGTTTCGCACTTCCTCAATGGTCAGGGATGACACCAATGGCATATACCCTATAAGACTCTGAAATCTAAAAGCTTTTGGTCCTGTTGAATATAGGTTTAGCCGTTTTCTATAAAAAAATAAACATTTCATTTAATTCAAGAGGCCTTAGGAATGGCTATTATATATATATATGCAAGCCACTGCAGGAAAAAATAATAAAAGATAGATGTGTCTATTACTTCATAGCCTCTTACATCTTAATGGTGGATTAATATAAAAAACACTATATAAGGCAAAGTAAGATGACTGTCATAATGGAGTATATGGTCATGTAGGGTTTTAAGAGACAGATCATATCAGATGGAGAAACCAGAGACAACTTCAAGAAGAAAACGGTATCGTAGACAGGGTTCGAAAGATGGGTAGAATTTTGATACAGATTATCTAAATATAGTCTTTAAAAAAAAAAAAACCCTGACATTTAATATTAATTAACATCTCAACTTTAAATGAAAGTTCCTATTTTTACAAAAAGTGCCTATATATATATATACATATATATATATGAAGTACCTAAGGATTGCATATCAACCTGTTTTCATACTGTCAGATGACATATTTTGGGAAAAAAGCAGACTTTGGTAAAGCCCTTTATAAACCTCAGTGGCCCTGTGACAAAGTGAACAACACAGGGCATTCTGGATACAAATGGTACCTCACTGTACGTGTGTATTATTGGCCCAAATGATTCACTCTTATTTAACTGCAATGAAGTCTTTCATCTCCCAGCTATACAATAATAGTTTCCATATGACCAGTGGCTCTGCTATAAATAAGATCAAAAGCAAAAGAAAGGATTTAATAAAAGAAAATGACATTAAGAGTAGCATTAAATCAGGGAGGAAAAATACCAATATCCAGCTCTTTTTTTTTTTTTTGAGAATAAAGCTCTACAGAGTTCCCCCAATATGCCATGAAAAGGTATTTACAAGCAGCAGGCATGTGCAAAATCCATCTGCATAGGACTCAGGGTGGCAAAGATTAATTTGGGGGATGGGAGGGGGGCAGTGGGACAGGGGGTGGGAGAAGACCCCCACGTGGAGGCAGGCTGAGAACAGGTACCAGACTCAACAGCCAGCTTCACGGGGCAGAGTTCAAGGGAATGTGTCAGGGGCAGATGTCCACTGGTTTCTCTGTCCTCTTCTGCTCCTATTTTATGGAGATGGGCTTTTTGGTAATCCTGAGTTTCTCAGAGAATCATAACATTGCTCAACCTCAGTACTTGAGCTCTGAGAAAGGAAGTTTTTTTTGGCAATGCACAGTGACTTGATATGAGGAGCCAACTTCCCAAACAAATTTTCTTCTAGTTCTTTAAAAAAAAGAAAAAAAAATTACAATGTTAATCTCTATCCCCGACTGGATAAACAGCTGCTAATAACCACCAGCTCCCAGGGGAAGAGGTCGTTTCCTTTCATCTTCAGGCTGGTGGATATCTGACGTGTACTGGACTTTAGTGGTTCCACATGTTCTGCACTTGGCCTTTTTCAAAGCTGCCCCCTCCCGGGCCCGCCAATTCGGGTTCCTCTCCTTCCTTTTCCTGAGATTCGCCTCTGTGAACTCGGAGGACAGACTCAGTTCTGGGGCTGTTTATTTGGAATGATGGTTCTTTTTACTGTGGGTATATTTAAAGAGGAAATTCAAAGGCTTATAACACCTAACGTAAGTTAAAGCCTTGGACCTTTGTATTTGAAGGCTTGGGAGGGAAACGGCCATTTCAGAGGGAGCTAATTATTCACACTCGAGGACTGGCTATGTTCAGAGATGCTCAATTTCTCACAGCGTCGCTAATGCGATTACTTTATCAGTCTGCGTCCTAAATAAAGGAGCCAACTTCAACACTTCTTCCTCTTAATAGGAAACACCCTGCAGAAGATTACAGGGCCAGCCGGCCCCAGAGTCCTTCTCACTTGTCTCTGAGCACCTGCTTTTACTGGTGACCTCAGTTCTACACCTCAAGATTCAGACATTTCGCAAAACAGCTTTTTAAACAAAAACCAGCTGTTCCCCATCTAGACTACAGGGGGAAAATTTTTGGGCGGCTTATAGAAACATTACCCAGAGACGACCGTTCTCCAATAACTTTCACACACTTGCAGCTCCAAACCAGACCCGTCCCTGCGCAGAAGCTGGGGAGCAGGCAAATGTGAAATTAAAATGTGGAAATTCAACACTGTGGTTTTTGACAATACATCCAATTAAGTGTTTGAAAATGAATGTGGCTCTTGTATCAGGACAATGCAAAAGATCTCATTTAACTAATATTGGACAGAGCTTTTGGTTAAACTCAACTTTATAGTTCTGAGTTGATTTATGGATCTAGAGGAAGCTATCATTATGCACAACTGTGAATGTCAACCAATTTGGTGGAATCCTCGCATTTCAGAAATTCAACGTTAAAGCTTCTTCCTCCCCTCCCCCCCACCCCCAGTTTTCACTCCTAAAGCTGCTTTGCCGAAACCCTCTTCTTATTTCAAATCCATTTTACACTTCTGTTTTCTAAGCAATGAAGATACTTTTGATTTTGGGGAAAAAAAACACTTGCGGCCCCAATAAAAGTTAAAATAACACAACAGCCACAGGTTTTGAAAAAAATAATGAAATGGCCAAGGCCTAGGCTTGGCTTTCAAACGGTGCCAGCTGCTCCGGCATTTTCTGTTTTGGTATGAATGACATGACCGAGTTACTTCATGAGCTGCTACTTTAATTCCTAAGGGTGGAAAATTCCATGAGTTGATTTAATTTGGATGTAAAAAACACACGTGAAAACTCTCTTCCTGTGGGCTCCCCCGTGAAAGATGCGAGCCAGTTGTTGAGCTGCCGCGCTCCGAGGGGGGCTCCCACCCACGGCAGCCTGCCTGGCGCGCCGCACCATCGCGCCCTTTTCCTCCTTCCATTTGGGCGCAGAGGACCCTCGATTTTCCGCGTATTTTTTTGGATCCTGTTTATTCTATGGCTCTGTAATGCCCCGTCGAGCCTGACTCTGTTGAAACCCAATACTGACTCTACTCTGCGCTCAATGACACCTCCAGGAAGCTTTCCCTGGCCATCCTGAAGGCTGGCCAAGGTCTGCCCTTCTCCTGAATCACTTCTCAGGTCACTTAACGCATTATCGACCAGGGGATTTCTGCAGAAACGAACACCCGTGGCCAGCGATTTACGTAAGCGAATACGGAAACATCTCTGGTCAATAATGTTCGGGTAACAAAAGACAGATTAATACATCTCTTTCTGGTTACTTGATCATTCCACCCTGCATGATAGTTGGTTATGCACACACTCATATTACTGTCCTCCCAAAGCTCAAGGCCTGTGGGCTCAGAAACTTTCTCTCACACATGTATGTATCCCCCAAGGATCTGAAGCAGAGACGATGCAGAATGAGTGGAGAAACATCTGTGTATTTTCTAATCTATACAACACAGATTCTTTTCAGAAAATCTGCTTTCCTGAGAAAATGAGGGTAATATTATTTTTTAAAAATGCACACATTGTATCTTCTAAATTATGGACTGTCTCACTTCTAGGTCATAGGGCCTGAGTTTGAGTAAAACGGGTATTAGGGGAAGAAAAAGAGGATATACCTCATTTAGACCCAGTGCTGTGAGATCTGGGCACACAGGTTGCCGGACCACCTGTCTCAGGGGCTGTTAGCGGAGACTCAGTGGTCTCCGGCCAGTAAATGGCCGGACTCAAAACCTCCTGCCTGGTGCTTAAACGAATGCACAAGTATCACATGGTGAACTCCAGGATTCTAAAACTGCTGTAACTAGTCCAAGGGTGAGAGAACTTGTCTAGATAAGTCAGACAGAGAAAAACAAATGCTGCATATCCTCAGGAATATGCAGAATCTAAAAAATGAACTAAAAGAAATGAGAGAGTAGAATGGTGCTTGCTGAGGACTGGGGGCAATGACGGAACGCTGGCTGATGGGGACAGACTTCCGGCTGTAAGACGAATATGTTCCGGGAACTTAATGCATGGTGTGCATGCTCAGGGGCTTCAGGTGGGTCTGACTCTTTGTGACCCTATGGACTGTAGCCCGCCAGGCTCCACTGCCTGTGCGATTCTCCAGGCGAGAATACTGGAGCAGGCTGCCATTTCCACCTCCAGGTAATATACAGCATGCAGGCAGTAATTAACAATACTGCATTATAGATTTGAAAGTTGCTGACAGTACCTCTTAAAAGTTATCACCACCACTAAAAAAAGAGTCTGAATTATGCTAGGGAATGCAGGTGGGAGGTGTTAATTAACTTTATTGTGGTAACCATTTTGTAATGTATACATGGATCAAAGTGTTGTGTTCTACACCTTAAACTTACCTATGTTAGATGTTAATAATAGCTCAACAAAGCTGACACAATTTTAAAAAATATATATATATGTAAACAGAATTTCTTCAAGTTACTTTTACTGTCTGCCTCCCCCTCACCCGCAAGTTTTCTTAAAGTACAGTGTGGATACAGAAAAAACCTTTCAGTTAAGGTTGCTAATCTGCTTTCAGAAATTTTTGATAATTGTGGAGATTAGGAGAGATGGTGGAACTCTACAGATAGGCAAATATCCTCATTAAGGAAAAAAAATTCAACATAGAAGCTATAGATAGATGATATTGAAGACTAAGATCTTGGGTGAAATCTTATAACATGCAGTTTAAAAGATGATCCCTAAATGCTCTGAAAGAGAGGCAATGAGCTCTCCAGCTCATTCCTGTTGCAGAAGAACAAGTCTTTCTGGACAAACCTCATTCATGGGAAGGAGGCACACCTTGTGCTCTTTGATGACTACCAACAACAGAGCTACAGAAAATGTGATTGAATGAGGGCCTAAAGGAGACGCTGGAACAGACTGAAGGCTGCTGTATGAAGTTTAAAGGCACTACGTGGAGTTTTGTACTGGTACAACAACAAGTGTACAAAACCAGCCGACAGACGTGTGGCTGGCTGATGGATTTCTGCTGATTACAAGTGCAATATCTGGCAGCAGGATGATGATGTCATCAAATACTGCCAATAGGATGCTGCTGAGTGGCCTTTACTGAAGATATAATGGGTTTGGAGATAGATCTGAATAGGTACTGATAGATACTGAATGGGTTTGGAGATAGATCCATCCAAGTCCATAGTCAAAGCTATAGTTTTCCCAGTAGTCATGTACGGATGTGAGAGCTGGACTGTAAAGAAGGCTGAGTGCCGAAGAACTGATGTTTTTGAACTGTGGTGTTGGAGAAGACTCTTGAGGGTCCCTTGGACTGCAAGAAGATTCAACCAGTCCATCCTAAGGGAAATCAGTACTGAATATTCATTGGAAGGACTGATGCTGAAGCTCTCACACTTGGGCCAACTGACGCAAAGTGCCGACTTATTGGGAAAGACCCTGATGCTGGGAAAGATTGAGGGCAAGAGGAGAAGGGGATGACAGAGGATGAGATGGTTGGATGGCATCACTGACTCGATGGACAAGAGCTTGAGCAAGCTCTGAGAGATAGTGAAGGACAAGGAAGCCTGGTGTGCTGCAATCCACGGGGTTGCAAAGAGTTGGGATGTGACTGAATGAATGAATAACCACCACCACTCAAGCCTGCTGATGATTCCTTGGGCACCGTGTTCAAATTTTGAGATTCTACAGACTAAAACGTCCTGGGGGTTGAGGGGAGCATTCTTTTTAAACTTGAAAGAATGTGGTGGAAAGTGACAGAGTCAGAACTTTAGGATAAATATTTGAAGATACAGTTGTCTAGCCTGAAGAAAAAAAAAAAGATCATACTATCTTCAAACAGTTGAAAGTTACTCAAGTATTTGTTGAGCTGATTCACAGGTCAATGGGCAGAAAAATAAAAACTTCACATTCAGGGATATTAATCTGGGCTGGACATAAGGAAGAATTTTCTATAGTTTGATGGAAATGGGTTTTGTGGTCATTTACAGCTACTCAGCCTTGGAGGAAGGAGGCTAATGGAGAATTGTTCACTGCTTGGCAGGCAATTTATAGAGGGACTTTGATGGAGATGATCTCTTAAGGTCCCTGAGACTGTGGTAATAATTGCTTAGAAATGAAGCATGTGCTCAAATACACACAGAAACTTATGGAATGAAAATCCTTGAAAACCCAAGAGGAATAAGGTTGAAGATGCCTAAGTCTCTAGGGATCACAGATTTGTTGAAGAGGTCCACGTTGAAACAGTTTTCTGACCACTGCTACTTCCATTACGATGCACCAGTACACGCTGACCATGGAATCACATCAGCGCCCGATGAACTCTCCTGTCGCCAAAGCTGACTGGCAGAACCAGATAGTAACGTGGTGCAAAGAGCCAAGGGGCAACTAAAGAGTTTTCTTGGATTCCGTTAGTTAATAGAACGTATGCATTATTAACGCCAGCCACAGTTTTGAATTTGCTACAGCACTGGGCTGGAGAGGAAGCTGGCTGCAGCAGTGTAATCTTTAGTACAGAGAGTGCTGGTCTTGTTGCTGGCTTGCCTGGTTTCTAATCCTAGCTTGGCCATTAACCAGACAGTATCCATACCTGAGTCACTTCCCCTTTTGGGGCCCAGTCTTCCGCAGTAAAATAAAAGTAAAGGGCTAAATGACTTCCGTGGTGTTTTCAGCCCCTAAAATTCAGTGGTCCTAATTCTTAAGAACTGTGAAAGCAGAACTAATTTAAACTGCTTATCTTCTTAAGTCCTGAGTGTTAAAAGCTCTCATACCTGTTTAATGTCGGTGAAATTAAAAGGTGCTTCTTCACCTAATGACTGTTCTGATAAATTCTTTGTAATCCAAAGTCACACTAAAAACACTACTGAAAAGCGGGAACATGGGCTAAGACAGGCTTGTAGCCGTCGCTTCTGAAGTGTGTGCCGCACGGTCACCTAGGAGTCTGGTAAGAGGCCTCAGGTGATGCGGTGGAGAACAGGGGTGGGTAGGTGGTGAGTTTCCCAGGGCTCCCCCACCCCTCGGGCATCTCGGGTGACTAGGTCCTTAGGAAGTGACCACTCCTACCAAGCGACAACCTGATCCTTCCTGCCTGTGATGCAGAGCTGGGACCCTGCCCTCCGATGAGTCTTACGACACTGCTGCAGCAGTCTGTTTTTAAATAAATATCCTAACCTACGAGGCTGGGAACCCCTGATGGCAGAAACCATGTCTTAGCATACAGCCTGGAATTTGGTAATGACTTGGTAAATGTTTTTGAAATGAACAGATGGGCTTTAAGTAAAAAGGATCTGGGAACCACACTAACATGATGCATTAATAGTATAGGAGCTTTTCAGTTAAGTGATCCCACCATTGCTGACTCTACTGACGGAGGAATCAGGAGGAGGAACAGAACCACATAAAGCTATTTTTGATGTGGGTTTCATTCTTGTTCATTAGAAGAGGAGATGAGGTCATCTGAAAGACTTGTTTTTAGGGCTCATTTGTGGATCTGAATGCTGCATGAGTAACAGAGAGACATATCTGGAAAATGGCCATTTCAATAATTTATCACAAATCCAGTGATTTAGACTTTTGATTTAGATCAATTCTGATGATCAGAATTGATTTCCGAGGCACAAAAGGGACTGATATCTGGATAATAGTTTCTAACCAGGATAGTGATGAACCCAGCTGTTTCTTTATTCTCCCAGGTTCTGAAATTTCTGTTTTGATTCCCTTAGAAAACTGGGAGGTTAAGATAAGAAAAATAACTTCATAATTTAAAATGTACTACTCTGACCACCCTAGTAAGGAGAGCTCATACCTTTTACCATTTAGCACAAATGCCTTGATTTAAGAAAAAGCACTTGAATGGGAAGGAAAATTCAAAAAGAGGGGATATATGTGTATGTACAGCTGATTCACTTTGCTGTACTGTAGAAACTAATACATTGTAAAGTAACTACACTCCAATAAGCGTTAATTTAAAAAACGCTTTACAGAGGATAAACCAAAAAAAAGTATTTAGACAATGTAGGGTTTAATCTAGCATGCTCCCACATTGGAGGAAAGTTCTTTACCTTTACGTGTGGGTAGAGAGCTGCTTTGGGAAACTGGCCGTAAGATATCTAGAAACTTCTTTTTGTTGACCAACATTTAAGATTTGAAAATTGTGAATTCTAACCACATAAGTGAAGAGGAACTAAAAAGCCTCTTGATGAAAGTGAAAGAGGAAAATGACAAAGTTGACTTAAAGCTCAACATTCAGAAAACTAAGATCATGGTATCTGGTCCCATCACTTCATGGGAAATAGATGGGGAGACAGTGGAAACAGTGTCAGACTTTATTTTTTTGGGCTCCAAAATCACTGCAGATGGTGACTGCAGCCATGAAATTAAAAGACGCTTACTCCTCGGAAGGAAAGTTATGACCAACCTAGATAGCATATTAAAAAGCAGAGACATTACTTTGTCAACAAAGGTCCGTCTAGTCAAGGCCTGCTATGATTTTTTCCAGTGGTCATGTATGGATGTGAGAGTTGAACTGTGAAGGAAGCTGAGTGCCAAAGAATTGATGCTTTTGAACTGTGATGTTGGAGAAGACTCTTGAGAGTCCCTTGGACTGCAAGGAAATCCAACCAGTCCATCCTGAAGGAGATCAGTCCTGGGTGTTCACTGGAAGGACTGATGCTGAAGCTGAAACTCCAATACTTTGGCCACCTCATGTGAAGAGTTGACTCACTGGAAAAGACCCTGATGCTGGGAGGGATTGGGGGCAGGAGGAGAAGGGGATGACAGAGGATGAGATGGCTGGATGGCATTACCGACTCGACGGACATGAGTTTGAGTAAGCTCCGGGAGTTGGTGATGGACAGGGAGGCCTGGCGTGCTGCGATTCATGGGGTTGCAAAGAGTCAGACACGACTGAGCGACTGAACTGAACTGAAAATTAGTTCTTAGAAGGTGTAACTACAGAACTATAGATCTTGTCTGAGGAATGTTCATAATTGTAAGACAGCGCAGAATTTGGAGTCCATGTCCCCAGAGTTTAAGTCTAGTTTCCTGACTTGACACTAACTACTCAAACCTTTTAGAAGGTGTCCTTTCTTCCTTTTTGACTGATGATTTACTTACTGGGAGGGAAACAAAATGTGGTACATGTAATACATGGCACTCAGGGAATTTACAGTCCATTTGGTTAGGCAAAAGTCAGACTTACAAAAGATGTATAGGGCATCCCAGGTGGCTCAGTAGTAAAGAATTTGTCTGCCAATGCAGGACATGTGGGTTCAGTCCCTGGGTCAGGAAGATCCCCTGGAGGAGGAAATGGCAACCCACTGCAGTGCTCTGGCCTGGACAATCCCATGGACAGAGGAGCCTGGCGGGCTGCAGTCCACGGGGCTGCACAGAGTCAGACACGACTGAGCGACTGAGTGAGAACTCAGGCACACACACAGGACACTGAGCTACACGCAAGTGGGCGAACTCAATACCCAGCCAAGGGTCTGCTGCACAGGGCTACGAGGATGGGAGAGAAAATGACTCTCACGGGGGGCGGAAACAGGGGAGGCCTCCTGGAAGAGGCAGACTTTGAGTGAGAGCTTTGAGAATGGGTGACAATGAGACGGACGGAGAGAAGTGGTGAGAGCAGGCCAAGCCAGACAGACACAGAACAAGGCAGAGCGAGGACATTCTGGTCAAGTTCTGGTCACATGCAGAGGCTGGTCTTGCTGGAAAAATTTCTGCATTGGATAGCAAAGCATAAGGCTTTCTGGTAAATGGTTATGGGCTTAAAAAGCTAGGCTAAGACATATGTCTTTATCTTGTGCATAATGGAAAGCTGGGGAAGGTTTCTGAGCAGAAAAGAGCATGGCCAAATAATATCATCTAGAAAGCCCGTAAGAATCAACATTCGCTCGAGTGTTATGAGCCATGCTGCTGTGAAAAAAAAAAAAAATCCCTTTCATTATCCTAATACTTAGTAATTCACTGAAGACCTACTTCAGAACTCCAAGGAAAACATTTTATGAATCAAAAGCTAAGTACAATATGTTAGCAATTAAATGAGATAACATAATAGCCCAGGCAGAACCACAGTCCTCCCCACCATGACTGCAAGCTGCTGCAGAAAGAAATGCTTCTATCATCTTCCAAGTGATCAAGCCATTTTGTTTTGATTTTCAGAAGGCAGGGAGAGAGGAAACAGGGAGGGGACGGAGGTCAAGAGAATTCAAAGCTATCTGTTCTTTAATCAGAAGGAATTATTAAGGAGAGTTCTAAAGGAGATTTGCTCAAAACAAAACCAGCCCCGGGATGGGTGTTAAGTTACTGCAACTCGCTTCCACTCCAGAACAACAACCGAAGGTGTGTAGCTGGGAATGAGACTCCCACCAGCGCCGGACGAAGTTTCCGGTGTGTGCCTCCCACTGCTACTTTATTTACTGCAGCTGGCCAACAGTTTATAGCCTGTTTCATGTATTAAAATTCAAATGTGGAAAACATTACCAGCATCCTCCTTGAATTATTTTTTGTTGTTGTTGTTGTTCAGGGGGAAGAAGGGTGCATTTTTTTTTTCTCTTCCCCTTCAACTTCCTTTTTATTGTGGAATGTATCAAATGGTCAAAGGCTAGCTTCAGACTGACTAAATTCAAAAACTATTTCCTTTGTTCTGATGCTTTTGTTTGAAAATTCATACCAGTTTGCACAAGGCAAGAAACGAGGATGTGATCTTTTGCGCACGCGTTGGGGCTGCGGGCTGAGGAGCTCAGACGCCGTGGGTGCCCTGAATATTTTCGAGAAAAAAAGGAGAAAGGCTGTAAAGGCGCCCTTGGCTCACAGGGCAGCAGGTTGTCCTACCGTGGTTTGGGAATTGCGCTATGAATGTAGCTAGCTCTGCAGTCACCCTTGATTGAACTCTAAACGTCTTTAGAAGAGTGCGCGCGCACTTCCCTTCATCAGTGAAACTAGCAATTTTATTGCTTTGCCAATTTTTTCCCCTTTCAAAATCAAAGATGTTCCTGTGTAATACTGGCTGGTTATTTCCCCTTTTCTATTGCTGTGTAGCATTCTCTTCCCTTCTCCTCCCCCTGGGTTGGTCTAACTTCCCATCCCCAAAGATGACTCTAGTCTCCTCCTCATATCCCACCTCCAAATCAAAGAGGAGGCAATTCAAAGGTCAAATGGTTCCAAAAAAGCATCTCCATAGAGTTTATTATTTTAAAGAACCACTTAACCTACATCTGGTATTTAAGAGCAAACTTTACATATTTATGGAAAAAAAAAAAAAACTGTCTCTGAAGCAATGCCCTGGGTGCATGTTGCATCCGTTTAACATATGCAAAACGAACACAGCTACAGAAATTAAACTATTTTTCTCTTGATTGAGAGCAGATATACAGAAATGGTTATAAGTCACAGATCTGGCTTTTAATAAAGCCAGATTTCTTAATTAAAAGCAGTATTGTTTAAACATTACAGTTTAAAAAAAGAGCTGTACAAACTGAAACCTCATATAATATGCATCCCCAGTGTATTTAGCACGTTACCTGAGGCCAAGCTAAATTAAAATCTAGATTTTCCTTTTGTTAAACTCTTAGTAACTGCCACGAATAGACAAACAATTTTTACTCAATGAGGAATTTTGAGGGTAGAGTCTAGGAAAAGCAAAAAAGGCAAAAAAAAAAAAAAAAAAAAAGATTTAGCTTTGGCATTCAAAAATATCTTTCCACGTTTTAGAAGTGAGTTCATTGCTTCTATTTATAAACCAGTATTTTTGGTTTCAAATTGGTTGCAGGTTTTCATAATATATAGCTCAGGATGGGACTCTTAATCTTTTATTAAGAGAAATGGGAAGGAGGGCAGAGGAATACTTCTGAAGAAGACAACTTGAAGAGCTGCAGAATAACCTGTGCTTATTTTGCATTCTCCTTTTGGAATCATCTTTAAATAAGAGGTGCTTAGGATAATGGAAAACAGATCCTCATACACACAACTTTTTGAGAGCCTGTAAGGAAAAAACAGGACACTAAGGTGTTTGCTGAAAAGACAGGCATTTGTAAAGAGCAGAATTACATAGCATCAGTAATCACTACTCATGTTGTTCTTCACCCATTTGGTCAACTCATTAATTGTCATCACTTAACATTTCACTAGGGAGATTTGCTGAATCTTATAATCACCTGAAAAAGGGATGCACTCTCAAATCCTTTCCAGAAGTAACAAGAAAAATTGAAATTTCAACTGCAATGTGGGCAAATCTGCTTAAACCTTACTCAAATACTTTTTCATAAATAGGGAGTGGTAACACTACAATATACTTAAATTCCATGGTCCCACATCATCTATTAAGACAGACACACCTTATATTTCTACCTCCCATGTGCACGCTAAGTTGTCTCAGTCGTATCTGACTCTCCGTGACCCTATGCACTGTAAACCACCATATTCAGAAGCAAAAGATATTGATTTGACTTCTTAAAACAAAAATAATAAATCCAACCAATTCACATGTGAAACCCAAGCAATGTAACATGAATGTAAGTTGGGTCCTTTAGCTGAAGTCACCACAAAGAACTGAACATACCGGCAATGACCTAGCAATGGATCTCCCAGGTTTATAAGTAAGTGAAATGAAACAATGTATCCACACAAAAAACTTGTGCATGAATGTTCATGGGAGCATTATTCCTAATAGCTGAAGACTGGAAGTAACCCAAATATCCATCACCTGATGAATGGATAAATTTAATGTATATCTATACAATGGAATTTGAGGGGGATAATAATGAAAGATGTTCTGATAAATGACAAAACATATATAAACCTTGAAAGCACTATGCTAAGTGAAAAAAGCCCATCAGGAAGGACCACCACATACTGTGGGATTCCACTTTTACTCTAGAACAGGCAAATCTAGAGTCAGAAAGGAGATTATTAGTTGTCAGGGGCTGGGGAGGGAAGGATGGAGAGGGGGGTAAATTACACTCTCTGATGGCAGTGCCTTGTGAATACATGGAGAACACAGTAAGTACACTGTAAAACTGAAATGGGTGAATTGTAGGTTAAATTTTATCTCAATAAAGCTGTTTATAAAAAGAGAAAGTTGCAGCAGTATTATTTGAGCTAGAAATTCTAATTCTGCATGTTAACTAGCATCCCAGAGTTTCATCCCATCCCTTACCATGAGTGAGTGTCTGTTGGCAGAGAGAAGACCGGTTCCATACCCTGAGGCCAGACCACCCATCGCTCCGTTGTGAGAGGGCCCGATGATTCCGTGCATGTCGCCGTGACCGCCAGGCATGGCTGTGGACGGGCCCACCGCGTGGTTCCGGAGGACGTGAATAGCGTCGTCCAGTCTTTCTAAACGATCTTCAATTCGGCTTTGCTGTTGGTTGGTAAGTGATGTGAAATTTGATTTAGTTCCAAGTATGGATGTAGATTATAGAAGTAAAGCCTGAGTTGACACGAACCACACTTTGGCTTTCTGAATAAAATTTATTGTCCTTAAAATGATAATAAAAGTAAATGGTGACTTTCCCAGAAAACTGGTGAAAACTGTTAATACTGTAATTATAATTTTATTTTTTGTGAACAAAGTCAGTAATTTTTCCAGGACATCGTAAGTATATATGTTTTACTATACTGCATTACCTTGAAAGAACTGAGACTTACTTTAGCAAAGGAAAAAAAAAATTTTATTGAATTTAAGGAACATTCTGGCAGGTACTGGTTAAAGATTTTAAAAAATTAACAATGGAAAGGTGCCCTATTTATAGTTTCCCAATTAAATTATCTTCTTGAAGGCATATTTCCTGGGTTTCCTTTGAGTCACATGATACAGTGCTAAGTATCAAATCAGGGACAGGTAAACGCATATAAAGTGTAATTTCCTATTGAGTACTAACAATTTTTAACTGGGTTTCCTGCCTTCTATCAATTATTACCTCTGTGTGTGTGTGTAGTGTGTCTTAGAGGGTATCAGAACCTCAAAACTAAGTTAAAGAAGAAAATTGCAAAAATTCTGTCAATCAAAGTAGTAGATTTCAAGACTGAAGAATCATAAAGACATAAATGAATTGTTCACCAGGAGCTTCTAATTTATTTCCAAGCCCTTACTATAGTATAGAACTCACTACTCTTATACAATGAAAAACCAACTGATCTTTTCATCCCAGCCATTAGGATCTGAGTTTTCCACAACTAGTTAAGCCTACATGATAGTTTTTGATGCATAAAGTAGACATGGAGATACGTATTTTTTTTTTAGTGTGACCAATAACGTTATCAAACAACCATCTCCAGGGTGCACTTTAAAAGATACCATCTCACTGAATCCTCATTCTACACATGTAAGCGAACAGGAAAGACATTATTATCCCTTCCAACATAGACATGCAAATGAGGCTCCAAGAAACTAAGTCAATTAACTGCTCAATGCCATACTGCCAGGAAACAGTAAACTCAGGGTTGCAACCTTAAGTCTTCAACTCTAGTGCCTCTTTGTAATAGATTAAGCTAGAATCCACTCTGATTTCTGATGGGCTGTGCCAGCAGAGATATCAGCTCTCCGGCATGAGGAAAACAATTTCTAAATTATTCTCTACTGACAGGAACAATGTATGTTGAATACAGTCAGTCTGTGGTACAGAGCCTTCTGATTTGGTGGGCTTTGGTATTACGGAGCTTCCCTTAAACTCCCAGCCCTGCTGTTGAAGTGACCTTGGAAAGGTTACTGAACCTCTTTGAGTCTATGCTTCTTAGTCTATAAAAACAGAAATGACGAAATACACTTCTGAGCCTAAGTTAGAGCATGAAAAATAATCCACGTGCCTATCACCCTTTCTGGTTTGCAGCTTCCTGGTGGAGACTGTTTTTGACGGGAATCCTCCCCGAGTGTTGAGAATTCAAACAGAACTGACACTGCAGTTCACAACCATGCTACGTGCATGCTAAGTCGTTTCAGTCATGTGCGACTCTTTGCGACCTTATGGACTGTAGCCCGCCAGGCTCCTCTGTCCATGGGACTCTCCAGGCAAGAATACTGGAGTGGGTTGCCATGCCCTCCTCCAGGGGGTCTTCTTGGCTCAGGGATCAAACCTGCGTCTCTCATGTGTCCTGCACTGGCAGGCGTGTTCTCTACCAGTAGCGCCCCTTGGGAAGGCCCTCACAAACATAAACCTGGTCTTTATAATTCTATAGTTGGAAAAAAACCAGCTTTGACAAGTCGGTCCCTGAGAATAACTGATGGAGAAAAACACTTGTAAGGACAATGGTTCATCTGCATGTGAGCTGCAGATTCATGGGGCTTAGATGGCGCTTGATTGTCTCACTCTGTGGTCATCTTATTGGCTAAAGAGAGGAGGTAGATGATTTACTGCCACTAGGAAGAATCTACCTCTGTATTCTCATTTTTAGATTTTTCTTCATTTAAATCATAAGCCAAAAGGAAGAAAGGAAACCCCGAATGGCTGACAACATAGTCAGATAGGCAAATTAACAGATATGCTTACCCCCATGTTCCATCTCAAAATATGGGAAGAAAAAGGGGAAACTCAACCCCGAAGGACAGCCTCTCGCTGCCAGCCCTCCCCGTGTGACTCATATACAGACCAGACAGTGCCTAGGGCTGTGCTGCCTCTTGCATGTTTCCAGCCACTTCCTTTGAGTGGAGTGTCAAACACTGAATCATCATGTGAGTTTTATCATATTCATTACACCCCGGGGAAGTTTTCCGCGATTCCTTACAAGAGAAATTTAATGAAATCACTAGATTTCCATGAGAATCAAAGTGAACGAGGGGAAAAGCAGGCTTCTCACTCAGAGGTCAAGGAGAAAACTCCTATAAACCCGTTATTCTGGAAAGCAAAGCAGAGACACAGACTCTCCAAGTGCTGCACAGCACAGCTGGAATCCGGCACTCACACCAGCAGAGGCATTTGCCACTGACACACGTGCACTTCCCCAACAAGGGGAGCAGCCGTGAGCCTTCCCAGAGTCTTACCCTCTTATCTGGTTCTGGACTTGTAGGAGCCCTGAGGCTTCCCCTGTAGCAGTAGCTGGGTTACAGTCTATAAACAGGAATGAGCATAGGCTAATAACTCTGCCTCTAACCAAACCTGTGGGCTTACGTCAACCCCAAGTTCCTATTAGTGAAAATAAGACTCTTGAAGAGCGAACTGGGTGGAAAAAGAGATGCATGGCCTGAGAATGGCCAAAGTGATGGTGAGCAGATGAAACTTACCAAAGAGTGTAAAGGTCCTTCATAATTAGGAGATGATGAAGCCTGTCCTCCATTTCTAGACCAAACAGCTGTGCCTGCTGAAAGGAAAATGGAATTGCAATGAGATCTGTATAATCCTAAGAATAACCTTACCATATTTTAAACAGTTCTTTTAGAAATTAGCATATTGATTTCTATCTGGACATTAAGGAAATACACGTAAACTGCCCATACAAGAATTTAGGGACAAGGACAACATTTTAAATGTAAAATAGGTAGACTATACATGGACTCAGAACTCTCTTAGGCTTCCTCCTAAAAGGCAACATTTAATTGATTGTGAATTTTAGCTAGAGAAATGTCCCTTTGATGGAAAACCGTCACTATACAGTCAAGGTACTTTTAAGAGCACAAAGAGGGGTTTTCATTACCCCTCCATGCAAAGCTGGTTTGTTAAAGCCAAAAATTTCTCACCAATGAAAAACAGCTTTGCTACTTGTTTTTAAATGATCCTTAAGAAAGGATAAGTCTTCAGAAACTTTTCAAGGAAATAAGATTAGCTGACAGCAATCTGCTAAACCAGAGATTTAAACACTCAATATAACAACATTAAGTAGTTTCTTCTGAAGAAAACACATTTTTAATGATTTGCTAAACTTGAAGGTAAAGAAAGATTGCTGCTATAATAAATAGAACATGTCTAACCTATCGATTTTAAAATAAAAACCACTTTTAAATTGAAAATAATACACACTCATGTAGAAAACTTGGAAAATAATTTAAGAAAGGAAAAAAAAAATCTACGACCTCACTGAAACACAGTCCCGATACTGTTGGCACTTTAAAAACCCATTCTCCCTGCCATTTCTGGGTGTGTACATGTGTATTTTTATGCTAAATAAAAACAGAATGCTTTGTTCAATTACTTTCAGTGATAAATATGGACAGAGCCCTTGGTGTCCCCGTATCTGGATCTTCATCAAGTCCTCTCTCCCTAACGTGTGGTCTTTTAGGCTGATAACCAGGACCTCAAAGGTGGCCTTGTTTCAGGGTCTTCCACGTGCAGCACATTACTCAGGTCTGGGGTAATTGTGGCATTTTCTGGAATGATGTGTGCATCGTCACTTCTCGTCCCAACTTTGACCTGGAAGTGGACTGGCAGAGCACTGAGTCCCTGATTCTAGCCTGAGCTCTGATATTACTACTGAAGATTTTCAGCAAATCCCATGCCCTTTCTGGGCCTTCATACATCCATCTGTGAATCAGAGCATTAGATTCAAACAGCTGTTTCTCAAACTTCATATTAGAGTCCAGAATATTCTTTTCCCCCCATATTATAAAATAGACAAGATTAGAGTTGCTTCGTTTGAAATGGGGAAAGCGGGAGCTCTTGCTGCTCAGACTCCCTCACCCCGGCCCCACTGATCTCTGTATTGTCTCAGTCTGTCTCTGACTGTGGAAGCTGACACCTGTGGTCGTTTTCCAGAGCCTAACAATGTGGCACTACGCCACAAATGTACAATTCTGAACTGTACCTCCCCGCCACGGGGACTGGTTCAGTGCTATCCCATTATCTTCTTAACGTCACCTCTGGTTTTCCCCAGTTTCAGCACTGTCTCTCTGGAGACATGGACTAGAAGGTCCAGCTATTTCCCTCTCTCTTCTATGACCTCCTCCTGTCAATGGAGGCTGGGGGAAGGCTGATGTTAAGTCTCCCTTAAGCCCATGGCCAACAACCCTGAAAGCCCTGTGGCCAGGTGAAATGTCCGATTCTTTATCAGGGAATTTACTTTACAGTGGGGCCCTGGGAGTGCTGCATGTAGAGAATAATACAGAGATTGAGGCAGCAACATTCAGGCAAGTGACTACAGTCTAAATTACGGGAAGATCAGGTTTCAATCAGGTACAGATATAATTTCATTTTTTTTTTTTAAAGAAGCCATCTATCCTCCTTCAAAAGAGCAGAGATAGGCACCAGACAGGGTCTTTCTGGAAACCTTTATACTGGAAGGGCAATGAGCCCTTTAAATGGAGCTCTGAAGAGTGCAACGCTTTACTAACACAATTTCACAACTTATAATTTTATTATCTGAAGCCATAGGTCATGTTAACTTGTTCTATTATAAACGGCAAACATTTCTCTTTTATTCCACACAGTTACATCACAATTTACTTACATAATTATAGTTTTCTTCAAAACTTCCAATAACATGGACTTTAAAGAGGGAATCTGAAAAGTCTGAAATTTCTGGGAGAAATGATCCTTTTGAATAGTCTATGTTTGATGACTACATAACCTATATTCCTATTCCCGATGATGTCAACTGGTTTTCCCATTGAGATTTTTGTTGGAGTGTATTATTCTGTTGAGTATCTTTAGCAAAGAAAAGTTTAAGAAGTTAAGTTTCCCAAGTGCCTGTGCATTCTAAAAGCATGAAACTTTTAAGAAAAGTTTTGGATGTAAATGGCTTCACCATCACACGGCCGTATGTCTCTCCCACCCCTTCCTATTGGTCTGTTCGGAAACGCTCTGTTTTGAGTTTTTGGAGGGAGTGAGTTTCTCCCAGCAGCACAGGAAGCATAAGGGGAAAATCATTCTATAAGGTGACACTCAGATGCAGTGGATTTATGGTACTGTACCTGAGAGAGATGGAGGGGAGCCAACAGGAGTTGAAGGGTTTGATGAAAAGCTGTTGTTAGTGTGATCTGGAGAATAGATCTTGAAACAGTGGGGAGGAAAAAAAAACACAACAAATCCTCATTCATTGGGAATAAATATTCCACAATTTAAATTACAAAGCAAAAAAAGAAACAAAAACTACAAAGCATTAATGCGATTCATCCACAAATTCCAAGGTGCAAAAAATACACTTAACAATCAACTACAGTACCGATATTCTAAAATGAAAAACTTAATTGCTTTTTCAAAAGAAGAGTTCTTGAGCTGCTGGAAGATAGTGGGGGAAAAACTGAACTGGGGTTAACAGATCTTGGTTCTTGTCCATCTCTTCCCATTTCCTCCCCTGGCTGCATGGCCATGAAGCTACACGGATACACCAAACCTCCCTTTCTTCCTCCATAAAACAAGAGGTCGGACAGCATCACAGCCTAAGATTTTTGCTCAACTCCTTCTTCATTATGTTTAAGGTATCTGATTCCAAGGCAGGAGGATGCTCAGTCTAAAGAAAAACTTTTCCTTAGCTCACAAGGCTAACATAAATCAAATGCATCTAAGCCCCAATGAGAGGGAGAAACCAGCTGACGAAAATGAACGTCAGAGCAACAAACGTCTGCTTGTATTTACAAACGATCACGTTTAGCTTCTGAAGACAACACCAGGCGCACTCCCTCAGACAAGGAAGGGGTGCCACTCGTGAACATGGAAGAAATGCTGGAGCTTAGCTTCCCGGCAGTGGGCGGGCAAAGCAGAGAAGCCAAGTGCCAATGAAGCAACAACTGAACCTCGGTTACGGTCATTTCTTAAAAATTTCTTTTCCAAAATGTTTTAGAACTACCCCTTGGCAAAGTCAGTCTTAGCTGATTAATCAATGAGCACCCAAATGACTTTAGAGAAAAACAAATCATCAGGATAGAAAACCTATACTCTTAAAGGCCCTAGGAATATCCATGAATCCATAAATGAGTACCGCTTGCAAGATGGGAGAGACCAACCATCTGCTGGCATCTTGGGTGTTCTCTCTTCAATTTTTTCAATGATTATCATGGAAGGAAGCTAGCCTTTCCAAAAATCAAAGCTATTTGCCATCTATTTTCTAAAATCCTAAATGTCCACTTCTGATTAAAGTTCACCCGTCTGCCGCGGCACATCCGAAGTCCAAGGTCAACATTTCCTCACCGAAGCAAGCGCTTTCCCCAAAGCATCGCCAGTCTGCGAACTGCCTGCCGCCCCGCTTCCTCTATTGGCTGCAAAAACAAAAGGCAGAATATGAAAAGCCAGACGGTGAGACGTCGAACAATTTTCTATTCCTGGTCCATTTACTCACAATTTAATTGCATTTTTAATGCTAATTACAACACATTAATCTTTAATTAGCATTAATTTGTTTGCTGAGGTAGATGTCAAATATATTCATGTTACATTTTTTTTTAAACAGATAAAATATAAACCTGACACCTTGGTTTAAAGATAAAGTGTTTCAGTTGCTATTACTTTCCCCCTGGTTGTCTACGAGTGGTTAAGCAGTCAGGAGTAGTAGGTGAGCATATGAGGGTCATTGCTAAAAAGTACACAGTGCTCTCAGACCTCTGACGCCCTCATATTTGCCTTTATTTATATTTTATATAGTAAACTGAATTCATTTCACCAATAAGAATTCCATGTGCTTTCAAATTAAAAAATTAATTTTTGCTATATATAGCAGTGAGATACTTCTATCAGAGTTCCACAATAAACAAAACAAAACAAAAATCTGTAATAGGCCTGGAGGTTTCCTAAGAGGGAAAGTATTTTTAATATTTTAAGGAACATATAGTCTCCACACATTTTAAAGTCTGTGTTCATATTTAAAGAATTTGAACTCTGGTGCTGTTAAAAGTCAATATTGTCTCAAATTCTGGAGGTAAAATAAGTGTACATGATGATGAAGCAGTCTTTATTATCTAAATACCAGTGTTTTTATCCAGAAGACAGATGAACAAAGGGTACAGCTGGCCCTCTGTATCCAGAGATTTCACATGCAAGGATTTAATCAAACTCGGATCAAAAATTTTCAGAAAAAAAATTCCATATCCTTCCAAAAAGCAAAACTTGAATTTGTTAGTGGTGGCAACTATTTACATAGACTTACAATGCCTTGACTATTATAAAATAATTTAGAGATGATTTAAAGTATTTGAGAGGATGAGCAAGGGTTATATGGGCTTCCCTGGTGGCATCAGTGGTAAAGAATCCACCTGCAATGCAGGAGATGCAAGTTTGATCCCTGGGTCAGGAAGATTCCCTTGAGGAGGAAATGGCAACCAACTCTAGTATTCAAGCCTGGAAAATCCCATGGACAGAGGAGCCTGGTGGGCTACAGTCCACAGAATTGTAAAGAGTCAGACATGACCGACTCAAGGGATATATGCAAATACTGCACCCTTTTCTATAAGGGACTTGATCATCCTCAAACTTAGGTTTCTGCAGGGGATCCTTGAAACATCCCCTTTGGCAGGATACTGGGGGAAGGCTGCCTGTTAATAAAAGGATATAGATTCAAATATATAGTTCAAAATCAGCTCTAATAAACAAATATCTTTAAAAAATTTAATTGAAGGATAATAGCTTTACAGTATTGATTCCTGGCATACATCAATAGGAATTAGCCACAGGTGTGCATATGTCCCCTCCCTCGCACTTCTCAGCCCTCTGGGTTGTTACAGAGCCCCTCTTTGAGTTCTGTGCATCACACAGCAAATTTCCACCGGCTATCTATTTTATGAATGGTAATGTATATGTTTCCATGCTACTCTTTCTATTCATCTCACTCTCTCCTTCCTCCCCGCTGCCCTTGTCCGTAAGTCTGTTCTCTATCTTTTGAAAGTAATTTGCCTTTATAAAATGGTACAGCCAGCGGTGTTCTTCTCTTAGATTTATTAAGGTCTCAGCATAAGCGAGTAGATATAATATTTAAATAAAACCTATTAAACTCTAGGGGAAAGTGTCTGTCACTCTTTTGTGAAATAAGAAAAGGAAATACTAAATCAACAGATTAATTCAAGCAAAACTTCATTACACGTTTAAAGTTTTTAAAAAATTCCCAGCCCTATCCTCAACCCAAGAAAGCACTCTTTCTGGCAAATGTGTCATCTTCAGTTTCCAGATCTGTAAAATAAAGTCATGGGATCAGCTCTCAAGTGGTCAAATTATCTTTGTCTCTAGGCTATCATTTCATCCTCCTGACCTCTGCTTAATATAGTTAAATTATGCTTGTTATTTTTATATATTTACATGTTGGGTATGACAATCCGATCTTTTGATGTTTGCTTTATTTGGTTAACAAAACTCACCCCTACATTCATTTGTTAATTACTAAAACTGAAAGAAAGCTGTATGTACTGAAAAGAACACAATCGCCTTCTGACACAAAAAAGGAAAAACTATTCTTTCTCACATCACAAATTCATAATGTTAAAAATATATTAGTTGTTAGTACTAAGGATTTTATGCTTAAGAAAGTTCTCTGAAATGAGGGTCCAACATCATACAATGAACTAGTGGAAGGAACGCACAGATATCAAGAGTACTAAAAATATTCACTATAAAGAGATAAATGAAATTATTATCTGGTGTGAAAGTAAAAATTTCTGCATCAAGGAGTTCTTTTAAAACTGAAGACAATTCTAAAGGAAAATAACACGGATTCTGAAAACACAAAGAGCACTGAGATTTTTCAGCATGTATTACCACGGTATTTGGAGATAATTATACATACATTTTTTTCTTCCCCTTCAGAAGCAATATTATCATTATTCTTAAAATTAGGTTTATCAGTCAAAATAATTTGGATATCTGCTTGACTACAAAACAGACCTTCATGAAATGAAAATTCAGAGCCACATCAGAAAAAATTACATTATCTAACAAAGAAACTAAACCCAACTAGGATAAGATATTGTTATAATTATAGATAAAATTTGCTATGGTAGCTTTCAAAAGATTAATTCTTTGAACAGTTTTAAAATGAGAATAAGGGTTTTAAAATATATTAATCAAACCAAATTAGGAAAAATTGAAAACCAATAAAAATATTTTAGAGATATGTAAAAAAGAAATTATACTCTCAATCTATCCCATATCCCTCCCAACTTTCCCTCTCTGGTAACCATAAATTCATTCTCTAAACTGTGAGTCTGTTTCTGTTTTGTAAATAAGTTCATTGTTCATTTGTATCTTTTTTTCCCTTAAAGATTGACAAGTACACACTGTCTATATTTAAAATAGATAACCAACAAGGACCTATTGTAAAAAAAAAAAAGAATATGCCTAAATCAAAAAATAAATTATTATTACATAAAAATCATATTTTAGAAGAGACAAGATAAAATCTTTATGATCTTTTCATACTATACCTTTCTAACTGAACTTTCTATTAGTCCTTGTTTTACCCAAGGAGGCATGAGAACTTGGGGGCATAATAAAAAGACAGAATTTAACTCCTTACCTCATACTGTCATGAAAATGTTTCAGAAAACTACAAAGGCTACTCATGGAAGTCACTGATAAGAACAGACTTTTATTTTTTTTTTAATATAGAGCCATTCTACCTGCAACAGCTGGAGAATCAACTCCAGGGTTCAAATTTCAAAGCAGTTTATTGGGACCAGTTTGCCCTTACACTTGGAAGGCCTTTTGTTCTGTTCCAGGAAACACTGGAGAAGACACATTTTCAGGAGACCTTAAACATGCTAAGCTACACGGATCCTCCTCCTGAAGACTCTCTTTCTAGTTATGTGCCTGACAGGTCAAGGGGCATATGTAATCAGAAAGTAAATATATATTTAATGCTCAAATAGCAAAATTTCTTCTATATTGAGTAATGAGTCACGTTTAGCAAATCACACTGCTCGTTAAATGTGTGCACATCAAATCTACTTTTCTATCGTTCATGTAACAGGACTTGATTACTATTCTAAGCCTGAGTGTTTGTCAAGGTATTATGAGAAATAAACAAAATGCCTACAGAACAGAAATAAAGAGAAGAACTACTGTCCCTGTTTGATAAAAAACTGGATGGATCACTAACGTGATTTTAGCTCTTAGCAATTTCCCTAGCTAAAGAGAAAAAAAAATCAAGTCTCTAAGTAAAGCTGTAACATGAATATGATTGAAGGTGAGTAGTATTAAGAGGAACTGTAATTTGGTAGGAGGATTCGACACTGCCAACCACCCAAGCATTGTTTAGACGGCCTGAACACAGGTGCTACTGCTGGCTAGAAGATGGGGCAGAAAGCAGGGTTTAGTCTTTTCGGCTACAACTGGGACCACCCTCAGTCTCAATCTCCACTTTGGAGAAAATGGCAATTCCTGTTAGAACACACCCTGACCCAAACATCAGGATAAGTGGGACCTGGGGACTGACTACTGAAAAATCTGAAAGATTCGGAAGATGTGTTATCCCTTTATTGTACACCCAGAACCCCAGGCTGGGTCATCCTGAAGCTATAAAAGGATGTGTGTGCTCAGCTGTTCAGTCGTGTCTGGCTCTCTGCAGCCACCAGGCCCCTCTGTCCATGGGATTTTTCAGGCAAGGACACTGGAGTGGATTGCCATTTCCTCCTCCAGGGGATCTTCCTGATTCAGGGATCGGGGATCAAACTCCTGCGTCTCCTGCATTGGTAGGCGGATTCTTTATCACTGAGCCAAGGGTTAGAGCTATAAAAAGATGAAGAAGTGTAATTCATAGAGTCTTTGCTTGAAAGAAGATGACGGTTTTAAAGTTTAGATTTTTCTGAACTGTGTCCAAGCGACCCTCATGTTATTCAACTAGTAGAAACAGCATAACAATGTCATGAGCTTCTCAACAAAGATAAAAGAAGGAGAATTCCCAGCTCTCCTACGACCTACAATATTAGAAGAACAACTTAAGTACAGGCTACCAAACACTGAACTTTTAGCAGGACGGATTCCTAGGAATTCAAGGGGGAAGCTGGGCCCCATCCACCACGTGCAGGAAATGGATGAGAAGACTTAAATCAAACTGGTTTATTGTTCTCCGTTGGTGGTCTTTGTAACTAAGATGCCATGACGCTGCTGGATAAAATTCCTATTGCTCTTATGCTCTGTGCCTGTTCATCACCCAACTGTATTTGAAGGCTCAAGATTCTTGTAAAAGACAAAGTGAATCTTATGTGACTATTCTCATAATAAAATTACTGTGAAACCGGGTCCTCAAGGGAAAACGGACATAATGTTTCTACTAGAAAAGCCACACACTAAAACCCATCATGTCATACAAACATGTCATTAGAAGTGAAAGTTGGAAGCCAGATTAATTCATGAACCAGATAGATATTCTAGGGTAATCTTTAGCATATGTTGTATTCAATCAATCTTTGTAGGCTGTTCCTTCAACACTGTTTGGTTTGAGGTTTAAAGATGGTGAATACCACGCATTAGACAGGCCGGTTCAAGACTAACAAAACAATAACAGTTATTATAAGCATTATGCTAGCTGTATGTCCAATTCCCTCTGAGCAAAGAGGGTGTGTTGCTCCGAACCACAAGTGGTCACAGCCCTGGAATGAACACCAATGGTATCTCCCCGTGGGGAACCGGAGCTTTCTCCTTCGTGGGGAGTCGTAGAGGACTGTGTGACGCTAGGTGGGTCTCTCCATCCTTTTGAAGAGAAAAGGCTACTGGATTTTGCAAGTAGGAGGGAACTATGGAGACAGTTGGTCCCTACTGGGTTGGTCAGAAAGCTGGTTCCGATTTTTCCATAAGATGTTACATGTACTATGTGTGTGCCTCCATTCTCTATAGACACTTCTCCCCTCTAGAGTTGGTACCTAATAACTTCTTCCGCTTCCTCCTCTGGACGCCTGCTCACAGGCAGAAGCTCTGAACTGCAAAGGCTCTAAAGCACACCCAGATAGTGTCACACTGAGAAACTTTTAGGAAGCAAGTTGAGAGGCTCTGACGGTGGTAACTCTTGAAGCCTTCAGACTCAGCTTCTATCCTTAACTGGCCACCCCATCAGTTAAACGACTAAGAATCCGCGGTGTGTCACATGCATTATATTTGTATCATTCCAGAGTGCTTAATCTACCCTTCTAAGTCAGACGTGCCTAATGCACTCTAGCGTTGGCAGAAAAGCAGGGTACTACATGCTTAAAGTAAAATATCTTACTGTACAATTCTTTAAAAAAATCCACGGGTGAATGTGCTATTAAAAAAACAAAAAACAAAAAACACCCAAAAAACCCTGTCATTAACACATTCAGAGTCAGTTTTGCCCTTCCTCAGCTTTTGGTCAAAAAATGATACTGGGCATAAAAGGGCAAAAGAAAACAAAACAAGAAACAATGACCATCCCTCCAAGTCAAACACAAGCTGTCCCAAACCTCCGTGAGCATATTCCATCTCTTGAGATGTAGGGGACAGATCCAGAGGCAAGGGAGCATGTTTCCAGACAGGGCACACGCTGATGGTTCCAGAGTTTACATCTCACTCCACAAGCACTGTGCTCTTCTATGATTGGCTGGGGACCCCCCCTGACTGCCAGGAAGACACAGCGTACCGTGGAGCCGTGATCTTCCTCTTCCTAAGACACCGACGCCATTTATGAGGAGCCTGCAGTGCCTTGCCACTTTCTACCAAGAAACCTTGAAGAATGTGATGGCCATGTGTTAGTGCTTGAAACCCATTCTTACGGCATTAGTATTGCTTACAGTCATTTTCTACAGAATCATGTGTGTAATCTCAAACATGTGTCAGGCTGTGTGTTCCCTATTTACCAATTATTTAATTAGCTCTGTTTGTTCTTTGAGATACAGGCAATGTAATATTTCTTTATTTCCTGTATTTCAGAGTGAGTGAGTATATGCCAAATATTTTCAAAAGTCTACAGATGTATCCTATTAATCCATACTGTTTGTTAGGGAAGTATCACTAACATCAGAAGAGAAATCTTCTCTTCTTGTTCCACAGACATGCTGCCATCCCTGCCTTCTACCACACTCTGAAAAATCAAACCAAAACCTAGGAGAATTAAAGTGCAAAGAAAAAAAAAGTGCAAGGAAACAAGGGTGACTTGGACCTTATGCAAATATGAAGGCTTATTATTATACTTAAATTCTCCTCTGTATTTTAATTTAAGGAATTGGAGGATGTATTATTTTAAGGATGAACAGTCTAGAATGTTCTCCCTTAAAGTAATCCTAAAGTAACAAGTATGTATGCAAATTAATAAAGATCTACTCCTCCAAAAAGCTGAATTATCATGTCTACTTATGTCCCGAAATGATTGTAAAGCTTTCTCACAAGTTGCTAGTAGATTTTGACAAGTACACTCATGATGGTGGAGTAACTTATGCAATAAAGTTGTTCCTAAAAAGCTTTCTCTGGATTCCAGAAATCTCACACTTCTCTCATTGAAAAGTATAGCTCCTTTCTTATTGTCTAGACCCTCCCTCCACTTAAACAGGGCCCTCTGGTCTGTATAGTAAGTCCATCTTAACGTTAGCTGGGCCCTGTATATTAGTATGTAGAAGTCACCAATTATTGCTCTACCTGCCCAGACCAAATAAAAAAGGAGGGTAGACATTCTTGTTCATCCACAAGCCAGTGATGAGCCCATCAGCTTCAGTAAGGCGAACCGCATTCCGGCTGAGACTCGAGGCCCTGCTGACCACTGGTCATGCAGGATGATCACAGCATCTCATAGTATCTCTTCCTTCCCAAGTCCTGGTGACTCTTGCAGGAACTGTTTGGCAAATCACTCAACACAACTCTTTTTTCAACAGTGCCTAAGTGTGCTTTCCTCAACTCAAGTTTTTGCTCTACCTTTCTACCTTCCTAAAAAAGAAAATTACTCAAACCACAAGTAGACAGGAAATCTGCCTTGTAAAAGGATGAATGACCGGTCATCCTTCTTTATAACTAAGACCTCATGACTGCAGAAAGGGGCTTTCCATTTGTCAAACCACACTGAAGTGAAATATGCTTTTCTCACTCTTTCAGTTCTGCACTTCTTTCTTTCTTCTTGTTTTTTTGGGTCTGCCAAAACTGCATTGATAGTTAGCAAAACTTCCCTACATGACCTCTGTCCATAGCTCTCCAAGGTCAAACTGACACAATGCACCGGTAGAGGCTTTGTTATGAAAAGTCACAAAAATGGAAACTACTTCCTAAATTTGCCTCTCAGTGAGACATGGCAGTGAAAGGAAGGGCTGCTAGATGGCTCATCTCAAGTGTGAAGTATATTATTGAGTAAGCAGGGACTATATTATTTAGGCAGAATTACATTTGCAACATTTCAAAACACATCTCTTCTCTTTCATCAAAAACTCTCCCCCTCATAAGTGATTCATACCACTTCCCCAAGTTCCAGAGACTATCTAAAGAACATTTTTAACCAACTGCAAAGAGCTAAAGGGACTACTCTTCTGTCACACATTCTTATCTTTAAAACGTACAGTTAGGGACTTCCCTGGCAGTCCTGTGGTTAAGACTCCACGCTTCCAATGCAGGGGGCCAGGATCAATCTTTGATCAGGGAACTAAGACCCCACATGCTGTGTGGCTCAGCCAAAATAAATAAAGAAATACACATTCCAGTCTCAGCGCATGCTCAGTCGTGTCTGATTCTTTGCGACTCCACGGACTGTAGCCTGCCAGGCTCCTCTGCCCGTGGAATTTTCCAGGCAAGAATACTGGAGTGGGTTGCCATTTCCTTCTCCAGGGGATCTTCCCTGTGTCTCCTGTGTCTCTTGCATTGGCAGGCAGATTCTTCACCATGAGCCACTGGGAAGACCCCCAAAATAAAAACTAAATGTACAGTTAGTGTCCTCATCACTAAACTGGACCCACAGGAAGGGATCATAAGGCCGAGTTAGTTGTGGGTTTGAGCTGGAACCAGAGTAGGTGGTGAGCAGAGGAAGTCTGAGGTTTTGAGAAGACTCTGCAGCATCAGACTGTGCCTCTCATTGAAGGACAAGGCTGTCGAAGGCAGAATCAGAAGACGGTGGCTGCCTCCCCGCACGGGCAGCCTACCGAGCTCTTCCCTCAAGAGGAGAGTGCTGGCAGGGTAACCGTCCACGCTGGGGAGAGGACCACAACGAACACCACAAAAACTTAGAGATGATGGCTCCGTTTACTTGACAGGACACTCTGCTTGGGTCTTGACTCATTAGTAATTTTGCTGAGAAGAAGCAGCAAGTAAATTCTGGCTCACTGATGCCCAGCCATCTCCTCTCCCTACACTTCTTCCTGTCTGGAGGATTCCACAATGCCATACCCTCCAGAAGGTAAAACTATCTAGTTCTTAATAACTATGCCTGAACATCACATGAACTAGTTTCCAGAAGACAGTGGTGTATGATGGTTAAAAGCTTAGCATGGTGACTGGAATTTGAGAATGGTCAGTAACTCCTATTAACAGCTATTACGCCTTCTATTTTACTAACTTTCAAAGGCTCCTCTTAGAAGAGGTCACTTCATTAGCTGTTTGAGAGTGTGAGAAGCCCTCGCTGGTATATTCAAACCTGGCTCAATCTAATCACTCACGGTGGAGACAGGCAGCCAAATAGCAGTGTCTTGGGACAAAAAGAGATTACAGGCAAGATAATGATGATTTCTGCTTGGCTCATTTGTCCATGTGATAAACACTCATGGCTCGATTACTGTTCAGTGACAGGGCTGGGGGGAGAAGAAGAAGTCCTTGATGATTAAACCCTGACACTGGCTGTCGGAAACAGAACCGGCGTCTCCATGACTCACCCATTATACTGTCCGTCCCGTTGGCAGGAGGCGTACACGATGAGGTGCTGTAATGGTTGGTACCACTACGGTGGAAAGTGGACATCGGAGGAAGACTAGAATTGATGTCTGCTGAGGAGTGTGATGGATAGCCCTGTGGCAAGAAGCAAAAAAGGAGGCCATATTCAATCACAAAATATTTAGTGGCTCAGTTTTCCAATACTTCTTTCAGAACTCTTCATTTTACAATGGACATAGCCCTCGGAATTTCAAAATATCCAAGAATACATCTTGCTTAGATCTGACAACTTTCATTTTTCAAGTAATAAAATACACAGACGTAGTTGGCTTGGGTTTGCATCAAAGCTAGAGGAATATAATGTCAATGCTAAATCTTGAGAAATGGTCACCAACTCTAAATACGAAAATGATTCCTTAAAAGCAGGTCTGGGACTTTAGCAACAATAAAAGACCATCACTACTGTTGTTCTTCTGTACAGCCTATTGATCAGGTAAGAAAGAGCCCATAATGTAATGAATAAAACACCAGCATGACGCGCAGGGTTCACAGTATACTTTATCCTGATCTTCTGAAAACTAACTGGCCAAGAATAACCAGTCTCAAATCTTCTTCCCGACCAACTAGATCAACCTCCTGAACTCCAGCAACAACAAAATGATAAATGAAAAACTTAAAAAGCAGTTTAACGATTGAATATCTCTCTACAGTATCAATATGTATAAAGTCTTATGACAAAGACTATGCTGAATTACACTGGAACAAATGAACTGAGAATAACTTATTTTTTGTCCTTGCTTATAGGTTCTCTTCCTTAACAATTCACCATAGAGCTGACCACGAGAAAGAATATCCTTTTTCACAGAATGCGTTCAGGCTTAGCTCTGGGTATGACTCTCGTACTAGCTGCTATCTGGCATCTCACAAGTGCCTGTAAGGGGACAAATGAGTTGCTCCCCAACCACCTGCCTCCTGTCCAAGGAGCAGACCAGTAAGAGGAACATGGTTATTTACAAAAAACATAGTTATTCACAAAATGGAGCTATTTTCTTTTGCAAGATAAAGGAGCTTAAAAAGTAAAGCTCACGGGTATTTGACTATATGACGGACGTGTAAAGGAAAAATATTTAAGCTGAAATATACTTTTCCCTTGTATGTCACGTATTGATGAGCTATGCGTCTTTATTACGGCACTACTGGAGAGTCTGTTGAAATTAGAGTTTGGATACGATGCTGAAAGTCGGGGGAACTTAAAGCCCAGACATCAGGTCATGGGACATGGACCCCCTGTATCACAGGATCCCCTATTTATTTGGTGAGGCCCATCTTGGGTTCAGCCTCTCCCCTGAGGACCCCTTCCTGCTTCCAGCCCCTTCAGAATCTCTCCTCCCTGATGCATTTACATTCTGTGCTGCGCCATTCAACACTCAGCTGCTGCTGTCGTCTTCTTCAGTTGCTGTCATGTGGGGACTCTTTTGCAACCCCGTAGACTTGGAGCTCACCAGGCTCCTCTGAGATTTCCCACACAAGAATACTGGAGTGGGTGGCCATTCCCTCCTCCAGGGGATCTTCCCTGAAATGCTGCTTTTCCAGGCTTCCTCTTTCAAGACCATTTCCACCTAAACTGAAACGCTTCAAGAGGGGCGTTTCTGCCTCTGTGCCTCTCACAACTTGCGGCTGAGTGCTGAACATACTCATCCTGTGAGCAGCTCAAAGAGCAACTGGTTACCAGTTGGTGGTGGTGGTTGAGTCACTAAGTCAAGTCCAAATTTTGCGACCCCTGTGGACTGTAGACCAACAGGCTTCTCTGTCCACAGGATTTCCCAGGCAAGCATACTGGAGTGGGTTGCCAGTTCCTTCTCCAAGAGATCTTCCTGACTCGGGGATCAAACCTGGGTCTCCTGCATTGTGGGCGAACGCTTTACCAATTGAGCCATCAGGGACCAGCTAGTGTTTAATAAACAGTGGACTGAAATACTACTAATATTTGAGAGGCAACTAAAGAGTCCAGAAAACAAATCTGTATTCTGGAGTCAGGTCTGCCAGTGACATGGCTGATGCCTTTAAAAATATTACCTCTGCACACCCCAAAGAGTCCAACAAAAAGGTCAACTTCAGTGAGATAGTTGGGATGATGCCTTAAAAGATTTCCAAGTTCCCAAAAGTGCCTTTCAAGCTTATAAATTTCTTGGATCTCTTTGCTTAACCAAAAATTCCTTAGGCCACCTGTTAAACTCATTTCTACTTGGCACTTCCAGAAAACCTCAACTAGTCCATGAAATTTTCTCAAAGGATAATAGAGTGAGCCCATTACACAGTACAACTGACCTAAAAAACTGGATAAGCCATGGAAGACCAAACTTAGAAGAGCTATTTTTGCTCAAGAACTAAAGACTATAATAATGTGGAAAAAAGAAACAAACTATGGAAAAAGAGAAAGAAATGGAAAAAAGATTGTTTGATTTCATTTTTACCCAGTCCTAGACCATGCTGAATTTCTGAAGAATAGAGAAACTGGATAAACCAGTCCCAAGTTTTCAAAAATCAAAACAGAGGAAAAGAATTTTGAAAAATATTTAAATAACTGTAATAATGAGAGGATGAGACAGAAAAAAGATTATCATATCAGTAGGAATTTTTAGACCCTTTTACCTTGGTATAAAACAGAGTAACCCTTTGTCAAGTGTCAGGATTTCACAAAGAGTTACTCCTAAATTCAGAGACTAAAAAGGAAAGTTCTTCCCCAGAGACTTCAGTGGGGAAACCAATGCAATTCACGTAAATTAGTTATTTTTAGAGACTCACAGAAAATTAGATGCTGAAATAAGTTAACGAGATTTATAACTAGATTATTTTACAAGGCAAAGGATCTTGACAACTACTGTCACTCAAAGATGTAATAAATACACCACAGAGATTATTAGTGATATGCGAATAATGTCTCTTTTAGAGTATTTAGGGATCAACTATACGAGGTCCCATTAGTCTTTCTTACTCCAGCTATTAATGATATCTGCCCTGCCTGCCACAAAGGCAAAGGTGAACGGGAGTATGACAGAGTGCTATGGTTCTGTGTGTGCTCGGCCGTGTCTGACTCTCTCGTGACCCCGTGCCGCCAGGCACCTCTGTCCATGGGATTTCCCAGGCAAGAACACTGGAGTGGGGCAACATTTCCTCCTCCAGGGAATCTTCCCAACACAGGGATCGAATCCAAGTCTCCTGCATCTCCTGCACTGGCAGGCAGATTCTCTACCACTAGCACCATCTGGGAAGCCCCAGGTGTTAAGGTATTACACGTCCACTATTTATTTTTACTTGATACCCAATTATAGTGTATGTGGAGTCTATTGACAGAGTTAAGTGTTGAAAATGTTTCCGTGAGTGATGTTTTTTTATTAAACGATGAGTTGATCATTCAAAGATTAGAAAACATGATCACTGTTAGCACATACTAAGAATAAAGTCAAATTTTGTGCTAGGGTAGCATTTCACACGGAGAAGGCAATGGCACCCCACTCCAGCACTCTTGCCTGGAAAATCCCGTGGACGGAGGAGCCTGGTGCGCTGCAGTCCATGGGGTCACTAAGAGTTGGACACAACTGCGAGACTTCACTTTCACTTTTCACTTTCACGCATTGGAGAAGGAAATGGCAACCCACTCTAGTGTTCTTGCCTGGAGAATCCCAGGGACGGGGGAGCCTGACGGGCTGCCGTCTATGGGGTCGCACAGAGTCGGACACGACTGGAGCGACTTAGGAGCAGCAGCAGCATTTCACAATCTTGGCACTGTTGGTGTTTCATGCCAGAGCATTCTTTGCCTGGCAGGGGTATGCATTGTAGTATGTTTCCTGAATCCCTGGCCTCGATACACTGGATTATTCCAGTACCACCTACAGGCACCCCCTGCCCCCCAGGTTCCAACACCCCAAAATATCTCCAGACATTACCAAATGTTTCCTGTGTGGCAAAATCACCCCCCAGTGAGAATCACTAGAGCAAGGGTTTAGGTTACAAACAATAAAAGACAACAGAACTTCCTTCATAGTAAAATTCCAGACTCCCAGGACTATTTCACTCTGTGGTACAGAGACCGTTCCTAACCCATGCCAGACTGCAGGGACTCTATCCTATTTTTAAAAAGAATTCTGCCAAGTCATTCCAAACCTAAATCTTCTACAATAACTCCTTCCAAAGCTTAACCACAAACTACATTCTTCAGAGTGATTTTGTACGTGTATCTGTGACATAGTAGTGATTAGCTGTGGGATCGCTGTCAAGGTTGAAACTGTAAAGGGGATTTAAAGAATCAACACCAGTGACTTGACAGTTGCTACTGTTGTATTTGGATTTTAAGCTTTGTAATTACACATTCTATTATAACATACTAGAAAGTGATAAAGGCAATCATGTTTCCAAAATGTTTACCTTCAGCAAGACATACTAATTTGGCCAAATTATACCCAAAATAATCCAAGGAAAGCTTTCCTCTATTTTCTCAAACTATTGCTTTGTTCAGTATGAAACTGGGTAAAAGCTACAGATGAAAAATTCAAGGAACCATCATTACTTTCAAGCGAAAGGGCACTAACTGCGTACAGTATTCGCAAATGATTCTCAATCAGAATCAGACTTTTAAAAGTCACTTCAGCAAGAGGTTTTCTAATAAATACTGAAATCACAATGATTACTAGATATCAAAATAGTTCCCCTATCAGTGAGAAAATTCATCAGGACCTATTACCAGAGACCTAATTTGTTTCTCCTTTTGAAAAATAAACCCCCTCATCTCCAAGATATACTAATTGATGGTGTTAAGAATGAAAACTGTTTTGTGATGGATAAATGACATTATACACACAGAACCTGATACAACCTGTCGGGTTACTCCTTCAAAACAATCTTTCCTCCTGGTTGATAACATTGTTTTGGTTCAAGAAAATTTTCTAAAAGGGTATAATTAGTTTCCATTTTAAAAACCACATTTTCTGTGCTTTTGAGCACATTTTCAACATCCTTCCCCCATGCGGTGAACTTGACTGGGATAAAAGTTAAGTCAAAGTTCTAGAGCATGATAGGGAAAGAAATAAATACAGGAGTGAAGAAAAATAAATGCCTAATGGAAATTCCAACATATTAGTACAGTGCCAAAATCTTTTATTTGTAAACCAAAACTTTCCTTGCTTGCAGGACACATACAGTTTCGATCATGAGTTCTCCAGAGAAGTGCAAAATGATGATGGTGAAATAAAAGTTTTAACCAAGAAGAAATTCTAGTATAGTAATAAGTGCTATTTGTTTGAGATTTCACGCTAATAACTCTAAGTAAGAGGTGGAAGAAGAAGAAATTTGAAAGTAAATCACCTGCTATTTATTGAAAATGGGCTGAAATTTGAGCTAGCTTGTGATTTCCACATTCAAAGTTGGGAGATGATAGAAAAAGGTCAATTCCACCTTCATCTTCTGTCTCTCATTCGAGGATAAGCTCAGGGATCCTCACCTTGTCTCTGTGACCAGGACTATCCATTAATAAATAGATATTTTCAAGGATATCTGAACTCTTCTGGAATGTTTTCAGTCATCAAAATAGGATATAAGTCATCTTTTCCATATCTCTGGTGACTGAGCAAAGACCACAGAAATCAAGAAAGTACTATCTCCTATATTAGGACAGAGAAAGAAGCATAAATCTGGGTATTAGAAGAAAAAAGGGCACATCACAAGATAAGGAGTAGTAATATAAGCACATACAGATGACACCACCCTAAAGGCAGAAAGTGAAGAGGAACTAAAGAGCCTCTTAATGGCAGTGAAAGAGGAGAGTAAAAAGCTGGTTTAAAACTCAACATTCAAAAAACTAAGATCATGGCATCCAGTCCCATCACTTTGTGGTAAATAGATGGAGAAAAATGGTAACAGTGATAGATTTTATTTTCTTGGGCTCCAATATCACTACAGACGGGGACTACAGCCATTAAAAGATGCTTGCTCCTTGGAAGAAAGCTATGACAAACCTAGACAGTGTATTAAAAAGCAGAGACATCACTTTGCTGACAAAGATCTACATAGTCTAAGTTATGGTTTGTCCAGTAGTCATGCATGGATGAGGAGAAAGCAATGGCACCCCACTCCAGTACGACTGCATGGAAAATCCCAAGGACGGAGGAGCCTGGTGGGCTGCAATCCATGGGGTCGCGAAGAGTTGGACACAACTGAGCGACTTCACTTTCATACATCGGAGAAGGAAATGGCAACCCACTCCAGTGTGTTTGCCTGGAGAGTCCCAGGGACGGGGGAGCCTGGTGGGCTGCCGTCTTGGGGTCTCACACAGTTGGACACGACTGCAGCAGCCGCAGCAGCACGTACAGATATGAGAGTTCGATGGTAAACAAAGCTGAGTGCTGAAAAACTAATGCTTTCGAACTGTGGTGTTGGAGAAGACTCTTCAGAGTCCCTTGGACAGCAAGGAGATCAAACCAATCAATCCCAAAGGAAATCAACTCTGAATATTCACTGAAAGGACTGATGCTGAACCTGAAGCTTCAATATTTTAGCTACCTGATGTGAAGAACTGACTCATTGGAAAAGACCCTGAAGCTGGGAAAGATTGAGGGCAGGAGGAGAAGGGGACGACAGAGGATGAGATGGTTGGATGGTTGGATGGATGAGATGGTTGAACAACTAACTTAACGGACATGAGTTTGGGTAAACACCGGGAGATAGGGAGGGACAGGGAAACCTGGCATGCTGCAGTCCATGGGGTCGCAAACAGTAAGACACGACTGAGTGACTGAACAACAATATAAGTATGACTAAGAATCACTGGATCTGCTACAGTTTCCCATTTGGAGGACTAGAGGTTCATACATTTTCAAATCTATTTTACTGCACAAGAGACTTGGTCGCATATTATCTGCCTCCCAATCCTAATGGACGGAGGTTCGTGACATTGTACAGGAGGCAGGAATCAAGACCATCCTCAAGAAAAAGAAATGCAAAATGGCAAAATGATTGTCTGAGGAGGCTTACAAATAGCTGTGAAAAGAAGAGAAGCAAAAGGCAAAGGAGAAAAGGAAAGATTTACCCATTTGAATGCAGAGTTCCAAAGAATAGCAAGGAGAGATAAGAAAGCCTTCCTCAAAATGATCAATGCAAAGAAATAGAGGAAAACAATAGAATGGGAAAGACTAGAGATCTCTTCAAGAAAATTAGAGATACCAAGGAACATTTCATGCAAAGATGGGCACAATAAAGGACAGAAATGGTACAGACCTAACAGAAGCAGAAGATATTAAGAAGAGGTGGCAAGAATACACAGAAGAACTGTACAAAAAAGATCTTCACGACCCAGATAATCACAATGGTGTGATCACTCACCTAGAGCCAGACATCCTGGAATGTGAAGTCAAGTGGGCATTGGGAAGCATCACTATGCACAAAGCTAGTGGAGGTGATGGAATTCCAGTTGAGCTATTTCAAATCCTCAAAGATGATGCTGTGAAAGTGCTGCACTCAATATGTCAGCAAATTTGGAAAACTCAGCTGTGACCACAGGACTGGAAAAGGTCAGTTTTCATTCCAATCCCAAAGAAGACAATGTCAAAGAATGGTCAAACTACTGCACAATTGCACTCATCTCACACGCTAGCAAAGTAAAGCTCAAAATTCTCCAAGCCAGGCATCAACAGTACAGGAACCGTGAAATTCCAGATGTTGAAGTTGGATTTAGAAAAGGCAGAGGAATCAGAGATCAAATTGCCAACATCTGCTGGATCATGGAAAAATCAAGAGAGTTCCAGAAAAACATCTATTTCTGCTTTATTGACTATGCCAAAGTCTTTGCCTGTGTGGATCACAACAAACTGTGGAAAATTCTGAAAGAGATGGGAATACCAGACCACCTGACCTGGCTCTTGAGAAATCTGTATGGAGTTCAGGAAGCAACAGTTAGAACTGGACATGGAACAACAGACTGGTTCCAAATAGGAAAAGGAGTACGTCAGGGCTGCATATTGTCACCCTGCTTATTTAATTTATATGCAGAGTACATCATGAGAAACGCTGGGCTGGAAGAAGCACAAGCTGGAATCAAGATTGCTGGGAGAAATATCAATAACCTCAGCTATGCAGATGACACCACCCTTATGGCAGAAAGCAAAGAACTAAAGAGCCTCTTGTTGAAAGTTAAAGAGGAGAGTGAAAACGCTGACTTAAAACTCAACATTCAGAAAACTAAGATCATGGCATCTGGTCCCATCACTTCATGGGAAATAGATGGGGAAACAGTGGAAAACAGTGGCAGGCTTTATTTTTTGGAGCTCCAAAATCACTGCAGATGGTCACTGCAGCCATGAAATTAAAAGACGTTTGATCCTTGGAAGAGAAGTTATGACCAACCTAGACAGCATATTAAAAAGCAGAGACATTAGTTTGCTAACAAAAGTCTGTCTAGTCAAGGCTATGGTTTTTTCCAGTAGTCATGTATGGATGTGAGAGTTGGACTGTGAAGAAAGCTGAGTGCCGAAAAATTGATGCTTTTGAACTGTGGTGTTGGAGAAGATTCTTGAGAGTCCCTTGGACTGCAAGGAGATCCACCCAGTCCATCCTAAAGGAAATGAGTCCTAAATATTCATTGGAAGGACTGATGTTGAAGCTGAAACTCCAGTACTTTGGACACCTGATGCAAAGAACTGGCTCACTGGAAAAGACTGTGATGCTGGGAAAGATCAAAGGCAGAAGGAGAAGGAGACGACAGAGGATGAGGTGGCTGGATGGCATCACCGACTCAATGACATGAATCTGGGTAAACTCCGGGAGATGGCGATGGACAGGGAGGCCTGGCGTGCTGCAGGCCATGGGGTCGCAGAGTCGACACAACTGAGCGACTGAGTTGAGCTAAGACCTAACGCACGACCCAAAAGCAGTTTTTCCTTCATTTAGTGATAGGCTTAATTTCTTCAGTAGGTTGTGGGATGTGGTAAATTTTGAGACTAGAAAAACACCTGATGCCCTGTTTCCTCCAGAATAAAGAGACATACTAGGATAGATGAGTGTAGGATGATGGGCAGAATGGCAACTTTAGTCATAAAAGAAAGAGACCATTCTCTTTAGCCCAGCAATTTTCAACAGGGGTGAAAGTAAAGGAGTATCAAGGAGATGGTGGAGGGTGTGGAAGTGAAAATAAAAGACTGAAAATTGGGAATCTGATCCAAATACAAACCCTCTGGTTGCTGTAACTGATGGGAGTGTACAGGAGACATCAAGGCTCTCCTTTAGGTGTGGTACAATAGTTCAAAGCTGTCATCGGCTACAAAAGCTGGTCAGGGTGAAATGGAAATACCCTTGGGAGATGTACGTTACCTAATTCAAAGTCTACTGACTGGCTATGCCCCCTGCAGCATACCCTTCAAAACTACAGATAGTAACCCCTGCCTCAGAAAAACAAACAAAAAAACTACAAAACATCGAAAACCAAGGAACCACCACAGCTAAAGTGTTGCAACTCAAATACAGTATGTATTTATGCACTGAAGGAAACTGACATCATGATAAAGAAAGCACAGAGCAAAATTCAATCAGCAGAACAGAGCCTCTGGTGGGCTTACAAGTGGTCTGAGCACGTCTCTGATCCCAGAAACAAGATCGGAAGGGTGTGTGCCATTCTTATGTCCATTGACAGAGTCCGTGTGTACACGCATGAGAAGACAGGAGGAGACTTAATAAACGAGCCGTACCATCCCCCTTACCACGGGAGTCTGCCTTACCAAACGTTCGTGTGGATGCAGGCTGCAGTAGCTGCTAGACTGTGGAATATGAGAAGAATTGCCCAACATCCCTCCGTAGCCAGGCTGATTCATCCCACTGGAGGAGCTCCAAGGGTCACTGCTGTGATGGCCATCTGTAAAGGACAAAGAAAACCGTGACTTTTCCGAGGCACTCAGCCCTGTCTTATAGACTAGGGCTTTGTCACATCCCCCAAAACAATTGCCTATTGTACATTCATCTTTGTGTTGGTGAGCTGGTTATAGAAGACCACCTCATGATACTTTTCCAAGTGGCTCTATATTGACAAACAAATATAAATATTTAACACAGTTAAAGGGTTCCTGGTAAAAATTCAACTGTGAAAGAACAGAACATATTTCTCCATAGAATTATATCAAGACAGCAACGTAGCTAATGCTAAAGAAAACATTTCTCAGATGTCTCCTGACATTTTTCTTCCTATGAAAATTTAACTGCTCCTGAATTTTGGGGTGAAAATAACACCTTTGAGATAAAGACACAGATGGCCAGTTTACATGTTTTGAGAGCATATAAAGAAATAAGTAATAATGAGAAAGAGTGTCTCTGACTTCAGAGATTAGGTTTCATTTTGTAACACATAGAGTAGATGGAATTAAAGTTGGAATTACATTATGGGATGTAATAATTAAGGAAGAATAGTCTCAAGTACACAGCTCTGAGTGTGTGTCTTCTTTCTGAATGTTTATATTTTGATATATAGTTATATAGCTAACTTAAGTCTTCAGTAGTAATCAAAAGGGTACACACAAAAGGTGGTATCTACATTACAGACAATTTTGAGAGCCTCTGCATTTTTATAAAACTATGAGGAAAAAAGAAGTTTAAAATTATATGAAAATTATATGAAATATATTTTAATATCAAGCTAATTTTCTATTAACACCACATTAAAAATATTCCTACAGTTTTTTTCACTCTCCGGGCCCAGAGGCCTCAAAGTCATTGTTAAGTTTGCTTCCCTTGGTCTGGGTTCCTTAAATTAAGGATAGAGAGGATCTCTGTTACCGCTCGATTCAGTTTTTTTTTTCCTTCAGTAGTTTAACAAAAATTATTAAGTGCCAGATGTATACAAGATGTATACAATATAAGAGTTTTAACCAAAAGATGGAGGCTGAAGTTACAAATAAGAGGTCACACAGTAGTGAATTTAAAACATGCTACTGACATGCATGCGTGCTCAGTCATGACTGACTCTTTGCAACCCCACGGGCTATAGCCAGCCAAGTTCCTCCGTCCATGGGATTTTCCAGGCAAGAATCAAACCCATGTCTCCTATGCCTCCTGTTTTGGTAGGCAGATTCGTTCCCATTGAGACACTGGGGAAGCCTGTGCTATTGGCAGTCTCTGAATCTCTTTCATCTAAACTACATTTTCTTCAAGACCTGAATTCTCAGGGTATCGGAGACTGTCACTGAAGGAAGCCATGTGAAATGGGATTACAATGCACTGTTTCTGTGACCATCATGTAAAAACATATGACTTTTAAAAAGTAACTATTCATGGACTTTGGATTTAGCTCAGAAATTGTGGAAGTGTAGATGTCATCTTAAATTCAAACATGAAGTCTAAGAAAAACGAACACTTCAGAGAGATGACATGCATGGCAAATAAATTGAGAATATCTATCATTGAACAAGAGTCTCCTGAAACATTTTGACAGAATGCACTATATGGAAATACATTTAGGATTTGTTAACAGAGACACTTTACTCAATGCAGACTTACAAAAATACACATTTTACATAAATTATGCTTTTCACAGTAAATTAATATTTATCACGTCCCATGATCTTGGCATAATGTGTTTTGAAAGAATAGAATTAGATGTGTGTGAATTAATTGTGCTCATCATAAATGTCAACTCAAAAAAATTTTTTTTTGCATTTTGAGTATTCATATGCAGAAAAACAAATTTGCTCCCATATTTTGCATGGTCTGACATGGAGAAGAGCCTGTTGTTTTAATCTACCTGATCTCTCCTTACAGTGTGCATGGTTTAAGCAAGTGACCTTCCTGAAGGCAGATGGACAAAATCTATCCTTGTGTCAATTTTTCTCAATGAAATCAGGCTTTGGGTGATGAGTCCTTGAGTTGACAATCTCTATAGGCACAGGTAACAGTAGCATAGTTTCCCTGGTCATAAAAGAGAGGTGTCAATGCCTGAAGTGAATGTGAAAGTCGCTCAGTTGTGTCCAACTCCTTGCGACCCCATGGGGTGTAGCCCACCAGATCATCTGTCCAGTGAATTCTCGAGACAAGAATACTGGAGTGGGTTCCCTTCTCCAGGAGATCTTCCCAACCAAGGAATCGAGCCCAGGTCTCCCACATTGCAGGTGGATTCTTTACCGTCTGAGCTACCAGGGTGGCCCAAGAATACTGGAGTGGGTAGCCTATCCCTTCTCCACGGGATCTTTCCGACCCAGGAATCTAATCGGGGTCTCCTGAACTGCAGGCGGGTTCTTTACCAGCTGAGGTACCAGGGAAACCCACTGACGCCCAAGTGGCTACTGTTTAAAGCTGAAAGTGATACGCTTTTGTCATGGCGCAGAACACACCCGAATGACGTACCTGCTCCTGCCGTTGAAAGAAACGGACACCGAGACAGGTCACAAAGCTAAAAGACCCCGGTGAATAGGTGCTCCGCTACATGTGAGACCAATTCTCTCTATTCCCAAGAAAGTGAAAGTGAAAAGCACCCAGTCGTGTCCGACTCTTTGCCACCCCATGGATGATACAGTCCATGGAATTCTCCAGGCCAGAATACTGGGGTGGGTAGCCTCTCCCTTCTCCAGGGGATCTTCCCAACCCAGGGATCGAACCCAGGTTTTTTATCAGCTAAGCCACTAGGGCAGCCCAAGAATACTGGAGTGGGTAGCCTATCCCTTCTCCAGCAGATCTTCCCAACCCAGGAATCAAACCGGGGTCTCCTGCATTGCAGGTGGAGTCTTTACCAACAGAGCTATGTGGGAAACCCAGGGACCCATTCAATTCAACTTTATAGATTTTCCGTGGAATTTCATGTGTGAACTAGCATCCTAAGAGAGCTAACACCCTGCAGGAAAAGGACACAAATTCCTTTGAAATAGAATGATTTTGAATGTGTCCACTCTAATCTAAGGGACACGCCAAGTCGATCCCCTGAGACTTGCTGGCCCAAGTGGTTTCCCTTCCCGTGACATGGTCCTTCCTGGAAGAGCAAGAAGGAGGAAATCCCATGGTACTTTGCCGAGGCAAAAAAGAGTTAAAGTTTGCATACAGGGATTCCTGGTGAATTCTACATCTGGATTTCAGAGCATTAACCTGGTAACAAGATTATCACATTTTGACAAGTGTCCAGGGTACACACCAAGTGTCCAGCTAAAGCTGCACCCTGTGGACTGTCTCCTCTCATAAGTAGATGTCGTTTAAACCCTCTCAGTCTTTCCTACACACCAGAAAAAGTACTACCAGAAGTGAGACTGTAAGCTCGGGTAGCATATATCCATGTGCACTAAATGAAATACACTGGGCAATTAAGTGGGTTAAATATACCTTATCTACCACAAAGCTGTAATTTTCAATATTTGTCTGGGAAAAAAGCTGGGTCTTGGACCCTCAGTCAGTCAGTGTGTTGGAAGAGAGCTTTTGCTGTGTAATGAAATAACACTTCTGAGGTTCGACAGGTCACTTCATCTTCAATGGGACACTTGTTCTTCCCTATGAATTAATAAACAGCCAACATTTTTATTGATAAGAACAGACACTACACTCAATCTTAGTCAAAAGGCCAAGAAGTGATTGTAAGCGGTCAACATTTTTGTATAGAGGTATGTATAAGGGCAATTTGCTCTCCATGTGTCTAAATCCATGATGCTCCAAATACATGTTGAATCAAAGCACTTATGAACATATGTACGTGCTCTTCTCGGGAAGAAATGATGCAGAAATGATAAGTCATGGTAGACATTCCCCCAGGAAGCATCCATTCTAAGTAACCAAACCAGTCTAATCTTAACTCATGATGGGTCAAGAGGCCTTCATTTACAAAATATGTCTCAGTGAAGTTTTAATTCATTTATTTTTAATGAATTCAAGTCCTAAAATAGAGCATGACCTTCCATGTTCTCTGCTGGCCTCCTATTCCATTTCTTGAGTATTAGAACAGTGCTCTTTTGTCCCATATATGACATAAAAGACCCGTGGATCTCCCCTTGGAAAAGGCAGTGTCTTACCTTGCATGAAGAAGGAGCTAGGGAAAGTGCTGGCTGCTGGTTTCGAGGAAGGGTAGCCTGGCGAGTCCCTATTGTAGTCGGCAGTGCTGGCTGATGGAGCATAAACCTGGGGAACGAGAACCCATTTAGTTTTGCTTGCTGCCTGCACCCAAGCATCTCAAGGCCTATGACTGTGCAAGAAGCAGGCTCAAAAGGCACAATCTCTACCACATCCACCCGAAATCTGATCAAACTCTAGAAACATTGCTCCATTCCCCGTACAGAAAAACAGAACAAAACAAAATGCTGAGTAGATTTGTGCAAATGGAAAATCAGGTGTGATGTTTCCCAGTTACAGGCCAGAATACTGAGAACTACATCTGGTGGTTGTGCGTGTGTGTTCAGTTGTGTCTGACTTTTTGCAACCCCATGGACTGTAGCCCTCCAGGCCCCACTTTCAATGGAATTTTCCAGGCAAGAATATTGGAGTGGGTTGCCATTTCCTCCTCCAGGGGATCTTCCCAGCTCAGGGATCTGACACACGTCTCTTACATCTCCTGCATTAGCAAGTGGATTCTTTACCACTGAGCCATCTGGGTTGTAGATATATAATATCCATAGGGTTGTCCTAGAAACCTAAGCATTCTTTTTTTTAAAAAACATAAATGGCTCATGAGCATGTAAAAGGTAAAAAAAGACATGCTTCAAACTTCTATTTAGTCTACCTTTCAATTAAAATTTAAAGTCAGAGACAGAGACAAAAAGACAGATAAAATACATGCACTCTCCAGACCACAGAAAGTGACAAACGTATCTTAGAATATCAAATTTCCAAAGTGTCAGCTTTTTGTAGAGATGCAAGAAAAAGGCTATTAAAAGCCCAGATATACACAGACCACCAAAAATCAGTGCGTACACAGGAAGGGGGAGGGAAACCCTCATTTATAGTTCTTTTATCTTTGTATGTTCAATAAACTTAAAAACTGCCAAAACCTTAATTTACTTACTCTCATTTACTAATACTCATGGGACTTGGGGAACCAGTCCTTTACAAAAATAGCTTGTGTATTTTCTTGTTTATGTTTGCTTTAAAGTAGACAGCACAGTATAAATTCATAAGGCATAAATTCATAAGGTATAGTTTAACTTTAATTGGTTTTCTCCCTTGCCTTTTCTGCTAAATATGATTTTTTTTTAAATCTCTATTTTCTTTTGCTCCAAAGTTCCTCTCTCCAGATGGTCAGAGAGACTAAAACACTGTCATCCTCTTGATGAAAATGGATACCTTCCTGCCTCCATTTTGAAGCAGGCAGCAGCTCACAAAATTGGCAGTGAGCCTACAGTGATATTCACAGGTCACAGTAAAAGAAAGGGAAATTCACCAATAAAAAGGCAACTGCAGGGTTACCAAAAAAATAACCCCCCCTTTTTTTTTCACAGCGCACATGGAATAAACACCCTAAGAAAAATTCTATAATTGCTCTCAGAAACCATGAATCACAAACTAAGCATTTAATACATGGTTTAGGATTTCACAAAGGATAGGGCCACAGCGACAGATGTGGGAAAACACGCATACACATACATGCATCACATAAATGCTACATATGCCCCACAGTGTCCTTGAAATTGAGAGATCTTAGAGACTGAACAAAACAAAAATAAATTAAAAAAACCCTGGTCCACTTTAAAAAGAAAAAAAGACAAGGATTCTTCCTAAGTCAGGGAGGAATCTGAGTCCTGTATTTTTCATTTTATTTTAAAATTTTAGTCATATCTTAAATGTATAAACAACTACCTGCTTTTCTAAAAGGGCTTATAGTAAGGGCAATTTTTTTTCAAGTATCTGTAAATGGACAAGGAATAAAACATAAGCCAGAAACCAAAGCAAATCAGTACCCTAAGTTTATCAAGCAAAACCCAGTATTTTCTTGAGGCTTATACAACTGACAGTTTGGAAAATACTCCTAAAGGTACTTAGAAATCTTGAGACTAACTAAAAAGATGAAAACAAAAATTACCTTCTAGGGAAAGGGGAAATTAAAAATTAGATCATCTCATTCTAATGGCAGAATGAGTAGAATACTACTACACTATATCTACAGATTAGTAGTCTGATAGCTCCTTGGTCAATAAGTATTAATATGAGCTAGGTGTACTATGTATTACTTCCAAATTTCAAAAATCAATATATTTACTATAAAATTGAAAATAAACTCTCCCATATTATTAAATCACCTTATCGAAAAAAAGAATCAAAACAAATTCTTTTAGGATAATAAATAATTTTAATTACATACTCTACTACCTTATCCTTAAACATGTACTATAATTATTGCATAAACATCATTGATGGCACCTAACAAGATCTGCCTTTTGGATAGAATTATTTGATATCTCTTTTGGGAGACAAAGACAAATCTTCAGTAATTTTGCTCCAGTAAGGAGGTTACTTTGACTATGAATTATGATCAAGTGAGAAGATCTGAGAATAAGATCACTTATCCCAAGTTCAGAAATGCTGCCTGCATGAAAAAGAATATGTACAGGGTTAAAAGTTTTTAGGACATGTTACACTATACAATTTCTATTTTTCTGGTGCTGTGGTCAAACTAAGATTTTTTAGATAAGATGAAAGTCTTTGTTAACAAGAAATCAAATGCTATTAATAGTTTTTTCAAAAAAGCAATTTCTGCATATTTTATAAATTTTCTTTATATTATAACTGATCTGGTACAATGCTATTCTCTTTTAATTTATATACTTCATCTTTCTCATCAAAAGTTACTTTAAAGATAAGTGCTCTATATATTTTTTATAAAAATAAACATAACATAGAACTGTTATACTTTAAAAAAAAAGTATTTATGTATCTATTTGGCTGCAAAGGCACATGGGAATTTTAGTTGTGGCATGTGGGATCTAGTTCCCTGACCAAGGATCAAACCCTGGCCCCCTGCCTTGGGGGTGCGGGAATCTTAGCCACTGGATCACCAGAAAGTCTCTTTTTATACTTTTTAAAAGTAGAAGGAATCAACCCCCATCACATTTTAATCATAAGAAAATTCAATAATGGAATGGTCAAAACCCTGCTCAAGATATTCAACCATCAATTGTCCTTTATTGTCTACTATTCAATGGCTGCCTTCTTTAAAAGTGGTGGTGGAGGTAAAAGATGCCATTTATGAAAACAGTGATGATAAGTGATTCAGTTTATCCTCAGTGTTTTAATTTTTAATAACCTGGATCATCAGTAAGCTGCTTCATTATTTTACTTGTCAACTATTGTCCCAGTCTCTCAAAAGACTTGAAAGTATAGGCTGCAAGAAGGTATTTAACAGAGACACTAAATTCAGTAAAAAAAAGTTCACATCCACTCAACTATAATTATTATTATTATAGGTAGATAGAAAGATGACTTACACATTTGTTAGAGAAAATAGCTAACAGAATGATAACAAACATCCCAAATCTCTTCAAATGACTAACACCAGAAAATCAGTCCGATGGAAAATGAAATACAAATCCCAAACTCTCGTTCAATGTGTTGAAGTAACTCTGCCAAGGAAACATGCAGAGAGTCTAAAGAGAAGCAAAAATCTACACTTAGTTTTCTTCTGATAAGGTATCTTAGATCAAGGTGACTTTTGGCATTCTGGTTCCTCCCACAAGAGTAACTAAAGAAGTGTGAAATTCTGTTGCAAAATTGGAAATGGGAAAACTTGGCTCAAGTTCATAGACTACAGCAATCTGAGTGAGCTATCTGCTGAATAAAGGCTTAATGGAAAACTAATGGCCAAGTGTAGTTCATATTCAAAGTCAGCACCGTTATTTTTTTTCTCTTATAATCTGAATTTAAAACAAAATCACAAACACAGAAATTCTGAGCTTAACAAAACTCTGTAAACAGCATAAACTCTGAAAAAATAAAAAAATCTAAACGTTCTCATTTTACAGATTTAACTTGTGTTGTAATTTGAGATATACTTGAGATATACTACTACAGTATATTAATCATTCCAGCCAATGTTCTGATTATCCTTTGTGCTATCATCAAAGAAACAATATGATATTCTTTTAAACAGAACCTCTGCCTACTAGAAAAGAAGAAAAGCAAGCAAACACACAAACCAACCAACAAAATGAAGGGAGCAGAAGGCATATTCTATGCTTTTCCTTTGAGGTGCTCATTTTTATGTCTTGGCATGTCAGTTTCACTTATGGAAATTTTATAAGATAACAATGATTACCATTTGTTCCGGGCGTTTTATGGAATGGCTTTTGTGCTGGGAGCTCCATACACATTATTTATAATCTTCATAATAATCATATAAGATGGGCATTATTAATAGCATCATTTCTATTTCTTATGACTGAAGAATGGTAGACAGGTCAAGTGTCCTGGCTCAGGCAGGCCTGGGTCGCATAACTGCCCATTCCATCATTTATGACCTGGGCCACCTTGGAACTGTTACTTTACTCCCTGGTTTTCAGATTCCTACCCATAAAAACGGAATAATAGCGCCTGCTATGCCAGATTCTTGAGAGAATTAAATGGCATCACGTATATAAAAGCAACTAGAATAATACTTGGTACCTAAAAAACATGCAAAAAAATTAGATTAATAGCATTAATGTGCTGCTATTTTTAAAAAATTATCTGGAGAAAAGTGACTCAGAAAAGTTAAGCCACTTTCCCATGTTAAAAAATTACCAAGTGGTAAAGATTCAAACTAATCATTAAAGCCTGTTCTTTTCATTAAAAAACAATTTGTTGATCTTAAGAGGCAAAAAAGAAAAGATATCATTAGCTATCAACACAAGGCAATACTTTGGCCATGATTTATAGAAATAATTCTTGTGGGGTTTCATAACTGCTTTTAAGAAAAGAAAACTTGATAAGGCATGTTGACAGTGAAACCAGTATGCGTCAGTTACTTTCTTTCCGAAGTGGGAAGCTGAACTCTGGAGGGGATAGAGAGAAGTGGTTACAGATCATGTACCATGAGGTGTGTAACTGAGTGGGTTTGAGTGACAGCCACTAGGTTACAGAGGAGACCTTGGCCTCTCTGTGACCAGCGAGTACCACCTGAATAATTTCCAAAGAGAACCAGCTGAGAATAACTGAAACATTGTAACTGAGACTTTTTAGATCCTTGAGAGAGTTACTGTGTGCTCCATGATGAGTAGAAAACAGCAAAGCACAATTATGCCTCAGATGCCCAAGTGCTCGGAGGCTGACTTAGCAGCTCAAACCTTTGGAGGTTTCACAAATATTCTAAACCATGACAGTTAGACATTCGAATGCCAAGAGTTGGTGGTACACCATTGATGCTCACACACCTAGGCATGTACACTGATGCTGACCAGCATCTAATGGGGAAACAGCTCACTGCTCAGGAAACTGACTGGAATGGACCTCAACTCTTTATAATATTGTTGGGAGAACACAAGTCACAGTAAGCGGAAAGAGCAGCTCGGGGCAGTGATACCTCGACATTCATAAGAACTGAAATGGACACTGTAATTCTTCTATGGGACAAAGTTAAAGGTGTATTGTTGGCTAATCCGTAAAGCAACCGGAAGATGTACTTAGAAGAGATGGTCTCCAGACAGCAGAAAAACCCATCTGGCAGAGTAGTAGAAATTACTCTGGAATCAGACCAATGAGGCTCAAATTCCAGCTCTCAGAAGTAGTTGCGAGTACAAAACAAAGCACTTTCTCTCAGAGGCTCCGTTTCCTCATTTGTCAATTTCTTCACGATCAAATGTCAAAAGGGGCTATTCTGCTGTGCAGATTAGAGAGAACATACGTCGAGCATAAGTCCCTCTCTCGTAGGAGCACAATAAATGGTATTATTATTTATATCCAACAAAATAAAAATAAGAATTTAGAGTAATTTTTAATATGTCCAGAATGGTGCTGTCCAATACAGTATCCATGAGTCCTATGTGGTTATTTGGATTAAGCTTAATTAAAATTAAATAAAATGAAATATTCAGTCCTGCAGTCACACTAGCCACATTTCAAGTACTCAACGGCAAACTGTGGCCACCAGCGACCATACTGGACATCACAATGGGGAACTTTCTCACTATGGCAAAAAGTTTTATTGGGAGCACTGATTTAGGGAAATGGCTGTCCCCAAGGAGACCTACTGAGCCCTGCATGAAACTCTGTTAGAGCAGCCATCACAATAAAGCAGTTTATTTAAGACTTGCTGTTGCCTTTCAGCTGCCAAAGCAAGAACTCTTCTGGTGGACGAGGGGGAGAGGCAGATTCTAGGTATCCTAGCACCTAGCGAACAACCAGTGTTTAATAAAAGTTGATTTTACTGGATGGCAGAACATTTAGGTGTCCACTTTACTTATTGTTTTAGAGCCCCTTGTACTATTACATACTTCTTAAAGCCCTTTTTGTAACCACCTGCCCGAATTCCTGCAAGCTGGGCTGTAAAGTAGGACCCCGGGGAAGAACAGCTCCCGTGATCCCCAGATCTCTGGACGTGCAGGCAGTAACAGTAAGACAATCTTACCCGGCAGTTCTGTCCTCGGCCCCAGTTAGCCTGTGGCAAAGGAACTGTAATTGGGCACGGTGTGATCACTTTGAGACAATAAACGGCGAACAGATTTTTAACCTTTTCTGATCATGAGTTTTCACATTACATATTGGTAACTGGATCCCTTGATTCCACTTCTACTTTTATTACTCTTTCTTTCATAATGTTTTATATCAATTTTTTTTTATAGATGTTCCTTTTTCTTTTCAGGAAATTTCTCCATGTGGTGTCCTTTCTTCTGCCTCTTGGCATCATATTTTTAAAGCTGAAATCAGTTCAACCTCATTTTATAAACGGGCAAAAGGCAGACATTAATAAGGACCTACCCAAGGGCCTTAAACAGAGCTCAGGCCTCCTGAATTCTCATTTTATCCTCTTGGCACTCTCCTTCCTAAAGTCTTTTTAAAGTTTATAACTTAAATATTTGAATGGGTAGCAAAATGGCATAAAAGGTTAGTAACTAGATGAAAGTACCAGAGTTGAGTAAGTTATCATAAGGTTTAAAGGCAGTGAATAATGCTCAAGAGCATGAAAAAGAAGGTAATAAACAACCCAGTAGTGCAAAGAAAAACAAAAGCCAACTACAGAAATAAAACATTATTCATCTTACATATTCTCAGTATATACTAACAAGTCAATTAATATTTACTAATGGAAAAAGATCCTACTTTATTTCCAAGTGATGGTCAAAGGCCCATTTGATTATCACATACAGGAAATATGTTTAGAGATAACACATAAATGTTGCAGTATATTGACAAATAGATGGATATGTAATTGTAGATGAAAAAATTTCAGAGATGTAATCTATTGAAATTGTGAAGGTTTTATTTCCATCTCAATTACCTGAAGCTTTTACAGGAATTAAAAAAATAGTTCTAAGTGCCTTAAAGTAACTCTCACTAAGAAAGAAAAGTTTTACTCCTCAAACTATAGTGATACTCTGAAAAAAAAATCTCCAATTATCTAAATGTGTAAAATGTCCCATTCATGTATATGATATTCCTATTTCATTACCTTAACAAGCAATGATCTGTATTCACTCCACCACAGTACATCACAAAAATGAGAAAAAGAACATGCATATGAACCCCCTAAAAGAAATTCCTAGAATATGTAATATATTTAGAACACAAGTCATTTTGGCATACATCCAAATGCTCTATCACAAATACCACGTCTAACTTTTTTTTTTACCCTTCTGAATATCAGCTGAGTTTTGGTTATCTGTTCATGAGTATATTAAGTCTGAAGCTAAATTCTACAAATGAATTACAGCCAAGAGTTTTATCCTTTTCAGCCACCAAATATCTTTTCTCTGTGTTAAGAAGTAGTAAGACTGTAAGAATTTTAATTCCGTTCTCTATCAAATTGTATAATCACAAGCAACCAAAAGAAAGCAACAAGAAGGAGAAGCAGAGAAGCACGCAGGGAGGGACAGACTGTAGCCCATCCACTTTCGACCAGCACACCCAGCCTGCAGCAGGCTCAACAACGACAGTAAAGCAGTGAACTGGACCCATTATTAGTGTGCAAAGCACCCCGAGAGCTACAAAAAAGCCTGACATTGCTTATGGCCAGAAGCTCTACCTTGCTCTTTCCTTTCTTCAAATAAAAAGGTAATACATGTAAAAATATAGGTAGTTGCCGTCTATTTTTCAAACCTCTAAATTTCAATCTACTAAACAAGAGTCTGTGCAGCTTAAAAATTTACAAGGGAGTAAAAAACTGTGCTTCAACTAAAAATAAGGAAAATTTTTCCTAATAAATTTCAGAATCACTAATAATTACACAGCAATATTACTGTGATTTAACTTACATAGTGTCCTGTTATTTTTACAAGCATTTTGCCAAGTATCAGTGCGTTGTCATTTCAAACTTGAGGCAGAAAAACTGTGAAGACAGGTACGATTAGGCTCACTCTGTTATATCACAGATGTTTCATACATATGAAACTGAAATACAGATATAGAACATTTGAGATTTTAAGCTGTCTTCATGTACTATCACACAATCTCAGTGACATGTGCAGGGAGTTAAACACTAAAAAAAAAAGAAACAATTTGCTATGGTATTAAAACTTCACACTCTGTGTGTGTTCAGTCACTCAGCTGTGTCCAACTCTTTGTGACCCCACAGACTGGAGCCCACCAAGCTCCTCTGACCAGGGCATTTTCCAGGCAAGAATACTGGAGTATACTGCTGCTATTTCCTACTCCAGGAGACCCTCTCGGCCCAGGGATCAAACCTACAGTCTCTTGTGTCTCCTGCATCAGCAGGCAGATTCTTTACCACTAGCGCCACCTGGGAAGCCCATGATACTCAACAGAACTGGAAAAAGACCTGGTCCCAAGGCCTGCCAGTCCCAAGCTCTTGTGACTGTTGGCATGACAAAACGATGACAGTGATTAAAAAAAAAATAGAAGGGGGAGAGGGGGTGGGAGGTGGGAGGGAGGCTCAGAGGGAGGGGACATATGTATACCTATGGCTGATTCATGCTGTTGAATGGCAGAAACCATCACAAGATTATAAAGCAATTATCCTCCAATTAAAAAGAACCCCCTCCCCCGCAAAGTAGCTAACACTTTACTTAGGGTATGCCAGACACTATTCCAGCGAAACTGTACATAAACTCATTCTGTCTCAACACTAACCCTATTGTCTTATTATCACCCCGATTTTACACAGAACGAATCTGGAGGCAGAGACACATGAAAGAACTTGTCCATGTCACACAGCTAGTTAAATGGGAAAATGGAGATTCAAAACCATGTCATCTTGTTTGGGCATCTGAGCTTTAACAAAACCTCCAATCGCTAAGGGGCTTCTCTCCAGGGTCTTCACAGACTCCTGCCAAAACCCAGATTTATAGAACTCTGGGTCCCGTTTACACACTCACAGACCACTGGGGAGACGAGGGGCTCAGAAGGCTGTGTTGGCCAAAGAGCAGAACGCAAGGTGGCCTCAGACAGTGGCGCACAGAGACAGCTCTTGTGCACTGGACCAAGGCGGAGGGCTTTGCATCTGTCTTCCAGATCTGAAGCTGAGCAGGACCCACTACTTCCGTTTATCAGGGCTAAAATCAAAGAGGCCAGTAACCTGCTGAGAGTGATACTGGCGTTTAGGGGTGACTTAACACCAACACTAAACTGATGAAAAAAATCACCACACTATTACTTAAAAGCATTTACATGAAGCGTGACTACAGTCGCATCGATGTGCACCAGCCTCTGGCTCCAAATATTTCTTTTTATTTTTACACCTGCATTGCTTTGACACTGATGGAGCAGACGCTGCATGTTTGCTATTACTATCAACGTGGTGCATCACGGGAATGCCCACTGCCAGCATCCTGAGTAGCCCTCGCCGAGAAGGTCTTAAACTAATTAAGTTACACCTGGCTGAAGATCTCTTGAAATACTCAGTTGCATAAAATTTGGCCCAGGTGAAACCTGACTTCATCCTGGTTATCCTCCTTATGTTCCGTACTCACAGGGGAACCCGCTTCCTCACCAGACTCAGGATCAGCACACACACAAGACTGGATATTAAGCCCATCACAACTCTTTAAAATGTTCTGAACACCTAAGTTGTTTTCAAGTGTTTATTTATTGACCATTCAGAGTAATTAAAGGTTACGTTAAGAAGAATGTGACTTATTATTTCTGTCAATTATTACTATTATTATTTGTGAAAGTCGCTCAGTCGTGTCCCACTCTTTGCAATCCCATGGACCATACAGTCTATGGAATTCTCCACTCCAGAATGCTGGAGTAGGTAGCCTTTCCCTTCTCCAGGGGATCTTCCCAACCCAGGGATTGAACCCAGGTCTCCTGTATTGCAGGCAGATTCTTTACCAGCTGAGCCACAAGGGATGCCCAAGAATACTGGAGTGGGTAGCCCATCCCTTCTCCAGGAGATCTTCCCAACCCAGGAATTAAACTGGGGTCTCCTGCATTGCAGGTGGATTCTTTACCAACTGACCTATGAGGGAAGCCCATTATTACTATAGATTATTATTTGTAGTTATCTTCAATCACAAGCAGATTTAGCTAATTTATTTTATCTCTCATCTACAGTTGTCACATCAAATTCATGACTATCATTTTTTTCTAATGGATCAGCTCCCATCTCAATATTATTTTTTCCTCTTTTGCTACCAGCTATTTGCTTCTTTTTTTTTTTTAAAGATGACAAGTACAGGATCATGTGTCCCCTAGTGGCTCAGATGGTAAAGAATCTACCTGCAATGCAGGAGACCCGGGTTTGATCGCCGGGTCAGGAAGATCCCCTGGAGAAGGGAATGGCAACCCACTCCAGTATGCTTGTCTGGAATATCCCACGGACAGAGGAGCCTGGTGGGCTACCATCCATGGGGTCACAAGAGTCGGATACAACTGAGTGACTAACACCAACACAGGGTCATGAGGAGGTGTTGCAACATCAAAATAGTGTTGGTTACATCTGCCAATAAATAGCTTTGTGACCTCTGATGACACAATTTCATCAGTTGAATGAGGATGGCGTGTTTTCAGGATAAAAACACAGTATACAATTCCACAATAAAAAGGAAAATTAACTTTAGGGTTTACTCCAAAGTTGATTATTGCTGTTTCTTCTACACTGAAGGCAAGGAAGGTCTGCTGAGGACAGTCCATCACAGAAACAGTGAAGTTTAAAAAGCATTAGGAGAGTGACGTCAGTCAGAAAGACAGATACTGTATATTAACGCATGTGTATGGAATCTAGAAAGATGGTACTGCTGAACCTATCTGTAGGGCATCAGTGGAGATGCAGACACAGAGAACAGACTTACGGACACAGGAGGGGGGAGGAGAGGCTGGGACAAACTGAGAGTAGCGTGGAAACACATGTGTTACCACGTGTAGAACAGAGAGCAAGTGGTGTGACCCAGGGAGCCCAACGCAGCGCTCTGAGACCACCTGGGGGTGGGGTGGGAGGGCAGGGCTTCAGGAAGGAGGGGACATGCACGTCAGCCTGTGGCTGATTCGTGCTGGTGCACGGCAGAGGCCTACACAATACCATAAAGCAACCATTCTCCAGGTGAGATTATGAAAAAAATGTGCAGGGGTGTGTGTGTGTGTGTGTGTGTGTGTGTGTGTGTGTGTGTGTGTGTGTGTGTGTGTGCAGGGGTGTGTGTGTGTGTGTGTGTGTGTGTGTGTGTGTGTGCAGGGGTGTGTGTATGTGTGTGTGTGCAGGGGTGGGTGTGTGTGTGTGTGTGTGTGTGTGTGTGCAGGGGTGTGTGTGTGTGTGTCTGTGCATGGTACCGGGCACAGAATAGGCCCCAGTAGTTACTAAATCCCCACATGAATGAATAGATGCATCACATACAAGATACAAGTCAAACTAAGAATAATAGCATAATGCAGAGAAAGATAAACATTCATTGGTTCTGCCAAAATAGATTTCAGTACATTTTACTTCTCAGTGTGTTTTAGAGCTGAGCTGACTTCTGAAAATGGAGGCAATCACCTATAATAATCCATATTTAAGGGTTCTAAGAGGTCCATTTCCCACCCTTCTCCCTTTGAACCTAAGGCCATAGGTTGATGCCTAAAGCCCAGAGCTCACATCCTTCATTAGATGTTAACAGGTGTGTGGGGTTTTTTTCCCATTTATTTTTATTAGTTGGAGGCTAATTACTTTACAATATTATAGTGGTTTTTGCCATACATTGACATGAATCAGCCATGGAGTTACATGTATTCCCCATCCCGATCCCCCCTCCCGCCTCCCTCCCGCCTCCCTCCCCATCCCATCCCTCTGGGTCTTCCCAGTGCACCAGCCCCAAGCACATGCTCAAGTAAGTATGGTCACTATTGTCGTAAACAAATTAATACCACTGCAATGGGCTTTAGTCAATGTATAATGATACATGAGATACAAGTCTGCTTCCCCAGAAATTATTCCACGTCACAAACTCACTTTTCAACACACCTCCAATCATCCCCCATCATGGGAAATGTTTTTATAGTCTGTTAACAGTTATTACAGGGCTTCTCTGATGGTGATGGTGTATGGCTTAGCAATAAAGAATCTGCCTGCAATGCAGGAGACACAGGATACCCATGTTTGATCCTCGGATAGGGAAGATCCCCTGGAGAAGGGCATGGCAACCCACTCCAGGACTCTTGCCTGGAGAATCCCACGGAGAGAAGAACCTGGCCAGCTACAGTCCATGAGGTCGCCAAGAGTCAGACAGGACTAAGCACATGGCACATCCAACCGAAGCAGTTATTTCCCTTTGACGTGATGAGGTCTCTAATCCTTTCTCAACAATCAGTCTTTAAGAGTGAGAGGAGAGTGGAGAGGGGATGAGGAAACAGTGAAGTCGCCACAAGAAGGAAAAGTAGCACCTGAGAAAAACGCTGACTTTACAGTTTGCCCTTACACAATACAGGGCACTATAAAGGGCAGATTACAAAGATCACTTAATGGTAGTAAATGTGCCACTTCTATTCCTCCAATCCCAGTATCTTTAGCGCTGTGTTTGTACAGCTCAGAGGGACACACGGCCGTCACTCCTAAGTATACATGCCCTCCCCAAAGCAAGGGGGACTGGGAAGAGAGCTGTGTCAGACAAAAGCAGAAAGACAAACTTTGAACAGCAGAGACCCAAACAAGAAGGAAAAGATGGTGAAGCCACGGTTCCAGCAGATATTCCAACAAGATGAAACTTCAAAAAAACACGACTCACAAAACTTCTCTGACCCTGAACTTAACTGTGTGAAAGGAAGGTTGGTGACATTCGATGCTTCATCATCGTAAAAAGTTGGTATTTTCAAGGCATGTTAAATTACAAAGATTTTCTGCATCCATTACATTATTTAATAATCACTGTGAGATAGATTATCTGCCCAAGTGGTCAACCATCTCACCCCCTTTTAAACGTTAGGAGACAGAAGCTGGGAAGGCGACCTCCCTTCCCAGAAGTCACATGACTCTAGGATGGCAGAAAAAAGTTACAGCCTAGGTCTTTTTGTTGGTGCTGTTCATATACTAACTCTTGAAATTTAAAAAAAAAATAAAGTTTTTTATTTTACTGGAGTTGATTTACAACGGTGTAAATTTCTGCTGAACAGCAAAGTGATTCACTTACACATGTATATCAGTTCAATCACTTAAGTCGTATCCAACTCTTTGCAACCCCACCGACTGCAGCATATTCTTTTTCATATTCTTTCCCACTATGGTTTATCACAGTATATTAACTATAGTTCCCTGTGCTATACAGTAGGACTCTGTTGTTTAACCTAGGTTTTTCACTGCAAATCCCAGGTCAGAGTTGTTAGCACTTCATCAGAATATCCTTCCAACCAGGAGGGGTGGGGTGGGGTGGGAGGAGGGAGGGGGATTCAGGAGGGAGGGGGATTCAGGAGGGAGGGGTGGGGTGGGGTGGGAGGAGGGGTGGGGTGGGAGGAGGGAGGGGGATTCAGGAGGGAGGGGATTCAGGAGGGAGGGGGGATGAGGTGGGAGGAGGGAGGGGATTCAGGAGGGAAGGGGATTCAGGAGGGAGGGGACATGTGTACACCTGTGGCTGATTCAGGCTGATGTATGGCAGAAGCCAACAAAGTATTGTAAAGCAATTATCCGCCAGTTAAAAAATATATATATATATATATATCCTTCCAAATCACCTATGGTCTAAAGAATGTGGAGATCAATTTTTCACATTGGTAAGTATCTACTGATGTTGAGTAGAGTTAGCGATGAAGTCTAGACTGGGCTTTAAAACAGCACACCTAATGCTGGTGCTTCTAACAGAAGCCTCCATCTTCTGCTTACCAAGAGAATTGTTAGCGAACACTGAGTTTCCCATCTGGTGAAGTTCTGAACAGGAATCGTCAGCCCGGTACACTGTAAAACTACCACCCCATCCTCCCTTTCACAAAGCTGAGAAAAGGACAAATGATCTTTTTTCTCTGTCAAAACATATGGTCCTAAGTACTTTCAACTAAAAACAAAAGCATGAAATAATTACCAAATGTATGACTCTGTGGCACAGATTGAAATGAGAAAAAAAAAAGTATATGCATATTGTCAACCTCTCTGTCCAATCAACCACCTCTCTATATTATTCCTTCAGATTCCTGCCCTTCCCCATACCCAAGGCGAACGTTCAGGTAAAATCAACCAGCAATATTTCACTGACTTAACTCACAGCAGAGCTTCTCAATGCTTTGGTACATATAAATAATAAACAAACAAAATAGGAGGCCAGAATTTTCATTAGAAGCTGACTGGGAGATTTCAGACATATAGCAATCAACTAGAAAATGTATGAAAGTGAGTTTAGTTTAACACAAAATGTTTATACAAAAGAAACAAAAAGGAAATTATCCCATTAGGATAGGGTTATTTAAAAAAAACACAAACCAACCAACCTTAAAGACTGGGTAACAGAAGATCAAGTGACCAACAATAAATAGTTAATATCTTTAAGCCCATTTAAAAGACAATTCAGTTGACTTTCTCTAATATTTAAATTCCAGACACTTTTTTAAGTGATCTAGTTTTTCTCAGTCTTAAAGACACCAGTTTAAAGATCAGCTACTGGCTACTTCAAATATTTATCTGGAATAATGAAGGTATAAATAAATATAAACAACAGTCATTTCTTTAACAATAAAAATTACAGTAAGAATGCCCCTTTGATTCCTTTCCAAGGAATAAATATCCTTTCCTTTGATAGCTAAATTACTTTGTTCAACCAGTTTGAATCTTCAAAACAGAAATGTAAAATCCAGATGATTGCTCACTATTAAGATAAGGAAAGCAGTTTAAAATTCTCAATGATGAAAAAAGTAATGAGAAAATGCTTCTCTCATAAGAGGAACACAGCAGTTTTACATAATAAAAAGCTTAAAATTGATTCCTGTCTTTTTTTTCCCCCCTTGATAAATTACTAACTGGTGAGAACTTAAGAGAACTATACAGAAAGGTTAAAAAGAAGCAAGGGATGTTTCCTTTTCCCAGTGGAGAAATATCCATTAAATATATAGTTCTTTGCTTACATAATCAGGACATATAGGAACTTTCCTGTCTCTAGGTAGGTAGGTAGATAGACAGATGTGTACAGTATGTATGCATGTATGTGTATGTGAGTTTGTGTATAAGGTTAAAGTTGCGAAAACATAGCAGCAGGTAGATAGGAAGGAACTACTTAACGGGTATGGGGTTTCCTTTAGGGGAGATGAGAGTGTTCTGCCACTAGACAGATACAGTGGTTGTTCAATACTATGAATATAGCAAATACCAATGAATCACCCACTGTAAAATGGTTAATTTTACATTACGTAAATTTAACCTCAGTTAAAACAAAACAAAACAAATCACTGCAGCAGCAGGCCCATAACTTGTGCGTCCTTCACAAAAAGATCAGTCAGGATTCGTCCGTCTGTGCGTGCTAAGTTGTTTCAGAAGTGCCCAGCTCTTTGCGACCCTGTGGACTGTAGCCCGCCAGGCTCCTCTGTCCATGGGATTCTCCAGGCAAGAGTACTGGAGTGGGTTGCCATTTATTCCTCCAGGGGATCTTCCTGACCCAGGGATCCAACCCGTGTCTCTTTTGTCTCCGGCATTGGCAGGCGGTTCTTTACTACTAGCCTCACTTGGGAAGCCCAGAATCATCTGTAGGGAGGTGGTACTCCAGTAGAAGAGAGGCCCAATGATCTGCCATCTTTCTTTAGCGGTAAATCTTGACATCAGACATCAGTTGGAAAATGTAGGTAAACAATGTAGCTGTTATTAAAACTGCTCTCTTACCAAAGTCACTCATAATTTCTTCGTTAGCAAATTCAACCTTCTTCATTCTATCAAGGAAATGAACTTAATGATTCTCCCTCTTTACTAAAATGTCTTAAGTGGGCTCACCAGCTGAAGATAAGGGTCTCCAATGTGTTCCAGGGAGCAGGAGGCCATCTTTCCAGTTTTGATTCTATCACTCATCAACTGACCACTGGTAGGTCATGGAACCTCTCTGAATCATTGAACCTCTCTGTCTCAATCTTATAATAATTATTTGGAAAATACACATCATGACATCTGCTGCTACATAGAGATGTGGTACAAATAAAATCAGATCATGCACTGAGAAAACACCTTGAAAAAGGACGGACCTCAGGTATCTAGTTTGCATGGCATTTTCAGGACCCTTGTTTAGCCACTACTTTGTGGCCGACTCTTTTGCGACCCTGTGGACTGTAGCCCACCAGGCTCCTCTGTCCATGGAACTTCCCAGGCAAGAATATTGAAGTGAATTGTCATTTCCTTCTCCAGGGGCTCTTCCCAACCTAGGGATCAAACCCACATCTCCTGTGTTGCAAGTGGATTCTTTACCACTGAGCAACTGGGGAAGCCTTCTGGTACCCTAGTGATGCTTAAAATATTTTTTGACAGTGATGAGATTGTTTTCTTTGATGGAAAACTTCTTTATGTGTGGATAACCTATTCAGTTCTTTCTCTAAAAAACACTACAAATAGGACTGTGTATCAGTGCTATCATATCAGGAGTATGGACCAAAAAACTTTGGGGGAAAGAATGAACTCAGTAAGTTTTAATCAAATATATTTCATCTTCTAAACTCTCCCGGCACTTTATTTTTAGAAATTTGTAATTTCCATCAATTATACAGGTCTTCTCTCCTATAAAATACTGTGGACTCCTTAGGGACAAAGGGTGTGACACAGAGGACATTCAGTGCAATGACCTGCCTACAGCAGGTGCCCAATTAATATCTATCATACAAACAAGGGCAACAGTCAAAGTAAAAGAGGACCAATTCTTTCCTTCCCTTACAAAGCTCACACAGCAGATTTTTAGCACTGACGTGTCTCACATAAGTATATCTCAGGTATTTTTGTTGAAAACAAAATCTGTCTCTGAATCATGAATGGCTTCTTTAAGGTATGGCGCGATGGGGGTGAATCTCTGGCCTCACACCAGGAAGATGTCATGTGGAGATTACACAGATGTGAAAGATACTATGCTTCAGAGTCACAGATGTCCAGCCCTGAATGTCAACATTTCTCAAGGAACTCATCCATGTAGAATTTATGGGTTTCTCTGAAATGCTATATTTAAGATATCTGTTCCTTCGTTTCTGTGTTCAGATTTTGAAAATAAAGATTGCATGAAGCTACAACAAACAAGAATCAGTCTATGACTTTAATTTCCCAAAAGAGACTAAGAAATTCAAATAGAAGTCAAGGCAGGTTAGGACCATGCATTGGCTTTGATGGTATTTTCTACTATTTCCATCCAATGGGAACTCAAAACCAAGCTGAAGTGGGATAGGAGACATAACACAGAACACAAACCCCTTAAATAACTCTTTCCTTTCATCTAATTCCTCCTTATTTTTTCATGGGTCTCTCCAGATCCCCCTTCCTTTCATTGGGCCATATCGCTCATTTTATGCTTTACACGTTTTCTAACTTGTGTTGCTATCTTCTTCTTCTTCTTCTTCTTTTTTTTTTTTTTTTTTTACTATCTTCTGTTTTATATTTATGGTCTATTTTCCTAAATATATTCCAAAACCCCCCAGGACGTATGTGGCTCCTTCTTTCCACCAGTCTCCCCATCTGGAAGATGAGCATTTTCCATAGATGATGAGCATGATGATGACAGTGATGGTGGAATAGCATCTTGCCCGGCCCTTTACCCATCCCTCTATCTTCTTTCCATAGCCACTACTCCAACGAAACGGCTCAAAAACTCCTGGATGCTGCAGCCAAATGTCACTTTCACTCTCGGTAACATGTGACACTGTTGACAATTTCTTCCTTCTAGTCAAATCTGCTAGCCTTGGCTTCTGTGGCGTGTCCTCCTGGCATTCCTCCAGTCCCTCTGGACTTGTAAATTCAGTTACATCTTGGGCATACCCATTTGAAGGGCTCCTCATTACATCAAGATAAAACTGAAACTCCTTACTGGGTGCACAAGGCAATTTATGACCTACTCGCTGTCCATCTTTTCAGTCCCGTCTCTCACCATTACCGTCTCACACTATGACCCCAGACACCCTGCCCTACTTTTGGACCACAGTACGTGTCACCCTCGCATCTTGCCTGCTGAATTCCCATTCACTGGTGGACCTCACTTCCTCCAGGCCAAATGTGGGATAGACACACCCCTTGCATCTACCTTCTGCAGGCAGGTATGCCCCCCGAATGCATCATCACACCAAGTGTAGCTGCCGGTTCTGTCTGCCCCACGTGTGTCTTGCTCAGAGCCATAATTCAGCACTTGACTCAAGAGTAAGCATCCAAGCTTCTTACCACCGTTTGAGTGAAGGAGCTAGGAAAGGAACATTTAACTCTTTTCTTAACAGCCAAAATAATGCTTTCCTATGTAGAAAAAATGAAATCTACCACCTCTTTATAATTTCAAACTGATGATGTCAGGGGACGGTGCTGGTGCAAGGACAGAGGATTCCGTCCAAGTGCTTGTCAATGACTGACTCTGGGGAAGCCGGAAGGCTCTGACTCTGTCCCCTAAATTCCCATACACTCTGCTCCAGGACTTCAAACCAGGTGCCAAGGGATGTGATCTCATGGAGAGGGGACACAGGGGCTCTCAGGACTCTGCACCTGTCCCAGGACTTACCAAGTCCCAAACACGTGCCATCTCGAGTGCAATGTGGGAAAGAGAAGGCAGACTTCCACTGCCTACAAGGCTATAGGCCTCAGCCCCGAGGAAGACCGGGAGAGCAGGCCGTGATCTGAGCGCGTATGGGGGCGCTGCCGGGGTTCCCATCATCAAGCCACAGCGAGGGAGGGCATGGCTTTTCTTCATGAGGCTTCTACCTGCAGTGGCTCAGCGCTTGAGCAGGCAGCATCCATTTCTGGACCAGTTTCTTCATAATGATGCTCTTCGTGCGTTCCGCTGCAGTCACACCAGAGAGGGCCGTCCCAGGATGACTGTTCCTAAGGTGATCTGCGGTATTTTCTAAAATAGCTTGACGTGAACCAACCAGGTCAGAAAAATGCTAAGATTTGCATTTCCTTGAAATGTGACGCTATTTTTGAGCTTCTCATTGAAAAAAAAAAAAAAAATTTTTTTTTTTTTAAACTGCAAGTAATTGAGTGGGAAGAAGCACACCAGCAGTGCCCCGCACTTAGGCACACGGTAACTGATCTGCCACGGAGCTGGGAGGCTGATGTTAGGAGCGGGGAAGCCGAGCCAGGCTCTGTGTTTGTTCAGGGTCTCATACTATTTTTTCAAATGTCATGGGCTCAGCAAAACCCGAAACACATTTTCTCAGCACTTCGCTCTATTTTTCAGCCCATATGTATTCCGAGAGCAGTTTAATTCATGTGTTTCTGATTTATTTACATGCAAGTCATCAGAATGTTGTTTTGTATGAACTATTTGATGTCCAGGAAGCCTGTTGAGCTTTGCCTTTGAGGGTTTTTTTTTTTCCCCTCCTTAGGATCAGGAACCGTGATTTGCAAATAGAAAAAAAAAGCTCATCAGAGACCCAATATTTTGAACCTCAAAGATTCAAATTTTGTTCAAAAGGTAGATGGCATCAAGTCTGAGGACAATTCTTATAATCTGCCGACTCTGTATTTTCCAGGTCCTAACTGACACTGCCCTTCTTGATGGTACTAATGTCTTCCTTGTGGACATAAAAGTGTATGCCTGCAATGAATGAACAAGAACAGATCCTAAATAGAGGCGAAGAACTCTTCAAAGACTAAGTGAATGCCTTCTGGAACACGGTATCTGGGGTGGGGGCGGGGGGTAGGATGTGTCAGCATCTAGAGAGAGGGACATCGTAATCACCTTTCCAGGAGAATCCTCAGAAAATGAGCACCAGCTTTCACCCCAACTAGTGATATCAGAGACATTCTCTTTTCTCAATTTATAAAAGTAACTCTGGTTCAATCGTGATCTGAGAATTGTTTGCATACACTTAAAAAGCACTGCAACATTATTTTATAAATATTTCTCTCTTTGTAAGTAAACTGCAAACTAAAAAAAAAGAACACTAGTAATTTTTAGGACTTCTATGGAGTGAGTTAATTCGAGGATCCCTATATTCAGACTTTATGAAAGAGCAGGGTTTTTTTTCTTAATAAATACTAAGATATCATATATTAAGCACAGGTAGGAGAGCTTTTATCTTTTAGCATCATTGTGTCTACATAAACTCAATCATTTTAAAAGATACTGTAGAATGTTGAATTATATTTTAATAGCAGGGAATCTTTAAAAAAAAGAAGTTTTATATACATACATACATATATATATTATATATATATATACATATATATATATATGTATATATAAAAGACTGCCATCTCTGCAAATATGCCTAAATTTCAGTCTCCAAACCAAACTGATGCTGGGCATGAAGCATATAGCTGGTCTCTAACACTATCACATACCTCTGCAGTGTGTCTCTAAAATATAAACCCGCATTTCCCATCGGACATTTTGTCCTCTCTTTGGGGAACAGATTAGAAATGTTGGTTTGTCTGAGCTAGGGCTGAAAGATTTTGACGTATACCACCTTTCAAAACTGAGATATCTCTCTTCCCCAAAACTCTTTGCCATTTTCCCATTTCAAAACCAGAATGGTGTTAGGGCTGGAAGATTCAAGAAGTCTTCTCACATCAAATATCTCTCCAGCACAGCTGCTGTTAAGTGACCCAACATGTCCAAAGACAGGCTCACAGCCTATACACTACATTATTTTGCTATGAGTCCCCAGGTCTACATATTTCAGGAAAGCAAATTAAAAAAAAAAAAAAAAACCACCAAAATGGACTTCTCAACACATCCAGGAGCAGCAGGTAGAAATGCTAAGTCTTAAGCTGTCAAGCTGAATGAGGATTTAAGGTTATACTCTGTGTCCAGTAAATATCAAATAACTAAATACCCACTACTAAAACATGGGATGAAAGCAAATCAATTAACCACTAGTTGCTATGAATTCAAACATTGCTCAGAGGACAAAATTTTATTGAATTGTAGAAAGATTAGCAAATAACAAAATATAATAATTACCAAGACCAGAAAAATAAACCAGAATCCTTTAGCAAGTCAATTTGTATACTATAGAGAGAAAGCCTGGGCAAAAGGGGAAAAAAGTGGCTTCAGGCATGTATCTTAAGAAACAGTCAATACCACTGTAAAAAATATGGCCCGTTTTCTCAACACAGTGTATCTTACAGACATCTCTCCATAATTTAAATCAACAAATTTAAATTTTTACTTTTTACTACCTTTCCAAGGAGATCAACCCTCATGCAGAAATAAATATGAAGAAGTCAAATACTATACTTAGGTTTCAATAGGCGGCCGTCAGAACTAACAATTCATCTTACATTTTAAAACCTTTTGGGGAGGACATGTTTTGATCTGACCGGTCCTGGTGTGTTGGTTTTCAGTTTAAAGGACGGAAGACATTACTGCATGCACTCATGAGATACCACATTCTCTTTTTAAACTATATAAAGTCCTAATTGTGAGTAATATTTCGACATGCAATAGCTGAAGTGAAAAAGTCACAGCCTCATGGACTACCCATCTGCAGAACAGATTACGAGACATGTGAATTTGAGAGCATTATAGAAAAATGTTACTTGGAAAGCAAACATTTTCATGGGTAGCATTAAAAGTGTCTCTAATGTTCTTTTCCCTTCTTTGCCTCTCTGTTCCCCAATACTAGACCTTCCCTTGGAAAACTCACAGATGCAACCCCTGCTGAGCAGCAGTAATGAGGAACCTCTGCCTGGGTACCCCCCACCGCTGCACACTCAGTAAGGGAGAAGTCACTGCCTGTTGAGAGATGGGTCTCCCATCCTCTCTCTTCTGATGGGGGATGCTCGCCCAGACCCTACACACACCCGTGTGCTCTTCCATTTGATGGCCTGAGACGGACAGGAAGACAGAACCTCAGAGAGTTCCTGCCCCTACGTGACAGATGCTCAAGACAGATTCAAAGAGTTGTCCTCGATGAAACATACCCACACACAGTAATCTCGATCACGACCATTTCTCAGCGTCATTTCTGTGTTTAACGACCTGAACTAACAGCCATTTGAAAACATGTCCGGAGCTTCTGGAGGGAACCCGCTTCCCACCACCCCTTTGGTTCTGAACTTTAGCAGAATTCCAATCACCGATCACCTCCACAGGCTGATCTGCTCTGGGATTTTAACAGAAGTGGCGGGACGCGGCAAGGGGGGGGTGTGTATGCTGGGATGACAATTGTTGTTGTTGTTGTTGTTATTTGTTTTAATTGAAGATCCTTAATGTGGGCCACATGTTTCTGGCGGGACAGGGAAGTACAGAGGAGGCAGGGGCCGGGAATGTAAAGTGGTAAGGAGGGGGGGAGGGGGGAGAGAGAGGGGAAAGTGGGGAGGGGCTGAATGATGAAAAGACCAGTTCCACAAGCGAAGCACATTAGCAACCCAGAGTGGAAAGGGCCGGAAGGGAAACCCACCCACCTCACCCCTGCATTCATTCTATCAACCTGCAATTGCTGCGATCAAAACCATATGTCGGTTCTTCCAGATCTTTCTCACAGGACAAACACGCAAAGGGCTCGGGCCTGGCGTTGCCATCAAATGGTAATTGACACCAGATGAGCCACGAAACAGAAACGCACATGCAAACAGCAACCTCTCTGCTGCCCCCCACCTTCCCAACCCCTGCTGGGCCCCTTGAGAGGGATGAAATTGCAGGTCTTGCTGGGCTAAGTGCACTGTGCACCACGAAAAACAAGTGTACGGCGCCTCCGGTAACCACCTGTAAATCTCGGGGAAACGCGGGTCGGCCAGCCAAGGGCTGGGCCCAGAGAACAGGCCAAGGTGAAAGGTCGCTCCGGGTTAATGCCAGGTCATCGATCGGGGGAAGAAATGAGCACAGGTGTGAGGCAGATCACAGGCCTGCGAGCAGGGACCCGCCTCCCCGGTCCCAGTGCACATCCGGCCTGGAGGATGCTGTTCCCACGACGCCACATCTGCCTTGCTCTCATCCTGCAAGGACGATAGTGAGAAAGGAAAACCACTTCCCAATTACCAGGCAATTAGAAGAAATCTGTCCGGCTCCTTTTCCGAAGCTTTTTTTTGTTTGTTTTGTTTGCATCCCATTGTTCTCATTGACGGGGAGAAAAACAAAAATCCAGAAAACCTGCTGAGCTGGAGGTCCTGGCAAGTGCTGGTTGAATGCAATACAGTAGGTACAAAAAACGTCTCTTATTTCCCCCGACACTGACAGAAGTGCAAGCAGCGTACGGCTCTCGCCTCTGCATGTATATATTTTCTTATTAACTCGATCGGGCAGAAATTTGCAGAGATTTGTTTGGATTTAGAAGTCACAACAGAATGTCAGTTTTACAAACCGAGGCTCATTCTGTGGTGAGATGTACAGCCCTGGACCCCACCAGTCACCGCACACGAGCTATTTGTTCCAATTCTCCTAGCAGCCGCTTCTGAACAAACAACTAACTTATTCTAAACACACGCAGTGGGTCTCATTTTCCTTCCTTCTGCCTATCCCATTATATGTGATATTTTAGTCTTACAGATCTTATGAAGTTTAAATATTTTCCAGATGGGACTAGGGGACACAGAACCCTGTAAACACTCTACGTTATAAAAAGGGCCAACTGAATGCTTTGAAACAGAAGAGGAAAATGATAGAAGCTACTTCTTTTGCAAGTTGTCTCACCTTGTAAGCCAACCACGCCAACTATAAAGGCGGGGAGCAATTACCAATTTTCTTTTTCATTCCCCCAATTCTCTGGCTGATTCACCCTCATTTAGGTCATACCTATTTCTTTTTAATTAAGACACCCCCCACCCAAAGATGATTTAAACTCCATTTACAATTCCATGAATCTCCATGGTAAGAAAGAAAACCCTGGTTGTAGCCCAATGATAAATTCCACTGTCCCGGAAGGAAAATACATCAGGCCGATCAATCCCATCCGTTTGCCCAGATTCTCAGCAGACCTCTCCTCCTCCAAGTGTGACCACGGAAACCCTGAACACGGTGGTGTTCGCCAAGAACCCTCAGCCTAGAAGCAACCTAAGGTCACTCGTGATGCCACTCAGCACTGACACAAAAGCAAAGGCAGCGAATCAACAAAGGGCAGGAAGGGAACGGGGCCGCAGATGAAAACGAAAGCTCTGGTGAGTGGCAGGGGGAGAAAGGAGCAGCGCAAAGCAAGTGGGCAACACACAAGCCAAAGCAGCGGAGTGGGGCTCAGCGGTGTCCAATCGGGCAGGCTCGGGAGACCCCCTGCAGGAGACTCTGACCTTACCTCTGCCTTCCCTTGGAGGTCCAGTCAACATAGCCCTGTATCTGAGCATCTGCCTTGTTTAAATTTCATCCTGTGGTGTTGTTTGCTGATTGGTCAGACATGGCTGACAGCATCAGAAGTGCGATCTGACAGACAAGGAGCTAGCAGGACCACAGCAGAGAGTTCCTAACGGGAGGCAGAGAGGGAACTTCATGTGGATACAGGAGACTCGGGCCGCAGACATCTGCTGCGGGGCCTGGGGCTCGCCTCGGGGTGGGAGGGCCCAGGCTGAGGCTGGGAGGAGGGCACGGAGCGGGGGAGGTGGGCCCGCCACCCGGATGACCAAGCGCCAGGCCTCCCCTCGGCTGGGGATGCATCTGGACCCCGTTCAGCAGCCTCCCCCGGCCACTCCCAGTTCCTGTCACCTCCGGGGAATACAGTAGGCTGCTCTCCCTGGAAGCCTGCTTTCCAGAATAGAAGTGGGGGGTTCCTGGTTTGGGGTAGGGGAGTTGTCCTTTCCTGTGTGTATTTTTCAACGTGTGTGACATTTTCCAAAGGACACGAAGGTCCTCGGGAGAGGCGGGCTGACCACAGCATCTTATCTAGATGACTGCTGTGTAGAGGGATGGGCGCCCATGGAATGGGGTTCTTTGAGAGCAGGGAAGCGGAGGAGGACAAGGGGAGTCCAAGGCTGAAGGTGTCTGGAAACAAGTTACTCCAACAAATTCTCCAACAATTACTGCTGGAGAAACATGGAACAGAGAGAAAAGGAGGAAAAGAGCTTGAAAATGGGACAGGAGAGAGGAACCATCCCACCCTGGGTCAGGAAGGACAGGTCTTCACTGTGAGCCAAGTACCTTTTTCTTTCCAGGCCAGTGGGAGGCACTGACAGATTGCCCTCTACTCACCCCAACTTCTAGCAGACAGACAGACACACACACACACAGAGCCCTGAACCAGTCAGTCTACAAGCCAACAAGGACAACTGAAGTTACCTGCTGCAAATCTAGGACCATTCTCCCTCACCAATATGGATATGTAGGGTTTTTACCTTTAACTAAGGCTCAATCTTGAACACTGGTCTTCCTTTCCCCATTACTCAGAATCATGACTATGCAACTTGAGGGGGAAACGTTAGTACAATTTCAAAATCCAAGTAGAATTCCCCAATGCTCACCAAAAAAATTACATGCAAATTTCCTCTTTCCTAGTATTATTTGTTAGCAGAGTTTGGGGAAAGCTATCATGCTTTCAATAATAATTATAGAAGAAGAAAAGATAAAAGGTACAGAGAGGTATGCCAGAATGATTTTAAAAAGAGATGGATGAAAGAGACAGGGAATCAGAGTAAAACAAGACTGGACAGATCAGGTTATTAAAACCAACCAATTATGTGGACAAAAACAGGAGTAAGATGCTTTGGCTGAGGAGAAGGAAGGTTAATGTAATCAATAATTAATGAATATTAATCCTTGAGTAACACCACCCCTGATCTAACATCCATTTGGAATAGTAAAATGGCAGAACAGGGTAAAATAAATCCATCTGGCTTAAAACTGAAGAAAGATTCGAATCACCATGATCTTCACCTCCAAAAATGACAAGAAAGAAAAATCTCATTCCTTCCCTTCATTTTGAAAACATAATTATGATAGAACTCATTTTTGAAATCAAGCTAGAAAGACACAGTGCTGAAATCTGAAGAGGTAAGACAAGGAAACCAGCATAAAGGAACTGTACAGAAAAATGAGCAACAGGCAGAAAAAGAATGTAAGGAAAACCACAGGGTTGATGTGAACGGAGGAAATTCTGGTCAGAAAGAAGCCCAGGGAGAAAGAAGTGGCCAAGGGATCTGGATTTCATTCCGAGAAGAAAGATGAGTGAAACATACTAGGCAGGAGTACAGAAACGACCGGACGAGAGAAAACAAATAAAAACACGGGAATGCGATATGAGGGTAAAAAGGGATAAATGTAACAATGCAAAAGACCAAACAAAGTTTGGAAAAACAGAATACAGTTTGCTTCAAGCATAAAGTACTTTAGGATCTACCGAATTACCAACACAACGTTGCCAGAGGTATTCCATTTACAACACCATCACAGGCTGAGAAGACGACGTGAGAAAAAAGTCATGCATTGTTAGAATCCACTTTCTAACCTTAAAACATTTCCTTAATTCCCAAGATCTGTTTGCAATGCATGAGACAACAATAAAAATATGACACAAGGACCCCACTTTCCCCACAGTATTGTGTCTCACAGATGAACCTGTGCAAAGGACCACTTTGTGACACTTTTCACATCTATGGTGTGCAAGCTACCTGTTCTCTTAAAGGAATATTCATGCAAGCACCTTGCCCAGACCAACAGAAATCTGACACCCTTCATTCAAAATGCTGAAGTTACCCTGGAATCTGGGAACCAGATTATTTCAAAGATCAGTCAAGAAAATGTCACTGGAGGAGATGGCATTTCCAATGGGAGTCCTGAGAATTTCAGCAGCTTTTCAAGCTCCTGGCCTCGTTTTTTTAACTTAGAAGAGGCGCAAGCGGGTTTCACTGATAAACCAATAATTGCATATTTGGGGGAGAAGTCTACAGCTCTGTAAATCAGATGACAGCCACTATCAGGTGCAGAGACACAATAAAAACAACATGGAAAGAAAATGTTTGCTCTCTATGTCAGCCGCGATGTCAGTACCCATTAATAAATCTATCTGCTCAATCTACTCTTATTCATGTGGGACATCACCGATTTAAAGTAAAATAAATTATCTTTAATTAAATGGAATTGTCCTTTTCCTCCCGCTATCATCCCCAATTATTACATTCTAATCAGCCCTTTAGGGAGAGAGCACAAGAGTGGGCTGAAATGCACAAGGACTCAAAACAATTCCTCTTTCTGTCAAGTGATGAAATTTTTATCTTAATTATTGGTTATAACTGTAATTTTGGGATATAAATAATGAGAACTATAAAAATTTTGTCATTTATGGGGGAAAACATGACATGGCTACTTCCAAAACTTCCTTGTACTTTTCTCCTCTGTGAAAACCTCAGAACTTAAAAGAAGCCATTCCAGACTGCTCAAATGCTCTATTTAAACCTAATCTATTACTTTTATTTCCAGCACAAAAGTGCCAGTTTTAATTAATACCTTAAAATATATAGCACTAATGGAATGCCAGCTCTGCTATTTTTAGGCTCTGAGGCTTTCCACAACTGCGACTACGGAATAGTATCGATTTATGTTTCAACTAGAACAGCACAGGCACCTTAAATATTAAGGCGTGCGTGTGCGCTAAGTCGCTTCAGTCGTGTTTGACTCTGTGACCCTGTGGACCGTGGACTGCCAGAGAGGCTGATCTACTTACAAATATTTAGTGATTCCCTCCTGTCCAATTCCTGGCTCCCCCCACATCCCCCTTTTCTTTTTTTTAAACTGCACCCAAAGGCTAAGAAAAGTAACATGTGTTTTAACCTAACAATCAGTAGGAAAAATCACCACACCACCAGTTCTCACTGATACAACATGTCCCAGCAAAGAAATGGTGAGATCAACAGGTGAGTGAGGAAAGTATCTGATTCTCCACTCCAAAGGCAGAGAGAGGAAATACTCTCCCTCCGGAAATAAAGAATAAATTTAGGTCAAATCTCTGTGCACATGTTGTAATGGTGCTCGGACCATCTTCCTCCCAAGTCACAGCTTGGTTTTTGCTTGTTGTTCGTTTCACTGTGGACTTTGTGAGGACCGGGAGCTTCCTTTCAGTCCTCTTCATAATGACAAAATTAACCACCGAAATTGGGAAATTTATCTTCTGTCTAGAATAAAGAGGTGGGGGTATTGACTGTTTTCTGACTACTTAGTGTTACTTTTAAAAATGTATTTTTTTCAGGGTGTAGTACTGTTTTCATTTAGCATGCCTTTGAATTGCCGCCTACAGAAGTAAAAAAAGAAACCACAGCTATACAAGCCTGCTGACTTTCTTATAAAAGAACCAGTTTTAAACTTGTTTATACTACTGATTCCAAATGAATTCAAGATGGTGGCTAGTTAAAGAAAGAGAACTCATGCCAGGGAGTTTGATCAAAGAACTTCAATTCAGCAATGTTCAGTTTTAATTGACCACTAATTAAGCTACATTAGTCCAAGAAAGGTCTGTATCACTTTGAGTAATAAAGAAAAGAATTAATTTAACCCTGTGTCAGTCAGCTTTAGTAAATTCATCTGAAAGCAACTGCTCAAACGACAAGCATGAAAGAGGAGTTTAGTGTTAAATGCCAAAAGTGGTCTACAGAATTCAGAGAGGACCAGAGACTCAGTTTTCGACTGCATTTGTTACTTCGAGAGTGATGTCACCTTGCAGGTATAATTATCTTCATTACAGATACAAAGATGTCAGCTCCACTCCCCGGGTTGCAAAGGGTTGCTTTAAAATTGGATTCAAAACATGGCATCATACCAGCCACAGTTTTAACTTTCCTGTATTCTAGACAAAAATAGAGTGGATTTCCAAAATCATGAGAATTTTCAAAGGCTTGGACTCTCCTTCTGGGAAAAGTGAGTTGAAGACTGGGGAGGAAAAAAAACAACTGCCATAACACCACCAGAAAAGCTCATTATAATTAGGGACCACGAGCTATGACAATGTGACAGAGCATTTAAAAGTCCATGCGTTAAAGCAGTTCGTTTTTGAAAATCCAGTTGCAAAATTTTTATTTTTCCCACATATTGCCTATCACAAAATTTTATGCCTACCATTCTGAATTTTTATAAAAATCTCAGGAAGGAAAATAATAATAATAAAACTGCAAAAAACCCATTTTAGGGGTGAACGTCAAAATGTAAGACGCTGCTTTACAACTTGGTGTTTATGACTTTTAAAGTTCTTCCCATTAACTCAGAGGTGAATTCCCTATGGTCTTCTGGCAAATATAAAAAAACAAAGTATGCTTACATTTAAAAAAATAAACTCAAATGTCAGTGGTACTCTGGCTTCTATTTTAGAGTGACAACCCCCATCTTCTATGGATGTAAGAATAGCATTGAATGCCATAAGGGCCAAACATTCTCAAAGAGGAATATCCTGTGGCCTCAACACACATTATATTTTGTCTTAATGATTTTGGCAACCAACAACTGCATTTTCTACAATAGAATTTAATGAATAACATTTTTTTCTACATTCTGCCAATACTCATTAAAATGCACTTGTTTGTGAAATGCAATAGCTAGCTATATGAAACCAAAATATTAATGCAAATTGGAATTTCTAAGTTTAAAGCCATATTTGCATAACAGGAACTAAACATGGCACAAGCTGAAAGGGTGCACAGAACACAAATGCCTCTTAATACCACAATTATCGCCAAGAGGAAGGATGGCTTGTGTCCACCATGAGAAGTTCAAGGACAGAGCATCTGCCAGGACGCGCCTCTGTATAGGCTCCTGGGGCTTCCAGCAAAAGGAGGGTGGGACAATCTGCAATCATCTCATCTATGAATACGGTACAGGTGTAAGTCACAAACCCTCATTTCCTGTGCTTAACAACACCCTAGGGCTAGCCCACTGTTACACATGGACATAACTGAAGAGTATTCCACACAATTCTGAATGTGCACAGTGAAGGAAGGTGGTCATCCTACCACCAACACTCACATTTCTCCAACTTCATGATGCAAAGGAATGAAAAGAGCTATTTTTATTCATTCATTCATTCTACCAAAGATACCCTACTGGGCTATGGTGGATCGGAGGAATCTTAAGAAACACAACATTAAATAAAAGTTTTCAATACATACTGGTTTGTTCAAGAAATATTATTTAAGCAGTCCACATGTTAATCTTTGAACCTGCCCTATCTAAATGACTGAAAGTTTGTCCGGAAGATACAAAGACTTCAAAGCCATGAAATCAAGTTAGGGACTAAATGAGTGTTAAGCGATGAAACGTGCAGACTTTTTCACTTATTATAAAGATGTATTTGGATTATATGAATAAATACACATGATTATTTTTCTTTCAGTAAAATTCTACTTTGCACTAGAATAGACAGAGCAAAGGTCTGAGCTCTCTAAATTCCGCAGAGGCCAGCTCTCAGGCAACATGCTACGTAAGAGTCTTGCCTAACTGTATATACAGGCATAGGCATGTCTGGTGCATGGGTGGCTCATTCATTTGGCTGTGTAAACATTTCTTGGTTGTTCACAATATGGTAACAAGTGTATGAAGATGCATTAAGACACAGTCCCTCTCATGGAGAACCTCTTATGCAGAGAAGGGTGATTCAAGGTACCGACTGTGTACAGACAAAGGGCAGTATCCTTTAAAAAGTTTCTTTACATTAAGCTTTAAATTTACTTTTTAAATTTCTTTTAAACTTTTTATTCTGTATTGGGATACAGAAGATTAATAAACAACACTGCGATAGTTTCAGATAAACAGTGAAGGGACTCAGCCATACATACTCAAGTATTCATTCTCCCCCAAGTGCCCATTCTCTTCTAGACTGCCACATAGCATTGAGCCTAGTTCCATTTGCTATACAGTAGGTCCTTGCTGGTTATCCATTTTAAATATAAAACTTAAAAAAAAGATAAACCCAGATGATATGCACATTCACTAGAATGTGAGGTTAACAGTAAATGATCCATTCTTTAACTTTAGATGTGTGCTGAGCATAAAGCTATGAAAATTCATAGAAACACTGCAATACACAGCCGAGGTGCCTCGAGTTCTGTTATAATCCATATGACCTTGAGCAAGTGAGTTAATCCTGTAACACTATCATTTCCCAGGCCAGCAATGCCCAAAGGAACCTTCTTCAATGACGCGAACGTTCTACATCTGGGCTGTCCAAAGCAACGGCCACTAACCACCACATGCGACTTTCCAGCACACGAAATGCGGCCAGTCACTGAGGAGCTGACTTGTCTATCCAGACTGCAAAATGGGTTAACAACATTTGGACCATTTATGTTACTGAGATGCAAGAAGGATTAAATTGGAAGGTGTTTGAGAAAGCAATCAGAAAGAACTGAGGCTGGAACGTGTGCTTTATTAAACATTAATTGTTACTACAGTGAAGTATTTACTGAAAGCTTTGTTTCAGCTGTAAACCACTTTCCTAGTAATTACAGAAATTCGCAGTAAAACTGATTTTTAGACTCCATACATATCTGAAAAATACCACAAAAGCAGGCTCTCTGAATAACATTCCAAAAACAATGCATAAGCAAGCTGTACTTCTAAGAATATTCAGAGAGTGAAACTTGATCAGAAGAATGTTACTGAGAGTCCAACACAGATAATCGATGATTGATCAAAAGTAAAAGCAAGATCCATGCTTTTTCAAAGAGCTCTAACTTAGAGCAAATTTGCAATTAAAAAATTTACTATCTCCCAGAACCAGAAATACCCAATGAACTGATCATAAAAATGCTCATCTTTATTTCTTGCCTGACATACACATAAACATATTTACACATTTTCTTTTCCACTGTTCACTTTGAACACAGTCAACTCTAGGCAATAAAAACTAGAAACCCCACCAAAATAAATGTAAATTTAGGGCCATCTCATAAGACGGCTTCAGTTCTGACAGGCACAGTAAAACCCAAAGGCATCAATGTGATTTTACAGAACTGTGCTGCACTAGGCTAGTTAGGGAACACGAAGATTCTCAGTGCAGTCTGAGGACACGTGTGAGGTGAATTGAAATGGACCAGCCAATGGGCTGGGCAATCGTTGGAAGCATGTTGCTGTCGTCCTTCTCTGTTGTTTAGTCACTCAGTCGTGTCTGACTCTCTGCAACACCGCGGACTGTAGCCCGCCAGGCTCCTCTGTCCGTGGGGTTTCCCAGGCAAGAACCCTGGAGTGGGCTGCCACTTCCTTCGCCAGGGTCCCCAACCCAGGGACTGACCCCACGTCTCTGCACTGGCCAGTGGATTCTTTCCCCCGAGGCACCAGGGAAGAGAGCACATCCTACACCAAAGACAGACTCCCAGTCCCAGCTGCCACCCCGCCGGCTGCCGGCTCTGCTCCCCGGAGCCCTGGAGAGCCTCGCACGGCCTGCGGAGGAGACTGCGGAGCAGCAGCAGCTCCTGCCAGGCTTGGCAGCGCTCTCCACACCTTGGCACCTAAGACACGAGGTGTGCTTCTGGGTTCCACAAGTTGGCAGGTGTAAGACTGCCACCAGATACCACCACCTTCCTCCCCAGGATGCGAGGGAAGGCGATCAAGGTTTTAAAATCACTTCCAAATCACTGCCAAGCATTATCCAACACTGATGGAAGCACAGCAGTGGCAGGAAGAGAGATCCCCAGTTGTGGGTGGAGAAAGAAGCTGTGCTATTGGGAAAGCTGAACAGAAAGTCTTTAATGTGGGTTTTCATCTTTAAACTTTCCTTGGTCCAGAGGACCTGGTTAATGATGCAAAAATATCCTTATTGCCAAAAATACTCAACTTTATTAGTTTCTTGATGCTTATTTATCTCCTTTTTATGTTCTGCAGAAAAAAATTAATGGTAAAAATGTTTTCCTTTTGGATGATTCCAATAAGCCAACAGTTATATACAATGAGAGAATTCAAGGTATTTTGAAAAGTAAGATATCAATATATGTTCAGGGTATGGAGAAATGCACCTTATTGACTCAACGTATCTAGCTCTGCGCAGTGGCAGTATCGTAGCCAATGAGGTTTATCCGAGGCGCGATTATTGCTAATTGATTCAACGTATCTTAACAGTTGTTTGGAAGCCATTCCAGTTGATTCATAAATAATGTACTATATTTACCACATTGAAAATAAAATCTCGCATTTTCATGGTGCATGATGAAAATACCTGGGGAATACTGTAGTGTGTTATTCTAGAGAAGAGAGAATTGTTTGAGAAGAAAAGGAAAAGAGAAGAGAAGAAAGGAAAGGAGGGAAGAAAAAAGGAAAGGAAAGAAAAGGAAGCTACCATCATTCATAAGGTGGTTCATCATGCCAGGAATTACTTACTCAGGTCCAGGTACATTACTTGTAAAGTAGGCCTTCTCAACCTCGGCATGAGCAGGGGCTGCCCTCCGCACTACCGGGCGACGGACAGCGTCACTGGCTTCTACCCCCTGAATGACGTGCGCAAACTCTCACCCCGCTCCTGCTGTGGGGACAATCACGAATTTTCCAGATACTGCCCTGTGTCCCCTGCGGGGGAGTGCCACGGTCCCCAAAGATATCTACCTGCAAGCAGAGTATGCTGAATATTCACTTCCATTTTCATAAATCTTCACGGCAACAGTGGTCCTCACTACAAGTATCTTCCTTCAGTCAAACAAGAAAATATCCACTTGTATTCCTGACCCCTTCGTAAGTGACATTTTTATCTTTTGATCTTGTGGTGCTCATCAGTCCTAGCTTATTACTGGGAAACAAATAATCTGTGTTCACTCTAGAACTTTTGCAACCATCTATACTGTGATTTGATTATGTGATGGGAAATGTTTATTATTTTCCACAAATGTATTCTAAACAACAACCAAGATAATACAGTGTATGTAAATTTCTGATGAATAAGCAAGTTAATAAAATAATTGGCATTATCTATTACTGCCTAGTTATGTCATCTATCCATCTATCCAACCATCCATCCATCCGTCCTTTCTGTGATCTGGCCATACATTTATCATCATAAAGGCTGTCATGCTTTCAATTCTGATTGAGTTACACAGGTAAAAAGCCTAGGACCAGCCAAGGAGTTTAATCTACATAGCTCCCTATTGGCAATGCATCTGAGAAGGCATGATTATCCATAAATAATTCTGCATTGGGCCAGCTGTGTATTTTATACACCATATCATCCACTTCAAAATGTGAAACTATCCCAATACCTAAACTTGCCTGGGTTATTGTTAAATAGGTGACTGATCTCCTAACACATTCAAGATTCCAACACTGAGTGTCCTGAGAAGGTCATCATCGAAATAGCTCAACCAAACACATGTAGGACACACCATCTCTTTCTAAATCAGGTTAAAATAGACCTGTCAAGGGATCCTGAAAAAAATGTATGACAGATTTCCCAAACAAGTGCTAGCCTAGGCATAATTTGTTTAGGTGTAATCTGTTTCTCCTTTTTCATCTGTTTTTCTTTTTTTCATAATTTAAAAACAATGGAGGAAAAGGGCCATAAAACCAAAACTTCCTCCATAAGGAACAACTTAGTGTGGGTTTGCATTTTTCAGTGCCATAGCTGAAAGGTGAAAAAAAAAAAGTTGAGAGGTTAGGATCTCATAATGATTCATGTGAGTCATCCTTCTGGAGGTTAATTAAGTCAACTGAATCCTTAAAGGTTTTATTAGCAACTGACACTGGAAGTTGGGCCAAGAAGATCTGCTATTACATGAATTCTTTAAAAGGTAAATGCATTTAACAATCACATATCTATTTCGAGCTCCTTCCCTGCAAGCATGCAAGAGGTTTGCTGCACTTTGCAACCTCTGGGAAGGACGATTACCAGATTCACATCAACATATCTAATTTTACAGTTACCTTATTTAAGTTTCTAATACGGCACAGGTCTTTTTCTCAGGTGTTAATAGAAAAATCAATTTTAAGTCACAACAGCTGTGATCATTTTAAATATCACAGCTGTCATGAGTTGAAAATAACCAATTTGGGCACACATATTTCTGCTGCAAATGTAACAAACTGAAAATATGATGGAATTTTATCTTTTACTCTCTCTGAAGCTTAATGTCTAATACAATAGTAGAGTAATAACTTACCTGCCTTAAAATACAACCAGGCCCCCATTTCTCTGCTGACCTAGCCAACAGATGGCTTTGAAAAAAGATAAAAAGGAATAGCATCTTAAAGATATACTCTGATGGAACTGTTGAATATGCTTAATTATGGAAATAGTATTAACTCTGGAAAGACAGAAGTTAAATAGCTAATATAAAAATTGAGAGTTCACTCATGTAAACATTTTGCTGTGAAGCCAGGGGGGAGATTAAGTGGGATCCATGCTACACATTAAGTGTTATTAGAACCTAGGAATTTAAATTATTACACAGGACAAAATCTAAACTCATATGAACAGTGTTGATTAGCATCTTCCAGGAGGAAATAATGGCATTTTAACCGCTTCTTTACAAACTCAAACTGCTGCTGCTAAGTCACTTCAGTCGTGTCCGACTCTGTGCGACCCCACAGACGGCAGCCCACCAGGCTCCGCCGTCCCTGGGATTCTCCAGGCAAGAACACTGGAGTGGGTTGCCATTTCCTTCTCCAACAAACTCAAACTATCTCAGTCCAAATCTAATGTTATTACATTTCTAGGAACATAATGACATTTTCAAATAACCTAAAAAGGAAAAAAAAAAAGAATAGGGCATTATTTATTCCACTGATCTCAGAAAGTTTAGGTTTCTCTCTGTGAAGTTAATTGTGGACAATGAACACCCAAAAAATTCTAGAATCATATTCACCAACAATCATTGCCACCTATGCTCAGATGTTTGAAAAATGATTCTGCATGATGAAGACGAGGAGGAAATAAACTAAAGAAAAACACACATTTCAAACCGAACCACTGACAATGGCAGGTAACTTCTTGGTTTCAAACATTGACTCAACGTCTACCAAGCTCCTGGCCAATACATAACAAGGAAAGAAAATTCTCAAGGATTTTCAGCTCAGATCTGCAACCCTACCTAAATTAATTTGATATGCCCCTCTTCTTCCCTTCTTTCCCCTTACAGATTCACAAGGCAGAGATGACGAGTTGGTGCCACTTATAAACAGGCTCCCCAGGTGGCTCAGAAGTAAAGGATCTGCCTGCAATGTGGGAGACCTGGGTTCGATCCCTGGGTTGGGAGGAGGGCATGGTAACCCACTTCAGTATTCTTGCCTGGAGAATCCCCATGGACAGAGGGGCCTGGCGGGCTACAGTCCATGGGGTCGCAGAGTTGGACAGGACTGAGCGACGAAGCATATACTTAAGCAGCGTCTGCTAAAAAGCTGATACGCGCACCCCCACCCTCCGCCATTCTGCTTAGGGAGGCTTAGTGCAGTTAGTACAGAAGAGCTCGACCATCCCCTATTATTTGCATATTAATTTCAAAGCTACATGAAAAACATTGTAGTCTTTTAATCACATCAACACACAAAAAGGCACTACAAAGTGAAACTACACTTGTTAAACATTTATCCCAACCCCCATGTCACACAAAGGAGGCCTAAGAAAACAGCATCCATCCGGCTCCTGTGTGCGGAGACTCCACTTCTGAATTGTAATAACAGGTGCAGAAATAATAATGTGCTGGGCAATCAACTTTTTTTCCTCTGATTTGTCAGTTTAGCTTAATAATGCCATCAGGAATGTAAACATTTCTGCAATTTATATTTAAAAGTCAATAAAATAATGGGGTACAGAATTTATCCTTTTTAATTTTTTAAGTAATACATTTGATTATTTTAATCACGTCAGTACTTAACTGGATGGGGTTTAAATATGCATGTAACATCAATTTAATTTGTTTTATTCGTGAGAAAAGCTATTGAGTAATACAGCATCATTCTCCTTAAAAAAAAAAAAAGAAGAAGAAAAAGAGCACACATTCTGGGGAAAAGGGAGTGTAGACACCGCTTTTTGCTTCCTTTCTTAGAGATGAGATTCCAGGACCCCCAAATGTCTTTAATTATGAGCATTAACAAATGGTACCTAAAGAGGTGAGAACCCAAGATGCAGACGATAAAAACAAGGAGTGTTTCCATCCTGTGGATAAACTTTCTTGAGGCTACAGAAACAGGACTGTGGTTGGAAAATGCATCAACTATTTTTAAAATGGTGTGAGAGTTTTTTTTTTCCCCAACATAGCAATTCCCCCTTGAATAGGATCATTATCGGTGCAGTCATTCAGGACTCTATAATTCTCACCCTTAGGTTTGTGGAGGTGAAAGACCCAAGTCAAATGTTAGCCTCCACTCTTAACATCCCCTATTCATTTTCAGGTCAGCTACAATGGAAGCAGCTGGAATTCAACTCTCCCCACTCGGTCCTACCAATTACCTCAATGTGCCCTCTCTTCAGAGGAGTGTAATTTGGTCTCCAGGAAAGCACAGCCCTGGGTCCCTGGAGGGTGCCAAAGCCTGCATTTTTTCAGTGGAGGCTGAAATTAGACCATCATCTACACTCCTCCCACCCCTGACTTCTCAGGTGTTGGCAACCCACTCTTCATCCCCATTTGGGGGTGGGCTGCCTTTAAACAGGATACTCTCCCAAATAAAATGTTATAGGCGTGGTGTCCCTTTCAAGTTACTCTTGAATAAAATGCCCCGATTAACATGTGCAGCTTTCTTGAAGAAATAAGAAGAATTTGAAGACAACTCAGTATGGACTTGAGGCAACATGGAATGGAAAGACCCAAATATCAGCAACGTGAATGTTAAAAATTCTAATCAGAATATGGTATTGTGACATAAATACATCTGTTAATAAGAGGCTGGAGTTTGGAACCTAACTCCTAAATCCCCAGCACTGCAGAAAGGAGTCTCCAAACGCTGAAATGCGGTCACACCGAAGTCTCAAACCACCTTCAAGCCCCAAACCTCAAAAACGCTTCTTCAGAAGAATAAATCTGTTTTGCTGAACAAAATGCAATAGTATCTGTATGCGTTAAGATGATTCAATAAATGTGCCAAGTAGTTTATTACAGATGCTAAAATGTTCAAAAGCCTCCAACGAGTGAAGTTTTCTGAAAATTCCATGAATAGCTTTTTAGCAGATCACTTCATACTTCAAAATATAATTATTTCATACAAGTAGCTCTTTCAGTTTTGTGACTATTCCTCTGTGTTTCCTGATATACAGATACTTGTTTTTTTTTTTTTAAGGACTATGATGATTTCCTGAATAGATTATAAACATTTTATAAATACATAAGAGTCCCAAATCTTATTGTTGTAATCAATAAACTTTATCACATATAACTTTACCCTATGTCACTTGAGAGTTATATTTGAAGTACGAAGGGCTAACTTAAATCCCCAAATATACAGACTCTGAAAGACTTAAGTCTAAAATTACTGTGAAAAATGAGCTCTTTTGTAACACTGATGATACTGGAGGAAAAAGGGGAAAGAGCCTAAGGGTCCTGTGTGTGTCTGTCTTGAGACTCTCAGTTACAGGTATGTGTTTGATATACAGAGCAAATACTTTCTTCCTGCATTTCTTTTAAGAGAAGAGTAAACCTGAATCCTAACAACTGTTAAGACTGTCACAACCTACCTACATGTCTTCATGGGATCAGATATAAAGATTTTTGTTAACGAATCTCCTGATGGCAGGTTGCTGACCATATATACAGCCTGCACAGTGATTCTAAAGACATGACACAAAAGCATTTTTTTTTTCCCTCAGTGGCATCACAGTGACAGAAGTTGCAAGTGGGCTTAAAAACACTCTTGTAATACTGAGAATAATGAAACAGGACAACATCTAAAATCAAACTCTGCTAAAAGCCATTTATAAAATAAGTTACAAGGAAGAAATCACTAATTCTCAAGCCTCTGTAATGGTATTGCAATTTCAGGTAAAAAAACAAAAAAAAAAAAAACAAAACAAAAAAAAACAAAGCATACAACACACAAATAGGGAGAATAATACAAACCACACTTATAGTGGAACAGGAAACACAATTCTTCAGCACAACCTCCTCAGATCAGTTGGAAAGGTATTTAAAGGCTGCAACAGCTATGAGACCTCTTTTCCTGGCCACTTTTCTCCCTCAACCCTCTCCCCTCTGTGTTCCACTGTCCTTCCTCCTCATTCCCCTTGAAACAATGCCATCACCTAGAGCTCCAAGGATGCTTATCAATTATCAACACGATATTCAAAACACTCAAACCAACCAGAAATTAGAGATTAAATAAAATTAACCAAATATGTAACTGGTCCATCTTTTCTAAGAAATTAGCCCCAGAGAAACGTTCAAACTGGCATCTGTGAATCACATGAAGCAATTTTTTGGAAATTTAATCAGAGGCAGAAGAACAAGATGTAGCCACAATATCAAGATTATGCATCTGGTGAATTTTTTTTTTACCAACTTAAACCTACAGAACAAAATCAACACAATTTTCTCATAAGCAATCATGCACAGAAAGAAAAAAAGAAAAACTTCATTGTTATTTTAAAATGAGTAAATTGAAATGCTTTATATTGTCAACCATCCTCCAAAATATGCTCACTTAAGGAAGTTTTTCCTGCATGCTTTATTCTCTTTGGTATGTCCTGTTTTCTTGAATCAGTGGGAAACTGAAAAATTATATTAGAACCTAAGCAAATTTTTGCTCTGTAATAGTAGCTAAACAATCATTTTTTAAACTAATGCATTTATACCAGCTAGTTTCATTTATAATCATGGTTCTGAAAATAGTAAGTCTATGAAATAGCTTCCAAAAATACTAAATGGAATTTACATAGTTGATATACTACTGAAAACTTTAAAACCTAGTTCCTACCTGCATGAGGCTACCGGGAGCAACTGTGAGGTTTACAAAGAAAGGGAGATATGTAAAATGCACTGGAAAATATTATTACTGGTGCTATTTAGATATTAAGCTTCCTATATTAGCACTTCCTGTGGTACCTTAAAAAAAAAAAAAAAGAAAGCTAAACACTTCATATCCTGATTTTTAGCTTCAAACAATTTAGGTGGCTGAGATTTTGATTTATTCAGAGAAAAACTTTCTCCTAAGAACATATTCCCAACTGAGAGATTTGGGAATTAAAATGTTCCTTTTTTTCCATCTTAGCGAGGAATCACGAAATTATTTTATTTTTTTGCCCTCGATATCAGAATAAATGAACACCCATCCTCCTCTCTCAACTCTATGGAGTTGAAAAGCTATATCCTATGACCAACAGTCAGACTATAAAGCTCATTACCATTTACTTTCTGAGATTTGATGACTTGACAAATAACTATTTCAAAACAACTAGTTTGAAACATGGTTTGAAGCTTGTTAGTATAAAGCGAAAAGAACAATTACAATAATTACAGGTTTCTCTATACCGTTTAACACATGCACACGCTGGTGAGCGCTGATGATGTGATCTTAAATTACCATTAGCAGGAAATTTCGCCACTTTTGTTTTCAATTTCATTTGCCATAATTTTATCTTTGTGGAACTGCTTTAGTTTTAGATGGGTGGAATCTGACCAAATACTTACTTATTAAAATTCTTATTCAATGAATAAGAATATGTAAGCAGTTATAAAAATCAAAATGTAGAACTAAAACTATACTTATGGTGGACCAGGTAACGTCTGATACTGCTGTCCACGAGGACAGACATAGTGAAATAGTCTGATAGATGTTTATGCTCAGAGCTCTTAAAAGAAACTGTACTGATTTTCTCTGCAAAAGTCCTCTCTCCCATAGTTAGGTAGTACTGCGTTCAGATTTTTTATTTAGCTGAGAATGGAATCTATTTGTTTTGAAACCCCTCATCCATAGAGAAAAGAAATCACACAATTCATGTTGGTCAAAGTCATTAAACTCTCACCTGAAGAGGAGTTAATCTTTTTAAAAAAAAATTACACTCCGGTTTATATTCAAGATTTAGCCTTTGATAGCTCTAGGGTTATGATCTTTTTTTTTTTTTTTTTTTTTGGTAGGTTTTGACTTCCGAAGTCCACAGTTCAGGACAGGATCAATATTTTACAGAAAGAAGGAAATAATATGTTGTGGGGCTATGGTCATGGAAACACTTCATAACTGAAGGTAATAGAAAATCCACATTTTTCTTTGTTTGTTCTAAAATATTACTGATTATACTACTTCCCTTGCTGGGGAGTTAGAGGAAAACTGATTTTGCAAACCCTATACGTAGTTGCCAGTTCAAAAAAGAAGAAATCAGAACTGCTGTAATGCTTAATTGTACTCTTTCCACAACCTAAAATCACAGTGTTTTGGAATGATTTTACATTTTTCTTCTTTTGTTTATTCACAGGGAAAACCTGCTTCCTCTGGCCTCTCTCAGTTCAGAGAGTTCAAACTGAATTTAAACAAGTAATTGACTTGTCACTGGGAAAAAAAAAGAAGGAATTCAGTGCTGTTCAGTCTTCAGCGGGAAGCTTGTGGAACAAATAGCTGATCACACTTAACTCCAACCATTTAGGTTAAAACACACGTTGGTCATCAGAGCACATCCCCACAGAAATGCATGGATACACAAACCCCAAACAACAAACAAAACTCAAGAAATGTATAAAGTCTTTTCGATAGGCATTTTGAACAATTAACGCATGGCATACACAATCTCCACAAGATGTCTGGCACCAAATCAAAAGCCGCTGAATGCAGAATTAGAGCCAGTACAATACACACTGTAGAATAAACAAAAATCTGCTTCTCCAGTGTATGCATGAGGCAAGTTTAAAAAACGGTATAGAACTGGCTCCATCCAAGAACACACAGAACTGGACCTTGT